>NC_134278.1:129659476-130259476 GCF_949628215.1 Phalacrocorax aristotelis
ACGGGTAGAAAACTGCTATTTGCATTAGGTATGTAAAGTTCACTTGAAGGACCAATCATCTCATATAATATAACAAACCCAGCGCTCCTTCCTTTGCATGCTCTACAAAGGGAGAACTTGCTGTCAGCTATCAATTAAAAGCAAAGTCAACTGGAGGCAAATTTCATTCATGAGAAAAGAGGCAGCACAGTTAATCACTGGATTGAGGTCATTGCCACACATCACTTTGCTGGTGGTGTAGTTCATCCTGCTTTTGAGGGTGTTGTCTACCCAGAAAGTGCCCTACAGCTTTGATGCTTCACAGCTCTCATGCAACTGGTGACAAATGTTCTTGCAACACAGACAGAATCATAGAAACACAGAATCATAGAATTGTTTAGGCTGGAAAAGACCCTCAAGATTATCGAGTCCAACCATAAACCTAACGCTGCCAAGCCCACCACTAAACCATGTCCCTAAGCACCACAACCAAATGCCTTTTAAATACCCCCAGGGATGGCGACTCAACCACTTCCCTGGGCAGCCTGTGCCAGTGCTAGACAACTCTTTTGGTGAAGAAATTTTCCCTAATATCCAATCTAAACCTCCCCTGGCGCAGCTTGAGGCCGTTTACTCTCATCCCATCACTGGTGACTTGGGAGCAGAGACCAACCCCCCCCTCACTCCAGCCCCTCTCAGGCAGCTGCAGAGAGCGAGAAGGGCTCCCCTCAGCCCCCCCTTCTCCAGGCTAAACCCCCCCAGCCCCCTCAGCCGCCCCCCAGCACACTTGTGCTCCAGACCCTGCCCCAGCCCCGCTGCCCTTCTCTGGACACGCTCCAGCCCCTCAAGGCCCTTCTTGTCCCGAGGGGCCCAAACCTGAGCCCAGCATTCGAGGTGGGGCCTCCCCAGGGCCGAGCACAGGGGCCCCATCCCTGCCCGGCTCCTGCTGGCCACACCAGTGCTGACACAAGCCCGGGGGCTGGTGGCCTCCTTGGCCACCCGGGTACACTGCATCAATGTGCATCTAGACACTCTAGTTATTTTCTCCACAGGAAATTTTAAACATGAGCAAGGAAGAAGAAATTCGGCCTCCTTTATGCTACAGTCACTAATTCAGAGGTTCTTCTGTACATGTCTGTTCTGGGTGTGTGTCTTACGCTATGAAACTCACTTTAGATTTGAAAAAAATCCCAGATAATAAGAATACTAAAAAACCCTATAGAGTTATTAATGCAGGACCTCTGAACTTCTCAGTTGTGTTTAACGGTCTTTGTACTCAGCCTGTAAGGGTGTTCCTGTGAGGGGAGGAATCAGGGATTCATTTACATTCTGCTTTGAAAAAGACAGACGAAAAGTCACCAGACCCTCTAGGTACCCTTAACTGTCTCCTCTGGCCTGAAAGGAAACCTGTGTTTAAGGACTATGTAAGGAGAGCAGAAGGGTGCCTCCCCCTGCTTCCTACATGCCTCACATGATGACACCAACTCTTTCAGCAGTCCCTCCTCCTACTTGGTGGCCGTTCTTATCCTTTGGGCTAACAGCTGTATCAGCGCCGAGGATCTCTCAGCTCAGGATGCCGCTCAGAATTATTAATTGAAGCCTGCCAAAGGACTGCATTGTCTCTGATTTCATGTGGTATCAACTCACTCAGTGCAAATCTCGATGAACCAGAGAGATTTTAAGATTGCTTTGTGCTCTAGTTGGGGGAAGAATTTGGAATTGTTATCTACCAGTGTCTGTCCTGTTTGTGATAGCATTTTTGTCTCTTTTCTTTCTTTCTAAATCAACAGCTGCAGTTACAAACACCGCCTGTATAATAGCACTACTGCTGTGGAAACCTCATCCTAAGCAGCTTGCTGTGTTTTTCGCATTCTCTGCTCTTTGGGGCCTATCTGATGCCATTTGGCAGACACAAACTAATGGTAAGTCCTGGTGAAAATGAAATTAATTCTCTTGAGATATAAAACTCTGCATGTTTGCATTTATAAAACAACATGTGCATAAAAATGATAATGGGTTTAAGACAGCATCTAAAATATGTTAGCTCATTGGAAAGTAGAAGAAGTAAGAACAAGTTGGGAATGAGAAAGTAAAATACTCATTAAACAAATTTTTCCAAGATGAAGAGAGAAGAATACTGCAGAAGATGATAGCGGATATTCAGAATAAATATTCGGAAGGAGTATAAGTATTTCAAAGGAAATTGGAAAACTCAGAAGAATGATACATTTAGTCTGTCTTTTTCAATAAAGGAGAGCACTCTGGATAAAAAAAATCAACTCAAAGCTCAGCAACAAAAGAAGCAGCAAATTGGCTGTTAGGAGTTATTAGAAAAAAATGGAAGGAGAAAACCACAGAGAGCAACATTATGCAATCAAGTAAATCTATGCCATTCTGATTTGCTCCATTTAAAAATTGTAATCAAATGTGATAAGGCATAAGAAGGCAATAAAAAGGAGCAGAGTCACAGGAGATTTCCACTTGAAGGAAGACTAACGAACTAGAACACTTTAGCCTGGACAAGTGATAAGTATGGAAAGCACTGAGTAAGATCATTAATAGTATGGAGAAGGTGATTAGAAATTCACTGTTTCTCTTAATAATAGAATGAGTGGCACCAAATAAAGTTATCAGGCAGCAGGCTTTATAGAAATCAAAAGAAATGCTTTTTTCACACAATGCATAATCAAAGTATGGAATTCAATGCCAAAAATGTAAATGTTTTTAAGCTAGAATGACATCACTTCAGGAGAAAATGTTCTTGGGGGCCATTAAAGCCTGGTGGTCCAGAGGAAATGTCCAACTCATAAAGGCCCTATGTCTTCGATTCCCAGCATCAGGAGGGCACCGGGGGAGGAAGATCACTGTATACTTGCCTCATTTCTTACACTCTTAGCCTAGGAGTCTCTTACTGGAAGCATACTGTTGGACTTCTTATCTAATGCATTCTGGTTATTTTTATAATCTTTTATGTTCTTCTGCACTGTGATACAGTGCCATGATTACATACTGACAGTTCAGACAATGAGCTGATAGAATCATAGAATCACAGAATCATTAAGGTTGGAAAAGACCTCCAGGATCATCAAGTCCAACCATCAACCCAACACCCCCAGGCCTCCTAAACTATGCCCTGAAGGGCCACGTCTACATGTGTTTTGAACCCCCCCAGGGATGGTGACTCCCCCAACTCTCTGGGCAGCCTGTGCCAGGGCCTGACCACTCTTCCAGTGAAGAAATTTTCCCTAACATCCAATCTAAACCTCCCCTGATGCAGCTTGAGGCCATTTCCTCTCGTCGTGATACAAACCACCTTTTGTAAGGGATTATTTGAACTTATCCCTCAATCAAAACTAGAGGAAGATTTCTTATAGAGACTAAATACAGACTCTAAAGTGCCGAAGAGGGCAAGAAAGAGCTCTAGTCTGTGATGACTTTAAGTAAATTCTGCTAATCACTGTCAGTCACACTCTCTTAAAATCAATGCCATAGCCAGTGTCAGCAGGACAGTTACATGCTCTCCCATCTGCTCCCATATTTAGCCTATTCTTTCATGAATATTGTTCTCCTCTATCTCAAATGCATTTTTGGGAGATGCCACAGGAATATGCATGTGACAGAACTAGCTCATCTGGGCCTGTATCAGGTTATGTGTCTTGGCCACCCTCTCTCCGGTCCCTCTGGTTGCTTCAGTAGCTTAGATGATTTCACACACCAGGTAAATTATCACGTTCCTCCTAGAGAGCCAAAGGGAACACACCACAGTCCTCTGCCTGGCACTGACAGCAATCTCCTTTCCAGCACGTGTAGAGGCCCCCCTCTGCACACAAGGAAGTGACCAGCCAGACTTCCCTGCCCCTCCAGCAGCTCCAGCTCATATCCCTTAGAGGAATGCTAGTACATATGTCATGTGACAACCTCTCATCTTCTCTCATCCCAACCCACAGCTTTGTGCCTTTGGTAAGATTTTAAATCAGTGCTCTCATTATTCAGGTTCATGGAAGGACAACATCAGTGAGGATTTGCTCTCTCTGAAGTAAAGCTGTTCATTCATTTCCTCCTCCTTTAGCTACAGCCTTCCTGACAGTTCATCAGGCTCTTTCCCAACAACATTGACAGCCGTATTTTAGTCTCCCATCGGGATAAAGGACCTGCCCTTTATCCAGCTTCTCTCTTTTCCAGAAAGCCTTGCCCTCAGACACTTGGCTTCTTTCGAAATCACAGAAGGGTTGAGGTTGGAAGGGACCTCTGGAGGTCACCTAGTCCAACCCCCCTGCTCAAGCAGGGCCACCCAAAGCCAGTTTCTCAGGACCATGTCCAGTCAGCTTTTTAATATCTCCAGGGAGGGAGACTCCACACCCTCCCTGGGCAACCTGTGCCACTGTTCGGTCACCCTCACAGTAAAAAAAAGCATTTCCTGATGTTCAGAGGGAACCTTCCATGTTTCAGTTTGTGCCACTCTCCCCTCGTCCTGTCATCGGACACCACTGAAAAGACCCTGGCTCCATCCTTTTCAGGCATTTGTATATATTTGAGATGTCTCTTGAGAAAGACATCTCCACAGTAAGGTCCCTGTATGCCTGATGAAGAGGCACCTGGTGCCCTTGTTAGGAAAAGGGATAAGTACAGAGGACCCGAGTGTCACAGAAGGAGGCTGGGAAGTGGCTCAGTTCCCAACCCCTGGATGCGACATAGACGGTGGTCAAAGTTTTGTGCTTACTTGATGCTGAGTGAGCTCTGTAGTGCTGTAGCAAGACTGACCTCCATTACAGCAATGTAACAGGTCATATCTATTCCCAGATTCCTGCAGGAGGCTTGTGAAAATTCCACATTTGTGTCAGCTGGGAAAAAAAAAAGAAAGAATGTTCCTTAGGCTTGCACAGTGTCTTTTTTTGTTTGTACCTTCTATCAGCTGATCCATAGTTCCCAGTTACGAAATTATTCTGAGATTGCTTTGCCACATTGTCACACTGAATACATAGAATCATAGAATTGTTCAGGTTGGAAAAGGCCGTTAGTATCATCAAGTCCAACCATGAACCTAACACTGCCAAATCCACCACTAAACCATGTCCCTAAGCACCACAACCAAATGCCTTTTAAATACCCCCAGGGATGGCGACTCAACCACTTCCCTGGGCAGCCTGTGCCAGTGCTAGACAACTCTTTTGGTGAAGAAATTTTCCCTAATATCCAATCTAAACCTCCCCTGGCGCAGCTTGAGGCCATTTACTCTCAATCCCATCACTGGTGACTTGGGAGCAAAGACCAGCCCCCCCCTCACTCCAGCCCCTCTCAGGCAGCTGCAGAGAGCGAGAAGGGCTCCCCTCAGCCCCCTCTTCTCCAGGCTAAACCCCCCCAGCTCCCCCAGCCGCCCCCCAGCACACTTGTGCTCCAGACCCTGCCCCAGCCCCGCTGCCCTTCTCTGGACACGCTCCAGCCCCTCAAGGCCCTTCTTGTCCCGAGGGGCCCAAACCTGAGCCCAGCATTCGAGGTGGGGCCTCCCCAGGGCCGAGCACAGGGGCCCCATCCCTCCCTGGCTCCTGCTGGCCACACCAGTGCTGACACAAGCCCGGGGGCTGGTGGCCTCCTTGGCCACCTGGGCACTGCTGGCTCATGCCCAGCCGGCTGTCAGCCAGCACCCCCAGGGCCTTCTCCGCCGGGCACTTCCCAGCCCCTCTGCCCCAGGCCTGGGGCGCTGCCTGGGGTTGGTGTGACCCAAGGGCAGGACCTGGCACTTGGCCTTGTTAAACCTCACACAACTGGCCTCAGCCCATCGATGCAGCCTGTCCAGGTCCCTCTGCAGAGCCTTCCTGCCCTTGAGCAGATCAACACACCTGCCCAACTTGGTGTCACCTGCAAACTCACTTAGGGTGCACTCGATCCCCTCGTCCAGATCATTGATAAAGGTATTAAACAGAACTGGCCCCAACACCGAGCCCTGGGGAACGGCAGTTGTGACCGGCCGCCAGCTGGGTTTAACAACCTTCACCACAACTCTTTGGGCCCAGCCATCCAGCCAGTTTTTAACCCAACAAAGAGTACGCCTGTCCAAGCCATGAACAGCCAGTTTTTCCAGGAGAATGCTGTGGGAAATGGTGTCAAAAGTTTTACTAAAGTCTAGGTAGACAACGTCCATGGGCTTTCCCTTATCTACTAAGCAGGTCACCTTGTCATAGAAAGAGATCAGGTGATGACATAAAACCTTAACAGAGAGCTGCAGTGACATTACTCCATAATGCTGGATCCCAGGACAGAATCTTCAGCTTGACATGCCCTTTTAGGACTAAATCTCTCCCCTTCATCAGTTTTATACAGATATGTATCACATGAGAAATTCCCAGCTCCAAAGGCTATGAGGTGAGATAAGAACTGTAAAACAGCATTAGGGACCGAGGTCTGTGGTCCTTCCTTTGGCAAGCTCCCATAACTGCTGCTTGGGCCTCAGTAGATTAACCACTGAATAAATACAACGGCATTCTGCCGCATACTTAAGACATTTTATGGTACTCAAAGATGGCTTACTTTGGCCTACTGTGGATAGTTAATACTGGAGTTCCCCCTAGAGGACAAATAGGCTCACAGTAGATGAGTCACTTCAGCTTATAAAGATTTCCTAACTTGTTTGTGTATGTGTGTGGACACTCTCATTTATTTCCAGTGCAAGCTGCTTAATTTCAGTGCGTGTAATGCCCTCTCCTATCTAACCAGATGCTATTATTATGCCCTGGCAATAGCTGCACTTGGGGCATAACAGTTGTGTAGCACAGAGCTATCAGGTAGACTACAGTAAAATAAAGTTCTTTCAAAGCTGACGTGTGTCTATAGGAAGGATACGAATCAGTCTGGAAAGCTTATAAACCTGGACTGAAATGATTTCCAGCAGTCCTGTTACATACCCATACCTACTGGTACCGGGGAAGGAGCGGGAAAAGGGGCAGTGGCAAACAGGGAGGATAATTTCCATGAAGTGAGCGGCAAGAATGCAGAGCTAGCAGCCTCTCCGCTCAGCCAGCATGGCAGGTACTGCTAAACCTTCTGCCAGGCAAGTTGCACCACCTTGCACTCGACGGTGTTTGTTGTAAGGACAAATGTTTAGGTTTGAGGCAAAAACACCACTCTGCTCCTATGTAACTGCTAACTAATACCATATGTGCATTCCAGAAATGACAACTTTCCTGCCAAGTCAGCCCTTCCTATAGCTGAACCTTAGACTAGATCCCCCCTTAATTCTCCCATTGTTTTGATCAAAAAAGAAGGCTTCAAAATAGCACGAGAAAACAGGTACCAGCTGAAAGCCAGAATATTTACATATCAAAAACCTTCCTATATTAAACTCTCCTCACTAATCCCTTTTCAGAAGATAACACAGGGCATATCAGCAAGGTTATATGAACAACTTGTACTTGTTCATTTATTAGGCAAAACTATGAAGGATTATCAAATAATTCACACTACACTACACTCACGCAGTTTAATGAACTAAGTACATCTTGTGATGCACTTATCAACGTTTTCCACCATGCCCAAACTGATTCATTCAGTAAACGTCCTCTTACAGTCGTCAGGAAGGAGTAAATTTTTACATGCAGATGATGTCTCCCCCTTCTTAATAAAACTGAAGGGTTAGTTGAGCCTACCCAGACTTCTAGAGAACTTTGTGCTCCTCTGTGCCTTTTGGCTGAATGTGCGTATTTCAAAGAGATGTGTTGTTAGATAGAGAAGTGGATGAGAAGAGTCAAGGATCATGAAATTCCTCCCCTTCCCTCCCTGCACACCACAGCTGAGTGAGTGGACATGCCGCTTCTTTATCACCACTGGTCCTAGCTCAGCACCCAGAGGAAAGCAAGCTCTCTCCCCTTCCCTGTGTACCCAACCAGTCAGACCTAGAGGCTGGGAAACCCTCCCTAACTCCTGGGTGTGGGTGTGCAGCTGACTAAACTCAGAGGGAGCTTCCCAGTGGACACGACTGCATTAGGATGATCAGTTTAATTAAGTCTCCATGTCAAGCAAGTTCTCCAGTGGCTGCCCAGAGGTTCTGTATGCATCCAGGATACTCTTTCTGATAACCCATCCAGGAACTGAGAATTTGAAAACCAAGTTATCTCAGAGAGGGAAATCTCTTTTGCATATTAAATCTGAGCCCAGTTGTAGTGCTCTCCTCCACCTTCTGATTTAAGTGTTTTGGGTCAGTTTGTTTCTCTTAACTTGGCAAGTATGAATAGCACACATTCCTACCGCTGGCAACACTGTGCAAGCCCCACCTGGGGGTTCCCTAAGGCCACGTTCTTGTGAAAACAAGGGAAATGCATTTTACGTGACAAGTCTCTGCATGTTCTTAGGTGGGTGAAAGAAATGGTTTGAAGACCAGGTAGCCAGTGCATGTAGGGTCCATGCAGGTTCCCCACAAGAGTGGTGAAGGATGGCAGCAGGGAGGTCCTTATGATTCTGTTGTGGTTTACCCAGCCAGCAACCAAACCCCACACAGCTGCTCACTCACTTTCCTCCCTGGTGGGATGGGGGAGAGGATCAGAAGAGTAAAAGGGAGAAAACTCATGGGTTGAGATTAAGACAGTTCAATAGGTAAAGCAAAAGCTGTGCTCACAAGCGAAGCAAGCCAAGGAATTCATTCCCTCCTTCCCACAGGCAGGCGGGGCTCAGCCACCCCCAGGAGAGCAGGGCTCCATCACGGGTCATGGTGACTTGGGAAGGGAAACGTCACCATTCGAAATGCTCCCCCCTTTCCCTCTTTTTCCCCCAGCTCTATGTGCTGAGCACGACGCCATGTGGTGTGGGACATCCCTGGGGTCAGTTGGGGTCACTGTCCCGGCCGTGTCCCCCCCAGCCCCTTGTGCCCCCCCAGCCCCTCGCTGGTGGGGTGGGCTGAGGGGCAGGAAAGGCCTTGGCTCTGTGCAAGCCCTGCTCAGCAGGAACGAAAACATCCCTGGGTTATCAACACTGCTTCCAGCACAAATCCAAACCGTAGCCCCGTACTGGCTGTGATGAAGAAAATTAACTCTATCCCAGCCAAGACAAGCACAGGTTCTTTGATCCTTTCTACCCCACACTGAAAGAGAAATTTGGCTCTTAAGGACCATGTCCGTAGACAAAACTGCCTGTTCTTTGAAAGCCTGTAAGGACTTGGTATAGCCTTATCAATAGTTATACGTGGAGACTCTACAGTGTCAAGGGCCATTCCTGGCCATGTCCTCTTCTTCCTTACTTGTCAGTGTGAGAACCTTGCCTTTTGTGGCTGATAATTTGAAAAATAAACTTCCTGCCACCTCAGTTCAATAGAACCCATCCTTCCTTCCTTCCTCTTTTTTTTTTTTCTCTTTTTCTCTGATATCCTCTATTTTGTCATTTTTGCTCTGTTATTTCACTTATAACAGTCCATGGGAGTGCAAAAATATTTTAGGACGAAGCCTGTATTTTCCTTTCTCTGACACTTATGAAGGAGGGTCTCTCTTCCCCATCGTGGTCTATTTATTCCCTTTGCAGAAAATACATGGTTTCAGACTTAATCTTCACAAGCCGTGTCTCTCCTTCCTTCTAGGACTCTATGGCATTTTATTTGAGAAACACAAGGAGGCTGCCTTTGCCAATTACCGTCTCTGGGAATCGTTAGGATTTGTCATTGCCTTTGGTTATAGCACCAAATTGCAAGTCTACATCAAACTGTACATTTTATTGTCTGTGCTTGCATTGTCTATGGTGACATATGGAGTGGTTGAATACCTCGAAGCTAAGAGCTCCTCTGGGGCCCCAACTGCTACAAAGCAGGAAAATGTAGAAGCAAAGGACAATGTAGAAACTCTCATCCAGGAAACACACATGTAATCCAACAGGGCCATGGTGATGGAGGCAAAGCAAACTGGCTGGCTCCTACATGTATGTCTCCAAGGGTGTTCCAACATGTGCCATCTCCAGAAAGGGGGTAACAGAACAGATTTCAAGGCTAGTATAATGCAAATGTCTTAGGAGTAAAAATATCTCTTGACATCTGCGCTTTATAAGTGAAGATTATCTGACTGCACCCTTTCATACGGATGATGAACTGTTTCATCTTTTTTTAATTAATAAGGTCTTAATAAATGTAAACAAGATTTTTAAAGTGTTCCTATTTTCGTATCTGTGGATCAGACTGAGTAACACAGCTTTACAATCAAACCTGAAACGCCTACATGCAACATCAGGAGATGACAGCAACTGGGGTTGCTCAACTAACTGCAGACAACATGCATCATTACATGGAACCACTATTTATAAGGAATTATATTGTTCTCATCCTGCATTGTTTAACAGTTACTGTAAATAATATAAAGTTATAAACTGGCTATACCTACAGTTCGTACCTGAACGCCACACAATTTGCTAACTGCTGAGTCCGCCGACCCATCTCAGGCCAGCAGGCAACTGTGTTTCCGCCCATGCCATCTCTCTGTCCCAGCACTGTTTCCCTTCTGGTTTTCCTGTTTCCAGCTTTTCCCTTACCACTTAGAGCAGCTTTCTCCTAAAACAGATGTCTTCTGCATGACCAAATCCTTCTAGTCATGATGAACTTTCCCCCCTTTCCCATCCACAGACAGAGCTGTTTTCAAGATAAGCAGCCAGGGCATGTTACTTGGGGAACCCACCCACACAGAGGATGCAGGTAACAGTGCAAGTTACAGAGTGAGACGGAGAAAAGGAGGCATCCCAGGAAACAGCTCCTCACTCCACAGATTCCAGCTGAACGTGTGAGCAGCTACCAAGGAGCAAGAAAAAGGTGCTCTGACCTTGGAGAGAACCTCAGTGTCACTGTCACAGAGTCAGCATGGGAGACAGGACATTGTGGCCTGTGGTTTGGGGAGCTTTTTCCCAGTCTTGGTTTTTGTCACAGAACTTTACTGTAGTATTTTACCCAATTGTAAAATAAGGGGAAAAACAACTCTTTCATCCCACAGGTGCCATGAGGAAAACCACCCTTACCTTGGTAATGAAAGCCCCAGCTACACATGGTGATGCGGTGAACATGAGGATACAGGTGCCCATCTGCCTTGAAGATGATCTAAACAGAAATTGCCATTTAGGATATCATTATGCACGGACAGTACGCAGTCATAAAATTCATGTGGCTTTGTTCACTATATAGGCAATAGGGATTTTGCTGCATAGTGAATCAAAAAAACTTCAGGCAGAAGTTCAGCTAGGGACACCTCTTCACTGAAATGCAAGAAACATAATGATGTTTGAGGTTGCTGCGGTGTGAGGCCTCTGCCCTTTCACGGCCGAGGAAGCCTCTACAAGCCGTGCTTCAGTCTAGCAGGCAGCGAGCGGCACAGGTCTGTCTGCGCTGAGGCCTCAACCAGCAGCAGGGTGCAGGTGGACTCACCCTTCCTCACCCCATGTTTCACTACCACACAGGCTCTCATCTCACCCACAGCAACAATAGCGTTCATCCTGCAACGAAACAATAGCTTTTACCGGTCTGACTCTGTGAGGTTGAGAGCAGCTGTAGCCATCTCAGTGGACACTAGCTTTGGGGTTCGAAGTTGCAGATGGATGAATCCCTCCCCAGTCACATGCCTGAAACCTTCAAGAGCTCTAAGCCTGGCAATGGCCTCCTAATGCTCATCTACTGAATGCCCTGTGTTCCCTGGCATCCTCGGTCCCCAAGTGTGTTCCCTAGAGGGGTAGAAGGAGAGCCAGGCCTCTGTGAAAGAGAACCATGGGACAGCACAGGTAATGAGGGCACCAACAGAGCGGCCGCCTATGCCAGACGGGAGGAGAGGCCCTGAGAAAGGGCGGCGGAGCCATTTCCCTCAGAGGCTTCAGGGACCACCGCTGGGTCACACACTGAGCTCTGTTGAGGACGTAGGTGCCAGGGAGCCCATGGATTATAGTATTCACCTCCAACATAAGCCAGTGAGGTTCTGGTAATTACTACTGACACATTAAGTTATTGCTTTCATGAGGAACATAATGTCATGGTGTCTTACCGCATGAGCCAAAGGTCCGAGCAGCTGGCGGGTCTCAGCTGCACGCACACGAGGCAGGAGACACGCAGGGGCCCAGCGAGCACCTGCAGCTCGCAGGGCACCCGCGCCTCGGCCTGTGCGTGGCCCTGTGGCGCAGGCTCCCCCCGTGGGGCCTGCGGGGATAGCGGCCCACCGCGCGCAGGTGGCGGGGCAAAGCGGCTGTGCCCCGGCTCTCGGCGGCAGGAAAGCACGGGCAGGCCGGCGCGGCCGGCCCGGGCCGCAGGGAGCGCCGGGGCCCGCCCCCGCCCTTCCCCATCGCCAAGCAACGGCCCGCGGCCGCCGGCCGCCGCTTCCCTCGGCCCCGCCGGGGGGGCCCCGCCGCCGCTCCCGGCCCACCGCCGGGCGGAGAAGGCGGTCCGGGCGGAGAGCAGGGGAGGCCCGCGGCGGCGGGCCCAGGTCGGGCGTGCGGCCGGGAGCGCTCAGCCAGGCCCCCCCTACCCCAGCGTAAGCGGCGACCGCGGCTTTAAGTACTAAGGGTTTCGCTAACAGGAGCGCGGCGCGCAGCGGTTCGGCCCCTCTCCCGGGCCTTCAGGGGCCTTTGGTGCCGCTGCAGGAGTTGCGGGAGGAAGCTGCGGAGCCTGGGACTGACGGGGTCAGCCCGGATGGTGTCCCAGACAGAAACCGCCACCTCAAAAAATAATTAAAATGGTTATTTCTGAAATTAAATCCCAAGGCAGGCAGCTTCCAGACCCATGTTATGATCTGTCACCCATTAAAGACTCAATAGGAAAGCCCGCCAGTCTGCTGAGTTTAACTACACAGGGGCATTCCGCATTAACTCGGCAAACAACCGCCTTTAGTACCTAACCATTGAGGATTGTATTTCCTCCCATAGGTGTAGAACCGAGCAACTGGAAGGCATGAACTGGAAGCAGCCGTGGCTGGCACGAACTCCGAGCTCACGCGAGCGCTCCCCGGGGGTCTCCTTCGCCAGCGCCAGCGCGGGATCTGCTGCATCGGCAACTGCGCGGCCCCGGAGCCGCGAGGACACAGGCGACGGCATCCTGCTCTCCTCGGGGGGAAGGTCTGCGCTTCGGGTGCCGGCTGGCAGCAGCGGTAGGTAGGTGTTGTACCTGAGGGTGCTCAGAGACAGCCATAGCATTTTTCTGCATTGTGGAAGAACGTCTGCAAACGTGCGAGTGGGTTCCCAAGTTACTAAGGAATGGGCTGAACACAGAGCCCTCTGGGAGTGCGGGCTAATGAAGAGATGGGCACACCCTTATACAGAGTAAAGTGAGTGAAATTTTTGTTCATTCATTTAGACCAATGCCTTTTCCTAGAGTTACTGTTTCATAATGGCCCTTCAAGACCTTCTGCTTATGTGATACGACTTCCTTAAAAGCAGGTGGGTGTACTTTGTTAGTTAAAAGGTTTTGTTTTCTTTACACTCAGTTACCAGGGAATTTGAAGCCGACATTCATTACATCAAGGCTTGGTGAGCCAGTTTCCTGTAAACTACTTCCTGAACATCTGAGGAGTGAAAGATGTTCCATTAATACAAGCTGAAAACAAACGACCAAAGAAGGCTTCATTGTTCAGGCATTACTAACAGCTTAATTTATGATTACCTAGCAGAGACCGTGATGACACAGTTTACCACACACTCGAATCATGTACAGCAGTGCCTTTCATGGAAACGCTGCTAGCAGCAATGTTGAGCAGTGCCGAAAAGAAAGCTGACTGCAGTCTGTAAGTTGACTCATCCAAATGTTTAGCATGGCTACTTTCAATTACATCATTTTTTTCTTCATTAATCTTTGCCCAAGGATTTTAACCAGCTACTATAAAACTTTTTTAGTTTTCTATATTTTTTTTTCATTTTGTCATGTGACATAGTGCTCTTTAACAAGCAGACAGGAAAGAGAACTCCCAGGAAAGAAGGTTGAAGCAAAGGTAACAAATATTTCTTGGGAGCACTGCGCTGGGTTTGTGTGCAAGCTCAGCAGCAAGCCCCCAGCTTCCTGGGGTCTGAAAAGAAGCACTGACTGCAAGAGACACACTTACCCCTTCATGGTATTTTATGTAAGTCCTATTACATCATGACCGCACTTCAGTACCTACTTATCATGTTTCTCTCCTGCTGCCTATAAAGGCTCACCCAAGGAGAGCTCTCACTAAGGAGAATTCAGCTGCAGTCTGTACAGGGAGGGAATCTGATCTCAAAGGGATTCAGAGAAATGATCCCAGTGCGGTTTAGATCTTACCCCCTTCCAACACTAGCTTAAACCTGAGATGGAAGGGTACTGCAGGTCTGACTGTAAAACATCACTGTATGTATTAATATACATATTATTGGAATATAGAATTACATATTACTTTGGAATATAAAAAGTCATCATATACAGAAATTAAAATTTTGGCCACAGTCTCAGCCCATTAATGAGGCCTAAGGTCCGCTTCCAATAGGAGCCTCATTCCTCACATCCTAGACCAAAGTTTGCTTCAGAACCCTTCATTTTTAGGCAATGATTCCCTCACTACAAGATATAAGATGATCCAGGGCTACTTTTAACCTACACATTACAGTCCCATGGTATAGTAGCCACATACTTCTAACCACTACCTGCTTCCCAGCCTCACTGAAATACCTCCTGGACCCTTCTCTGAAACCCTTCTCCCATCTCGTCCCCGTTGAGACTCTCCTGGCTTTGCTCTCTGCATTGTTACAGACTCCACAAGGCTGCTTGTAGGAGGGCTCTGTGACTGCTTTGTGGTTACCCCTCAGAGCCTGCCAGCAGCAGCAGAATGCACTGGACAGCCAAGACTGTACATTATATGAGAGTCACCAAATGTCAGAGGGGAGAGAAAATGTGTTTTTTCTTCCTGCAAGAACTTTTTGAATTAGTTTTCACATTCAAATAAAATGAGAATCTTAAACCGGTTTGTGACCGGCAGCACTTTTGAATTACATTAATTTACGTTTTGATAATGGGAAAGCATTTCATTTCACATTTGGGCTTTTAGTTTTAAAACTAAATTAGCATTTTAAAAAAAAAGTCTTTCTGAACGATTATCTTTTAAAAGGTGAAAACAAGATATTCTGACAATTTCAAAACAAGAAAATTCAAATGTAATAAAAAAGGTGGCAAAAGATTGCTTTTGTTCTCTGGTAAAAAGCTTTCCATCTCAACAAATTATAATTTTTCCACAGAGAAAGCACCCCTGGCCAACTCAGCTGCACATTGCATTGAGTGCTTCCAGGTGTGACATGTCCCATTGGTTTCCGTAGTTGTTCGGAAGGCAGAGGCTACTCATTCTGGAGTCTAAAACTCAACCTGAAAAGAGCAAGGATTTCATTCTGGTAATAGGATGTGAAGGCGCCTTGTCTAGCGTCTGTCCCACCCACTTTGTATTTCTTTTGCTTGCCTCTTTCTGAGGGGAGGTAGAGGTCTCTATGTTAATGCTGTGTCAGAATGGTCCAAAGCACAAACGCTCTTCTTTTGTCCGAGACACTCTGTTCCCAACACTGGGTCTAATCCTGAGAGCACAGCAGCTCCGTAGGGTTTCAGGAAATTAAAACTGAGAGAAGCAGCAACTCTCAAATCTACAGGTTCATAGCACTTCTCGTCCCCTGTGCCACCAGCCAGTAGGACAGGTGTTTTAGTTTGAGTCTTGTATATTTTGAACTAGCCGGGGAGGGAAGAGCACACTTAGTGAACTGTTTATATGAGAATTGCTATGCATTAAATAACTCAGAATGTGTTTCTTACCCATAAAAGTAGACGGGGACCATCATCTACTTCCGCTGTAGATAATGGGAAATGGTATTTCATTCAGAATCTACATACACTTCTATGGAACATTATTTTCTTGAGGGGAAAGCAGTGAGAGAAGAATGTGCTCTGCTTTTCAGGAACTGGGGAGGAGCTCGTGGGAGGAGTAGCAGAAGATTATCAGTGAATTAAATCAGCTTATGCCAAAGGAGGAAAAGAGCACTGGAATCAATGTGCATTTTCCTACTGTCTACCATCAGTTTTGCATCAGACTTTATAGAGTCTTAACCAAGAGGGTTTGCTCAGAGCAGGGTAACGCGATACGTTAGCAGAATGTCTCAGCAGTGCAGCAGTGCACAGCAAGTGTTACCGGGCAAAGTACAGCCCCTAGGCTGAAGGGAATGTCAAAAAGCAAAAAGAAAATTTTAAATACCCAAGAATTACAAAAGCTTTGAGACAACTAGCGCTGTAGTCAGCTACCTCAAAGAAAAAGCAAACGAAGTGTGGGGACATAACTTTGCAGCAGTCACTGCTTTGTGCCGCCTTCACAACTACCTGGAATTGATGCCCTTTTACAGATCTTTCAGCTTAAGCATAGCCTTCAGCTTCACAGTCATGGGCCATAGAAACACACAGGGGCGTCATGCTTTGCGAATACTTTGAGCGTGGCAGGCATTAAGAATACAGTGAGGGTGATGACAGCTAGCACAATCTGCAGCATTAATTTCATTGTTTCCTTCCTGGCAATTCTGTTTTTTTTCAGTTAGTAAGACGGAAATGATGGCAGATGACTACGATACAAGAGATATCTTGAGGCCTTTAGTGTTCCGTCTCCATGAGAACGTCCCTGCAATAGTCCGTGAGGTTTTACTGGAACGCGGCTGGACTGAATTTGACAAAAAGGAGCAAGATGATGCAGACTGGAACCTGTACTGGCGGAACTCACCTTTCCGTATGACAGACCACCACAGCATTAAACCATGGCAGAGGCTCAACCACTACCCAGAAGCTGTCCGTATCACCAGAAAAGACTATTTGGCAAGGCATCTGAAACGTATGAAAGGGGCGTATGGATCAGCTCTGTATGAATTCAGTCCAGTGGCATACATCATGCCCAATGACTACGTCAAATTTGTAGCAGAATATAGCAAGGAGAGACAGTCAGTAGGCAGAAGACACAGCTACTGGATTTGCAAGCCTGTGGATCTTTCCCGTGGAAGGGGCATACTCATTTTTCAAGACATAAAAGACTTAGTATACGACTGTACAGTCATTGTGCAGAGGTACATTAGCAACCCCTTGCTCATTTCGGGGTATAAACAGGATCTGCGCCTCTATGTGTGTGTCACCAGTTTTTCCCCCCTCACCATTTACACTTATGAAGAAGGACTGGTGAGGTTTGCCACTGAAAAGTTTGACCTTGGTTCTCTGGACAACATCTATGCCCACCTAACAAACACCAGCATCAACAAATATGGAGCTTCATATGACAAATACAAAGAAGGGATTGGCTGTGGCTGCAAATGGACATTCAGCAAATTTCGTTCTTACCTTCGAATCTTTGGGGTTGATGACGTGCTCCTCTGGCAGAAGATCAATAACATAGTGATTCTCACCCTGCTTGCGGTAACCCCCTTGCCAGTGGCTTCCAATTGCTTTGAGCTCTTTGGCTTTGACATCCTGATTGATGACAAACTCAAGCCATGGCTTTTAGAAGTCAACTGCAATCCAGCCTTGTGTGTAGACTGTTCCATTGATGACACCGTGAAAAGAAAACTTCTTCACGATATTGTTGAACTGCTGAACTACAAACAGGTTGACACCTTCAGGCGAAACCAAGTGCCCGGGACGAAGGCTGGCAGAAGGCGGGTTCCCTGGGGCACAGCTGGCGAGAGTGCCACCGGGGAGGCTCCTGGCTTACTCACTTGCCGAAAAGCGGCTAACTGTGCGTCTGCTTCTTCTGTACGACCTGCCCTGCAGGCTGCAAAAGGATCAATTTGTAGAGTGGCTACCCTGGCCGAGAAATCTGCCAGGGCATATCCGAGAAAAACACTGACTTCCCAGCTGCGGGAAAGGATGAACATGCCAAAAATACCCTCCCAAGTAAAAGCTGAAGCTAAAAATAAACAAATCCCAGGAGCTGGCCGTTCTCCACACAAGTCTGCCCAACTCAGCCACTGGTTACCTACACCTGACTTCTGCACCTACGAGTTAACCACGCGCCCCTATTTCCTCTCCGACAAAGACCAGAGGCCTATCCCCCGGGTAGGAGATTTTGTCCTTATTTTTCCTTTCAATGAAGCTGCACTTCAGGCTTCCAGGGATGGGACAGACGTAAAAAGCATCATAAAGGAAATGAACAAATTAGGGAGCAAACAGTTACTGTCAAAACAGCAGAACGCAAAGAAAAGGGGAGGCTATTTAACTTCTGTGTAACTTCATGGTGTTAGGTTATACAGACATATCATAAATGACAACTTTAGGTTGAAGGAGGTAGATGTACACTGAAATTGTATTAGAAAGAGAGATCTCTCAAACAATACACAATCTAAAAATTGTAGTTTGGCAATTTCCATGAGAGATTTTTTTTTACAATTAAAGTACTGACTAATCTTTTAAGTAATTTTTGCAATATTAAAGTAATCCCAGAATAAAAATGGAGAATTGCATTTCTCAAAACTTCCTCAGAAATTACAGTCTTTGTTTTATTATTTTTCTCAGCGATCTTTGCTTCTTTTCCTAAGGGGGCTTTATGACTTGGAAAGCTGGTCACTTTGCACGGGGGAGCGTTCAACATGCACTCGGTTTACAAAGGTGCAGGTAACGTGAATGACACAAAACTACCATGTTTCTGAAGAACCCAGTGAGCTTCCCAACACTCATTTCCAGAAGTTAATTTTGCATTGTATGAAACAACAGTATGGGATAACTTCCGTTTTATGACCAGAAGGATTCTGTAGAAATTCTTATGGAAAGTAGTTTTTAAAAAATCTGCAATTTAAAAAAAAAAAAATCTGCTCCAGTGTTTTGTTTCGGATAAACTCTTAATAAAGAAATAGCGGTGCTTCCCAAGGTAACAGAGGGCAGAAAATAAACTGCAGATATCACGTTCAGAAGACTGGTCCCTCACGCAGCCTCGGCATTAGCCACCTGGTGGGTACAGCGCTTAGGCGGCTTGCTTTGGCTTGCAGTAAAACTTTGGTGATCAGCTGCGCATGGAAAAATATGCACATTGAACTGAAGCATTTGAGATGATGGTCAAAATCATCTTCCCTCGTATATCTTTGTTGGAAGCTGTTTGAGTAGAAGTAACTCCAGTCAGAAATCACAGCATATTCTAAATAGGAATCAAAATTGAGGCCAAGTACTGGCTGTAACATGCTTCCGCTAATGCCAGAAAACCCATGGAAAGATGAGAAGTGGGATTCCCCAACTGTGTTCCATTTCCCTGAAGGATTCATAAAATTTTGTTCGCTATAAGCCCGCTAGGACAAAAAACACAATAAAGTCGATATCTGTATTGCTACAGTTTAAATACCTATGCAGTCACACTTAAATTGGATTATTTCTGTTCCTACAGTGATGAACTGTAGCTGGTAGAGCCGTTACTGCTTCTGGTTAGCTAATGGAAGGGGAAGGTAGAGGAGACAGGGTGTGAGAATCAGCCTGAGAAAGCTAATGTGGCATGTGTCGTACGTGGGCTGTGAAGGACTCCCAGGTATCACGTACCTGACAGAGCTTGCCATTCACATAGGTGATTTTCTGTTTCCTCCTTTTCAAACCAAATCTGTGGCCCTTTTTTCAATAACCCCTTTGCTATTACACTATAAAATACCACCTGATAAACATGTCTTGGTAGAAACAGTGGCCACACACTGGTAGACAAAAGCACTGTGCAATCCTCAGTAGCCTCGCCCGTTAATTTCGACGGTGGAAGTTTTGCCGTCGATTTGCCAGGAAGCAGAAACAGGCCCATGCTTAGGTAGCATTACAGCCTCCCTGGACGCAGGAGCTGGCAAGGTGAATGCGCACACCAGCAGGGTGTTTGCACACGCACAGTTAAGGCTGTCTTGCACGTATCCCCCCGTGTGTGTTACCCCTGCGCAGCTTCGCAGGCCTAATTATTCCAGAATCGGAATGCTTCCTGCAAGCACAGTAGAGGGTGCTTAATGGAGCGAGGAGCAAGCAGCATACAAACAAAATCGTTCCTTATTTAATTTACAACTAGAAGGGATTATATGCGCAGGTTATTGAATGGCAAACGGTGATTTAAGGCTGCAAGCTGCAGACAAAGCCTGTTTTCTGGATTACGACAGAAACAAAGAGAATGTCAGCATATTAACTGGAGAACAGGGACCTTTTGTTAAAAGGAATGCCTGGGAATAAAAACAGTGGTCGTTTACAAAACATTAGTATCACATCCAGTTTCCCAGCCAAACTGAAAACATTAATCACATTCTTTTTTTGTGCTGCTTAATTAAGGAAAAAAAACAACCATAGATTTGTTTTAGCATAAGGCAACACTGAACTGAAATTCTTCGTGAAACATGTGGGAAAGAGTGGCCTCTTGGATTTCTTTTAATTAGAATTTCATTTACAAAGCACATAAAATATATTAAATATTTCAGTAGTGAAAATCACAGGTTTATAAACTGTTCTTCGTTATACAGGAGTAAAGGAAGGACAACGCAGTTTTATTATCACACCGGCTAGTATCAAACTGTGTGGATCTTCCAGGCATCATAATTAAATTCATAAACTGCAGCATGTGTATGATCAACACTAGGAATGCTTCTGGGAGGGACATTTTTCACAGTGAGGACAGTCACCACTGGAATAATCTCCCCAGGGAAGGGGTTGGCTCGGCCACGTTGGGCACCTTCAAGAGTCGGCTGGACAGGGTGCTGGGCCGTCTTGTCTAGACTGGGCTCTTCCCAGAAAGGTTGGGCTAGATGATCCCTGAGGTCCCTTCCAGCCTGGGATTCTGGGATTCTGGGATTCTGGGATTCTTGATCTATCCAATCTACTTCTTCCAAAGATGCTCTGGAATTTGAATGGTGATTTGTTGACAGTCTGGCCCACTAGAAACTGAAGAGAGGAAAGAGCAATTCCATAATCTTGCAATTATTTTGTACTTAGGTGTGAGAAAATGCTAAAGCAGCCTGCTATGAAAGTGTGTTTGTTGCTATGGGAATTTGAAGGGCGTGAGGAGACAATTGGCCTTCTCAGTCAATGGGCAGGTAATGAGCTGAGCTCTGCAGGGGAAACGCTTCAGTGCTGTGGAAGAATTCAGGACAGATGATGGACAGGCAGTCTATGGGAAAGGCAGATGAAAGCAGCATCTGAGAAGTGATTAATCCCCCTAGGTATGCAGTGCAGTCTAAGAGCCTTGAAGCTGGAGAGATTCACTGGCCAGAAATATTTTTCCACTACTGGAAGAATAAAGGCAGAAGTGGGAGAGGGTAATTCAAAACCAGAGCATCATAGAGGATGTCTGAGGGAAGACCGCTGGAGGGAAAACAAAGGCCTGTTTCATGCAGGATAATGACCAGGGTGGAACAGGCATTACATTTTGTCTTCAAATGTGTGAGACAGAGTTCTTAGATGATGATCATATAATTATTGAATAATTTACGTTGGAAGAGACAGGCAGAGGTGTGACTGTTCACTGAACTCCTGCTCAGGTTTTGGTCTGAAGCACAGCTCACAGTAAGGCCTGATGCATGCTCTGAAGAACCCAACCAAACTGAAAACGTTAATCATTTCCACATCTTTGTGATGGTTAACTGAGAAAAAAAATTAAACAAAACAACCCGAAACAAACAGTAGATGTGTTTCGGTCAGCATAAGGCAGCACTGAACTGAAACTCAAAAAGCTTTGTAGATTTGAGGTTCTTATGCCGTGCTGCTTAATTGTAGTCACTTTTGGAAGTAACTAGCAGAAGAACAAGGGAAAGTGTGATCACTATCATGAAACAAACACTTTGATGAGAAGTCCTATGGGCATTTATTTTAAGTTTGCATACAAAAAGGGGGCATGCCTGCGTTTCCTTCAGGCCTCATCCGAGACATTTCATTCAGCTCAGGTTATTCCAAACTGAGCACCTGTCACCAAACCAAATTTCAGCCCTACAGATTTATTTTCACAAGGCTTAAACCTTCCCAACAGTTCTGACGCGCCAAGAGAATGGGTTGAGCTACTTACGTACAGTGCAGCCCTTTGAGGGTAGGAATCACTTCTTGTCTAGGATGATGTTACCCTCCACATCTTTGATTAGAACTTGCCCAGTGGAGTACTTGGTTTCCTGTCTGCCGTTGCAGTACACAGTTTTTACAGTGCCATCTGGGTACTCCCGCCTCTTGAACTGCGCAGTGTGAACCTCCTTCTGGCCATTGCTGAATACCACTATTTTATCTCCATTCCTGGAAGACATAGCAATAAATGGGGTGATGAGAAGGCACTATCTGTTATTAACCTGTCTCACGGAGCTGTCTAATGTGGCACAATGGAAGTGGAAACTAATGTCAAACGACAACTTCCTCAGGTTATAATTCACCTCGGAATTTACACGGGACAGCTTTAGAGAGCTGATCTCACGGTAAGATTTCAACACAAAGGTACTTCAGTACATAGTATAATACCTAATGGATGGTGGGATCTGCATTGTACGTGACTTCATTCAGGGGTCTCAAGACGCTTTGCAAGCAGGAAATCTGTTTTACGACAGCATCCTCCTTAAACCCAGAAGCAGCATATGTAAGAAAATCCTGTTGTTATTGTTCCTCATGTTACAGGGAGGAATGGAGACATGATACATGAAATGCCTTGCCCAAGATCAGAAAGGGAGCCAAAAAGCTAGCAATAGAGCTCAGGAGTCCTCACCCTGAGTTCTTTAGCACCCACATTGTGGGTGCTTTCCCAGCAACTCTGGCCGGTGTAAAGTTACGTGGAACTAAATGAGGGATATTCCACAGCCACTTTGCCACTGATAAATGGTCGTCCATCATCCAAGGTGGAAGTGAACAATTTTCAGTGCCTCATTGCAGCAAAACCCTCGTTATCTTACACATCTTTTCAGCTTTCATCTGGAATTTTCCCAGCCGTGCAGAAGCCAGCCACAGTTTCAGATGGCAATATCACTGCACCTGCGCTCAATGCCCGCTTCCTGCCGTTAACATGAGACTTACTTTTCTACTTTTACCACTGTACCATCTGGGAAAAAAGTTTCCTTGAATCCGTCACTGTAGAAGCGTTTCACTGTGTGATCTGGGAACACAATTTCTTGTGTGCCGTCAGGATAATGTTTTTCTGTGGAAAAGAAGATGTTAAAAGTCTGTGTAGTATCCTTCCATGTTGCTTTACACAGAGCTAGATCCGATTTTTTTCAGACATTGTAGTGAAGATGGAAACGATATCCAGCTTACTGCTAAAGAAATTAAAGAATCAAATAATCAGATAATCAAAATTAGAAGAGATGCACTTATTATTTTTGCTTTGTAAGAGGAAACTGAGCAGTAAAGTGATGGAACATACTGGAAGTCAAATGCAAAGACAATGCAAATTAAGAAGAAAAAGCCTAGTCTGTTAGAGTCAAAACTAGATGACACTTTCATAATAGAAACCTTCCTGCACATGTAGTTCATATTTATGAGCTCTTGCATACCTATCTGATTATTAGGGAACTGCAGCAGCTCCAGGCCATCGGGATAAGTAGTGTGGGTTGTCTGGGCATCTGCATAATAATAAATCTGGAAGGACAGTGGAGTGTCTGCAGCACGTTCATAATATTTACATAAGCAGATTCAACCATAACAATTACGATTTAAAATAAACCATCCTAAAAAAAGTCATTTCAAGGTCATTTTCTGTATCTGCCATCCATAAAAATAGCTATGTTTGCATTTCTGTTCCTTCCTCTCATTCTCCCCCCTTCTCATGGCTGTGTCTGGATGTTGCTACCTTTGCCTCTGTAGCATACAAGACAACAGTGCACACATGAAAGTCATCTTCCCGTCTCTTTGCTTTGGATCCCACCCATGCACTATTAATTTAAAATAGTCCCACTTCTGCCGAGGCCTCATTTATTTCCACTCTAGCTCACATTACTATTAACTATTTATATTTACATAATGCCAAGAGGGAAGAACCCCCTGTGCTACCTACCCGTGCTTCAGACAGCTGCCCCAGCCCTTTGCCTTCTTTTAGCCTTCTTCAGTCTGCTTGGCCAACCACCCATTTGTTCCTTTGACTGTAACCTTCATCGCTTTCCCCTTTTGTCCTTGTAGATGAAGCAGTCTGACCACTCAGGGTTGTTAAACCCACCCCCTTCCTCAACAATTTCTCCCAGTATTGATAGACCAAGACAAATTATGGGACCTTGTTGGAAAATCACTTAATCATTTAATTTTCCTTAAAAAAAAAAAAAAAAAAAATTACACACCACTCTCTGATCTGGCGTGATCTTCTTTACATCTCCATTGAAAAAGGTAATCGTAGTCGTCCTTTTATCAGCACTGATCTCTTTTTTAGTACCGTTGCGGAAAGTGATGATTCGACGTCCATCAGTAAGCACCTCTTCTACCTTCAAACGCACAGATCACCCAACGTAAGTGAATGAAGGAAATGAATAACATTGCACTGCCTTGCAGTTAAACTGGAGCTTGAAGTAAGTCACGCTAGGCCTTTGTATTTCAAAAAATCTCTCTGCGCCACAGGTACATTATTTTTGCCTCATTTGTTTGTAAAAGAGACCAAAAGTCATTTTCTTTTGACAAAATGGCACTCATTTCTGGCACTCAGCGCACGTTCCCACCCCACCAACTTGCTTTTCTCTTAGGGGAGGTAAGGCACACAGCCCTGCGGCATTTGGGAAGCCATTCGGGTTTTTCCTCGACCAAATTCAGTGGGTCACTGTCTGTACTAGTTTCGTATATGCTGGTACATATCCCACACAAGTCACTCAAGAGACCCCAGTTCTGGATCATGTAAACCAAAATAGTTGAACTTGATGTATTAACACAGACTGCTGTCATCTTATTCCAAGTAATGTCAGCCCGTACGGACGGTCAGCACTACAGAATTGAATGTGGCTGCATGCAGAGATCTGCAAAATTGCTGAAGACTCCTTAACAGGGGGCAATACCGTAATCGGTGTGTTCTTCTGCAGGCAATGCAGTGGTCAAAGAAGACTTCATACCTAGCATACCCTCTGGTTAATCACTTTTCCTGGAATTACTACGGCAGCTAGTTCTGTTCAGTATACATCAAATCCCATAATATAATGAATTTGATGAAGTCCAAGGAAGGAGGCAACCAGAAGGTGCACTATAGCTTTGCCATATGGTTCCAGTTTTATCAGACTCTGCACAAAAAGGGAATACTTCCCAACAAATAAATAAATAAATAAATAAATAGAGAGGTGTGTATATATATATACACACAAACACTTGGGGGAAGAGAAATGTTGTATTTCCCAAACAGGCATTGTAATGATTACTGAGGGCAAGATTTTAGGTTTTTAGAAAAAGATTTTATTTAAAAATTACTAGTTAGTAACGGAAAGATGTTCTTACACCTACTTATGACAAAAGACATTGCTACAAGAAGCTCCACATAGTTTAAATGAGAGTTAATATTTTCTAAAGGCATCACTTCCCATTTTGACCTCTCTCTAGTTGTACAAGAAAGCCCAGCCCATCACTCAATTTTATGAATAAAATCCACTGGTAGAAATGTCAGAGTGAACTTTTTATGCAATTATTTTTCTTCTGAGGATCAAAACAACAGATATTGTATTTTCTACTTCTACAAGAAGTGGTAGAAGCTTTCACAAAGCCATCTCAGCATTAGCTATAGAAGAATTGGCATCTCAAACCAGTACTCCCTGAACAACTGTTATATTGCAAAAGCCATTTCCGTGACTGCTCGCTGGAAGGTATCATTAATCAACGCCTGCATTGGCAGCATGAGAAGAGAAGCCCAGAACTGAACAGACACAGAAACTGAATTACTCTCTTAACTTTATCTAGGCAAAACCTTACCCAGAACTGACAGCTGTAATTGGGCATAGATTACTCTCAGTCAATACCAAGGGAGTGTTTTAACAGGATGAGCCTGCTCGGAGTAGTGTAATTGAAGAGACATCTGGGACTGAGTCCAGAGCTGGCCCAGATGAGCAGCGACAGCGCTGGAAAGAGTGCTTGTCTATTAGCAGTGAAACTAGCTCCAGCTCACCAGGTCACCCTGCTGGCAACCTCTCCCGGCAGCAGTGCACCAAATTTCCGATGCATAGACTCATTTACAGAATCAGCCTTTCAAGGTCATTCCTGAGGCGCTGTGCAGGAAAGGCGACGTGGCCCCTCAGGAATGAATTATCCAGTTTGGTGGCAAGGAGTGCAGGCACACCACAGGAAGCGAGCAAGAATTGCCCGCTCATCCCCTCCTGGAAGACAGTGATTTCTGGAAAAGGGGCAAAACCAGCTGCCTGGGCCTCAGGACAAGGGGGAAGCTGGAAGCGATCTCGGGATGCAACTGGGGGATCGCTGGGGGTTTTGACAGGTGGCCTGAGCAAACTGGAGCGGCTGCAGCGAGCACAACTCTGCTGATGCTGCTCCAAGTGTGGCCAGCTAGGTGTAACAGACGACTTCTCCCACAGGTGGTGTCCAGCTGGCACAGCTCCCTGCCATCAGATTCACTTCCAAGGAAAGGAAAACATAGCCTTTAATCTCGCACTACAAAACACCGCCACTACCCCACTAGCACGTTTTCGTTTCTAACGGTAAGCATATCATTCCTCCCAGCCCACAGGTGAGGTAGCTGAAACAAAAAGGACCTGGTGAAAGTCATAGAGCAAATCCATGTAGGAGGCAAGGAAATAAATCGGTTGCTTGATTTGCAGCCCATCAGCTATAGGCATTTCCTACCATTCGTGGTGGGAGCTTTGCATTTCAGTTCTCCTTTAAGGAACAGACACTTAATTGGAGACATAATTGTCTCTGGCTGCTTGAAGCAGTGATTCCCATCTACACTGCAGTCCTATTGGTGATCTCTTCAAGTATGTTTGCATCCTATTTTATCTCACCTTTCCATCACGATACTCTATTTTTTTCTGTACCTCTTCCTCACTTTTTCTTCTTTCTTGATGTAACACGGATCTTCTAGATAATATTGATTTTGGAGGCTATATTATGAAAACATCACAGAGTTATATAAACAGAAATGGTTTTCTTACTTTTTCATTAATTTTAATCAACTGTGCAAAAAAGTATTTACTTTTACACATGCAGAGGAAAGCTGCCCTTCTTTCTGGTATTGCCTTGCATTTGTAATGAATGTTGATCTTTTAGTCATAACTCAAAATGTTGCACATTAACTCCAATTAACTTCAGTTTGCAAAGCAAAAGGTGGCATTGAGAAAGCCCAAAAATGGGAATGGTGAGGATAAGCAGGGGAACAAAGAACAGAACTATGTCCAAATATTGGGTTACTGATTTGCAAAGAAAGGTACCTGTATTAGCCAGATCCACTCTTCCAGAACAAACTACATGGCTCTCAGCTGTAGGTAACGCTAACTCTGTAACTAAGGGCTACTCAGGGTGTTACACATCCGATTTACCGTTACAGTGAGTGCTCCCTGCACCGTCTGGCAGCGTAAAGGAGCCTTAAGTTAATTGACATCTGGCGCGTAGCATCCAAAACAGTTGCTAACTAAAGTTAATTACAGTTTGAAGATGTGATGTATTTTGAATAGTGGGATCCAAAGGAACAGAGTACTGCTCCCCTCAGGGCAATGACATGCTCCAGTAAAAAGCTGTAAACACAGTGTTTGAGGTTGATAGATCCACCGGTAAAGCTCTGTGTCTGCTGCATAGTGTAGGAAATGGGAGATTTTCTTTTCCTTGGTGTGTTTTATTTCACTTCACAAATGGAAAGGAGACAGTTGCTGATCATATAAGAGCCAGAAATTGCTCAAACATTTGCTTCAGCATCCAGAAAAGCAGGAGAACTGTCTGTGGGTACTTTGTTGTCGTATGTAGTTATGCTACTTCTCCTGTGTGTGGTCACAAAAGCTACTTTATTCTGAGGTTTTAGTGATTTTTCTGTCTTTTTAAGATTAGAGTCTCTTCTTCCTGAGCCAAAATTAAAATGTTAAGTAGCAACACAAATCTAGTAATGTCCAACTGCTGTGCAGGAATATCTTGATAAAGAAATCTACTGTGCTCTTTGTAAGCCATTGCAATATTGTTTTAAAGGGTGTATTTACCATGAGTAGAGGCAGGAATAGAAAGCCAGGAGAGTACTGATCCCAGCTAACTGGGAGTTAGCATGCTGTATGTGAAAACGAAGATCACAGATAGAGTGAATTATTTTATAGAGTTACATGGTGAAATACCTCTGATTCTTCATTGCTGCTGCAGAGTGCGAAGCTGCAAGTGTTGTTGCTGTGGTTATGTGAGAGGGGCATGTCTTCTGAGCTATCCGAAATGGGCAAAGACCTGCCTGTGAGAAAAAGCAAAGTAAAAGGGGTCATTGAAAGCATATGAAAATTGCTGAATCACACGTTTCTGTACCTCTCTCAGAAGGTTTTTAAAGATGCTAGCTCTGAGATTCTTGTACCTTGCTTCTTATACTGATGATGTTTGCTAACAGCTTGCCCATCCTCCCTAAGGTGCTTTGTCCTGGACCAGAGAAAAGTGCAGACCACATCCGTTCTCCACCTTCTGGGCTTCCAGGACAGCAAACTCAATGGGTAAATTGCAGGCAATAGCACAGTCTGTTCTCCCTCTCTTGTAAATGATAAATTTTATAATTCTTCTAAGAATCATAGGAGAGTTTTAGTGACAACACATTGCCTGTGAGCCAAGAGCTGGGGACCAGTGTTTCCAAGTCATTGCAGACCACCCTAAGCAGGCAGAAAGTTCCCACAAAACTTACCTTTTACATAAGAAGATGACTTAGGCTCCTTAAAACCACTCAGGTGCAAGACAGCTCCAGGTGATTTCCTATCATCTGTTCTCCTCCCAGTAGGAGAGGATTGATGTACAACCTGAAGCAAAATGGAGAGGCCCTGACATACAGACATGCTTTACTATAACATGGGAGCTATCAGCGGCGTGGCTGGAATGCTCTTCCCCTTCCTAGGCGTTTAGCTGCCTCTGCGCACGCCCAACTCACTGATATGGTGCAGGTGCCTAATCATGGTTCAGACTGTTGTGAAGAGACATGTGGGTGAAAGAACTGGAAGAAGCCTGAGACAGTCCCCCCTGCCTCGTTTTCTTGGGAGCTGCATTTCAGCTGTGGCTCTCGCCTGGTCCTTGTTGGGTTGCATCGCAGCCGTGCCTGTGCCTGGCCTTGCACCTCGTTGATCCAAACCCCAGCCCTGACCCACGGACTGAATCCCGGTGTAACCCCAGACCCATCACTATGGGCTTCGGTGATTGGGATTGCAGCCTGACCATGACTCCTATCCCCAGCCTGCCCTTCTCTCCTGCTGGGCCCCCTGGGGAGCCCCCAGTGCTCCCAGCCCCTGGACCCCAGGAAGCCACTAGCCTGTGGGATTCTTGGTGCATATGATCACCTCTGAACTTCTTCTGAGGGTGGGGGGGCAAGTTTCAAATCGTTCTCCCATGTCTGGCCTGCAGATGCCCAAATGGCTCCATGTACGAATGGTCTCTAAGATAATTTCTGGCAAAAACCCTGCCGTACCAGGGAAAGAAGACCAAGCAGCAGCTATGTGGGGATCATGATCCCGATCCAACTTCTGAACAACACTGCAAAAAGAAAATAAAGGCAGTCTAAATAGACCTTGTTACTGGCTTACTTTTTCTGGTGCAAAAGGTGTCAGTCTTCCCTGGTGAGGTGTTCTCCTGTCAGTCGGTGTTGTGCTTCTGCCAAGGGAGCAGTTGGGTGGTTTCTTTTCTTCATGTTCCTTTGACACTGACCTCAATGGATCAGCCCTTTGCACAGAGCTTTTTGCTGCCTAAAAGGTTTTAATACATTCGTATTAAGTTGATATAAACATCTTCAAATAGCATTAAAAATCCTTCTATAACAGGTGCGTCATTAGTGTTTAAAACTTTAAAGAAAATATTTATTTTTGTAGGTGGGCATACACACACATGCAAACACACACACATATTTTATACATAATTCTCTGCTTGGGGTCTTATTTTGCTTGCCACATTTCTCTCTACGTGGACAACGATGCAAGTCAAGGGCATTCGTAGGCACACAATGCGAGGCCAACAGCTGGTCTCAGGCTCTTATCCCTCAGGCCAACCACCCTGCCAGCAACAGGAAAGATATCCCTCCCTGGGATACCACAGCTGGGCTGACCCCAGTAAAATAGATTGTGTGACAGTTCATTTTTACTTGCCAGATGTCCACCCTTTTTACATTTCACCCTCATACCTCTCCGTCCGTCGAGGCTGACACATGCCTTGTAGGACCCTAAGACAGATGTAAGCCACAGAAGGGAAATGAGATGTGAGTAGTTTCAAACAAACTATAGCAGCTATTTTGACTGGAAAGATCACAGTTGCACAAAAAGACTTCCACAATTTTTCTTGGAGACCTTAGATCAAAGCACAGAAGCAACATACAATATTCCTGCATGACCACCATGAGATACATGGGATTTGCGGGATTTACACAATGACTCCCAGGGGTTGGCAGCTGCAAGGAAACATTGCGGGGGTATGGCAGGAAGACTGAGGTTGCACTCTTGCCTAGCCAAAACTTTGAAGGTACTGAACCTAATGTAGAGATCACAGAATCCCAGGCTGGAAGGGACCTCAGGGATCATCTAGGCCAACCTTTCTAGGAAGAGCACAGTCCAGACAAGACAACCCAGCACCCTGTCCAGCCGACTCTTGAAGGTGCCCAACGTGGCCGAGCCAACCCCTTCCCTGGGGAGATTATTCCAGTGGTGACTGTCCTCACTGTGAAAAATGTCCCTCATGTCCAATGGTACCAGGCACTCTGATTTCAAAACGTCTCGCACACTGGAGGGTGGCTGCTTGGGAAGGTGGGTGTAAGCAGTCCACGCAAAGAATATATTTGCGGTCAGCTCATTTGGCCAAGTCCATGAGCTGTTGCTCAAGGGACGTGGGACTAGCAAAGCACAAACATGGGAAGGCTGCACAATTCCTTCTCTGACAACAGTCACTATGGCTATGTTTTGACAGCTGTAAAATTGCCTCCATTTGATCAATGAAACTTGGGGGATCTGTTGTTGTTGTGGACAGTAATATCTTATTTATATTAGTAAATGACATTACAAATTAATGGATGTGCTTACAAGGAAGGAGCCAAGAAAGAAACCCTATTGCAACACCAGAAAGTTGTAGCATTTTAAAAGGCTAAATCTTTTCCTCCAATCATAAAATAGTTCTGAGCAGGAGGTAGGCAATGGATCTGCTCTTGCAGACAAGGACACTAAAAGGTACAGAAACTAATAGAATTCATTGTTGAAGGAATGTCATTTCTATTTTAAATTTGGAGATGTTTTCTGCAGGCAGATTCTGTGAATATGCCTGAGCTCTCCAAATATAATCATGATTTCAAATAGAAGTGAGTAGGCAACCTGTGAAAATATGCCTGGGACTTCAGCTTGAGACAAGTGGTATAATACTGAAGACCTTTAAAACTATTTTTGATCAAGAGATATTATCTCAGGAATTGCAGACTGATAGGAAGAAATTGCTCCTAAGCCATCATTTTATTGCTAAAGATCTCAAGACCGAAACTACCAAGTGATTTAAGAGAACTGGAAAAGCCATTGGTGCAATTTCACAGCAGCTCAAGCCAATCTCAGCCCAGATTGCTGGAGTCCCGCTCCTCTTCCTCTGTCCCCGGCCACATGTTTCCAGCCCCTCCTTTACATGGCACCAGCAACCACAGAGGGAGATTGACCTGGATCAATGAGTAGAATCAGGCAAAAATGAACTGCTTTTTTCCTGCCAGGTTAGTTCTGAGCCAGCTCACCATCACCAGGAAGCGCCACCAGGGCCACAGCAGCTCAAATATTCCTCAGCTTCAGCCAGGCACCAACGTATAGCAGCATTTTTTTTTCGCTGTGATGTATTATAGAAAGAGCATTGCAATTAAAGCTTTTAAAGGACTGCCTACATAGGACTTCTAAATAGAAAATACTTCATGGCAGAAGTTTTAACACAGGGCTGCCTAGAAAGACTGTTTTAGAAAAGGAGGCCTCATGACCTGCCTAAAAGCCGCCTTTGAAAGGATGTCCAGAAGTCAACATTTACTGATGCAATGCAATGGGTGATGCCTTAACCAAGGGACACAGGCCTGTATAGGCCTTAAATTAGGATAAGAAGAGGCACACGTTCATTCTTTTTAACTTAAAGAACTAATGAGGTCATGAAGTAGGATGTATTGGACTGCAAAAGTGAAGGAGCAAGGTGAAGCCAGAGAGAAAGAAGAGGTGTTTCCATGAATGTGGTGAGGTTTGTTCACTATGTATCTAACGAACAACAATCCAGCTGAGGGAGCCTCCGTGCGGAGCGGTGTTAGTAAAGGTACTCCAGCTTGCAGCATATACCATTGTAAAAGCTGCTGATTTCATTTTTTTTATACATCACATAGATTATACATTTTACAATTATACACTAGCATACCTAATTTTAAGGCAATAATGTCAGAGGAATCAAGACAAGCCTAGTGAATTACTTGTGGTCTCTGTTTTCGTACAGATACGGATGTTATTCTAAGAGATTGTTTCACAAATCATAGCAATCACTGTATCCCAGGCAACCACTGCAATTTAGCTCTACACTTTTTTAGAGACCCAAGTACTCAGATTTGGGTTAATTACACATGATGGGGTTCTTGATAAAGATTCTCTCAATTCCATCACTTTCATATACAGAGTCATCAAATTAAGGTAGATCGTTTCCCATCTTTACTGAAAACAGAACAAAAATTAATCAGCTGATTAACTGGTGACAACAAGAGAGATGGAGTTTAGTTATGAAGTAGGGCTTCATAACTAAAAGAATAGATAAGCAGCAGAAGATGCCAGCTCATTTTGGATCTTTCTCATGGGAGCCAGCAAGGCAGAGATTGAATAACTGTCAGTGACGCTGACCTGCTCTTGGCAAAAGGAGGAACCAGGTGACCTCTCAAGGTTCCTCCAGTCCTACAGATCTTTGCTGTCAGGCAGGCAGTGGATAGCAGGAGGAGGTGTTGTCACTCAGGGCCCACACAGACCAGAGAAACTTTAAAAATATGATGTTCTCCTTGATCCTCATGCTCAACAGTAATCCTTTAAATGTTCTAATGAGTTTTTCCTCCCAGATGTTAACGCCTACTGTTCTTCATCATTCTGATACAAATCAAATTGTTCTGGAAATTGGTCATTTGTCAATTCCCATAAATAAGTACCCCTTATAACCTCCAAATACCACAGTTTGTGTCACGTATAATTTGCATTCCTACTAAAAGTTCAAAAAGCTGAGAAAAAGCAACAAATACTCATGGATAAAGCAGTGAAAATTCAAATGCTACAGAAGTCTGCCTACATGTTCCCAGAACTCATACTTTCCTGCTTCAGCGTTAGTAAATGGTCAGGAAGAACATTCATAGACGAGGAAATAACATGCTTCAAGGTCGTCAAAATCCCTTGCAAGATTAAGACAGCAGGATCCATCTAACAAGATTGGAAGTAAACACATTTGACCTTGGTTGAAACTTTTCCAACAAAGCCATGACGAAACGTTATCAGTATACCTTTCGGCAGAACACTCCCCCCCCTGCAAACGAATGTGTCTTTTTCTTGTAGAAATCACTAACATCTATCCACAGTTGTACGTCTGGCAGGAAACTGGCAACTCGTTCCTGCCAAATGTGTAAGGTGTTGCGTTCAGAAATCAGCTCGTTTGGAGAGAATTCATATCAATGAATATCAGTAATTAGTAAGTATTAACCATTTTGGCCAATCTGTACATCTTTCAGGCATATTCTCAAAGAATCACTAACGATATGCAGTTAATATGGACATTTATCTTGTCTCACTAAAGCACAGCTTGAAGTAGCAACTTCCTCACCAACTGGGTCGTGTTACAGTACAAACAGAAATCATCATTAGTGGAAGCGTAGGCAACCAGAATATGTCTTTTCCAGAGATGCAGAACATCTCTCGAACGTGGGTTTTTTTCATAAAATCACATCTTCCAAAACTCTGTGGTTTTAACCTGTACTGATCATTATTCAGACTTGCTCCGCAATTGTTTTTGTACATATCCTCAAAACCTAATAGCTTTGTCAGATGCTAAGTGTTGTTTTGCCTTCTTGATCACAGCTGGCGAAACTCACCAGTCCTAGCTAACTTTAATTTAAATAGCTTATACAGGTGCACGCATGTCCCTGCAGCGTGCACCTCTGCTTTGGTTACTCGAGGTTACCCTATTCCCTTTGATGTCTTCCCATGCACAGATTCTCAATTCTGGACAGAAACAGCATGAAAGCTTGCTTTATCTATATCCAAAATTTAGAATTGTCCAGATTCACAGAATCTTTTAGGGAAAGCATTCACCTGCTAGCAAGAGGGCTCAAATACAAAGGAAACACAAGCGAGTCACCATTTTCAGATCTATTGCTACAGCACAGGTTTGGGGCTTCTGTTTAACATTCCATTTACCTGAGCCTTCAATTCTAGATTCAGATAATTGGCAGCCACTCTGTTCACTGCAAGGCCTTCTTCTGCCATCAGATCAGGTACAGAATATGTGTCTCTGTCAAGGATTTCAGAGTTCACGCAGGACATCTGGGCACAAGGCCCACCAGTCTAACTCACGCTCATACTGGATTCCGGTTGGATTGGATCCAATGCTGGCTGGATGGTGAAAGCTCAGATAATGGTGAGCCCAAAAGTCTGCTGTCCTCAGCTTCCCCCTTCTCAGAACTGTTGGCTGAAGCCACGATTTTTTTTGCGCATGGCTGCATGCCACAGGAAGAAAATGAACTCAATGGGTGTCAGGGATTATCTATGTAGAATAAATGTTTCTGTTTTTTCCTCATTTTGCAAGAGTGCTCGAGCTGTTCAGATGAAACAAGTTATTTCATACCTTGAAAATTTCCAGGCTAAGCTACCAAAATAGCTTTTTGACTTTACTGGCCACATTAACTCCAGATAGTGTATCCCACATTACTTGCCTGGCTTGTAATTCTGTCCACCACAGCACAGAGGAATGGAGAGATCCCAGCTGTGGAAGGGACTGGGGACATCCAACATCAGTATAGAATAAATTAAAAAATTTCCTGCAGTTAAACCCTCCACCGTCTGACTTATAAACATCACATATTGCTTTGAAATATAGCCAGTCTTGAAGGCAGGCACATAATATCTGCCTCCTCTTTGAAGCTACTATTTCACACAGGAGTGATTCTGCTCCTTTAAGCATATACAGTTTAGAGTCGTACTTATCATTATCTCTTTTCGTATATGGGACCATGCAGGATTCGCTAAAGCCACTGTCCAGTGACTTTCAAGCCACACACTGCCATGATCACTGGAGTGGAATAGTTGCCTCCTTTCTCTTCTGACATGTTTTACATTGTATTTCAGTCTCTAAAGAGGCAGAGAGAGCATGTGTTGGCTGATGGGAGCTATGTTTTGCTTTAGCCAGTGGAGTCAGGAGATTAGTTTCCAGTAGATAGGAGTATCAGAGAGACTCATCACTTGAACAAAGCAGTTTTCAGCTAAATCCGAGGAAAAGGAAGGAAGGGGATTTGTAATAATCAAGATGCTCATAATAAGAAGCAAGGAGTAGAAAGCCAAGAGAGAGAATAGCACAACGAGGTGTTTAGATATCTGTGTATTCTAAACAGTGAGATGTGTAAGAAACGTGCTAAGCTGGCCGTGGAGGAGCAGTCACAGAGATACCAGTCAGAAAAAAGCATCTTACTTGACATACCGAGTTAATTCGCCACAGCTTGTAAAAAGCTAAGTGGTTTTCCCTCTGACTTTATCAGGCAGAAGGCCACTAGTGCTTATTGGCAAGTAAGGACTCAAATGGCAAAATGCTGGATTTATGGTTTGCTGGAGCAAGGTATAGAGTTTCCCTGTAAAACCATTCTGTGAAGTAGCAGGTACAACGAATTCGGAGCATATCTGTGAACAGCAGGCAATTCAGTTAGGTCTGGAAAAGGAAAAAATGTTTTGTCTCCTGCTACTGCAAAACCTGAAGACGAACTACGAGCAAAGTTACGCTGAATCACAGCACAAGCCCACTGCAAGAAAACATGACCGTGCTTATACAGAGACTTTCATTTGCACAGAGTTTGATTCCAAAGAACATTCTCTTACATAAATATTTGAAACTGTGGAAAAGTGTCTACTGGGAATAGGAATGCATACTTTGCTCTTCACATCTGTGGTTCTGTGATCGCTGAAGAAGTGGTTCTGCAAAGATGGCTTTGACCCCACATGAGAGATGCTGTGGGTCTTGTGATTATCTCGCCGTGATCTTTCTTCTGGTTTGGATGAAGATGTTGTCTCTCGCAGAATAGCTTCTGCAACCTAATGGAGAATTTGTTATAAATATATCTTTTTAAGTTCAAGTCACAGCTAGTAGAATCAAACAACCTGCAAAGCCATCTGGTTTTCTGTTGTAATAAAAATGATGATATTTAAATGCAATGAATGGAATTCCACATCGTGTCCTGGTAGGGGCTGAAACTCCCCGGTATCAGACACAAAAATCTTTGTAATGGCATCCTAGCATCTTCATATACAGCATCCTAATATCACTCTCACACAACAAAAGTCTTCAGTGGCTTGAGCAGTAGCTCTACATCACCAAATGTCCCAATGCAGTAGGAATAACACAGAAATCTGGCGTACAACAGAAGTCAATTAGCTCTTTCTTATCCTTGCTTTTACTGGAATTTTTATATCTTTTCATTCTGTGCATGTGATTCTAATCTTTTTTTCTGACCTTTACAATCTATAAAGGATGAGTCGCATGAACAGGTAGGTTTGGGAAAATTAAAAATAAAGTGAAATGTAACTTGAAATGACATTTTCAATGGAGCTTAATACTGTTAGGTGAAAAACCTCATTAACGAGTACATTAAAATCGAATAAAAAGAGAGACCAAAACTTCTTCACTCCATAAAGCAAAGGACAGGTTAATTGGTGGTTCTAACACCTTTTAAAGACACATTACTAGAAATTAGACTTGCAAATTAGCTAAATACTTTGGAGTAAATGGCTCGATTTTATTTTCTCGTAGGTTCAGCCACTCTGTGGAAGGGTAGGATTCATCTCACCCGACCACACCATCTAGAAGATAATCGTCTGTTCTAGTTGCCTTGATGCACGTAGGATGGAATTGATCCCCTTTAAAGGCACATATTTTTCTCCCCTGAATACACAGGGAGATGAAATGACCCACTCAAACCAGATTTCAGTCTTTTGAATTCTAGTCTGAACAATTTAATTTCACCAAGACTTACCATCTCCTGTGTAAGAAGTGGGTAACAGCATTTTTCTCCCTTCCTTTAACTCCCTTAAATGAAGTTACTCGGTTAAACAGTAAGGTAGCAAGTAACCCTACAAGTTTATTAAACAAATGGGATACTGAATGAGAACGGGCAATAGAATCTTTTAACCTATGGTTAAAACTCTTTGACTTCAGGAGATCACCAGAAACATTTACGCCAGACAGCTGTATTTCCTACCCTGGTTGTCCTTCCTGCTCCACCCCAGTGTAACTGCCATTCAGGAGTCCAACTTGTGCCTTTGTAAGGCAGGCCACTGATAGTGTTTTCTTCCCAGAAAGTTTCCAGCACAAAATAAGAACTGAAATGAGATTTAATAAAAGGTCCCACTGTATCTATTGCCAGAAACCAGCCTGCATCTGGCTGAGGAGCTGTTTTATTAAAGAGGTAAATGGCATTATATACGAAAATACTAGAATTCATTTCAGGAGACTTTAGTTGTCTAATTTAGGCACTGAATGTAAACTAGTTATCTAGACACCCTCCCTAGGTGTTGGAGGGAGGCATCTGCCCTGGTATAAGTGTCTAAGACAGGTTAGCTGAATCACCTTGTAGAGGTACCCACCTCATGGATAACTAAGGCTAAGTGGAAGAGAATCACACAAAGAGCATATTTTAACATTCCCCCCTTCGGGCTAAGCATGGCAGGATGGAGGAACAGTATTCACACATGCCGACTCCAAAGACAAACTACACCTGATTTTTTCAGACACTATTAAATAGATAATATCTTCCAGTACCGGGGTCTCTGATTTTCCGTCCATGAAATTCACAGCTTCTGGGTTTTTTTCTGCTTTCCATCTCTGATGTTCTGAAACTCTGAGCTCATCTCGAAGCTCCATGTTCTGCCTGGTCAGCATCTCAACCTGGTCTCTCAGCTTGCTGTAGGCAACATGCCAGCAGGACTCATTTCTCTTGAACTCCTTCTGCAGTCCCGCAATCTGCTGTTTTAATATCTACCAGTAGAAAAAGAAGTGTGCCGTGACATTGCCTGCTCTGGACTAGGCATGCCCACCTCATACACCCAGAAGGCAGCATGGAGTCTTTTATTCTACTTAAAGGTCTACAGTATAAATGTCTGCAATATAAAAAGAACACATTTGACATGGATTATTTAAAAAAAAAAAACAAACAACAAACCGACCAAACAAAAACCCCACTATCCTGCAAACCTGCTATTTTTAAAACAAAGCAATTGTTACAAAGTGAGCAGAGAGAAGTCCTTGCTGTGTGAAGGAAAATCAGGAAATGCAAACTAATCATGCAAACAAACATTAAATGTGGATGTTTTTAAAAAAAAGGCAAGGATACAAGGTGTGTTTTAATGGCAAAAATGTCAGTTCATCAGATCTTTACACAGCGGCAAGGGCACGTGATTAGTTAAACGGTCCTTACAAATATCAGGGGATCACAAAGACAGTTTTCAACAGAGTTCAGGAAAATGAAAGTAGAGAAATTTGGTGCATTTTGGAGAGAACTTTTCCATATACGTGCGTCTCCATTATTTCTCCCTGACTCCTCCTCCTTCCCTCACCTGTGCTGATGCCAACGCTCAGTCCTTTTCCCTCAGAGCGCTCATGCTGGGTACTGCAAATGCAGCGTTGGTGGACTTAAGCTAGAAATGTGCGGTTTGCTCTGCAGTCAATCCATCGTCACATGCAACCCTTTCCTACTTTCCCTTCACTTGTGTATCTGCCCACTCGTGTCCTTATCACCATCCTTTCTTTGCTGTGAGCTGCCTAGTCAGAATTTGGCACATCCATTGGCCATTTTCAAGAAGAAGCAGGCTTCTGAACTTGGGAATCACACAGATAACTGCCCCAAAAAGTGTTTTCTAATTGTTTTGTGGAAAACTAACTTTTTGAACCTGCACTTATTATGTTATCAGGTGGGAACAAAAGATTAAAACAATTGTATAAAACTTCATCTGTATGGCTAGACCTAGCCAGGAAACACAACTATTTCCTGGCAGAAATTCTAACAATTCTTTTTTTAAATTCCAGGTGGAAATAAAGCAGATGTTAAAAAATATTTTGTAGAGGGGATATTTAAAATATTTTTACTCAAAATACTAAAATAACCTCACTGAAACAGTTAATAATTTCCTGTTGTAAATGTTACCTCTAGAGAAATATGAATCATGAGCAGAGAAAACATTCACTATGTGTATGGTACAAAAACATGTTTTCAAGAATGTACAAATGAAAAATAAAGCAAGAATAGGGAGTTTGAACAAAGTACTTACTATCTTGCCGGTTTCATTTGCTCTGAAACTTTTCTGGTCAAGAAAATCATTGAAATTGTCAGTTTGCTGTCAAACCTATCAGTTTGGTTTAGACTTCCTTTTGCAGCAGAACATTTCTGAGCATTACCATTGCCTACTCTTTTATCCTATAAAAACATAGCTTTTAGCTGCCCCCCTCTTTATCTCTTTGTCACTCTCTTTATCACTGTCTCACATGGCTCACCATGTTTTTCTTCTCTTTATCAGTGACTCTTCTAGAAAATTACTTAGTCATATTAAATCCAGCTATTTTTAATGGGGATAATAGCCACAGATATTCAGAGATTACTTTATCATTAAGGAGGCTGAAATGGGGGATTAAAACAGATAGAGTCCCCTAAAGGAACTTAGAAGAAACTACCATAAATGTCTCAGGGATGTTATTAGGCTGGTTAGGTTGTTAGATACACAGCTAGATATCATCAAAATACATCAAAGCCAAAGGTCAGAACAGTTTAAAGAAAAAAATCAACAAACTCCCAGCTTAGGGATGAGAATAGAGAATCATCGATGGCAAATAACTGGCCAACTGGCACAATGGCTTTTTATATCAAAAAGATGTAAAGCCCACTATGGCAGGGCCTGGAAATCTTCCAAAAGCCAGCTCAGATCTGGGAAAACCAGCACAAGGAAGTACAAGGAACATGGGACCCTCCCAACCTTCCTTACAAAATAGAAGGCACAACCAATTTTTTTCATATATAAAGAAGGTGGGTTGTACATTTAAAACACAAACTAAAGCAATGTCCTATTGACATGAACAATCTTCACTGTACACACAGCTGTCCTCAAGAAGTAGCATGAATAATTGTCTGTCTGTGGCAAACAGAAGGATTTGGGTACTACCATAAGATGCCTGCATGGAAGGATAGTAACTGCTGGGAACTGTGTATTTATTCTACCGAAGACAGCTTACTTGTATTTCTTCTGAGTTCACATTTTCTCCAGTGACGCTAGCTGCTCCTTTGAACTTGCTACGGGCAATTTTTCCTTTCTGCCGTGGGTGAATTTGGTCTGTATTGTAGTCCAAAGGGTGAGAAAGCTCTTGGCTCCTGACAGTCTTGAGCTGGTCCATTCGCCTTCTGTTCAGAAGGTAAACAAAGAGTATGAAATTGGCATCAAGACTGTAACAAAGGACTGTCTTTAGATGTGCCTTTATTGGGCATGATTTTTGGAGGTCTTGGACATGTCCCACATATGCTGATACAGATGGGAGAGGCAGCAAGTCATCAGCACTTGTGAAGATTGAGGGCCTTCCTCACTGGAACACTGTCATGCATGCGTTCAGCTGTATAATTTATTCTATTGAGCAGATGGAACAATTCTCATTGAAATTTTCTGACAATGTAATGACCATTAATTTAGAGGCTTTAAAACAGATTTTCTGTTCAGAGAGATAGCTAAATTAGGGCAGACCGCAGAAGGCACAGTTTGTTCCCTGGCATTGCACCTATGAAGTGCTTCATCATGCAAAGCTGGGGGCTGAGCTGTATTTCCAGCAACCCAGTCATTTCTAGAGGTGAGAACAGCCATGGACCTGAATGAAAAGGGATAAAGTACTTTACTTTCCATAGGTAAATGTACTCCAAGGGTTAAATATGGGAGCTCAGCACCCAAAAGAGATTTTGCCTTTGAAGTCTATGTCTCAAGGCGTGAGTGGTCTGGAAGTGCATTTAAAAACTCAGCAAGAGGGGAAGAGTATAAATCTTCACATATCCTCAAACAGAGTATATTTGTATGACTATGATCCAGCTGCTTAGTTCATTTTTAATATGATATTAAATTATTTGTTAGCTTCCTGCTTCAGCTCACTTCATGACCTACAGCAACCATCTGGCCATTGCTATTACTCAAAAAGCAACAAAAGCTACGGGAGGCAGCCATTACCTCATGTTTTCCTCTCCGTAATGGAGTTTAGCACTTCAGCAACAAAATATGAAAGTTCTCAAAGACAGTGAGAGATAAACAAGCTCCCCATATCCTGCTGCTCTTTAAAATTAATTACCTAATTTTTTTTCATTGTTGTTGTTTTCTATCCTAAATAAGCCTATCTAATATTCTGGTTAAAGGCATGCTAAAAAAAGGCTCATCAATAGTCAACATAAGTATTAATTCTCCTCACATTAATAACTCTCCTCAGCTGATATCAACCTCTTCGGAACTGCGCAAGAGTTACATCTGTACAAAGAAACTAATCGGAGCTGGAGCATGACGCCCAGCATGCTGTTGCCCAGAGTGCCATATTGCGTGCATGAGCTCTGGTCTTGGCATCAGCCATCCAGCACTGCCCTAGGTTGGGCAAGGTTTGGAGGTTAGTGCAGGCCAGGCATCACACCCAGCAGACAGCTTGGATGCAGCTGCCCTGGTCTGCAGGGTAAGAGAGGACAGTCACATGGAGGTGTTATGCTGTGCCTCTTTGCCTCGAGGCTAGGAAACAGACCCTGGCCCGAGGAAATGTAATAACCAAGGACACCAGGAGCACACACAATACTTATTTGGAGTCTCAGGCAATCAGTTCATCCCCTAGCTATAAGTTGCAAACAGGAGCTAGGTGCACATCACAGATACAAAATATAGAAAAAAAGGCTAAGTACTTTGTGTAACTCCAATTCGTGCACGGGTCCCAGGCATACCTCCGCACGAGGCACATTGCAGCAGGCTGGCTGTGAGGCAAAAACGTACATGAAGCAAAGGTCTTTTTCTAAGAAAAAGCCTTTTAGTGAAATGCAGTGGCATGGTTTTAGCTGGGATAGAGTTGCTTTTCTTCACTGCAGCTGGTGCAGCGCTGTGTTTTGGACTTAGTATGGAAACAATGCTGATAACACACCGATGGTTTGGTTGTTGCTGGGCAGAGCTTGTACTAGTCAGGGGCTTTTCCAGCCTCCCGTGCTCTGCCGGGGGCACAAGGAGCCGGGAGGGGAGGGGGCACAGCCACGAGAGCGGATTCAAACTGGCCAAAGGGATATTCCATACCATGTAACATCATGCCCAGTATGTTAACTGGGAGGGGCTGGCTGGGGGAGGGAGGCCGCAATCACAGCTCGGGGACGGGCAGCGTTGGTTGGCGGGTGGTGAGTGGTTGTATTGTTTGTGGGGTTTTCTTTTCCTTATTATTATGTGAACATTATTATTGTTATTATCATAATCATGACTATTATCATTATTATTTTATTTTAATTATTAAACTGTTCTTATCTCAACTCATGAGTTTTCTTGCTTTTGCTCTTCCGATGCTCTCCCCCATCCCACAGGAGTGGGGGGAGTGAGCGAGCGGCTGCAGGGTGTTTAGTTGCTGCCCAGGGCTGAACCACAACATGCAGCTGGGAAAAAACCAAACCCACTCCCTACTGCTGTTGGTGCAGAAGGAGTGCAGATTCAATACTACAAGGAAACTGTGATTTTAAAATGGCAAATTATTTGTCCATGTTGAAGAAACAACGAAATGACTGTCACTGAGTCCTCTGACTCATGTCAAGAGCAACTACCTCAGCGCTGCAAGGGTGGAGCCACAGGCTGCTGCCTTGAGCACCCCCCGGCCTCTGTTAGGCACCAGATACACAGAACACACTACATCCCAACTGTTTCCACCCTCTTGCCTATATTGTTTGTGCCTGAAAAGGTCTAAAACCAAAGTGCTTGGCAACAATAGAATGGATAGGCTGGGCACGTCCAGGCATGCCGTGCTGCTCTTAAAAGGATTTTCATTGCTTCCAGCGAGCAGAAGTTGTCAGCATGGCATAAGTGAAATGCTGTCGATGTAGTGGCTGTCTTGTGTTCCTAATAGGCTTACTGCTTTAAAAATACGAAGCAGATTCTCAGATCGCATAAATCAGCACAGGGCCAAGACAGTCAAGGAGGACAAGCTGCCTTTCTCAATTAGTTTTAGCTCATAAATTACAAAAAGTGAATGAAAAGAACTGATTGTACTAGGAAGGTATTTTTGGATAAATATCTGCGTGGAGATGCTCAGGGCTGCTATGGCTAACGCCATGAATAAACCCACAGAAAGTTCTTCTAAAAACCTTCACTAATATGAAAGCAAGCTATGTCATCTGTGAGGCAGCACTGCCAGCAGACAGAGATTGCAGTGCTGGCAGAGAGTGCACTGCAGTAATTCTTCACCAGTATGTCCCTCCACAGCCAAAATTTACACTGGTAAAAGTAAAAGCAGCATCTAATTTCATTAGTAGCTTTATTAACTGGCAAATTCTGCAAATATTCACATCTGGAACACCTCTCATGGTCAACTGATGATCATCTTCCAATATGTTTGCAAGGTCACAAACAAGAAGGATCTTTAATGAAACCATTTATTCTGAGGACATTGAAAGTATTTTGCTAAAGGACAAGCTATAGGAGGAAACATACAAACTGATAAATGCAGTTCAGAAATAGCCTTTGGCACTAATCCCATGGCCTCTGTAATCGAAAGGAATGGACAAGCAGATGCGAAAAATAATGTCTTGGTTTGCATTATATATTGAAAATCCAAACCAATAAATTATGCTTATTTGGCACAAGTTAAGAACTAGGCTTGAAATATAAAAAGGAAAAGAATCTCTCCTGTGTTTACAGTAGATGGTACCTTGTAATTTCTAACAGATTTTATCGCATTAAAAAGTATACATTTGGTTTGATTGTAAGCATGCTATATTTTCATTAGAAGTATTTGTATAACCTGTAATTAGTTACAGTGTGATGGCACTTCCACTCCAAACCCCATAGCTTCAAAACTTATTTCTTGCAGGGCATTTGTGGTAAGGAATTCTTTCACATCTATGAAGATGTAAAACAAAACAAAGCCAAAATAATTTTCAGCATTTAATAATTACAAATTACAAGAGCAACTCTCTTGAATTTTCAAGTTCTTCATCTATATGGTACCAAACACATCCTCAGTCTAGTCTGAAGAAAGGTATTTCTGAAATAACAATGCTGTCAGCAGTGACCTACGCTATGCACTTTCTGTTAACTTTGGAAATGTGGGCTACCCTGATGTCAATGTAATATGAGCAGTTTATCCTTTACTCCATCAGAAGCCTGATCTCATAAAATAAATTACCCTGAGTTCTTACTGATTTCAGTGTAATGCGAAGATGTTCAGCAACCTGTTAAGCGCATTTGGTGTTACTCAGCTTGAAGATCCAAAATGCACCAGTGTTTTAAGAGTTGGCCCCCTTCAGCCAGGCACTTTACCTTTTATCTAGACAGCTAAACAAGCGTTTCAGTTCTGAAACAACATAGCCACAGTTGAAGAGAAGCTAGCTAATAAGTACGAATTTAGCAGCCTGATTTTAAGGATCATAAGGGAAATATCGGCCTTAGTGCACATGCAGATCACTTTCCGGGGTATGCACAGATTTACCTGTGAAAATGCTTTGCTTTCTCTTGTTCTTCTTTCACCCTCGTCAGTGAAGGGGTTCGTCCATGATATACACCAGTTTCTAATCCTCTGGTGAGGCTGTTCTGGGTTTCTTCTGTAAAGACATCCATGTTAGTACACAGAACTTTGTGAATATTTATGATCCCTCTCTATGCATTTAGAACCACAGACTGCAGACGTGCAGTAAGCTTTATTGCTTAATCTATCAAACAGAACTAACATATCTTTGCCTAATTATGCAAGTATTCCATTCCCAGCATAGCTCTTAGTAGGGCAATCCCAGCCCTACAAATCACGATAAGTGAAACGGATTTGGGGATATATCAGTGTCAGTAGCTACGTTCCTTTTCAGGAATGTGAATGCCATGTAAGAGTTCAACCTATTTTGAATGGAACTTTCAAAGAGGCTTCAGGAACCCTTTATTAAGAGCAGCCTGACATGGAGTAGAGTATGCTTAGCAAGTTGTGACAGAGCAATTGAGAGCCATCAGAAGCTAGTATTTCTGCCCCGGCAGATACTGCAGATAGGACAACTGATTTTGACTGGTCCTACATAAAGAGACAGCCAAAGGGTTCGGGATGAGGAGTCAATGTAAGGCAAGTCCTTACACTGAAGAGAGAAGAAGGGTCGAGAACCAGTTTAATAAAAAGGACTAAATCCTCCTCAAGCAGGGTACTATTTCATTGCCAGAATAAGGTCAGTGGGTGAAAAGGCTAGAAAGATTCATTGACCGAAGGACTAGGGCCGCATTCAGGACAAACTGAGTGAAGATGTTCTTAGGAAATCATCATTTTCCACTGACGTGAGGCTCTCTGTGTCTTAGGAAAAAAAAATGCAAATTTAAGAAATTATTTTGCCCACCTTTTTTAAAGTCACATTATCCCTGGGGAGGGTAAATAGAAAATGTGAACATCTCACTGTCGAGGGGTCAGTGGGAGGAACAGACCTAAGCTACAGGGAACTCTAGCACTGACTCCAGAGACTTGCTGAACCTCTCGCCTGTCTCACGGCTTCAAAAACCTGTACCTGAAAGTGCACCTCAAGCAACAGACATAGGAAGAATGGCTAGTGAAGATGGAGAGCCAAGCGTATCAAGGGGCTTGCAGGTACATCTCTCCCTTCTTCTCTTTTTTTTCCAGTTTAGTACTGAGAAATACTGACAGAGGTGGGCATATATGTAGGGAGCACACACAAAATGAGTCATAAATCCACGAGAAATTTTTGTCCCCTGTGGAAAGTAAATGTAAATCAAAACTTGGATAGCTCTTACCTAATGTGTCTGCAAACAGTTTTTTCTGTCGTTCCTCCACTGCAGGTGTTTCTTTAACCTTGAAAGCAGGAATCTCACCCACCACTGCTGAGGATGGTAGACACAGGCTTTTAACATCCCAGGCCCTATTCTCATTCTTTGGTTCAGACTCATGCTCTTTCCTTTTCGATCCTGTGAGTTGAAATAGGGACTGCTGAAGAGAAGAGTGAGCCTTACTCCCTTTCAGCCTGACAGCCCCAGTACTGGAATCGCTGCTGCTTGTGCTGCAGGACAGGCCTTGTTGTCTTGAGATCACCTGAATATCTTGTTCCCTTGGGAGTGATCTGCTGTGCTTTTCAACAGACATTTTTTCAGTTCCACTGGGCTCATCACTAGCATAATCACCATCAGAGAGATCCAAATGTCCGTCAGCGTGATCTGCTCCCCAGGGCCCATGCTGAGAGGGATACTGGGCATGGTGAGATTTGGCGTCATCATCACTGTTGGAGGATAAGCAGCTTGACTCATGGGACAAAGATGCAACATGCCACGTGGAGGCAACTGTCCCCTTCCTTTGCCACTCCTGCTGCAAGGCTGAGGATGAGCTTCCCTTCTCCACAGCCTCAGGTGAGCTATGCGTAATCTTTACAATCTTATCATTGACGGTCTTAAACCCAGTATGGATTTGCCTTTTGCTTTCTGAGCTCTGGCTCCCTGAAACAAGTTCCTGTGGGCATACCTGAACCCTCTTCTGACCCTGTGTGCATGCAGCGCCTGCACTCCACTCTGCCTCCTTGATGCGATCTGTTTCTAAATCCTGAAGCGGAGGATGCTTTTGCAGGGCTTCCAAGGCGGGTTTTGTTCCATCTGTGAGATGACCCTTCAGAGGCTGATCTACCCTACCTAGATCCTTCTGCAGGTTACCTTCCACAGGTGTTCCATCAGTTGTAGCTGCTTGCCCTAGAGAGACCATGTGATAAGTTTCCCTTTCCTCACGTATTCGTAGGTTCATTTCTGTTTCTGTTTCAGGACATGGTTGCAGGATTTCAGGCCACCTTCTCTTTTGTGAGTCAGTAGGATTTTCCTTTGCGTCTTCATCTCTCCCAATCACTTCTTTTTCTTCTGTACTTTGCTCAACTACTTTTGCTTCACAGCCAGTCTGAGCCTTTATCTCCCACTCAGCTAAAGCACAGTCTGCCTTTTTTTCATGTGTACCCATCTGCATGGAGCCACTGACCTGCAGGTTTAGCTGAGAGCATTCCCCTGGCTGCAGTTTGCCTGCATCCATTTGGCCAGGCTGGGAGGAATGACCCCAGCAGTCCAAACCAGCTCCTCTGGAATGCTTGCTGTCTTCTTTTAAAGGCTTCTGGTTTTTTTTTTTGAGCCTTGCCATACCTTCTTTTCGTTTCAGAAAAGCCTTCCAAGGTGTTGCTTTTGCCTTGCTCTGAAAAAAAAAAACATCAAAAATCGTGACAGTCACAGTCTGGGAATCATTCTCCAGAAGGGAAGATATTTATGAAAATTGAAAATGCTGAAACACCAGAAGTCTTCAGGACTAAGGCTATGGATAACTGAGTTCGTAAGTAACAGCCCCGAGACTACAGGGAAGGTACAACAACTTTTAGAAGCAGTCACTATGTGACACCTCCATTAATTCATTAGTAGAGTCAGATGCTTAAGATAATGCTAAGTGTTTATATAATAGAAGATGAGACAAGTTCTGTCTTTCTTTGTTTTTAAAGGAAGTTTGAGTGTTTTTGTACAATGTGACACAAATATGTAAATCATAGAATCACAGAATTATAGAATCATTAAGGTTGGAAAAGACCCTTAAGATCATCGAGTCCAACCGCTAACCTATCACTGCCAAGATGCATCAGTTTGAGATGTTATTTTGCCGGAGAGACATAGAGAAAATTCCTGAGTGATGAAATGTGCATCTTCCAAGTCAAGCCTAACAAAATGCTGAGTCTGACACCTAGAGGTGTCAGATATAAACTCATCTCAAACTGCACATAAGGCAAAAAGCAGAACAGTATTACTATACCTGGCCCTTGCACAAGAACTGTATTCGGAAATGCCCCCATTCTCGCCTTAGAGGCACATGAGATGGCACAGACCATTTATTATGAAATAAACTAACAGCACCAACCTTGAGGTTTAATTTAGCTAAGTACATTGAGACTCCGGCACAAACTATGACCCAGGAAGTATGCGGAAAGAGAAGAATCCAGTGGGAAACATTGGGGAATATGGCTGTGACTGAGTAATATGTGTTTTTTTACTTTCGGGAAAAATCTTCCAATATCACACAAAAGAAGAGTGGAAAAATGTTCTGCCATGCAACGAACCAAAACAGAGCCCACACAGTACCCAAGTCCGTGAGAACTTGTCAAAGCAAAGTGAATGCACCAATGGCACGGTACCTGCTGCTCCTTCTGCTGTTTTGCTATGAGATGATTGTCTACTTCCAGTTGTCCTTCAACAAATTCTTCAGAAGGCTTCTGTCTAATCCTAATTGCTGGTGTGATTGGCCTAGGCAAGGAACAGGAAGAAACTTATTTGTAAGCTTCTCCCCCTAATTTTCTTTCGGTAATTCTCATGGAGCTGATGTCGAGTTTAGAACTGAACCATTCCCTCCAGTTTTTTAAAAATGTGAAGCATGTTAGTGAAAAGCCCACTATTGTGTGACACCTAAGTCTCACTTTAAAACATCATGTCTAGGCTGAACATTAATTATGCTTTTAGCAAGTAACATTTTTTTGCTGGGATTGGTCTCTCCTTAAAAATAGAAAATAGTCAAAAGGAAAAACATTTCTCCAGACTAGAGCTGGTTACAGTCATAAAGAACTCCCTTATCTCTCTGACAGAATGGTTTGAATTAGCTGGTGAAGAATGATAGAGGAGAAAAAAAATGTGTATAATGGTATGGAAGGACAAATTGAACGCTTACTCAAAGTGAAGCATAATACAGCATACCTTAACATATCTGCTTAAATCCTGGCGTTAATGGATGTGCTGGTTACACAGCACATTACTGGTCTTTCTATACCCCACCTCCAGCTAACACCACTGTTCCATGGATAATCTTTTCGTTTGCCAGTCTGGCTCTGTCTATTAGCACGCAGCATGGCCTAATAGGATAAGATTTGTAGAGCAAAACCGTTGTTGCTGAGGACTCAGCATTAGACAATACACATTTCAGGGAAGTTTACTTCAAACCAACTACCACGTGGTCCCATAGTGAAAATGTCACAAAGGTCTGGAGTACGTTCCATGCTTCAATTTCATCCAGGTCATGCTAAGACCACAATGTGAACCAAAGCACAGCAAGTGGGGGTGACTGGGAGACAGACTTCAGAAGCTCACTGCTGATCCAAAAAGCATATGTGGACAGGCCCACTTGCCCAGAGGTGCTTATGGTCCTGACACCTCTTCCCAGTCTTCTGCTCTGGAGGTCCCCGTCTTCCTTCTCTGCCCAACTCCCACATGGTTAAGGCACTAAAACACACTCATGGCAATTACTCTCAGTCTGTACTTGCCTAGAAGTTTGCTGCTTCTCTTTTATATGTGATGGAAGACTCGGTGCGCCAAAAAGCTGCTGCTTCTCTCAGCATCAGCTGAGGAAAGGTAACAACTCTACGAGGATTTCTTCCATTGCTAATGCCAACCTAACCATTCCTGCCCAGCCACGAGCATCCCCTCGGTGTGCTGGTACAACTACTTTTGCAATGCAGTGATGAACCAGTTCAGAGAACTGATCTAAGGTAAAAGTTACATTTCTCCTCTCTCCAGATAATTTTAAGAAGGATTACTTTGCTGACCTGTTCACTACATAGGCACATAAAAATTGGTCTTGCAAGGCTGAAGAGGCAGAGCAAGGCCCAGAATGAATAAGCTACTCAGACTGATACTGCTATCACGAACTGATGGCCACTGCAGAAGAAATGATGGCGTAATAAATTATATCTCTCCCTGCCAACTTTTGCCTTAATTCTATCCTTTGAAGATCATAGTTGCAAAACCGGTTCATTTTAACAGGCTACACCAGCATCCTATTATACAGAAGTAGATCAACTGGTGGTCCCTAGGCCTGTCCAATCTCTGCCCATGCATACCTGCCACTCTCAAGCGAAGGAAGGACCTGTTGTGTTGCAAATATAACACATACAGTACGTGTACAATCAAGGAAAACAAGCTTCTCTAGGTTGACTGATGGACTAAGATCTTTACTCACCTGTCTTCTATGTTTCCAGTCTTCATCTTCCCCTCCATGCCAAAAGGAGATGAAGGAATCTCCTCCTTTACTTGTTCTCTTTGTTCTTCTTTGACAGCAGAAAAAGTTTCAGGGAAACTCCTTTCTTTTAATTGACTGTTATCTAAGCAGTAGGAATAAGGTCAATGAAAACAAAGCCTTTATAGAATGATATAGAATCATAGCATAAATTAGAAATTTTTATATTTAAAACAAATTTTGCCAGATTTTGATTTTTGAAAATACTTCATAGAATAGATTTGAATTAAGTAGGTGGAAGGATGCAACCCATGAAAAAAAAGAGGCTCCTGATCATCAAGTCTAGTTGCTGGAAATAAGGAAAGGGCTAATGGCATGATTTATGCTTCTTGCCTGTAGAGATTTGTAATGCTTGGTTAACAGCAGAACACTGCAGTGGAGGCACTTTGCTAGACAGTGCTGAAATACTCATGTGTCTGTAATTTTGAGACCTGCAAGCCAGTTCGTTGAACAGTATTTGTACACGTGAGACTTTCTAACTGGGGATTTTCTATTCTATTTCACAAAAGTGCAGATTTGTACATCTTCCTATTGGAGCTTCCTGTCTATGTTCACCACAACAAGAAGGCTCCCGCTTCAATTAATCTTTTTTCTAAGTGTCAGCTTAGAGACTTGCTCATTTAGCTCAAGTTACGCCTGTCAGCTGGAGCAAAAGGCCTTCACTGACTCATTCATACTACACGCTGTTGCTGTAGCCAGGAACTGTATAGCTCACTTGGTCACATTCATACACCCAGAGCTACTGAAGCCCTGTGCAACATACTGAAAGGACTTCTGGTCCAACAGCAGGAATACAAAAGTTTTGCATCCTTCCCTCAGCCTTTCCCAGCTGCACACCAAAACTCTCGTCTGATGGCAGACAAGCAGAGCTGTTTCTGCAACCTTCTCACCTGCCTTGCACAAGAATACATCTGTGGGAGCAGAGGTGACACAGCAGGTTGGCAGGCACAAGGGCTGCAGAACCCATGTGTCCCTCCCCACAGTCTCATGTGTGGGGCTGTGCTGTCTCCCAAATCCTCTAATAGGAGAGGTGCCCCAGCACTGTAATTTTCAACTAGTGCTTCCCAGTGCAAGGCAAGAATACCATGTGCAAGCAGCTGTCCAATTCACCTTTGTTTTGTTGTCTGTTCTCTTCTTGAGCATCTTGTCTGGAGAGTTTTTTTGTGGGGCGCTCAGTACACTGAAGCAGTGGCTCGGTGCTTATCCCTTTAAATAAGAATGTGAAGTGTTATACAAGCTGTTGGTACACTCATGTTTATGTTTCCAGCAGTAGAAACCCACCCTCGTCACAACAGTAAGGAAGGCCTCAATTCAGCGTAGTCCTCAAGCACACATTCAGCTGAAGCATATTTCAAAGGCATCTGCAGTGATCAGCTTCCAGTCAGGAGTTAACCTGATGTAGTAAGGCCTCTGCACCTTCAAGCCTTAGTTTTATACACACAAAGCAGGTCTAAGTCAGCGCTGCTGTCAAAAAGCAGTCATAGAATCATAAAGGTTGGAAAAGACCTCCAGGATCATCAAGTCCAACTGTCACCCAACACCACCATGGCTCCTAAACCATGCCCTGAAGTGCCGCATCTACATTTCTTTTAAATACCCCACAGGGATGGTGACTCCCCCACCTCTCTGGGCAGCCTGTGCCAGCGCCTGACCACTCTTTCAGTGCAGACATTTTCCCTAATCTCCAGTCTAAACCTCCCCTGATGCAGCCTGAGGCCGTTCCCTCTCGTCCTGTCACTGGTGACTTGGGAGCAGAGACCAGCCCCCCCCTCACTCCAGCCCCTCTCAGGCAGCTGCAGAGAGCGAGAAGGGCTCCCCTCAGCCCCCTCTTCTCCAGGCTAAACCCCCCCAGCCCCCTCAGCCGCCCCCCAGCACACTTGTGCTCCAGACCCTGCCCCAGCCCCGCTGCCCGTCTCTGGACACGCTCCGGCCCCTCAAGGCCCTTCTTGTCCCGAGGGGCCCAAACCTGAGCCCAGCATTCGAGGTGGGGCCTCCCCAGGGCCGAGCACAGGGGCCCCATCCCTGCCCGGCCCCTGCTGGCCACACCAGTGCTAACACAAGCTCAGGGGCTGGTGGCCTCCTTGGCCACCTGGGCACGCTTCTGGCTCATGCTCATGTCATACCTCCCCCTGTCCTAATGTGTTCTTGCTCTCAGGTTCCTGCTGTCCACATCCACCCCCTACCCCCATTTGTGCTGACAGAAGTATTTCTGAAGCTCTCTGATAAACTTCACTGGGCAACTGACCCAGGTTGATCTTAAGCCAGCAAGAAAATAATAGTGCCAGGTACAAGAAGGAAACAGGACTTTTTCAGTACTGGTTCTGATCTAACTTGAAGAATATGAAATTAAAGTTTCAGTTGCACTGTTGGGCTGTCTCACAGCATCACAGTCTGGTCTTGCTATAAAAGTTCAAAGGAATCCAGATGCAGATCTGATTTACATCCTCTTCCCCTTTAAGTGGTTTCATTCCCACTTCTTTTTGTTTCTTCTCCCACAGTTTTGAAATCAACTTTTGATTTCTTCTAAATCGCTCTTTCTTCTTTCTCGCCCTTTGGTATCTTCCCACAGAAGACAAGGCTGGCAAAGTGTAGCAAAGAGAAGATGCTGAGTAACAGCTTACGTTGTTTTTCCTCCAAACAATGTGATTCCATATCAATATGAGAAACACCAAGATTGCTGACAAAGAGCAGGCCTTCTTAGCTAAAGAAACATGTTCTCTCACCTTCGGAGGCTATATCCACTTCCTACTTTTTATGCTTCTCCCCCTAAACATAATATACTCCCTACTTCATATAACTTAGCTTTTCCAATTTAATGACTTTCTGCTCCATTTATACCTACAACGCCCAATTTCTCTGTTGGTACAAGAGGCAGGACGACTGTGATTCAAAAATTTTAAAAAATCAGGTTTAAAATGCTTCAAAAGCTTTTATAACAAGCCACCAGAAAAACAAAGCACCTTCCCCTGACCTGCAATAAAGTCAGTAGCAATCACTAGGAAATCACAGGATTTGCACAATAGCCTTAGCTTTAGATTTCTGGTGCTTTTTACCCACCTGAATCTGAAAGCCGCATGTGCTCTGCTGAGATTTCTGAACTGCTTTCGTTTGGCATGAGCGGTGGGGATCTGCTTTGCCAAGCAGAGCGCATGGCCAAGGGAGAGGCCTGTGAGCACTCCGGGGTCTCAGCTTGGGAAGAATTTTCTGGTGGGAACTGGACAGGAATGAAAGTAGCTGGAAAGCACGGGAGGGGTGGCATTGTGACTACTAGGTGGGAAGGTATCCCAGGAGAAACAGAAAAGCCTAAAAATAATTACCAGAGAAGAAAAATTAGAGAAGCTAAAGACAAATATTTTGCACCACACTAGAAAATCTCTTGCTAAACTGGTATTGCACAAAAACAATGTTGCTTTCACGTTCCCTTCTGGTTTGCATGTTCAGAGTGAAATTATCAAGTTCTGCTTTTGTTATTTTATTTAAATTGTAAAACGTGCTTGCTGCAACCATCGGTTGTAACAAACTCATCGTACGCTACAGGGATGCTGAGTTAAAGAGACTTTACAAAGTACGCCTGAGCACATAAAACACACATTTCTCCTAGGACTCCTGAAGTCCCTGAGCAGGTAAAAGTTAAGTATTGCCCCCAGAAAAAAACTATCTAACCTTCTCTTTAAGGAATTGCCACATTTCACTGCTGGAGTGTAAGCATCAGCAGGTGAGGGTGCGCAGCATCAGGAGGGATTCCCTGAGTACCTGGGTTGTAAAGTGCAACGATTTTCTGCTGTTCAGTCACCAGCCTTTGCAGCTGCTCCATCTGCTGCCTCATCACCTGGTCCTGTTGCCCTAGAGTCTGAAAATATCATGGAGATGTAGTGTCAAACTATGTTTCCGGGTGTTTTTTTAATCAGAAAGAAAGAATCAGTATATCTGGATTTTGTGGGTAGATATTTCTTAAAGTGTGTATTACTTTTAATAAGGAATGTTGACATTTGTGTTTAAAACTCTTTTGCCATTTTACAACTCAAAGGGTATGCTGACGCTGTGCCGGCAGTTTGTGCCTTGCCAGGTTTTGCTACTTAGCTTCACATCAGCCAGCATCATCTTCTGGTCTATGTGCTGGGTTTCCTTCCCACAGAAGCTGATACACAAAAGAGAGAGAAGTGTCCATCCATGTTTCACACCAAGAAGGTGTTAGAAAAGCATCAGAGCAGATACGCTCTGGTCAGACTTCACTGTAAAACTTCAAAATATGCCAGGGTCCAGCTTTTCATTGTTTGTTGAACCATTTGATAAATGGAAATTACCAGTACCATTGGTGAAAAGCAGCTTTCAAAAGCCAATATCCACAGAGCACAGATGCCATTAGGAGGAAATATGAGCATGGTCTGAAATTAGGGACAAAAGGATAGAAAAATAAGTCCAGTCTTTGCCTCCACAGAAATCTTCACTAACACGAGAAGGGACTGGCTCTGTCTCTGACTAAATTGCTTCCACTGGTTCCTCAGGCCTTCTGCAGGCCAGCCACTCCCCCTTGCCTCCCTGCAGGTACACACCTGTCCAACTTGCCTCGGCCTTCTGAGTTTCACAGTTTAACTTCATTTGCCTCCTGCCACTCCTCTGTTTCTCTGTCCTGTCCACTGGGAAGAACTACCAGAGATCAGCAGTGCAAGAGATGGGTCTTTTTTAATCTTACTTTTTTATTTATTTATTGTGAAGTACCAGATCTGTTCCAGAACTAAAACTTACAGCATAAAGACACCCTCCTGTTGTTGCTGTGTGTGGAGTTTCCAAGCAATCTGCCTGGAAGCATTATTTACACTCTACTGCCTCTCTGCCTGGTATCGCTTGAGAAGCACCATGTAGAAAAGCAAACTCCAAGTTCACTTTTTCTTTTCCAGAATCTTTGAGAACATTTCAAGTGATACACATAGTCAAATGCCAGAAGCCACCAAGGAACACAAAATGCCCAGTATCCGATTTTATGACCAGCTGTTGACAGTTTAGCATATCACAGGATACATTCTGGTCATTAAACTTAATGACCTGGTTTATGTCATCCAAGAAAAGAAGTAGACAACTCCGGGGACTCATAGGAAGTTATCTTCAGCTGCAGCCTTACATACATTAATGTTTTTCCAACAACCAAGGAATAACAAGTTTCCTGCCTCTCTATTAAAGTACTAAAATCTTCATTAGGCTGAGAGCTCAAGGTGGTGAGAACTCCTGACTGGCTCTTAAGTATCCCCTTGAGAAAGGCAGTGGAGAGCTGGATCCCAGGGCAGCTGCAACACCCCACCTGTGGCAGTCCTCAGCCACAGGAAATCTAGATGGTCAAGGAGCCACAGCACTGGCGCAGCCCAGCTGCCAACCTCCTGACATATGACTGAAGAACAACAGTTTTCCCAGCTCCTCTCCATTGTGCAGAGGTGGTACCAACAGGTTCAAGAAAAGAAGGCCCGAGGTGAGGTGGGCTCAGGGCAAGAGGCAGACAACGCAGCTTTGTTAGCACATGTACTTTTGGTTTTGACAGCATCAAAAATGTTAACATGATAACAGACTTCCAGTGAAGAAAGTGTTGAGACCTGCCAGCATAGACACATCCTAAAGAATAAATTCAATTGTATTGGAACATTAGAGTTTCTTTAAAATATGCAACTAAGGCACCGTATTGTTTACTATCTTGTAAGAAGCATATAGAGCACTCAGTGGAAGAGATACTGTGGAGTTACTCCTGTCCATTACTTTGTCAAAGCTAAGAAAAAGAGGAAAAAGTCAGAAATGGGAAAATAATAAAAAAAGGAGGTGGAGCATGAGAAGAGGACTGATAGTAAGACATATGGAAACACGCCCTGCAAGCATTACACACATGAGAACGTGGAGCCAGAACATGCAATCTTTTTTGCCAGAGGGAGAGAAACAGCGATAACTATGAAACAAGAGGAACATGAGAAAAATTATTAACTTTGCCTTGGGAAAAGTGCTTTATCACATGGATGCGTTAGAGAAACAGCATCAGACACAGGGTTATGATGCACTTCCCAGTGCTGCCAGTAAAGCTTCCTACCTATAGACAGACACAAAACTCACCAGCCCTTTCTTCCTGAAGAGGCTGTGTAACTATCAGAAATATACCATATGCAGTTATAAATTCAGTGACTATTTAAAGCAAACTAACCTGTTCCATGTTTTTGTAGGTGGGAGCACAATGGTTCATCCCGGGCTCTGAGGCAGGGAGGAAAGGAGGAAAGAATGTTTCCAAGGTGTCACCTGCATCATGAATTCCAGCCTGGATTACACTGGAAGCCAATTTTTGATGAAAAAAACCAGAGCTGGCCAAATAATATAATTGCCTTGCATGCTGAAAAGCTTGGTTGTGGCCCGAGTTATCTGTTGAGACATTACTGTTGCCCATCATACCGCTGGCTTCTGAGCTGGATAGAAGTGGACACTGCTTGCTGGAGGGCTCACTCATATTGTCAACCCAACTCGGGGATAAAGAAGGCACGACCTTCTCAGTTATTATATTGGAAGCTAGTACCATGCTTGCCAGATCGCTGGCAGTCTGCTGTGACATACCGTCTTCCTGCTTAAAAGCATCTGCTTCCATACCCTGCTTTCCGAAATCCATGTTAGGGATGTGCAGTAAAAACTACCATGAACAAGTGTGTCACACTGGTAGTAAATCCTGTGGTTTGTCGTCTTTTTTTTTTTTTTCTTTTCATTCAAGAGATTATTTTTTTGTAGCCCAAGCTGAACGTAGAGTATCTTCTAACTTCAGAAACTGTAAAGCATACAGTTTTACAGTTTTAGATTTATAAATATATATATTATATATTTTCATATCTATATAAGTATATATAAAAATACTTTTAAAATACATGCAATACAGGAAACCTATAAAATCACAATATTTCTGCCAGCTGAAATGGCTTAGATGCACTGCCTCCTTTCTCACTATTAAATCCTAAATTCTCAGACAAACAGGAACAGATGTAAGACTCTATTACAATAAAAACCAAAACCCATTCACCACTAGAAGCATTTGCCAAGTGTCCTGACCTTGTCTTTCAGCTAAATCTTCAACCTTTAAATTCAGAGAAAGTGCTTAATGTCCAAAGATGACTGCAGAAAGCAGGGAATGGAGGTGGCAGGAGGAAACAGGAGAAAACAAATTGCATGTGAAAAAAACAAACAAACAAATCATTGGAAAACCACCTGATGTTTAAGTAGCTCAGAAGAATGTTTATTTCAAAAAGATAGAATAACACTGCTACAGCTTGTGTCCTGTCTCCCTGAGAATGGTATGGCTGACACAGCTGCACAACACAAACATTCTGCTTCCCCTCTTTAGGCACTTGGCTCCGGTCCTTCCCAGGCAGGGGCCAGACATTTGCTACTTACCTTAAAAAATTGGGATGGGGGGCTATATTTCAGCAGCTGAAGCTAGTGAGGTCCCCCATCTTGTCTGCTCTGGTAGTTTATTTGCACTCTTTGAGAAATGCAGAGTCTCCAAGAACTTCATTTGCTTGCAAGAAAATGATTTAATGCTTTCTTCCTACTTTAATGTAAGCGGTTTGCGTAAGATACATACACACCCTGCCAGGTTGGATACCTGCTTTGACAGGTCCCTCATGTGTAGCTAGGAAACATTATGTTGTCTGCAGGCTTAAACGCCCTCTGGAGTAATCTACAGTTCTACTGGAAACATTTTGGAACTCTACAAATCTAATACAGAAGTCCAGGCTGTCTGGGCAGGTGCTTGTACACTGAAATAAGAACCCTGCAGAATGGATCTTCAATAGGGGTAGAAACAAAAGGAAGCAGGTGTAGTGAAGGCAGAGGACTGGACAAGGACAGATCAGAAATCACATTGAATATCCAAGGCCACACCTCGAATGCTGGGCTCAGGTTTGGGCCCCTCGGGACAAGAAGGACCTGGAGGGGCTGGAGTGTGTCCAGAGAAGGGCAGCGGGGCTGGGGCAGGGTCTGGAGCACAAGTGTGCTGGGGAGCGGCTGAGGGGGCTGGGGGGGTTTAGCCTGGAGAAGAGGGGGCTGAGGGGAGCCCTTCTCGCTCTCTGCAGCTGCCTGAGAGGGGCTGGAGTGAGGAGGGGGTTGGTCTCTGCTCCCAAGTCACCAGTGACGGGACGAGAGGGAGCGGCCTCAGGCTGCGTCAAGGGAGGTTTAGACTGGAGATTAGGGAAAATGTCTGCACTGAAAGAGTGGTCAGGCATTGGCACAGGCTGCCCAGAGAGGTGGGGGAGTCACCATCCCTGTGGGGTATTTAAAAGAAATGTAGATGCGGCACTTTAGGGCATGGTTTAGGAGCCATGGTGGTGTTGAGTGACAGTTGGACTTGATGATCCTGGAGGTTTTTTTCCAACCTTACTGATTCTAAGATTCTATGATTTAAAGAAAAGAGTAGAGCGCATAGCCCTATATTGCAATACCCTCCAAAGCCTAAGAGGGAACACCCAATGAGTCTCCCTGCTCCTCTGCTGTCAACGGCAGTATTGGTTGTATCTTGGTATTGTACAGTATGTGATAATTTGCTTCTCCTACAGATCCCCACTTCAGGTTGAACTCAAGTGGAGCTGAAAGTTCCAGCAGCCTGCCAGTGATTTTTCTGAGTGTCATGCTATATGGAAGTAGGTTGGGGTTTCTTTTTTTGTTTGACTTTTTTTTTTTTAAAACCTGGGAAACAACACATACCCACAAAAATCACTCAGTTATTCATAGGGTACAAAGTTCAAATGCTGAGCAGTTATCAGCTGCCAGCATGAAGGTTCCTCTCAGCAGTAAGGGGCAATACAAAGGCTGTCAGTGCCCTGTCCCACAGCCATCACCTTTTGCACCAGGTGCACAGAGACTCCATGTCCTGGTCATGCTTTCTCAAAAATACAAATGAAGGAAGCATAATCTGATGACTAAGAATGCTGGGATCTGGAAACAGGTGGCATTTGCCAAGAGTCTCTCCAAACACATACTTTGCTTTAGGTACCATGGCCACCACACAGCAGGTAAGCAATTAGGAAGAACCGAAGTTTGTGAGAAAAACTCCCTGACGTCACCAGAAAGGAAAAGATGTTCCAACCTTGACACTGATAAGGATGTCTCTGAGGGACTAACTTGCCAGTGTCAGCTTTTATCCCATTAAAAATAAAAAGAAGTTCCAATAACTGTCCCTCGTAGTTGATCTTCATCATCAGTTTAATATATTGTGATCTCAGAAATGGAGGGGGGGAGATGTTCTTAACGTATGAAGTTTCATAGGTAAGAAAGAATTTGTTTACAAAAACTAACACTGCCTAGGCTGATAGGTGACTTCAGTTTGGATAAGGAACTGAACACTAAAACTTGCTCTGTCATGAACCTTTCCAATGTTTGCTTTCTCACCATTGTGGATTGCCATGGAATTAGTGAACAGAAGCTCTCACCCACAGCCCTGATCCCTGTGGCGCTGCCTGGACTGCACCACGCAGTCAAAGCCACACGAAGCCTCCCTCTCTCCGGGCAACACAGCAGTTCCTCAGTAAATATGGCCAAAGCAGTCAAAACCACTCCCTGTGAGGTAAAAACACCTTTGCATGGAGCTCCTTGGCAGCCGGCGGGAGCAAACAAGGAAGGGCGGTGCAGGCCGACGATTGTCCTGGGAAGTGTTTGCGGGGATTCTCTGTTGTAGCAGATTTTTTTTCATTTAAAAACTATTATAAAGACTGATGTTTTATCTCCGGTAGTCTCCTAATAAATATTAGGCGAAATAAACAAGTAAAATACTTTGCACTTTCACAGAGCCTTCAACCCATGTAATTTTAAAGCGCTCTGCTAACTACTTGCATAAAGTCAGTGTGCCTATGCATACATGACCTGATCTTCAACACTGCTAAATCCTCACAAATTCCCCTGAAATAAGCAGAACTCTAAGTGAAAGCCCTGACAGTTTTAATAAGGTGCCCCAAAGCAGCCTTCGGAAGTTACCCACAGGCGCTCGGGCCTGCAGGCCTCGGGCGAAGCCTCAGAGGCAGGCCCGCAGCCCTGTGAGAGCTGTCAGCCCACTCCCTGTAGCACCGGCTGAAAGACTTTTGGGAGAAGAATTTTCCTAAAGCCTGGAGCCGTTCCCCAAGTGTCTCCCTACTGGAGATAGCAATCAGAAGCTACTCTTTGTAAATTTTCCTTTTGCTTTTTTAAATCGTAGTATTAAGAGTGGAGCAACTGCCATAAACTCGATGCATATAGGTAAACAGGAGACATAAATCAGTGGTGATAAATCTCTTTTAAGCAGCACAGAATATAAAGTATTCAACAAGCACCTAAGTGCTGGACTTATCCTGCACTCACTGCATTCCTCAAAATCTGATGAATTTTTTATTATTCTATATCTGCACTGCTCTGGTACCTAACAATCCCAGCCACAGATCGTGATCCTTCTCTGCTGGGAATGGTACAAGCCCATAACAAAATGACAATTTATTTTATAATCTGCTTATGCAAGTATGCGGCTGCTTCATGGGTTGTTTTTGGGTTCTGTAAACATGAACACACAATATAAAAAACAATAATAGCATAAAAAGGATGAAGTTTGTCCATTAATTGCCTTTTACTTCTGAATGTTTTGGGACATGTCTAAACTGATACAATGAAAAATATCAACACAAAAAATCCATTAAATTTTTTCCTTTAAAAGTACTGAGTAATTTCCAAAGATACTTAGCTAGCCAATGAATTTTATAGGGGAAAACAGCTATCCGTAATACCAGAGCAATATCTAACTAACTCCTCACACCTTAAGAGTGATTCAAGAGAAAGGCAAGACTGGTATCAAGGGAAGAAACATGGAGTTTCCAGATAGTTCCTAGTGATATTTAGGATTTGATTATAATATTCAAATCTTTTGTTTTAAGAGATGTGCTGACAAATACATTTAGAAAGTGTATTGGGTCATCATGGTATTTTAAGTTGTTAATGGGTATGTGATATGTTTATATTTGTTTATTTTTCATTATACTTTGAGATTTATTCTTCTTATGCAGTATGCAATTGTTTGATGATGTAACAGGAAATCATACATTTAAGGTGAGGAACATAGCCATTTATTTGTATTAAGTTGTTACTTGTTCCATGTGACCACAACGGCTGGTGCATTTGAGAGCTACTATTTGATGACTGATAAAACTCATTACAGCGATCACTAACATCAAACAGTGGCAAATTATTTCTAATCTATGGCCAGTTCCGCACATGTTGTCTCAATTGTTCATGTCACTGAAGTCAAGAGGAGCAGCACTGCAGCCCTTCCTGTGCAGTGAGCGACACTGCTTCTTGCTGCCAGCAGCTCAGCTGAACCCTGGCCTGCTGCCTCTGCCACAGCAGGATTTTTCTGCATGGTCTGCATACCTTAACATCATCATTTCTAGCATTTTCCCTTCTTTCTCCAAGTAGATGCCAGGTCTCCTCCTGCCAAGACTGCCAGCTGCCTCACTAGCAAGCTGGAGTCTTTAAAAGCAGTCAAAATATAGAGCATAGACTAATTTTTCTCTTTTTATTTGTTTAAATCTCTTCTTTTCACTCAGGTGCTGGCAGCGTGGGCAGCCGCCTGTCCCAAACAGCCTGTGCTGCAGCGTGGAAGCATGTAGCAGCAGTGCAACCTCCCAGTTCAGTTTTTTGGTATTCACTCCTAGTTTTTTGGATAGGCATTTCAGACCAAGCTCGTGACTTCTCCCAGAACCTTGCTGCAACAGCTTAACATGAGGGATTGCTCTTCCTGAACTTGTTAGTGTGATTTGTTTACTGGTTTTGAGAGTACATCCCTAGCAACTTAGTTACAGTATCCACGATTCAGTGTAATAATCTAGTTGACATAAGTTACTCTCGTTTAAGCACAGCTGATTTATTATCTACCATTTAGGATACTCCAGGGTGCTTGAATTGCAAGTAATTTATCTCGGCCTCTGTAAAGACTCCCCAGGAGAGATTTCTGCTGCCTTGCATATTGCTCATTCAAGTTTCACTACGGCAGAATTATTGTCACAGTTGAAAACTTCCGAATCAGTTTCGTTTAGGGTTTGTTTTCTTTCTTGTTTGTACACATGCCATATAGAAAAAGACCTCTGGTAAATGTAGGATGGTTTAAGCTACCTGTTAAATATGATCAACATCCTGAAAATGCAACTCAAAGGCATCTTCATAATTCTTCTATCCCTCTTTTTTCTTTAGATACCCTGGGATATTAAACAGACGGGAATTACACAGCAGAAGCTCTGCAAGGCCCCTGAACAGACTAGAAAGGCCCACCAGTGCCATGGGGCGGGCAGCTCTTCCAGCCAAGACAAAGTGGCAACCCCTGCTTTCCTGCTCACTGCTCCTCCCAGAGAGTTCAGGGCAAGAAGAGGGAGTGGGAGATAAATCAGATGAGGAAAGAAAGAAGCACTGAAACAGCCATCTTGTTTGACTTGCTCTATGCTGCTGGAGTAAAAGTTGCTGAAGAAAGGACACCCGGTGAGTGGTCAGCTCCCTTTATATTACAGATTCCTAGGTTTCTCCTCAGGTAGGAAGTGCTAACTCAGGTAGCTCTATAGAGATGCAAAACAAGAAACAAACAGCAAGAGAATGGAAAGGATAAAAAAAGAAAAAAAAGAAAAAAAAGGCAAAATGTCAGAGAAGAGACCGGTGACAGGGGAACAAATATTACTTAGACCCAGTTCTCTCCCTTACATTTTGGCAAATAAGAGGTTTGGAGGAAGGGATGAGGTTGTCTTTCCTGTTTCATGCAACTAAAGCTAGAATCCTATCTGTAAAAAAATAAATCAACATAGTTCCAGAAAGAATTGTCTTTCCAATATGGAAATTAGATTGTTCGACTTCAGTCGTTTTTACTGGGTTTCCTTCTGTGTAGTCACCTCTTCCCCTGCCTCCTCACACAGATCCACACTCTACAGTTTATTGCCTTTCCTGTTGACTTGTCCTCAGTCACACTGAAAAGAGCACTTGAAAAACTACAGCTATAGGCAGCAGAAGCTGAACCAAAGAGAAATCCTATTGCCTATAGCTTCTCCCTATCAATGATGTGAAAGGCAGCTGCACTTAGTGTCTTTCGCCTGCCCCAACAAAAAGGCTAGGCTGGAATTGAAACCAAATGTGGAAGGAGGTCACAAATTACATGAAGCTAAACAAGAGCGGTCAGTATGTCCTAATAAAGGTTTCTCTGGAAATGCAAAAGTATCCTACAGTTTTTCTTACGGTCTCATGTAACACGTTTCTCACTGCCCATTTCTTATCCAAGCCTCCAACACCACCACTCTGTCTCACAGTGGAGCTGTGACTGAGCTGCCACATCCTCAGCATCCATGGGACTTACATGGTGAGATGTTGGCAGCCCTCTTGTATCCAGAAACATTCCTATTCGAGAAGAAAAGATAAGGGGAGCAAAAGTCAGTCCAAAACCACCTGAAGTCTGCCCTGCTGTACAGTTAGTCGCGGGCTGTCTAGCAGAGGAAGGGATCGCAAAGACTTGCGAAGTAGGCAAATACAAAGCAGCAGGAGAACTTAGGACACAAAGACCTCTGACGAGCATTTGTAAGAAGGTAAAAGCTGGATGAAGGTGAGACCTGAAAGTTCACAAACCAGGAAGCCCTACATAAGTGTATAAATATATACGTAATATATAAATATAAATAATATATAAGCACATGTATACAAATATATACATAAATATACTTCTTGGTTACATAGAGTTTATGAGGAAGCTATCAGAACCATGTACAACTAAACCTGGAGAGAAAGCTCTACATATGAAGACATTTGCCTCTGGAAAGGCCTGCCACAAGGCCAGCGCAATCCTTTTCAATAGTTCTGCTCAGTCCCTGGCCATAAAGGATATGTGGAATTTTCTGGGTGGGACTAGGATCAATTTACCTATTGGCAAGTGCAGCAAAACCAGCATCTCCCTAAGACAAAACAAGTAGGCATAGGCAGCTCACTATAATTTAACCCTAAAATTAAAAATTAAATTAGATTAAATTAAAGCTGCAATTAAAAGCAGCTTGAGAATGGATTTCAAACTTCCTCTCTGGTTGTTCTGTTCTATAAATTAGTCCCTAGACAGAGAGGAATTCACCAAATATCTCCTAGCAAGTGAGCCTGAAATTCTGAAATGGGTATGTGATGCTTTGCCCCTTGTGTCATCTGTTGCTGTGTCTTAGAAGAAGGGAAGTTTGCAGGTAGAGTAAAAAAGGGCCAGAGTTTAATTCCCTGCAGACACTGGTATCTGCTATGAAGCAGAAAAAGATTTCTATTAACTGAAGAATGCCCCCCTATGCGAGAGAGAAAGCTCAAGTAATTGGTAAAGTGTACTGATATAAATGGGTACATATTCTCCATTACAGTAAGACAACTCAAGCCCACAACCGTGAGAAAAGACCTGGATTTGGGAAAAAACAAAAACAAAAACAAAAACAAAACAACAAACTGCATGACTGCATTGTGCTCTGTAACATGTCCCTGTTCCTTCAGGCTGCAGAGAAGCTTTGATTACAGCTACAAAGTAATAACATCTATTTAAGGTCTGACATTCCTGCGCATCCTTTGCGGTGTGAAATTACAGAAAACTAGGTAGTACAGATACTGCATTATGCTTTCAGACCATTGGTACAGGTTTTAACCACTAGAGGGAAATCTTGCACTATTCTGAATGAGCGAACAGACCAAACCAAATCAAAGCATGCAGATGATTTTTAAAAATGCAAGAATGAAAATAATTTTACAGCTAAAAGAAACGCATGCCCTCTAAAGTAACCTTAAGGGACTCTTAGGATAGTATCAGTGTCTCACAACATGTCATGATATTAAATGTGATATTTCAAAAATTCATAACTAATGAGCAGTGGCATTTTTGTATACCCTACTGGCTACTAAGCTCAGACTGATGAAAAGCCCAGTTTCCAAATACACCCAAGCCTCCGCACTCGTGTCAAGAAGACAGTAACAATGATTTGCAGACACTGTTTAAATTGGAGCACTGCTCTAGTTCTGAACCAGGTGACACCACATAATTGACTCGGTCTGTTTACACCGTGACATCCACTTTCCCAGCTGGAATTACCAGCCCACCTGAAGCAAAGTCCGCAAGAAGGGCACTTTGCCAGTGGAGCTGCGCTGGCTATAACAGACTCTAAGAGTAATAATGGGGATACAGCTTACACCAACAAAACTGACTTTCTACCAGTTATCACTAACCCGTACTTCCTTTGCAAGACAGATATCCATGAGCAGTCTTATTTTGACAGCTGGGCCTTTGGCTCTTAATTAAGTGAAGATGTTTTAAGTTCCTTTCATCCACAAGTCTTCTGGATAAGTTTCCCCACCCAAACAAGATGCGGCTGATAGTGGCAGTCAATATCTGGGCGTCTGGGAGCATAAACCTCCCTGCAACCAGAACCCTGTAAATATGAGTGTGTCTCAGATGATGTCAGATCTTATAACAGCTGATGTTTCCTTTTAGCTTTTTCCCCAGGAGGTTTTTCTGATGCCTGGTTCTTGAGGGTATTAAGGTCCATGTGAAGTCATACACAAACATATGCTAAAAACATAACCCAGTGTGTTAGTAGCTGTCAGATCCCATAACCTGCACCGTCATGTGGTAGCTTTCGTGTATCCTTTCAGGCCGCTTGGATGCTTTGCCTCCTATCTGAGGCAAGAAGGATGTGAACTAGTCCATGTCTAACAAGATTCCTGTATGCCCCAGTTGTCTGCTGGAGATACTCAAGAGGTTATCAGGCATGCTGGAGTATCCCACAGTTTGCCCATGTCGTAGGCGTGCTAGCTGCCTTTGTAGGAGGAAGCAGATTTTGAGGAATATTCGTTTCTGATAACAGCATTCCTGAATGTTCTCTTGAGGGGTAGAAGTCAGCAGAGAAACTGGAGCCAAGATGGCTTCCTAAAACCCTGGTTTTATAGCCCTAACAATAAATGCTACTTTTTGTCAGATGATCAAAAGCAGTGACAGAAAGTTCATAGGCTCTTTACAACCACAGCGTCCAGACAGATTCCTTCAAAGAGCTGTTGGGTTTACGGTTTGTTGTGAGGGCCTTTACAAAGCTCTAAGAAAGTCTGTAACTTGGTCTTCATACTTCAGTCCAGATTGGGCCCTTTGTCTGCCTTTATTTCACCTTTTTCTTCAAAACCAGTTACTTTAGCTTTTGTTATGAGTGCATAAAATTTACATAAAACTGCTGTGAACATTTCTGCAATGAAGCAGTTTCTGGGAATACTTTTTACACAAAAATATATTTTTAAAGGCCAAACAAATAGAAATAAACCCCACCTTAATTCACTGCATTCCCCACCAAAAAACCATTACCTTATCAGAGATCACACCCTATATAATAGAACAGCAAAATACAGAACTTTTTAATATTTTCTGCCAATAATTTCATTCTACCTGTGCTGTATCAAAACTTGGTCTTCACTTAAATCTCTTGAGCGTTTTCACTCTTAATGAATGTTACAACCTGCTCTGGCTGCCAGACTCTGAAACGCGTAGGAAGTTGTCCTTCAGTAGTCGCCTATAATGCAGTCAACCGGGAAGCCAGAGAGAGAAGTTTCAGACAAGAGGAATGGAGTTTGTGTGACACTATACAAGCTTATTTTGCCTCCTTGTGAAACCATCCCGTATCATTAAATCATGTAGCTTTGCGAATTGAAAATGTACAGATATAGACCAGAAATTAACTTCTATAGACTGAGCAGGGACTGAATTTAGTGGACAAAAGCCCCTTTGATTTCAGTCAGCTTCTAAGCGAGACAGTGACAAAGTGTGAATCAGTACCTATGACAACCTGTTGATACAGATTTTCAGAACTGTAACAGTATAAAACTAGTATAATGCAGAGAAGAGTCATCTAAATGTGTAGTTACACACAGTAAAACCAACATTCAGACGTTAAAACAACACCAGCCATTAGAAATAGAAAGTATCTTAAAAAGGAGCCAACATACTAAGAAAAATCTGGTGCCCAGTTAATGTAAAGACAGCTGGTGTTCTCTGTATTACGTAGTTTTCCACATAGGCTATAGCTAAGCAACCTGCTTGTTTCGTCAGTAGAGCCATAGAACAGATGGTTAAGGTTGATCATTGAGACCTCTGGAGGTTGCCTAGTCCATCCTCCTCCTCAGAGAAGGGTAAATGTGTGCCTTAATGTATGTTGCCCTATCTATTGAAATGTCTAAGTCACACGTGGTTTTCATCTGTAAACGTACCAAGTAGAGACCTTTATAATTAATAATACAGTGCTATTTTTCAAAGATCTGTTTCTGTGTGCAGCTGGGGATTTCTTATTTTATTTCTGTCGTTCTTCTCTCCTTATTGTGTTAGCTCTAATAGAATAGCATTTAAAATGATACCGTACAGAGTCTGAGGGCCTTTCTTACTGCGATCATAACCAACCAGCACATATTGCTGCAAAGCAATAATGCAGTGCTGCCACCGAGCTGAAAATCCAACAAAAAAGGTTCAACTAGCTTTCTACAGAACGTAAAGATGGGGTGCAGAACTGAGAAGAAACTTCAGGGGTTATTCCAGCTGTTTACATTCTTCTTTCCCTACATTTTGCTCTACCTTCTGGGATTATTTTGGGGCATAGCTTGATATTTGCTAAAGTTTATAAAGTTACCTCCCTTTGGGAGGTCACCGGTGCACCTCAGCTGAGTCACAATACTTTCAATAACCTGGAAGCCCTGTTCATGCACATCAATAAAACACTGCTAAAAGGTGTTAGCAGAACTCAGAGGCAGGTACAAAGCCTTACCTGAGAATGGGAGACTTTTAAAAAGACTCAGGGCAAGAAGTTTCTTACACAGTTGTTTTGCCAGGAAATATTTGTCCATCAATGCCCTTAGAGAATGTGGCAACGGATAAATAACTCAATGCCTTTGTAATGGAAAAAAGAAAAACAGAAGTGATAAAATGAAATCCCATATTTTAAAAATATCCAGAAGAGCAACGTATTTTTGAGTGTTTTGTAAGCAAAACCAGCAGAAATACTTGTTGCTGGGATTGCACAACAAGCGCACAGCCTTGCCCTTCATAATTACTGAGCTCAGTGAGGCCGAGCTGCACTGGGTGCTACACAAAAGCAGCTGGTGCCCCTCCAGACATTGCAATCCCAGGTGCCAGTGAATGTTTCCTGGTAAAGTAAAAGCTTACCGTTATCGAACCTATTAAAGGTTGAAAGGAGGAGAACTACTCTGTTTTCAGAGAAATTCAGGTTCTTCACTTTCTTCCTCCTTCACTGACAAGAAGCAGCGACAACCCGCTAGGAAGGGGTGTTCTGGTGGAGACAACAGGCAGCAGTGGTGCACAGCCACGAACCTTAGGTTTGAGGAGAGCAACAAGGCCGAGCTTACAATGCACGTGCATGAGTCACTATAGGGTTAGAACACAGAAACATATATTATGAGACTGAACGAAGTGATTAAAAGCATGTCTTGGGGCCTTCAGGCCTATGGAGATTTAAGAGAGAGTGAGTTTAGGGTACGCTGAGCATGAATATTTTAAATGTGGTTCAGGTTCAAATAAGCAGGCATTTTAGGTAGTATTTCACACAAAAATCAAGTCCGTGGAATTAGCTATCACTGAGTTTCTATGTCTAATATTTTGCAACGTTAGTGACAAGTTTATGCAGCTTAACATGTTTCTGCAGTGTTGTACCATTACCACAAAACAGTAATTTGTACCCTTCTGGAAATAAATACAAAGAACAGAAAAAGTGAGAAGGGATTTTGTCCTCTAGTAAGAGCAAGAAAGCCATCTCAAAACCATTATTGGTACGGCTTTCTTCAATAACGTATTTCAAAGTTAAATTACAAAAAAACCAAGTATTTATAGAAAACCTGAGGGTGAAGAAAACCATTGAGAGCAACAGCAATTAGAAATATTGTGTAATGAATCCAGCTAGATGCAGCCTAAGGGAAGAACAAGAGAGGTTAATGAAAACAAATTAGAAAGTGTTTCCTACATTGATAAGTCTGTTAAAAAAACCCCTGGTTTTATGAAAATCCCAGAGTACATAATACTTCCATTAACAAACACTGTGTTCATGCCAAATTAACTACAATTTAAAAGGTACACCAGGACCTTTAACCTCTGTTTGACTATTTGCATCCCTGCTGATACTGTCCTTTACTACCAGCAGTTGCTTCTGAAGTGTAAAGCCAACATATAAATCCACTGGTCTGAAAATACCATAAAATGGAAAAAGCCTCCAAAAACAGTCGTATTTTTACCACTGTTGTTATGAGATAAATCTGTTTTGAATCTGAATCAGAAAAATAAATACAAAGGTATTTACATTGTTTTATTAATTTTTTTGAGAGCGATGATTACAACACATTATAATTCACCCCGGATACATTAATAAGACTATTTTAACTTTTGTAAATGGGTCTCTCTTCGAAATCAAACTGCCTACCCTAAATACACATAATTCATGCATTCTGACAGAGAGTACATTTTCTGTTTCTTAGTATTCCTTTTTCTCTTCCATTCTGTATTTTTGTAATGGAATACAGAACCTAGAAATTGTTTTTATAAAAACATACTCGATGCTAGCAAAAAATAACAGCAAATTACATGGACTAGAAGCAAAGCTTCATCTGATACCTACCAGAAATTCATAGGTTAAAACCTGAATACTAACAAAAGTTGAACAAAGAAGATCAAGGATAGCAAGCAGAGTTCCAGTTGTAACTACTTTAATGGCTCCATATCCCCGTAACAGTTTTTCAGAAATGGGACCAGAAATCACTACAAAACCGTAGCTGGATGCTCCAACCCAGGCTAAGAAATAATAAAAATAAAAAATCACCAATTTTCTGGCAATTAGAGAGCTTTGTTCCTTTATAATTCCTAACCACTAGGTAGGACTTAGCACAAATTCATCACAAATAGAACTACTGTGTTTTGCACTGAAGCATCAGGGCTGACTATGGTTGAGGTAAATCAAGATCACGGATATTTTCCATTTTGAAGAAAAGTTCTTACTTCAGTGTTCAGCCAGTTTTTCTTACGGAAGGAGCTGAGTGTTCTCTACTTCCCCTAATACCCAGTGAATCACAGGTTTATAAATAAATTCCAGTTACTACAGATTAAATATGCATTATTACCTTGATTTGTATTAACTAAAATAAATGTCTAGGAATGACAAAGCTATTATAAAACTAAATACGGGCTTTAAAAAGCTTTGATAGAAGAATACTAATTTGCCTGGTTTAGCTCAGCTTTATATATACCAATCAAATTGATAATGCAGTAATTCAGTATGTATTTCTAATAAAAAGGCAGTGAAAAGAAATGAATGATGATGATTTCATTAAAAATATGAGCGGTGCATCAGGGTATAGAGTTGGATTACATAATGCCATCAATCCAAAGAAAACCGGCTATGGATATCAGCTAGAAAACTGTACAAGCAATGGGTTTTTCAGTGGGTAGGGAAAGGGATCCTGACTGGGTAGATAAGAACTTTCACCGTGAAAAAAACCCCACTTTTTAAAGAATAGGCTTTGTTTTCTTGACTAAATAAAACCCAGATGCTTTTCAACTCAGGTTAGATAATGGAGTTCATTCAACCAAAAATGGAGAATTTGTTTTAAGGAACTTGACATAAGAGGAACTTAACTACGCCCAAAGCTGCCAGAGAACAACTCCTTGCTTAGTGGTCAGGTCGTTACCAGCAGCTCTCCTGTCATTCACCCACAGCAGAGGAGATGCCATTTAATTCCCTCTTCAGCCTGAAGGACCTGCAGCTACGCTGCCCTGTCCTGGTTGCAGCTGGGATGGAGTTAATTTTACTCCTAGTAGCTGGTGCAGTGCTGGGTTTTGGATTTCGTATGAGAAGAATGCTAACAACACGCTGATGGTTTAGTTGTTGCTAGGGGATGCTTGTACTTGTCAGGGAGTTTTCAGCTCCCCGCGCTCTGCCGGGTGCACAGGGAGCCGGGAGGGGGCACAGCTGGGGGAGCTGACCCCAACTGCCCAAAGGGACGTTCCAGACCACATGGCGTCATGCTCAGTATATAAGCCGGGGGGGGGTTGTCTGGGGGGCAGTGACTGCGGTTCGGGGATGGGATGGGCATTGGCTGGCAGGTGATGAGCCATTGTGTCATGTGTCACTTGCTTTCTGTCATAATATTATTAATAATATAATTATTATTATACTTATCATTAATATTATTATTACTACTACTACTACTGCTACTTTACTTTATTTTATTTCAATTATTAAACTGCTTTTCTCTCAACCCACAAGCCTTCTCACTTTTACTCTTCCGATTCTCCTCCCCCCACACACTGCGGGGGCAGGGAGCAAGCGTCTGTGTGCTGCTTAGTTGCTGGCTGGGGTTAAACCACAACGTGCCCAGAGGAGGATTACGAGCTATCGGTGGAGTACGATTTAAGGGTGAAACATCCTCCTTTTTTTAATAATTTTTTTGGAGCTGTACTTTGCATAGGCCGCTCCAAAGGGAGTATGATTCCCTAACCCACAGGTGGTGGCAGGAGGTGGTACCTCCTACTACAGGAGGTGGTAGAAGGGAATACCGACTGCTTGGCAGCAGCATAAAAAACCAGATTTTGTGCCTCTCTCAGTGGTTTTGTGAAATCATTTCCTTGGCTTTTTTTATAGTATCTGAAAACTAACCGGAAATGTCAAAACATTTTAGATGTTTCATGAGACAAACTGTTTTGACATTTTGAAAACGTTATCATTTTCACTTAATCTAGAACTATTTTTTCCAATTCAGTCCAAATTCTGAAAGCCTCAAGTACAATCTTCGTGCTACTTTTGTAGCAAAAAAAAAACCCCAAAATTTTCACAATTCTAGTCAACAAGGTTGCCCTACAAAGATCTAAAGCAGTTTGGTCTAAATTATAAAATCAGTTATACCTGTTGTGTACCTAATCTTTATTAATAACCTTCCATCACAAAAATGTTCCTCTTTAGACTATTTTTTCCTGTTTCTCTTGTTTCCACTCATCATCTCCGACTGTTATGTATCTCTGCACATAATTTTCATTCTTTTTCCACTGCCTTTCCTTGCTAGTAGCAAGGCCCAAATGACATTGACCTCCTCTGTCCACTGTGATGCTCTTGCAGGTTCCCCAGCTAAGAAAATTAATATATGAAGAGAAAAGATAGCACATGAAATATAAATACCATGGCAAGAAAGTTGCCACTTTTTGTGGGCAGCCCGTTAAAAAATTAGGTCCATTTTCAAGATGATAAGTGTCAGAAAATGGATTCAGCAGTAGGCTGCCGGCACTGAGATATTATGCCTGTACTTAGCACTGTGCACTGATGACCTGCCTTCCGCTGCACTGCTTGAATGGGAAGTGTGGAGAAGGGCTGCCATGGAGCCACCAAAAGCAGAATGAAACCCACTAACAAGCAGAGACCTTGTATGTGCAGCCAATACCACAACCCAGCCATAGCCCCCAGCTGCAGGAAGATATGAATTGTCTTCTCGGAGCTAATCAGCCGCATCTTCTGTGTGTACGACATGATAGGAACGATGTACGACATATGATAGGAAATGAGGGCTTATATAGAAACAAGTCTTTTTTCTTCCAAAATAGCAGATGGAATACATGCAACAAAACCCACAATCTCGCCCTGCATTTGCTATGTAGTGCACTGCACAACGTGGCAATAATAATAAAAAGCAGCATCCATAGCAAGCTCTGAAAAGTCCTGTAAATCTGCGCTCTTTTCATGCCCCAAACTCAACGCCAACCCCAGCTCACTTGTCAGTTCTGCTGACACGGCCACTGAAGGAAAGGCAGAATTTCTGAGGGCCTGTGAGCACCATCCGCTGGCCAACCTGCCACCACGGCCGCCTGCCGCTGGACGTTGAGCCGCGGGGTTCTCCTCCTCCTCCTCTGCTTTCACTCTGAACTGGTCTTGCCCTTTTGCCTTACAGTAGATTTTGCCAAAAAAAAAAAAAAAAAAGGTACGAAGGCATTGCATGTAAATTAAATTTTTAACTACCCATACTTCTTTCTGTGGTTGCCCTCAAAATTTGAGTAAGAAAGCCAGCACCCCATGGGTCGGAGCTGCTCAGCAGCCCCTGGAGAGCCCATCCTACCCCTCACCCCTGCTTCTCCGAGACAGGGTGATCATTCACGGCAATCAAGATTTCAGCTGTACCTTAAGTGGGATTTTTAGCAAGGCCTCGACGTCAGCACAATTCATACCCCAAGCACTGTTTTAGTCCCACACATGCACCATGTTCCCCTTCCCTTAGCAGCACTTCTCATCCATGAGAACCGGGGCACAGCTGGGTACGTTTTCTACTTTTCAACATCATTTCCAGCGAACATTTTTCCCTCCCACGAGACAGCAGGGGAGGAGGCTGTGTTGCCTCCTGTGTGAGGCAGATGTCCCACCGCCACCGTTTCCAACTCACCAGGGACCCCCAAGGCAGCCTGGCAGGTTCTCCCTGCTGAACGCCCCAGCCCACGGCACCGAGCTTTGCCCTCTTCCTCCTCCTGCCTCATCCCCGAGGGAGGATGCTCCTTCAGCCAGGAACCACCCCGCAATGGCACGCTCGCCCTGCCCCAGGTCGTCCCTCTCCATCCAGGGTCTGTGAGCCGGGACGGTGACGGTGACAGGGCCAGCCCCTGCCCCCTGGCTGCCACCTCACCCCCCCAGGCCCACCCAGGCGGCCGCTGGGGCACCATTTGGGTTGTTCAGCGGCTGAAGGCCAAGGCAGGCATGGCAGCAGGGCCGGCGGGAGGCTGGGGGTGTGCTTCCGAGCTTTGCGGGGCTCTGCCCAGGAGCCACCATAGTGCTCAGGGGGCTTCAGCCATGGACCTCCCTCCCCAGGGCACAACTCCTGCACGCACCCTCTGAAGGAGAGACGCTACGTCGTTCAGATAGGGGAGATTTTGCACTGAATAAGAGAATGTTTCAAGGCAATACATGTAGCAAGAAAGTCTTAGATCTGAGGGTTTTCTTCCTTTTCAGTTATGTTTTTTATTTGCTGAATTCTCTTCCACAAAATAATCAGTGCTATATACAGCAAACGCGTGCATTTGCATTCACATAATTTTGTGTCATTCTTGCCTAAGTTCTTATTCAGCTGTGATAAATATATGCAATCTTTATCACGCCTGGTACCAATAGCTGAAAACCTCACAGTGCACTGTAAACAAGGATGGATTGCACCAGCCAAGGCAGTCCTATTTTCATGTGATGCCATATCAACACCCTTCCTCAAGGGATCTTCAGCTCCAGCACTGTCCTTCTCGGCCCTTTGCATTTCTACTGAAAGATGTGGTTGGTGATTCAAGCTCCGCTGCCTCTTCAGCTGTGAACTTCAAAAAAAAAACCAAGCAGCCAAGGCAAACAGCGCGCTCCAAATTACATTAATTTATGCAGCTGTAGGAGTGTAAAATCCCACACAACAGCAAGTCCAGACACTGCCAGGGCTTCTGCTCACATTGCAGCAGACATGCAGAGGACTGGTAGGTGCTTCAGTAGGCTGAACCAGGTAGCAGTGGTACTCCTCTTCGCCATCCTGCCCCTCTGCCCTCCAGCTCCTGCTCCGGTCTACCTTGCCGTCCCGTGTCTGCCAGTGTGGTAAAGCTCGCTCCATGAACAGAAGATCCATTGAGGGTTTGCTGAAAAGTCATGGCTGCCTGAAACTCATTGCATCTGTTATAAATACTCCTATATTCATGGTGAGTCAAAGGATGAGTAGCTCAGTAAAAATTCTGGCTGGATTAAGTCAGATTCTGGTCTTATTTTTAGATATAGTCCTTAATAATTTCTGAAGCTAATAGAGGAAATTTCATATATGCGTATTTGTGCTAGTAAATCCGTTCCTAAGGAAACGTTGCTAATGGTAGCTAAATACCAAGAAATGCAGCACGTTTTGTCACCGAACAAGTTCCAATGAAAAGCGTTGGAATAACTGCAGTTCCGTACAATTCGTTGCCTTCTAAAAAGTGGAGTTAGAAAGAATCAGCTTTTCACAAAGAGACGCTCACCAGGTGTTCAGCTTTGATGGAGCCCAGCACTCGAATCCTGTGCCAAATGAAGAGAAAATCCTCTCAAGCAAAGCTCCGGGTCTCTATTCAAAAGGTAATCTCAGGAGATATCAGAAAAGCTTTCTGTGGATATTTCAGTGTTCTCTTTAATGAATAATTTTCTTTTTTCTAATATTCTCTTTAGTAGACGTGTCACTGTTGGCTTTGAGCAGCCTCAGCTTTGGTGTAAGTAAGTCCCGATGAGCAGGTGGAACAGAGAACTGGGCAAAGATTTACGAGACCTGACACCTAAACCCAGCTCTGCCAGCAGCCTTGAGCCTGTTTCTTCATTTCCCTGCTTTCCTTGCCGTGCTTTGCTCAAAACGCTATCTCTTTAGGTTAGTATTATTAGTTACCCTTCTGCAACAAAAGCACAGTGGAGACCTACACTGCAGTAGGATTTCCAGGTAGAAGTAACTAACAGAAACAACACAAATGTAAACAGAATGAGCCTGGGCATAACCTGATTAATTTACCCAGTACTTTTGGGGTATTTCAGTGGTATAGGACAGATGAGATGCAATTTTTCCTTAGAAAACAAGGAGAGTTCCTCTGTAAACGCCATTTTCCTGATAATTCTAAGCAGTGCACTTTAGCAGAGTGTGAATATTGAGGGCGGTGAATAAGATTTCAGTTTTCCACAGGACAGTGTTATTCTTTTGTTTTAATTCTTTCCCTGAAGCAAGTTGTAGATCGTGGGACCTCCCTTAGAGGTGCAGAGAAGCCCAAATGACTTTCTGTCACAGGCACGGTGACACTGGTTTGGGTTGCTCGGTGAGAAGAGTCCTTCACTAATAACGTTGTTCCAATTGCATTATATAGTAAAAGAAGATGCGTTGTCAGTCAGAATTTCACTAGTCTGTCTTGAATGATAAGTATCAGAGTTTGTCCTTGAACTACGTTTATTGTATTTCTTGTATCTCATGCACCATAGGTCCTTCATTATCTTCACAAAATAACTTCTGAACTTCACGCCAATAAATGCATAAAGCACAGGGTTCACACAACAGTGTAAAAACGCTAAGGCTTCAGTGGTGTATTTCACATAGGCCATTATCTTGTCATTGTCACAAGATTTGTCTAACTTGCCCATATTTATGGCTGTCACGAGAAGAACGATGTTATAAGGTACCTGGCAAGCTAGGAAAACAGCTACAATTAGTATGATCACACGGATTGCTTTGTTTCTTTTGGAATTCTGAGCTTGTTGTAAGGATTTGACAATGAACGTATAGCAAAAAATCATGAATATGAAAGGTATAAAAAATCCAAAGCCGACTTGTAGACACAGCAGCAGTGATTTCAGCATCGTGCTTTTAGACATCCTGTCAAATCTGTAATCACAAATCTCTTTGGTTTCATTGGTGGAGAAGCTGTAACTTTCGTTGTATAGAAAAGAGGAACTAGAGATTAAAATTGATGATACCCACACGGCCAAAGAAATTACTTTACTGTATGCGAGCGTTCTTGCCCTGAACGTAAATGACTTCGTTGCCTGTACGATAGCGATGTACCGGTCCACGCTGATAAAGGCCAAAAGCAGCATGCCACAGCTGAAGTTGATCGCATAGATACCTCTGGTCATTTTGCAAATGAAATCACCAAAAATCCATTCGTCGGCAGCGTAATTCACCGCCCACAGTGGGAGAGTGAGGACAAACAGTATGTCTGCTATGGCCATGTTGAAGAGGTACACATCTGTCATGGACTTGGTTCTTTCATACAAAGCAAAGGTCATCACTACAAAGACGTTACCAACTAGGCCAATGATACAAATCAACGAATACGCAACTGGCAGAAATGCTTTCGTGAAGTTCCTGACTTCCAACTTAGAACAAGGTTGCGTGATTAGAAAAACATAGTCTGAATAATACGGATAATCCGTGGAACGAGTCTCTGTCTGTAAAAAAGAAGATCACCGGTTAACACATAGGTGTCAATCTCTAATTTCTATATAGGGGAAAGATGACAGACAACAAAGTCATACAAACACAAGGTACTTTGGAAATCTTTCGAAAATCAGAATACAAGTATTACACGGTTTGCTGATTCGAAATGGAAGTGACATTTACCTAACGGTAACTGTAATACTTCTGTCCAGTCCTTCCCACATCTCAGCTTCTGCTCTGTCTCAAACTCATCTCAAGATAGACCACAGCACTGTTGTTTCCCCCAACACTACATGTTTTACAGGTTCCACCCACCACACGCCGCGATTACAAAGGTATTTAACGCTGCAGAGCCCTGTGAGAACTAACTAGAGAATTTCATAAAATATTAATTAATATATGGACACGGAGATAGTATTTTTGGGCGGCCCAAAGGTTTCCATCTTTAACTACATTATGCAGAAAGGATTAGTCTGCCGTCACAGAAGACTCTACAGTATAAAAGTCTGAATTTGAAGTAGAGGTCCAGACTTCCTTTACCATCGAGGGAGAGGAACAGGTCTTTCCAGCATGTTATACATTTCATACTAATGTAGCTTGGCTAAATCAAGCTCCAAAATGATTACTTCTCTCCTCTCAGCTAGACAGGCGATCCAGGATGGCACGCCTGAGACGCAATTACCTGCACCGCAGGCACCAAACCTGCAGTTACATCACAGGAGAGCGCAAACCCAGTAACGGGTGTGCTTTGGCAATGACCTCTGCTGCCAGAAACATCTCTTCAGCTCATCGCTCCCGATATTACGGCATTTGGACCAGCGGACTCAAAGATCTGGGGCTTCCAGATTCATTGCTTTATTGAGGTACTAATAGAGTTTATCAGTTAAGTACTTACAAAATTCATTTTGGCAGTACACTTCTCAGAAAGAATATGTTGAGAAGAACGTCAAAATGCTTTCCCAAGGATTTCTGAAAAGAGAAGAAAGCAGATTGGATCGGAAAGCCAGCACAAGAGATGTGAATGAGTAGAAAAACACCATTGGAAATAAAACATGTATTCAAAGAAGGTTTCGCCCCTTCAGCTATACCGACAATGCACAGGAGCACCTCAGCGCATCACGCATCTCTGCGGCACGATGTGCAGCTCTAGAACGCGGATGGTCTGTATCAGCGTCATTAATAGCACAAGCTTACAGGTGTCGTGTTTATTCATAGAGCTGATAAGCGATACAGGCGACGCCTACTTCGCCTCACCTTTGCACCACAAGAAATTCGAGTAAATTAAATTTTACTTTCAGAAAGTCTGTAGGACAATGGCGATCAGTACTGAGGGAAATACGGAACGACTAAACAGCACTGCCTTACAATACTCCGTAACAGTAATACGACACTTTAACCCTTTTTTCTTTACTCTGGCATTTTATCAGTGTGTCTCAGCACTTCTAACATCACATTACTTGCCCTTTTTATTACACTAATTTACCTTTTATTACACAGGTAAATTAAGAGTGCCAGGAAAATTGCTTCTTATAGCGCAAAGGACAGTACACAACAGACGAACGGACGGAGCACTGGAGTCATTTTTTTTTCCAGTGTGCAGATCTTTGTGTTACAGGCTGCACTCTGAAAATCATTTATTCTCTTTATTTCTGCGACACCTAAGTATTTTAAAAATGATAATTTATTAATTTGCACATCACCCTGAGGTGAGGAGGTAGTATTACCTTTATTTTACAGGGATTGAACCTGAGCACTGAGTCATTACAGTAAGCATCCACTTGAGATGCTCAGTTTGAGACACCTGTCCCCCCCAGCATCACTTTTCAGAGCGCTTAGCATTATGAAGGACTTCAGTTATGTAAAGGATTAAATCTGTGGACTCTGGCTGCAGCGAGACTCACACTTCTGCAAATCAGACCGCAGGGTCTAAAGTCACAGATAGATAAAATGGGGAACATGCCATTGGTGGCCACATGTGCAAAGCAGGGCTTAAATGACTTGTTTAACCTCACACAGGAAGCCTCGGGCAGGAGATTTAGTTCCTCAGCATTCTCCTGCATGAGTTCAGCCCTCTTCTTTCCCTTAGCTGCCCTGCGAGGATGGCTCATGCCAGCAGTGCCGTGCTTGCAGGGACTGGGCAAGCTGAGGTCCCGTGTTTGCCAGGGCTGCGAATGGCAGTGTCATCTAGAGCTTCTCTGCTCTTTGTTAGCCGTGATGCAAATTAGGATGTGTGCATGGGCCACCTTTAAGTCTAGATAAACAAACCCTTCCTGTTTGGGAATTACCTGAACTTTGAAAGAGAGAGAGAGAAAAAGATAACCTGTAAAAGTGGGGCAGATGCAGCCCAGATATAACTGGGAAGCTGGGGGAGGGAAGGGACTGAACACTTTCCAGAAGCATAACGAGGATGAGACTCTCTCTGACTCATGTGGGGAGGCTGGCTTACGACAGAGGGCTGCGGGTGGGTAAAGGTCCATGCTATATGATGTTGCTTAAGCATCACAGCTTCTCCGGTTTTCCTGCCCTTTAAATCTTCAACCACCTCTCTAGCCTCCTCTGCTTGCTTTTCAAAGCTGGTTTTTAGATCCTGCAGGAATATGACAGCCTGAAAGCACTCGAACACCTTCTGAAGCAAGCTTTGAACAATTTACAGTGTCTCTCAGAAGTGCAACGATGTATAAGGCAAGCAGGTAAGTTGTGCAGTTCACCTGGGGCAGTGGTCCCCTAGCCCATCTTTGAGCAACTCCGGTTTCCACCTGCTGCTTTACCCTTCCCTGACCCCATCCAGCCAGACACGACCTTGCTTGGTGTTTCTATTACCCTTTGCACTTGGTTGCAGCTGCAGTGACTCCAGTTTGACAGCACTAGAGGGGTACCTGTTCAGGTTATTCGTTTAGAAACTGTTATTTTGTTCCTGCAAGAAAAATGCCTTTGTAGGTGTCCGTCATTCACACCTTTCTAGGACATGCATGGTTAAAATATATGAAGGGAGCCTGACGGCATATATTCTCCATAAAACATTCCACTTAGCCAAAGGCACTGGCAAACATCAGAATGACATGTAGAAGGAAGGAGACAGGGTGAAGGCATTTAGAAGAAAGGGAGCGCGGGTGTTTCCTACAGCCTGCGAGGAGGCTGAGAAAGGAGATCTCCTCAGGTTAGCTCTGAAGAAGGGCTCTCGAGTCCTCAGAAGAGCTCAGCAGAAAGCCTGTAGGGAGCAACAACCGCTCGCCACCCGAGCGCCGCGTACTCTCCCGGACGCTGCAGGAATTCACGAGGGCACCCCCAGGCACACATCGCTTCGGTGGCCACCAAAAGCTTCCCGAGGATCGGTGGTACGAGAGCAGTGGAGGAGGACTCAGACGGAGACCCGAATTGCAGAGACCAGATTTAAGACCTGATTTAATTCTCCTGAGCCGATTTTCCTTTTCTGAATTTGAAAGAGCATTCACTGACGGTACTAAGAAGTTGCACTGACTGCAAAGGAAGGTGGAACAGAACTCCTATGAACACAGTTTTCTTTCCAATTGAAATCTTCCTAGCAGTTTGGTTTAACAGGCACCTTTATAATTTATAATCAGCATTTTTATGGCTTTAGTTAGCATTAATGTATTAGGTAAGTATAAAAAATAAATTTCCATATATACGAGGGGGGAGTGTTCTAACATTGCTTACATGCTACCTACGGACACATGTCTCTGCATGTGCACACAAACGTACATACGAATATATAAGCCTTGCCTTTTTTAGCTTCCTATTTTTCCACTTTATCCACATTATCATATATATTTTCACTATGAAAGCAATAGGTGAGTACTCAAAAGTAAGACTAAACTACAATCTTAAATACGAATACATAATTTGAATTACACGAGCAAAAGACAGCAGATTAAGACAGACCTCAGAAAAAAGACAGTTTCCTATAAGGAAAATGATTCTCTGTACTTGGAGTGACCCAATAAGTATTTTTTTAAACGTGGCTCACCATTGTAAGTAAACCCCTACTTATGGGTTCAGCTTAATACATTCATCACACGCACATACATTATAGATCACCTTTTTTATTTTAGTACTTACCAGATTTGAAAACTGCCTGAAGATCAGGTGAAAGAGGATGTGTGGTTCTCTTACATGCTTTTGTGGCTGCCTCAAGGACTTTTACCATCAGCCTCAACAGGAGCACACTTTAATTCAAAAACCAAGAAATAACAGCATTAGTTAAAGGTGCAGGGTTAAATTGAAATAATCACCACTTCCTCCTGACAAGCAATAACAATAACCTGCTTTTTTACATACAGGAAAATATTTAACCTCCTCTGTGCTGGAAACATGCAAGCTGCAGGCAAGCCATTTTCTAATTAGGCTACCTGTATAATGATAGTATTTTTTAAATAATCAAGCCAGCATTGTAAGGGTAAGAAGCAGGGTGCTAACTGGCACAGTGCTCAGAATACATCCCGAGTGACGGTCTATTTTTGCAAAGGGTGCCACGCAAACGAGCAGTTTACTCGCTAATCATTTCAAGCAGCAAGATCGCTTACAGCAGAACGGCAAAACTGAGACGAGCGTTAATTACTGAATTGAGTAATAGCTGCTTTCTGAAGACAAAAAAATAATAATCTGATCTAGGTCAGGGGGCACGTTAGCCAAATGTTTTGCCTCAGCTGGTAACACGAAACATGCAGGTGCCCAGGCGGAGAAGGGAAACGCCATCGTACTCGCCTGCGGGGCGCCAACGTTTGCTGTTCGCGCGCGTTGTTAAACTTAGTTGGAACTAAACATGAAAATATTTCATTTTATGATCCCTGAATTTTCAAAGCTGTAAATGTTTCTTTTCCACGCCTTAGTTTCTGATGGCAATTCAGATGTTTGCGTTAGCAGGAAAAACGAAAAGTAGTTTAAAAAAACCTTCAAACTTCTTATTTATTTTAGAAACTGTGTGTGTGCGAACGTTCGGTTGCAGCTTGTCATCTCATCAGAGACACCAGGTGGCATTCATACGGGCAGCCTTGGAAGATACGATTAAGTCAAGAGAATGCTGGACATAGCGAAATGCCGGGTGATAGATGTCACGCTCATCTTTTTTCCAAAACTGAGCATATCACAAAAGTAACGGTTCACAAGCAGCCCAAGCGAGGCGCTGCTTTCCGCCAACCATGCCCAGGGAATGAAACAAGACTGCTGCATAGCGTCAAGATGTGACACGGGAGATTTAAAATGTCACGTTTTAATGGTTCATAATCATTTAAGCAGGCACATCTCACTTTCTCAACGGCTGATTTTCATAGGCTCCAAGACCTTGACTTCAGCTATGACAAAATCCCAACGTATTTGCATAGAACAACACGGAACAACTTAAAAGCCTTGAAATGCAAGTCTCATTTTTCCTTATATGTTTGTGCATGTGCGGACACAGCGCCTATATGTTTTGGTTGTTACTGCTGAAAGGCAAGCTTAGCTGTTTGAGGAATGCAAAGCAAAGAAGGTGTGAAATCGACCCGGACTGCGACTCAGATAACTTCAGTGGGCTCCCTGTAAGATTAAACCGGCCTCCTTATTGCCGTTTGGACTAAACCATTGCCTGTCATCGCAGATCTGGGGAAGGTTATGATCAAACTCATGAAGTAGTTGAGCATTTGAAATAGGGTTCGGTAAAGTCCGGTTACGTGGAGGAAAGAAGACGTGTGGGTTTCAGTGCAGAGAAGAGGTGAAGACAGAAGGCCAAGAGGCGCAACTGCAGCAGATGACTAAGATTATCTCCATTTTAAACTTCCATCGATAAATCAGACCAGCAGCTGCAGTTAGGGGACGCGGGTGCAGCAGTGGCCAAAAGACAGATTCCTGAAAGCTGCAAGGCTATCAAAGAACGAGCCATGAGGCAGATGTTCTTCTCCCCAGGTGTCTGCATCTGGCCGCCCTGGGAAGTAGGACACGGTGCTGAGTGGACCTTTGGTCTGTGGGACAAGTCTCGCGTTCCTCGCAGCCACCACGCTCAGCAATGCATCTTCGCTGCCTGAAGCAGCCCGGATTTAGCGACTCGCAGCCGTTGCTGGAGGACACCTACATGTTAGTTGGCCTATACAGATGAGCAAGGATTGCCGAGCTGCCGGTCGATGGGAGAGGACAGCACAGAGGCAGGGGAGCGAGCAGGGAGGGTGCATGAGCAACGACGTGGTGGAAGGTGCTAAACAACTGTACTGTACTTTGGTTTTCTACATTCAGATGATTGGCAAGGTGCCCAGGCCTTGTGAATCTCTCGAGACATCCTTAATCACAGCAGTGAATTACTTTTCACTGTATTACTTATTTCATAATTCATAACAATTTCCATCATTAAAGCTTCACAACTTTTCAATCCACCCTTTTAACCTTTGCTAAGATGGGATTTCACTTTTTTTTTTTAAACTACATTTCTGTACTGTTTTACTAACTTGCTGTTATTTGCATGCCAACATATAGTAAAATCACCCAATTAACTGGATTTGGGCTTCAGATGAGGCTCGTAAGGTATTTTCTGGCCTTTCTTGGAAAGAAAATACAAGCTTCATTTTTAAATCTCCTGTCCCTCAAGTGCTGCAAGGAATAGAACATTTACTCTTGATAAGCTGAGGTCCATATACTTTTTATAACATATGTGACAGCCTAGCTACTGTTTACAGAGAACTCCCTTTCTGTCTAAACACTGCCTGAAGCAAACCACTGACTCCTGCTCACGGTGCCTGACATTTCGAAACATGGGCCCAAACCCTGTTAAAAAGAGCAAATTCAGAGTAGGAGCCCATTATGTGTCCGTAAAGGAATTTGCCGATCTTTCCTTGTGGGCCGTTTCGCTCTGGGCTTTTTAAGTGCTGCTTTCATGTAACTCGGGCTGAAGAGGCAGATCTGCACCTTGCAAAGCAAACTTCATTGCAAGGAGACAAACCTAGTCCCTGGCAGTCATGGAAGCGGCAACTAATGAGTAACAGAAGTAGAAATTCCCTCTGTATTACAAAAATGGATGTGACTTCAAACCACCAGCCAAGTCCGCGGTGATTCTAGTCCATATTCAAACAAGCCCTTCTGCTGCCAGTAACAGCTTCCAGCACCGTTCTCAGACAACAACCTACTTTTGGAATACTAGCAGGTTAGCCAGGGAAGCAGCTGAATATTATCAATGATATTTCATGGAATGAGAGTGATTACAAGATAAATCAGAATTTTAGCTTATCCATTACAAAAACTATTGCTCATCTTATTCCGTATTCAGGTGTTTTCTATTTTAAATGCATTTTGTGCTTTCAATCTGCAATATATTCAATATTCAGCATGAATATCAGTCTGTCAGAAGGTGAAGAACTCGCCATGTGGGTGAATGCTAAAGTTAATGTAAGGTAACTAATCCAACTTACCTTCTCAGCACGTTTTCTTCTGACCCAGTTACGAAGCCCGGGCAGCCTTCCTTGCAGACGCTTTGTGCTTCACCCTCACGCTGTGGCAAGTGGAAAGGGTTTTTTTCTTTTTAACACAACTATTTGAAAATCTGCATATTATGCACATGAAGCCCCCACATGTAGTCGGTTTTCGTTCATTTGTTAGAGCTCTGAAAGGAAATCCATTCTCGTTCAGCTAATATGGTTATTGTGGTTTCTCAAATCTCACCACGTTAGTTTTCTGCCACCACTAATTAAGGAAAGCTAATGTTGAACGATAAGGAAAACAAAACCACCACCTGAGTTATTCCAGAATGCACATGTTTCGTCTGGAATTACTAAGGAACTTGGTTTTTTTAATTCTAAAAGGAAGGCAGCACACCCCCCCCACACACTTTTCTACCCTGCTTTAACGTTCATTCAGTTAAATTTAGACTGGTCTAATCTGATACAAAAATCTACCCATCAGCTGAGGTTCTGGTGTCTCCATCATTCTTTTGGACTGCAAAATGTAAACTACATATTTACATTCGGGTTGTTTATATTTCCTATTCAATTTTTTTTTTTAACATTACCATCCTCGAGTGTCAATATATTTTTTCTCATTAATTCTTTCAAGCTTTCCTTCCCTTGTTCACATCTGGCTTTTCGCTCCCTGCCAAACGTCTTTTTCTGGTTTTGGTATTTCTGTATTTAGATTTTTGTTCTCCCTATTTCTTCCTCTTTCTTTGTTCGGCTTTTCTAGATTTCTCTTATTTCCATCTCTTGCTGTCTTCATAATTTCTCTCCAGCGTCACATTTGGCAGCACCACTCACTTGCTTCCCCTTTGATCTTTCTTGTTGACATTTTCAGCCTTACTCCCACCCGATTCCGTCTACTCCCTCGCGTCAGATGCAGCCCTCCTCGCGCAGGGAGGCGTCAGAGGCTGAAATAACATGATCCCAGCACTGATATCTGCCCCACATTGACTGGCACCCCTCAGCGTTTTAATTACTTGACCACCTCTGCCAAAGCAGTTAGAGAAGACAGGGTCCTCCTAAGGGCTTCTACAGGGTTTTCCCATGGGAGCAAATAAGGCTCCGGAGATCAAGTGCATACGGGTTGAAAACAGAGCACTTGGGAAGGAGAGGGATGCATGATCGGTGTTTAGCTCCGTCCTCTAGCCCACGACATCTGATTGCATTGGTAAAACCTCACAATCCATCAGTTTTCTTCCACCAATGCACTTGCTATTTAATGTGAAAATGGAGGGAGACTTAAAAATAAAATGACGAGAAACGGTTTTTCTGGTCTTGTGAAAACGGTAACGATTCAGAGGTGATTTCTTCTCAGACTGAACATGGAATTTCTGAAGGAGGAGCACAGTCATAGTCAGAGCTCTCTGCTTCACTGCAGCATCACTTCTTAGAACCAGCGTGGCTCCTAGCTGGCCTGGCTTCCAGAAAGGCACATAAAGAGCAGTAAGCGTATCCTCTGCTTGATACTCACTGGCTTCAGAAAAGCTGGTCAAAGATATTTTGTTTTCTAGGAGAAAATCTTGATGAAAACAAAAGTTTTAAACAAAAAAAAGGAAGTTTGTACGGCAAAAATGCCAGTTTAGAAAAAGCACCAAGATGCACAAGTGAGTTGTTATATGGTGGTTTATGCTTTTTTTCTCTTTTGTAGTCTGAGTTTACCAGCCAGGTTTATCAGTCAGTCCTAGCTTTGGCTAGAGAAAGGGGGCAATAAGTAATGTCATTCCAAGGTCTAAGGCCGCACAGAGCCTAGACAGGAAAACGATTGGAATTCATAAGGAACAACTCCCATGAGACATGAGAACAGCATTTTCCAATGAACACATTTCAAATTTTCATCAAAATATTTCTGGGATAACTAAAGGCGTTCTGAAGCAAAAATTTGGTTTAATGAAGTCATGCTTTTTTCCGCTAAGAAACAACTTGAGCAGACAATTTCCTATCAGTTATACTCCTTTAATTTAAGCACTTGTACCTGAATAGTATCATATTTGGTCTGTTTCCTGCTATTGCCCTTCAGCTGCCTATCGCAAAGGAGCTCAAGAACCGTTTCTGGCGAAAGCGTCTCCCAGGGTAATGCCAGAAGTAGTGAACCTTTACAGCGAGGAACAGAACGATACAAGCCTTGCATTGCCAAGGGGCAACTGGATGAAGATGTCAGGCGCTCATGATCTCACTTGTCTACTTTCTCTGCCCACAGGATACTGTTGTATGGACCAGAAGATAAAGTTTTGTCCCTGGAATCCCAAGGAAGGAAGTATAACGCAAGTCCCAGTTCCCTATTCTCCACCCCCCGAGCAATGCATGCAGCTGTGCATCACCCAGACGTTTGCTTTTCCCCAGTGGGAAGAGATCGCTTCCATTGCAAGTGTCCTTTGCGAGGTCATGGAGGGGGAAAGTGGCTTCATTCCCGCGTCTCCCCTGCCCAGTGGGCATTTGCATATCAGAAGTGCCTGTTACGATGTTCTTTGATCCCGTTTGTTCTTTGGGTCACCGAATCCATGAAACCAAGCCCATGTCATGGCAACACTTACACAATACGTCATTATAAGACCAAGCTTAACACAGCAGCTACCCTGAAAGGCTTAAAACCAGATTCTTGCTAAAGTGGATTTTTTTTTTTTTTTAAATGAAGTGTATTGCTACAAAGAAGACAAAATACTGCAAAATATTTCCAATTATAACTGCTGCCTTCTGAAGTAAATGGCTCCCTGCAAGAGAGTTCTGCTGACTTGCCTGCCAATGTATGACTAATTTACATTAGGCTGTAGAGGGCAAGAGAGTTTCCGTATCAGAAATGCTGCAAACACAAGGCAAAGAGGCAAGTGGAGTTAAATATGCAGCTGCTGACATAATTTCTGTGTTTTTGATGCTGTAGTCAGACCATACCTGTTGTGGTATCGGTTTTTTTTGTCTCGCTCACTCTCTGTTTCATGTCTCATTGAAATAACTACCAAAGTAGTTTCTCAAAGCCTGTCATCAGTCTATACTCACAAGCCCTGACATTTCAACCTGAGTACGTTGAATTCATTGACCTGATTTCTTTTTAGAGTTGTACTTTCTTTATATGACTGTTTTTACAAGAGACCTGCACCATGGAACGCCCCGATCACCTCTCTTTCCGCAGTAGCGGCCTTCATGGCCTGAGTAAAAGCTAAAAGATAGTTTAAAAGGTGCTTATATATACCTAATGATGTAATTGGTTGTTTAGTATGGAAATTGTAAGGCGCCTAGGATCCTGGCTCTCATCTAAAACTACAAATGCTGAAATGGAAGAAAGGCATTTGAAAGCGTGGCTGCACCACATGCAGTCCCTGCGTTGGCTGGATACAGCTCAAAGACTTCTTCCCTCCCGTGTGGACCAAGATGCAGCACGTGCTTTCCAGCTCACGGACTGTGATTTTTCCAATCGCAAAGACAAATTAGAGAGGTTGGCTGGGCACCTCGAGGAGGCAACGGGTCCCTCATTTTACTTCTACACCATAATGCAGGCTGTAACCACTAACCACACAGATGATCTGAGGCAACCCAGAGGAAAAACTCCCACAAGAGGTGGTTCTGCGAGGAGGAAGATCTCCTTCCAGGTTTTCTGCACAGCGGGAATTACCGTTCCTAAACAGCCACCACCGAGATGCCACCTGCGCAGAGCAGTGTAGGAAGGAGCTTGTGTCCTAATCACAGATCCTCTCTATGGTCAGGTGTGGATCGTGAGATAATCAAGCACACGTTTAAATCAGTTTGGTTTTAAAAAGCTTTAAATGTATTGGGCACTTAACTCTTACTGCAGTCAGCAGAAGCCAGGTACCTCGGTCCCTTTAGAGACTTGAGTACGCCCCTGAATTTCCATGTGGATTAGGAGGGAAAGTAAGTGCACACTGCGGTGCTGTGCCAAGCAGATGACAGCAGAGAGCAGTTGCTGACGCAGGATCCTCTGCTCTGAACAGCTAGCAGAGCTCTCTGAATTCATATTGCAGCAGATAGTTCACCTTTCACTTCCCTTCTAAGAGTGGGCAACTGGTGTTATCATTTGATCTCTAGGTCTTCATGCATGAAGTCGCTTACTGGTCGTTAGTGCTTTGATAAAATTGATCTTTCCACTGTGATTATAGAGGAGTTAAAAAAAAAAAAGAAAAAGAAAAAAAGTAACCAAAGAAATAACAGGAGGCACGTTACTGATCATTTCCTCACAGGAGCAGCAAGGTAGCAACTGCTGCTGATTAATTCTGTGCTGCACAGAGAATGCAAGCATGTCCTGACATCCCATTCCTGAGAGATGATGGGTTTGTTTCCATAAATATAATCTAGCCCACACTAAGACAGGCACCTGATAAAGCTGTGGAGCAGGTACGCTGGCGAACCAGGCCGAGCCGAATCTACTGAAATGACACCCTGGGGCAACAGGCTGGATAGTGAAGACCAGTAGATGATTAGCCCAGATACCCGGGTATGACCCACCTGCCAGGTGGCACCAGCAGCGCAAAGGGACAGATTCAGTTACGAAGGCGTTCTGGCACTGACTTGAACTTAGAGCTGGAAAACCAGAAACTTGGTTATGGCTCTTGGCCTTGGCAGGGAAACTTCTCCACCTGCAGCAAGCCCAAGACTTTTTAACAGGTCTCTGAGTGTATCTTCCTTACCCGGGGCAAAGCTCTGCCAGATGAAGTACAGCCCTCAAACGATCCATTTATCTTGCTCTAAGTTAGATTGCTTTTGATGCCCGCCCAGGCACTGTACTCGTCTCGTCATGGTATTGTCCCCGCTCACTGCAGGGGGGGTGGGCTAGATGACCTTTAAAGGTCCCTTCCAACCCAAACTATTCTACGGTTGAGTTGCACAGCACAGACATGTTCTTTACTGAAGGGAAAAACCATGGGTGTCTGTGAGGACACACTTGAGAAAGCTGGCAACTGATAGCTACCCACGCTCCCTCTTCCCCAGGACGTCTTGGTTGCCTCCACCATTAAGATTTGGGAAAGAGTGCCAATATTACCCACCCCCTGCTTCACTCCAACTTCCTTCCGCTTTGTTGACCAGGGTTGGCAGACATCTACATCTGTAGTGGTCCATCACTCATCCCCAGTGGACTCACACGCCCTGAAGCTTTAGCTCCTACCCCAGGAATCACCACTAGACACTAGCATGGATGCACCCAACCCGATCGGCAGCTGCTCCCCATGACTGCTCGCCCTGGCCTCACGCAAAGCAGTCTTGGCTCTATCTGCTTCCTCCTACGAAGAGGGACAGGGAGGAACTGATCTTAACGTGCGCCCGCATAGTCTTTCCCTTCAGAGAGGACCATCTGACAGGTATGTTTCTTTCTCTTGCCCTCAAAGCACTCTTTCTGTCCACATTCAAAGGACCTCACCAGTCTGTGTTTGGAGTCAGAATCACACCTCAGCTGGGAAGATTTGGGCCAGCGGTCTTGTTCTTTCGTCACTTCGCAGGCACAGTATTCCTTTTCCTATTTCAAAGCTCAGTTTCTCCCCAGATACCTCTGACCATTGCTAGCTGGAATGCTGAAATGAGACCTGGCCTAGCCAGTCGTTCCTCCTACCTGCTCGGAGTCATCAAGGCAGAGACGCTGCTCCTCTGCAGCTTTTCTGTGTTCGTCTCAAGCGTATCTGCTCCCTGTTCAGTCCCGAGTGCCAGGACTGAGCGCCCTAGCTCTCAAGACACACATCGCAAGGACCATTTAGCAGAGTACCATTTAATATCAAACATAAAAACCAGAAGCCAAAACCGTAACCGGTTTCTCAAAGCAACGTTCATTACGTGAAGCCTGGGTAATCTGCTTCTCGACTTCTCAACACTGCGACGGCGCAGGGTCAGCGTGCCCGCGGCTAACCACTGCCTTCCGCCGAACGCTGCGGCACTGACTCTTCAGCCCCTTCTGAATCAGGGGAGGCCTCAGTCTAGCGACCCGTTTAGACGTCTGCCTGCTTCTAAATGCGTACATAGACCCCAAAGTGTTTTTCACTCCGGTTTCAAGAGACAGTTCAGCCGACGCACCAGCTGCCACAGGCAGCGCTCCCCTACCTTCGCCTGGGCTCTGGCACCTGCTTTTCTCTCCAGGTGGCTGCCTTCGCTTGCCAAAACGACAGAAAGCTGTTCATCCTCTTTCTTTGTTGGTTTGTGTTTTGGTTTTTTTTCAAGTGAGGAATTTCCCCCTTGTTTAGCAAACAGAACTGACTTCTTCAGGGGCCAGGCGAAAGCCAGCGAGAAGAGCCCAGACCTTGATCCTAAATGCAGCTGGGTCTAGCTTACCCCCTCTCCCTCTGCATGTGGAAGAAGGGCTCCCCTTGGTGAGAACCGTCATTCCCAACCGCAGCCACGAGGGAAGGTCTCACCCACACAGGTGAGGTTTGTCCACACTAACCCACAGCGACATGTGAAGTCTGGAAAGGATCCCCTACGTCTCACCCTGACCTGGTTCTGGAGGGACCACGACATCTTCCTTGCAGGGCACGACGTGTTGTGCGTGCCTGGGTCGCCCTGCTGCAGCTGGCACACGGAGCAGCCTGTCCCTCAGGGGTCCCCCTCTGCCCGTCCGACAGAAAGAGGTTTCTGTTACATTCGCATCGAGACTGGCATTCGCTGCCAAGCCAGGTCTCTGAGGACACCTTCATCACCCACGTGTTCCTCACGTCCAAGTCCACACAACAACCTTCTGTCAGCCAAGGTGTGTCCAGGGGGTTGTTTTCCTTCTTCCATTTAGTGGCGGACTTGGCAGTGATGGGTTTGTGGTTGGACTCGATGATCTTAAGGGTCTTTTCCAACCTTAACGATTCTATGACATATAGAGGTGTTACACAACACAAGCTTTACCTACTGTCTCTCGTGAGGATAGAGGGAAAACCTTCCCCGTCATCACCACGGCCAGCCTAAGGGGGAAGGGGACCGCTAGGTCTCGGCCTACACGGCTGAAAGAGAGAAGGATGTCGCGCCACTTCCCACAGCAAATGCAGGCAGCGGCACTAGAGGAGCTTGTTCCCCTTCAGATGCCGACAGACCTGCCCAGCCAGCCTCACCCACACCGCCTCCAGCATAGGCCGGCTTCTACCCTTGTCAAAGAACCCTTGCTGTTAACACTTCAGCGGTGCTAAGACAGGCCAGCAGCTTCCACCGATACAGGACTTCTGCTGCATTTCCCCTGTAATTTGATGTGATAAGCACCATGCCTCGGCTGTGCCCGAGGAAGGGACTGAACCCTACCAGCTGGGCGCAGCCAGAAGGTTCCTGGAAGTCCTGAAGTGATGATGTGGGGCCACTTTAAAAATCTAATCTAAACAAACACAACAAGAGCTTGCACCGTGATGCCTCGCTTGTTGGTATTACTGAAGAGTAGCTACGAAAGGAGCTACTAGTCATTACGGACTAGATTTGTGTACTGTGTTACTGAGATGCTGCTGCCTGATAATGGTGAGCTACACCTCAGCGACCAGAAGTTCCACCGGCTCTACAGAAGTGGAATCAATGGCAGGATTAACGACTCAAAAAGCAAATTCCTGTTATGGTCTGGTATTGCAATAGTAACTTATCTCCTTGTGGGTTCCTCATCATCTGAATCGGTTTCGACCCCCAGGTAGGCACTTCCCAGTCCAAGATGGGGTAGGTAAGGGAAAGGCGGAACTGCAGAATCTCCCCCTCCGCTCAGATGAGCCACCCTTCCTGCAAAGGGTGCGGGGGATGCCATGCCAACAGCTGGAGAGAAGCCCTCAAGCATAATGTAGATCCTGCCTGGTTGGGCGAAAGGGAAGGTAAGGGTGAGCCCACTCCAGCCGGCGACAAAAGGTGTGTGGGAAAAGCCAGTATTTTTGCAGTTCTCCCTGAAGGTTTTCTTATGACTTTGAAGTCACTTTTGTTTACACTAATTTTCCTTTTCCACCACAGCTCAGTGCAACAGAGACCAGAAAAGGCAAGACAGAATGTTACACTCAAAAGATTTTTAGAAGCAACAGACCTGTGGTTAAAAGCTATTCTGAGCTCCTACTGTGGAAGATGCCCGCTCACCGAGGGCAGCGCAAGGCTTTATTCTTAAAAGCTTCCCTATTACCATGTGTTAAATAAAATGTTGCTATTTGAATAAAGAAGGAGGAAGCTTTGGGAGAGTTCAGTTTGCTAGAATCCATGTACTAAGGGTGCTTTGTTTTGGAGAGGGCCTCAGATGATCTTTGATGAAGCTGAAATCTCATTAATGTAATCATTGAAAGATTAGAATCGGACGCGTTTCTTTTAATAGTCATAAACGCAGAGATTGCTCACTGCCTCCAACTTTATCTTGCTATATCTGAGGTGGTAACATCCTACGTTAAACACCTTTTATCTTCTCTCTTTCTGCTGTTCTGCAAGGCCCAGAGTGGTTTTCTATCTGTTAGAGTACCCCAGCATCCAACTCACGTTGAGGCTTTGAAGCTCTTGTAGACAGCAGCTTCTTTATGGGAGAGCTGCCAGCCTGCTCGCTCGAGGTGGATCTCTTCCAACCCTATCCCACCCAAACGCTTTGAACTTCAGACTAGTGTCTGAAGCACTGCCCCTGCACCAGGGCTTCTAAGCCTGTCTCTGGGGTGCCCAACTCTGCCTAGGAGCCCCTCCTGAATTTTGAACCTCTCAGTCTGCCTGGTTCCTGCACCTCCTCCCACCCCACGACAGCTTTAATGTACCACCAAAAGGGCAGGCGTCTGCTGCTGAACTCTTCAGGAACTACCCAGTATTCTTAGGGGGAAAGCAAATCTTCGCTTGAGTTGAAGGCAATTCAAGGGTTTTCTTCCAGGACCCTGAGAAGACCAACAGATAGATAGTCAGGCCTCCTGCCCACATCCAGATGTATGCTGAACTACCTTTACTCCCATCAAGAGCTTGTTGGCTCTCTCTTCCTCCTCCCCACATTGCTCTGAAGGCTAGGAACATCACCAGGGTGGGTTTTGTTTCCCTCTGAGCAATAGCGTTGCTGTCTCCTCAGACCTACCCCAGGCTGAAAGAGTGGGTCAGCTGCAAACCATCTCACTTTCAGCAGCGAGTCGCTGGGTTGTAATGCCAGGCCCCTGTCCCGGGCCAGAGCGGAGGGCGGCGACTGGACCAGCGTGGGAGGAAATCCACGTGGGTACTAGTGGTGCTCAGGGGTGAAAAGAACTTCACGAGCTGTTACGTCTGACAAAGCGCCAGCTTGCAGCAGGTCCATCCACCTGCGGCTGACCTCTGAACATGCCTCGGGAGACGCAGGTCAGTGCCATAAGGGCTAGTTGGCCCTTCCTTGGACCGTGTTCAGACAAAAGTAATTCCTCCTGGTGCTGGGAGCAGAGGTAGCTGGCGGGGGCACGGCTCTGCCGGTGGGGTTCGCGGTGTCGCTCTGCAGAAACGAAGTGCAGCTGGGAGCTGAGGACAAGATGGGATGAGCACAGGGGCAATGCAGGGACAGCAACAGAGGGAGAGGGATCCATAGGAGACACGGGGTAAAGGCAGCAAAGGAGGTGAGGGAAGTCAGAAAGGAAACCGAAGAGGAAACAGACCATATACAAAGGGAAGGAGCTTGAAACAAATGGTCAAGGGACTTTTTAAGCCACCATCTTGTGGCTACCTACGCTGTGCTTAGCGTGGCTGAGCTCCCAGCCTGCAGCCCTCAGGGCTAATGAACGCAGAGGGCATTAACGACAAGAGGAGTTTGCACCTTTCACAACCCACCAAACTAAAGGGAAGGAAGAAAAGCCCAACCTCTTGGTAACACCACTGTACAAATCTGAGAGCGAGGAAGGATCTGCACACCGAGAGTGCCTCATCGTGCTCCACCAGGACTTCAGCACTGATCCCACCCTGCCTCACCACTGACCATTCAAGGCTCCGGATACGCAGCAGAGGATCCTACACTGTCCTTCATCCCTCCTTTCTCTGCCTGAGACTAGAAACAAATTTGTGCTTGTACAGTTTTATCTAAACGTGCGCACTTTTCTGCAGGTAGAGGTTAGCACAAGGCCGTAAGAGAGGTCAGCGTCCCTGTGCTTATTCGCTCAGGTAGGTTTAACGCCACACTGTGAAATTCCCCTCCCCTGGTGCAGCCTTGTGCAGAGCACAGGCACTGCCCCTTCCCAGCCAGGGTGCACGGTGGGGACTGTCCTCTCAGCCCCTCGCACTGGTGGGCAATACCTTGAGTGGCGAAACTTCTGGTTTCCCCAAAGCCCTGGCAAATTCTCCACCACGTGAGATTTTTTCTGCGCTGCCACAGCTTTGAGCTGGAGCGCTAAATTCTATGAAATATCCTATTTGGTAAGATAATGACCACAGTTCAGTAATGATCATTCCAAATAACTGCATGCCCCAGGCTGGTAGCAAACAACAGACTGCTGCAGTTTTAGATTAAACCCTCAGGTTAAGAACAAAAGCCAGGGGAGGGAAAGGAGCAGCCGAACTCAAGAAAGCAGCCTGTCTTTAGCTACGTGGTCAGCTTGTCACAGCTCAGCTTCTGGGCTCCTACACTGTTGGAACCAGGGAGGGAGAAAACAAGCTGTGACCGACTAGGTTGGCTTGATCTGGATGATCTCTCTTATGCTCCTACCTGTTGACAGTTTGTTCTGATTCACTTCCCCAACCCCTCGAGGCAGCGCAGAGAGGCTCAAGTAACAACAAAATGATTCATTATCAGAATTTTGCTCTACTGTGCAGAAAAAAAAGCAGTCGACATGAGCAAAAGCGCAGTAGTGACAAGAAAAGGCATAGATGCTATTTATCGCAAAAGACAGCGCAGCTGGACAGCCTTTGTTTTGCCTCCCTTAGCCAACAGATCCTTGGCGACCAGTAAGAACATTGTTCTACAACAGCGTGAGCCAGGATGCATCCTTTTTTTAAAAAAAAATTCGAAGACCGCAAGAGCAAACCGCATTGGAAGTTGAGCAAACAAAAAAGAAAAAAGGTTGTTCTGCAAGATTTCCTGTTCCGTGATGCACGGGTAATTGGCCTATATTTGTGACCCCATTTTTCTTTCAGGTTTGTAGCTGCACTGCAGACATTTGGTCCTTCGGTACGAAGCCTGCGCTGTGAAGGAGCGGGAGTGGCCAATGCTGGGCACGGAGCGAGTCCTGAGCGAGGCACACGGCTCTCTAACTCCCACGCTTTCTAGCTTCCACGCCGCCCTAAGCCTGAACCAAACCTTAAATGCTGTTCTTCAGCAAAGGGAGACGCAGAAAGAAACAGGGTCCTCTCTCAGGCACCTCCTTCTGAGTTGCACCCACACCTGAGCTGCTCGGCAGAGCCAAAGCCCCAGGTGGGGTGGGGCCGGCTGCGGCGGAGGAAGAGGACTTCTGCGCTCTGCTCCCGCCATTAACGAGGCAAGGGGGAGCAAGTGATGGTTATGGAGCTGCCCCTAAAAATCAGGCGTTTCACGGGCAGAACAGCTCTCCGCACGGTTTGCACTGCGAATCAGCCGTGCCTGCTCTGTGCGCCGCTGGAGCTGTCGGGTTACAAGGTATTTCTGTTACACACGACGCAGTGGGACAGAGCTATGAGATCCTATAGTCTATATGGGCTGCTACAGGCATGCAACTCTTCCTCTCTCCCCAGCAAACATATTTTCTAGCACGTCCCCTACAACACCAGGTCACAGCCAAAAGCAAAGCCCACCTTCCGAATTTTTTGTTTACAAACAGGATTCTGACTTTCTGCTTCAAAACCGGAGCGCTCCTCAGTTATTCTCCAACGTGCTCCCGTTATTTCTTCAGACTTTGCAATCTTTTAACTCAAATTATCCCCTGCATCTGCTGCTCCCTGTTCTAAATTGCCCAAGCTGGGGTCTGCTTCGCCCTCGAGGAGGGCCACGCACCCCTCGGGAGGGAGCACGGCCTCAGCCGCCCCGCAGGCAGCGCGGAGGGAGCTCCCCGCACCGCGCCGCGGCTCTCGCGCGCTGGCTGCAGGCTCCTGCTGCTTCGGTCGGGTTTGTGCAACTTGCTCTCTGCTACCACCCGTTGCTTTCTCAGCTCCACTGTTCCGTGGGCTAGTCTCAGAGCTTTATTTATATGGGTATTTATTTATATGGCTATGTGCTTTATTTCTTTTTCTTTGTATAAACCAGATTAGCTGGTGTTCTTAGCGCTCATTTCTGCCCATATTTTAAATACCTCTCTGGATTCCTTTGCATCTTTCCAACTTTAATTCATTTTGATATTTAATGCAAGGAACCCGTGCAGAAGAGCTACTGTGCATTAACGTCACGCTGGTTTATCCTACCCTACCTTCTCGGGGTAGATGAGACCTATGGCCCCAGCGCATTCCTTTTTTTGACAGGTACTTTCAACTCCTTCAAATTAAGTACCATCAAATCAGCACACACGTATTGAGACGAGGAACTAGTGGAAGAGAAGGTATTAATGAATTTTAATTTCTCTTTCATGGAAGAAGTCCATGAGAATGTGTCTTATTTCCCTCCAGGAACATCAGATATCTAATGTCAGCCCCTGCCTGTGTCTGTAACCACACCTTCAAGGGACCTGCAGTGCAAAAACCTGCTCAAAATTCAGACTTTCTTATGGTTTTGTTCAACAGTTTCTGTTCAGGTGCCTAATTTAAAATTTCACTTAGGGTTTAATTAACTTAGTCTACTGACCGAGCGTAACTGAGGAACACCAGTTTGCAGGTCTACAGTTAACAATGGCTGGGGGGGTGGTTCATGTTGCTTTTTTATGGTTACTTAAATCTACAAGTTTTTCCTTTAAAATTATTTTAATTTTCATATTTCTCCCATTAACGTGTTGTGTTAAACTATGAAGTTTAAGTGTACATAATTCTAATCTCCAGGATAGCTTTAGCCTCTGAAAACCAGAACTAATATTTTGTAATTCCCTCTTGGTTTGCTTGGAATTTTTTTAACTACTTATCTTTCAATTTTATTGGTTTCCTTTTAATGAACAGAGCACAACCCTCCTACTTTACAGCGCAAAGGAGATGAAGAAAACATCAGTCAACATGCCAGCCACTCACCTGAGCCACTGCACGCTATAAAGGTGCCTCTTCTTACAAAGGTTGCCAGAATAATTTTGTAAAACCCAGCCTCTGTGACACATCCCTTAGGCAGGCAAACACCACATGGATTTCAAGGAAATGCATGCTTCAAGATTTTGCCTAAATTCATCCCTAATTCATCCACAAGCCAGAATTATTTAGACTGTTTTAAGCATCTTTATTCATGTTTAGAAAAGGTTGGAAACCTCTCAGGGGGGAGACAGGAGCGATCCCCGTTCGGGGGCAGGCACGGCTGGACAAGCTGCTGACCAGCAGCCTCTCTGCACACAACTGGCCCCTCTTATGCCCTTGTCCCTCTGCCCACACTTGTTCCCCCAAACCACCACGATGCCTCCCTCTTCCATTTTGGTCCTGGCCCTAAATATCCCATTATAGGACTTACACACCCCCAAAGGGTCCTCCCAGGCACCCCACAGTGAGCCCATGGCCCTGCAGGACCCCCAGCCCACGAGGTGACCTGGGGGCCGTAGGCTGGCGCCTCTCCTGGGACAGCCCAGGGAGGAGACAGGGCAGGGGGCTTCGGGGTCCAGTTCAGTATCGCCCCCCCTGCGCTTGCTCCTTGAGTTATAGAATCACAGAACCATTAAGGTTGGAAAAGACCTTCAGGATCATCAAGTCCAACCCCCAACCCAACACCCCCAGGCCTCCTAAACCATGCCCTGAAGGGCCACGTCTACACGTCTTTTAAATACCCCACAGGGACAGTGACTCCCCCACCTCTCTGGGCAGCCTGTGCCAGGGCCTGACCGCTCTTGCAGTGCAGACATTTTCCCTAATCTCCAACCTAACCCTCCCCTGGCGCAGCCTGAGGCCGTTCCCTCTCGTCCTGTCACTGGTGACTTGGGAGCAGAGACCAACCCCCCCCTCACTCCAGCCCCTCTCAGGCAGCTGCAGAGAGCGAGAAGGGCTCCCCTCAGCCCCCCCTTCTCCAGGCTAAACCCCCCCAGCCCCCTCAGCCGCCCCCCAGCACACTTGTGCTCCAGACCCTGCCCCAGCCCCGCTGCCCTTCTCTGGACACGCTCCAGCCCCTCAGGGGCCTTCTTGTCCCGAGGGGCCCAAACCTGAGCCCAGCATTCGAGGTGGGGCCTCCCCAGGGCCGAGCACAGGGGCCCCATCCCTGCCCGGCTCCTGCTGGCCATAATTGAGTTGAGGCACAACCCCATAACCTAACATTCACCTACGTGAAAGTAGAGGGACTGCACCGTCCCCTTTCCTCACGTAGCGTTTCCCAGCCACATTCCACCTCCTGCAGGTTACCTGCCGAGGCACGTGCCAGTCTGCGCGGCCGCAGCGCCGAGCTCACAGCCCCACGCCTCAGGAAGGCGGCCGCAGGATCAGAGTAGCCCCCAGCAGTGGCAACTAGACCTGCAGGAGTTCCCTCGTTCCCCTGTGCCCTTTTCCGTTTGTGGAGATAAGCTTTTCACTGGGGAGGCGAGGTTTTAATCACGTAACCGAACACAAACCACCAGAACTATATGCCTAAAACGTAACGTGAACGTCAGTTTAAAAGCAATTCTGCCACGATCGCCTAAGCCAAAAATGTCTCTGGAAACACTGCTCTGCTTCGTGCCATCCCGCTCCTAACGGTGCCCCTTGCAGCATGCCCTGAAGGACATCTTTCAGACAGGAGACACAAAGCCGTGAGCACAGGGTAGAATTTTTCCATTTAGGAGCCAAAAAAGCTGAAGCACGTTTTTGCTACGGAGGTGCCCGTGATACTTTTACAGGGGAACTGTGCGAATGACCTGATTTTAGTACCTTGTATCTGTTGTGGTTTCCCCCATAGCATACAGCAATTGAAACAAAACAATTAAAGCTGCAAAGAAACTGAAAAACAACTTTTAGAAACCTTATGACTAATTTCTAAACGCAGACGCAAGCGTAAGGATCAGCTGCAGTTACTCACACGGTGCACTACCCAACTATGGTCTCAGCCCATGTTTTCTGGGAGATTCCTTCAAGGACATGAGGTTTAAAGCTTTATAGTAGAGGCAATGTTAAACTACTCTATTGTCCGTGGGACAGTTGGCAGGTACATGGACATCTGCGTCGATGAACTGTAGCAAAACTGTTTCGACGTGCGAAGAAGGTAGTTTGCATGCACAGAGGCAGCCAGAGGGATTCTGTCTATCCCCGTAATAACCAATATTCCATATAAAGGTCTGTTTTGGTAGAATCATGGAATAATTTAGGCTGAAAGGGCTCTCTGGAGGCCTGGCCTCCTGCTCAAAGCAGACCTAACTTCAAAGCTAGATCAGGTTGCTCCAGGTCTGCCCATTTGATGTTTTAAAATTTCCAGTGATGGAAAATTCACAACCCCTGTGGGCACCTGCTCTAGTCCTGGACCCTTCTCATGGAGATTTTTTTAGGCTTTATTTCATGTGTGCAGCCAGAATTTCTCTTGATGCAATTTGACTTTTGTCCTTTCACTAGGCACCTCTAGGAAGAGCCCGGGTCTGTTTTCCACATGGCCGCCCATAAGCGTGGAAGACCACAGCTTAACCACCCACCTTTACCTTCTCTGCTGCACCAGAACAACCCCAGTTCTTCATAGATCACGTGCTCCAGCCCTACCACCATCCTCTGGCCCCTCCACTGGACTGTTTTGTTGGTGTCTCTCATACTGGGGGGCCCAAACTGAACACAGCCCTCCGGGTACGGTCTCACAAGGGAGGGGGGATCGGGGAAACAGCTGCTGCCCTCAGGCTGCTGGCTACATGAGCACAGCCACCAGGCTGACACTCTTCACAGCTGCCCCCAAGCCCTTTTTCACAAAGCTGCTTTTTACCCAGCCCGTCTGTCCACAATTTGGCCACAGAAGATGTTTTGGGAGACTCTGGCTAAAGCCAAAGGAAAATGACATCCACTATTGCCCTCAGAGCCACGACAGAAGGCAATAGCATTGGTCAGGTGCCATTTGCCCTTCATAAACCCGTGCTGGCTGTTCTCAGTCACCTTGATTTCTTTCATGTGCTTAGAAATGGCTCCCACAAGCACTGCATCAAATTTCCCAGGGACTGAGGTGAGGCCGACTGGGCTGTAGGTTGCTGAATCCTCTAGATGTACCATTTTCCTTTTTCAAGCCATCAGGAATGTCCCTTGACCACCACTACCTTTCGAAGAGGCCTGAGAGCAGACCCTGCCAGTAAAGACAGAGTTCAAGAAGAAAAAGTACTTCAGTCTTTTTCCTTTACCTTCATCACTAGGTCACCCGCTCCACTCAGCGGCAGGCCCACATTTACTTGCACCTTCTGACGTCCCGCTTGCAGAAACCCTTCCCGATGCCTTTACATCCGTCGCTAGTTTCAGCTCCAGGCAAGCTTCAACGTCCCTTGTACCGTTCCCGTATGTCTGCGCGGTTCCGCAGTCATCCCTTGTAGCCCATCCTCACTTCCACTTCCCATGCAATTTTTGGCATTCGAGCTCCGCCAGGAGTTTCTCAAGCAGCCAGTCTGTCCCCCTGCTAAGCCTGTGCGTTGTTTTGCAAAGTGGAAGGAATCCTTTTGAAAGGCAACCAGCTCTGACCCCCCGGCCCTCAGGGCAGACCCCCCACGGGCTCTGGCCTAACAGAACCCTGAACAAGGTAGGGTTCACTTCCCCGAAGTCCAAGACTAATACTCTGCTACTCTCTGTTCTCAGGATTTTTAACTCTGCCATCTTATGGTCACGGTAGCCAAGGTTGCCACCGAGTATTGCATCTGAGCACATCTTCCTTGTTCCTGAGTAGCAGATCTAGAGCATCCCCCCCCTCCCACCCCCACCCTGGCCAGCACCGGAATAAAAGATGGTCCCTGACCCACTCTAAGTCTCCTGGCTTGTTTGGGTTCTGCCACATTGCTCTTCCTGCAAAGCAGAGGTGGTTAAAAATCCCCGTGAAAACCACAGCGTGTGATCAGGAGACTTCTTCAAATTGTTTAAGGAAGGCTTCATTCTCTTCCTTTTCTTGATCCAGTGGTCTGTGCATATGCCTACCACAATATCCCCTTCGCTGGCCTCCCCTTTAGCCACGACAAGCTCTGGGCAGGCCTGGCGTCAGGGCTTTTTCCTGTTCCATCCATGCTCTGCACATTCAGGTGACTCCTTGGACTTCCCCCCCCCCGCTCATTAAGCTTGCGTCCATCCATCGTAGCTCTCCACTTGTGCGAGCTACTCCACCACGCTCCTGCCACCTCAGCAGTTTCACAGCTTTGTGACTGCAGACTTCCTCCTTCTCTCGTTCATTGTTGCACATTTGTTTGTGGAAAAGCACCTCTGTGACCCCAGTCACACCGATTTCTTGCGGCGAGGGGTGTCCCTCCCTCACTCTCCTGTGTGCGCTCCCTTCAACTCTTGGTCTTCAAACCTCATTTAAACTCTTCACAAGGGTAGCAACCCTGCCAAAGACAATCACCTTCATCAGCTGCATGCCATCTTTTGCTAGCAGACCTCATTCCTCAGAGGGTCCCGTAGCCATAAAAAGCCTAAAGCCCTGCCCACAACACCAGCACCATACTAGAGGTGGGCTCAGGCAAGGAACAAACAGGTCTGATGGCTGGGGCAGGGGGTGCCTTCCTCCCTTTGCAAAAGGAAGCCCCTGCCTACCATTCCCCGTCACCTTCTCTCAGCCTCACTGGCTCCGACAGCATGGCTAGATGCATCCCCCATCAAAACTCACCCCCTGCCTTGTTGTCAGGGCCCTACAGCTCTCTCAGTAAGTGTCTGCAGCTGGAGAGAAGCTTCCTTGTTTTCCTCCATGGAATCCCAGCCCTCCCCTGGTTAAACATTGCCTCCGGCATTCCCTCCGGCCTTCCCTCCTTCCCCGCAACGGGGGATTGGGGTTCCTGCTTTCGCAATGGCCACAAAGTACCTTCTCCCTCCTGGTGGCATTCCTGATGCCGTCCGGCCTCCTGGCCGGAGCACAGCTCCTGCAGGCGAGACTGCCGTCACCCCCCGCATCCGGAGAGCCACATCCTCCGCAGGGCCGCGTCTGGGCTGAGCTCCCCCGCGTGCTGCGGTAGCTGCTCTGGCTGGTGCCAAGGACTGCCTCTTGTGCCTTGTCACCAGCGTCGCCGTGTCCTCAACCACCATCTACGGCCCCTACTGCTCGCTCTCTTCCACCACCTCCTTCCCACGCGCACAAGCTGCTCACAGGGGCGAGGAAGAGGAGCCTGCGTCGCCCCGCCACGCTCAGCGGGCAGCTTCTCAGTCGCTCAGTTTGTCGCCGCGTTTCCCCCCGCTCCCCCCGGGCAGGCTGCTGCCCCGGGCAGAACGGGACACGAGCCCGACGCACGCCCATCGGGCCCATTACGCTTCCTGCTCGGTGCGCAGCTCCCGACCGCTTTGTGTTCCCGGCCGCAGGACAGTCAGCGCACAAGCACGTGCTCTGTGTCTTTTTTCCCTTGCACCATGCTTACAAAGCTTTGAGAAGAATTTTTTTTTTTGAGCAGCTTACAAAGCATTCTGTTTCCCTCGGTCAAATGACACACTTGGGCAAAAAACCTCAACACTAAAACCAAACATTTGGTTCATTGAACAAAAGCGTTCCCCAAAATAACCTTTTACTTAATTATATGCTCAGCTTTGATGGGATCTCTCTGGTGAGCTACTGTTCCAAGACACTGCTTGAAGACTGCGCTAGTAAGAAACAGAATGACGTTTCCTCCTCTCTCTGTACTTAAAGGCTTGCTGTTCATTTACTGACCGTTCTCCCCCAAAAGGCACAATGGGCTTAGCTAAGGCGATTCGTTTCGAGGCCTGGGAGGGCACCATTTGTGGCACTTGTTTGAACAGCAAGTTATACGCTTGTGTTGTGCCCTCTTATATATATATAAACGGTTTGGAAAAACACAAGAAGTTTTAAGCTATTTTAAGACATTATGGACATATTCCAAACATGGGACATACTGCACATGCCACGACAGCTACGTGTATTTTTCCTATTATTCTGCAGGGGGAGGAAATCACAGCAGCAGCAAATTTTAATACTCCAGCAGCCCAAAACCAGAGCCTGTATTGCTAGAGGACATTGGGCTTTTGGACTTTTCTTCCCCCCCTCCCTTTTTTATTAGGAGAATTTAGTACTGTTCACGACATATAAACAGAAGAACCGACGCTACTTGATGCTCACTGCAGTTCTGACAGAGGCTCAACCTTTGGGTAACTCAACCACCTTAAATTGCCCAGTTCCTTTTTTGTGTAGAAATCAAGACGGTCCTATGTTGCAAGTTACATTTTTGCAATACTGCATTCATTGTAGCCAGCCTGTAGAGGATTTAGCTTCAAGATGACGGAGATCACTTGCATTTTTGGTAGATTTGGATCTCTTAAAATTCAGTTCTACTCCTCTCTTGGCTTTACCTTACAAGGAAAAGGTCAAACCAAAAAGACCTACTGAAAAAGATGCATCCGGCACTCCCCAACACGCACGTGAAGGACCGTAGATACCTTGCCGAGATTTAATTCCTGCTGCCGAGACATTGCTAAAACTAGAAGTCTGTCAGCTTCTAGCAAAGCTACAGCTTTCCACAACTCAACCGAAATACCCACAGACACGTTCTTTCCTGAAGAGAAGGCTGGGCTTTGTGGAAAGTATTTCATCGGTAAAAGTTACTGTGCTAAAAAGCAAACAAAGTAGTAAAACCCCTCTTTGTCATCGCCACCCCATCGCCCCGGCAGTTACAGAGCGTTTAAGTTGTCTCAAGAGCTGGATATATTGTCTAAATAAGGTCTACATTGTCAAGTCAGTCTTAAGCTGAGAGTGGTTTTATTACAGTTGGGGAAAGCATCACTTACGAGGAAATATTTGACCAGATGTGCCATGGCTCCTCCCCTTGATTAAAAGGGTGAAATACAGTATCTTCATACAAAAAAAAAGAGACAGGTATAATTTTTTTTAACCCATCCTCATGACCACAGCCATATTAGTGGTATGGAACTGTCATCCACAGCTTAGTCCTTAATTTTTTCACTTCTAGAAATCATAGGATTTGTTAAACAAATCACAGCATCTGAGTGTTTAACAAAAAAAGCATGTTTCTAACCAGACCCAGCTGGTACAGAACTGCACAGACCGGTCGTACGCGCCCCTCTCAGACACGTCCTTCTCCATTCACAGAGGTGTCTGCGAAAAGGCAGAACCAATACGGAAGAGCACCTAGACAGGAACATTCCCATGCTTTAAGACAGGGCTCCAGTTGTTAACTCTAACAAACGGACGAGGCTGGGTATTCGACTGCATTAGGCCCTTCAGGCAGAAGCCTAGTGTAAAACAAACAATAGGGTTTGAAACGCACAGCAAAGCAAGCGTCCACGAGGGCTTAGCTCGTCAGTCATGTTTAAGTAACACTAACAGTGGTAAACAAGACAAAACACTGCCAGTCAAGACTGGATCTTATTTTCCTTTCTCTGTTGAATCATAAGCCATCTGACAAGTCAGACTGACGCCCGGTAACCCTATTCAGCCTGGTCTTAAGCAGGCTTTAGGATTCACCATCAGAAATTGCAAGAACCTCGGGGCTTAGGAGAAACCTTAGCAGGCACACATTCCATTGCAGACTGCACTAACTCTGAAAAAAAAACATTTTAAGAAAACGCCCCAAAACCCACAGGGCTTCCTGAATTTCCTAAACATTAAGATTTTTGATTCAAGAAGTCTCAAAAATACAATTTAGCCAGCACAATAGCTTTATTTTACAATTTGAGTTATTATATACAATTCAGTAAAAGCCCACAGGAGGCACAGCACGGAAACTTACCACTTTTTGGCATTTCCTTGAATTAGAGCCGAAGTGCAAGGTCTCCAATTAACCCCCAAGGTAAGAGAACAACACTTTGCTGCGAACAAAAGTCATGTTAACACTTCAAATACCTAATTATTTAAAAGGCCACATCTTCAAATGCAACTAGAAATCATTTCATAAAGTTTTTGCTTCTTTTGGTATGATAAACTGACACACATCCTACAGCTAACGGAACGTCATGTTTTCCCAAGACATGTAAAAAAAAAAAAAGGCAAGCAACACTGTCTCTACACTATTCCATACACCTTAAAAATGGATGCCAGAAACCTGTTGCTCCCAGGTATTCGAGTGGAATTTTATTTCTTTCAGACATGCTGTTGCTCTTCTTTGAAAAGAAGGAAAAAAAGTAAAAAGGAAAGAGCCCAAACCAGACTTTACATACATAGTATCTTGAGGCACAGGTTCCCCCATACTTAAAGGAATTTTTTTTTACACAGGGTGTATCACGTTACAGCATTGTTGCTATTTGAAGTCTATGGCACATTGATTTTATTAATTTGGGGGGGCTCTGTGTTCAGCCGCTACAATACAGCAAAGTTTGAACTTAACTCCATGACTAGATATTCTGATGCTTTTTTGCTGGCTATTTTGGGGCGCACATAAATAAAAGGCACGCTTTTACTCTCTCCTCTCAAATCAGCTACGTACTGTACGAGCCTAACTTCCCAGCACTGCTCCATGCCTGCTGGCCCAGTGCACAAAGGGATTGAAGTCAGCATCCAACACTAGCAGCAGCTCTATATGCTTAACCAGCGGCTTCAGTTTAGCACGCTGCTTCCACTGGTGACCGCCGGCGAGGCGCCAACAGGTTTTATGAAAAAAATGATAAAGCCTAAAAACAAAAAAATTATTCCTATTCACTAACATGCATGTTTTGCGAATGTGTTCACAACGTTCAGAAAGTGCACATTTTGAAGTCTCGTTTCAGTATTACGAATGTCCATGGCCTAAATATTATAGCAGCGCCATGTGCAACAGTATCGGTAAAAAACCTGCTAATGTTTCTATTGCTGACCCTGTTTCGCAAGACTATAATGAAAATACAAGAATTTCCTCTTAGCTAGAACTTAGTGTCCGTAATGTCTTCAGTAAGATGTTTTTTAATATTTGGATTCTGTACTGCAGTCAGAAGCTGAAAAACAGAAGGTTAGTGGTTTTACTTTTTGGCGCTCATTTTTACATAACAAGGGTTATCAAGAATGGAAGTGAGCTTACAGCACGTGAAGAGCCCTCAAAAAGCTCCACAAACCATTACCACACTGTTAAAAACTTCACAAAAACCAGTAAGATTTAATGATTTGTGGATCTTTAGAAAATTGCTTTTTGCAATTTAACAACAGACAACATCAATGAAATTATCATGTATAAAACCAATTTAGGTTCTTGACATCAATGGTCTTAAAAACATATTTAAACAAGAATATTCGGAGTTAAGACTAGTGCTAAATTTAGCTCCTGAATTTAGCTAAATTTAGATTTGAGAGTTTAGGTACTCTCAACTTGATACACCTTTAAAAAAGTCCAACTTTCAGAAGAGTCAGAAAAACAGCAGTTTCAAGTAAGTCTGGAGCAATTAGGTATTGTGGCTAGAGTCACCATAAATATACACTACATGCTGACTTGACAAAATCGTGTTGAAAGACAAGTGAGTTGAACCACGACCTCTGAAGGTTCTTGCTTTGGTTATCTTTAAAAAAACACACAGATTTGGACTGTTATAACAACAGTGCAAGTTCATTATAAAGCCACACGCCTCTCCGTAGATGTTCTCTTACCGACTGGTTTTTATTACGCCCACTGCCAGCAATGGACATTCTGCTTGGAAAATCCCCCTCCTGCTATAAAACGTTTGGCTGAACCAAATAAAGAAAGTAACGAGATTCAAATGGGAACGCACTATTTCATTTAGTTCTTGCTAAGAGTATTTAAAAGCCTTCTCCACCTACAGTCTTTTTGAAATACAAGGCACAAATAGGGAGTGGACGTTCCAGCAAAAAGTGATTGTCTGAAATTAACAGTCCACAGCAGTCTTCTAGTCCAGCACAATGAAACGTTTTTGCTGTCCAATTCTATTCCACGTCTTCTAGATAATCTGCAACATCACTTAACTGAGAAACGGTAAGGTCTTGTGTGGTGCCTTCAAGCTAGAAAACAAATTAAATTACAAGCTCAGAAGCCATAGGAATAGTAAGTATTATTTCTTGTAGTCCTTCAGACAGCATCCCCTCCTTTTGGCCTCAAGCTCCTTCACTGAGCTCCTTTAGGAGGTGCTCAGACAGATCTTGAGACATAGGGATAAGACATTCCCATGCCAGATACTAAACCGGTCTCAAATACATTTTATGTGCCTAGAAAAAGACAGTGAATTGTGCTACCGAACGATTATTGTGGGGTTTCTGTTTTGTTTTTTAATCAGTATAGTATCAAACTTGGCAGGAACACCAGGTGGAAAAATACAGAACAAATACAACTTCAACGTGCATTCTAGGAATCTATGATAATGGCACATTCCTTCACGGAAGGTTAAAAAAAGTCAAGACAAGATCAGAAAAATGTCAAGAAAAACAATTTTAAAAGAATCATACTTTATCACTGGCATTCGACCCTTCTGTTTCCACAGAAATTTCATCTATTTCTTCACCAATGCTGATATCGCTTTTTTCTGAGCGATGACTAGTACTAAAGAGAAGGAAAACCATAAATGCATAAATAAGACTTTTCAAACATCCAGGTATTACTGTCACTTTCACTTTGTGTCTGACATTTGATTTGGATTTCACTTCTTCACAAGTTAAATATGAAGATAAAAACTCATAACAACTAAAGGCTTTCCACCTAGATGATGCCATGAAAAAAACTGATAAAATACTTAAGCCTCAGTCCCGCAGTTTACACCACCAATACCTTCACATCATAAGGATGAGGCTATTAAATATTACTGACTACTCATGACGCTTTATTTTGTAGTTGAATATTTCAGCATACACCATATTCATTGTCTAACAGCATTAAAGCATTCAAACATTAAGTGCATGGTTCAGGAAAAAACCAAACACCTTCCACAAAAAAAGAACCAACATATCTTAAAGTTAGTACCAGGTTTTTAAGGAACTCATTACCTCCTACACAAAAGAACCTGTTTTAAAATTTGTAACTATAGGTATTAAAATAGCCAAGAGAAGTGTAAAAGAGTTCAGGGATACCAACAGGCTCCAGCAATAGTGACGAGGTGAAATAGTACAAAACAATTCAAATATGCCAGTGGATAGCCTTATAATGAATGAAATACTACCCTACTGCAATATCATCCTTCTCTTACCTGTTGAAGTCATCAGCATACTCGTCGTCGTCTCCATTTCCTAAATAATTTTTAAAAAGTGTTAATCAAACAAGTTTTCTCTTCAGTAAATGCAAGTAAGAATTTATTCCTGCACCAAAATACACGGTTTGACGGCAGCCAAAAGTGGGAGTAGATTAAATTACCTGTGCAGATTTAGGAAGAGAAGCTGAGTTTGTGCTGTCATTAATAAATCTCGATTTCATTCACACAAACGGTTTTGAAATTGAATATACCTTTTTCAGGATGTTGACTACATTGCTGAAGACAAAATTTACATACTTGGCAGCCCTATTTTGAGAGAGTTGATATGACATCATCTTATTGCTCCTAAAGCTTACAAGCAACTGTCAAAGGCGTGCATGGAGGGCAAGTAAAGATGCCACTGAAAGACTTGTCCAGCTGTCTTTTTCTGCAAATATAAAACTTCTTTTCTTAGAAACCTAGACAACGAAATTTGTCACTTGATATTAGCAAATGTATGCACAGAATTAATAAAATTTTTGCTGCATGTGTATAATTTAATCTACGTACAAGACACCAGTTTTGACTTTTCTGTATTCCTTTGGATCAGATCTTGCTCAACTCCAGAAAGTTTCACAACTGTGTTAAATAGAGAAGTAAAAGCTGAAGATCTTAGTTCAATATGTGTATTTCAGTTTCTCAGATTCCTCTAAGAGGCTGGGTCAGAACTTACAGTTAAAAATATCAGGGCTTACTCATGTTTAGCAGTTACTTGCCTAATTCTAGTGATCCCAGTTTTGCATTCACCAACCGCAGGTCTTTCAAAACAGAGTTTCTACTCAAATCTGTAACAAAACAAAAGCATTTTTATCAGAATTCAATCTGTGACTCTTATTAAAGAGCCCATTTAAACAGACCCATCAACCATTTACAAGTGTTATTTTATAACAACCTGATTACCATATACCACTATAAAATTATATATTAGATCCAATTTCCAGGCCTGAACTCTCCTAACATTTAAAAAACATCAGTAGCAAACAGCTATGATCTCCGAGTATTCAGAATCGGGTTTTACAACATGAAAGCAAATACCCCTAAAGAGCTTGTGCAAAGAACGTAAGATAACAATAAAAACGAGTAAGTTAAGTTCAGTTAAAAACTGAGCAGTAGAATTTTACACTCCTGAAAAATTCTTTATACACGAAAAAATAATGTAGGTATGTATTTCATACTCCAAAACACAAGATACCCCAACGACAGGGTACTGTATCAAAAACAGTATGCAATCACTTGGTGAAAAAAGCGTTCCTCTGAAGCTCGTCACAACCAGAAGGGGGCCACATACAGGCTACTTAATCGCATTTGCATCTGAACGTGGAGATCATTCATTACTTTACAGGAAATGCCTCCTAACTTCATCAAAACATGAAAGCATGTGAAAACTTACTCTCAGACTCTTTTAGCGAAGGTGCACCAGTCAGGGAGCTTAACCCACTTTTTAGAGGCGGTGCATCAGAAAGGGATGCTAGACCTCCTGCTTTATTAGCTTCGGTTTTCCTGAAACAAACCAAATAAGTACTTCACAGAGCTGTAAAATGCGCACAGTGACCTTCTTTTCTATTATTTACTAATTTGTCATGAAACTAGAACAGCAGTCCTTACAGCAAAAAGAGCAAGGGGAAAGGACTACTGATTCTGCAATCTTAAAAACAGTAGGCAGTTCACTGGCACAAGTGTCAAGCAAGATATTCAGCAAGGAAGTCACTTTCTCACCTGTGCAAAGACCTCTGCCTGCCTTCTTTCACAGACAGAGCTCCTGCACCTTCACCAGCATCACTATTTTTATCAAGGGGCCTTTTATTATTCCCACATGTAAACACAGCCAAAAGAAGAAAGATTCAGATATAAATCAATATTTAGTTTGTTTTACAACAAGAAGAGATTATGTCTGATGAAATACCTAATCCTAAAGAACATCCAGTTCACAGAATGAAAGCCTCCCAGTTAGAGCAAGACAGATCTTATCATCACGTGTTACAAGTTCACTGGGCTGCTCCCTATTCCATTCATCTATTTAAAGTGTTGAGTTCAAATAGTACTTTCAAGTAAAGGATGAAGAAAGAGCATTAAAAAGAGATGAAGGCTTTCATATTTAGTATTACCAGGACTGTTACTGTGATTCCATTCCTATTAGTACAGGACAACATGTGAATCATTCATTGTATCTTTCTCACCAAAACATCATATAGACCATCACGTATTAAAACGCTTCAAAGTTTTGAACAATGGCTCAGAGACTAGGGGCAATGGGAGCTCGGAACATCTCTCACTCTGTCCTGAGTAACTGCTTGCTCCCCTTCTCTCTAAGGCACCCTTCTTTCAGGAATGGACAAAGCTCCCGGAAGGAATTTACCTCTTCGCAAACCAAGCGATGCTGGCGCCTCTCCTACTTACTCACCCCTTGGGACTCAGGCACACTCGCACAACATACCACAAAAGGATTTCACCTGAAAAGTATGTTCTTTTTCTTCCTCTAGAGGGGCCGCCAGGCGGACAGAAGTGAAACACTCAGAGACAGCTCAGGTACAATTAGTTGCTAGCTCATTTATTATTAACATATTCAGCAAGCCTCATTATGGAAAATTACTATAGTATCTACATCACAACAACATTATGAGGTACAAATTACTACTTGGTGGACTGACTTTACTACAGACATGCATAATTTGGCAATGTTTTCTGTAGGGAGTTTCTCTACTAGGAAAAAACAAATCTGTGTCTTACTGACTAATTAAGAGTCTTTCTTGGATGATCTTTTCAAAGAAATCCAGTTTACCTGATTTCAAGTGACTTTCCCTTTTTGTGATGTGAAAGTGCTCGAACAATAAGAAATTAGCAAATATTATTTTTATTCAGGAGTTTTTCCAGCCTTTTCTGCTTCTCCCAACTTATCATTCAAACATATTTTATGTCAACACAACCACTTGCTACGATGCTTAGACTTTGGTTAAAAGCTAGTTAAATGAGCAAGGAGTAAATGCACTCAGGTGCCATTTTAATCTTTATATTTCCAATAAGAAAAAAAGAAATACCATAGTAAGGATGTCACACACAAAATTTTCCAGAGGAAAAATCACTGCTCTGCAGAAAAAAATTCTGCTCTTAATATACATCCAACTAAAGCTGTATTACAAATTACCTTTCTCAGAGTCCATTAATTTGCTTTAAAGAGCTAGTTCACCTAGCATGATCGCTTTGTGCTGTACCAGAATGATCCCATTCTAAGAGTAAGCATCTACTGTAGCAATAATGCCAAAAAGTTTATCCTCTTCTACCCACTGTCAACGTAGTTTGCGGGGGGAAGCCAACAAGAGGGGAGCTGCTGTCAAACCAACTTGCACACCCCTTCTGCAGCCTCTTCTGGTAACCTCTACTAAGCTAAAGCAATTCTCCAATTACTCAAACACAGCAAAAGAACACCATGAAATGATCTTGCAGCATTTCTCAATTGAGATATTTAAACTAAGCCTCAAGATAACACAACATGATAACACAAAGATTCGTTTTTCAGTTTTATAACAAAGCTGTTCTATAGTTCAGTCACTTGTTCTTGTTTCAAATTATTTTTTCAGTCAAGAGACTCCATAGATGAATAAAAAGTGCCCTTCAGAAGCGTCTGCAAGATTGACATATGCAGAAACAACACCACCTCACTGAAAACATAGAACTGCACACAAAAGGTGCTGCAATGTGAAGAGGAAACCCTCAGCTGTGAGAAAGCTCTTCTCATTCTCACAGTTTATGGAGCCAGTTTACACACTCACCAGGTTTTTTTGTACTCCTCACAGATATCTAACGCACTCTCCCTGTCATTTTCTGCTTCCTTTAGTACTGACCACCACTGCAGCTTTGCTGCAAGAAGCGGCACTGATGTCTGTGTCACACACATTCGTTTCACCAAAGAAATAGGCTGGGGACATTACGTAGTCTAACTGATGCACCTTGAAGTGATGCAGGTTTTTCCACCCACGGTACATCCAGAGGATCCCAGATGGCACTGTGCATTTCAAAGAACAGAATCACAGAAATGCTCATTTCAGAAACAAAATGTTCCTGAACAGATCTAAACACTTGCATTTGCAGAGCATGAATAATCACACATCAGCTACCTCTCAAAGGGCTGCAAGCACACCGAGGACAAAAGAAACCTGTATTGAGCAGAACATCCATGTTACTTACCAGCCGTACGTTCTTTCTGGTTTGGGTATAGGATCATCAAAAAAAGAATCTCCCTCTACATCATCTTCATCCACACCTGGATCACTTTTTTCTTTGGTATTTAAGTCTTTGTTTTCTAGTTGAGGATCTAGTCTTGTTTCATTAGGCAGAAAATGAATGCTTCTTTTGCTTGCTTCCCCTGATGAGACACTTGTATCACTCTGAGTGCTTTCAGCCGCCTTGAAAGATAAAGAAAAAAGCCCTCACTGAAATAAGTAACTTCTTTTGAAGAAAACCCATATAAACTCAGTTTATGGCTTATAATACTGTAAAAGTGGTAATATAAACACACAACATAATATATACCTACCATCACTTTAAAAAGTTTCCTCAAATTTATTAGTACTTCTCAAGAATTTATTAGTATCATCAGGAATCACACAAGCGAAAAAAGTTGTTTTATCACTTTAGAAAGGAAGTGTTCTTCCTTGTTGCTGCCACTAAAAAAAATGTGTTCCATCCTCTGCATTGCTTTGCTATCTAGATCACCTCTATTATAAAAGCAACCAATTTTAAGAGATGTTGGTCATCAAATAAAGCCGCCTGCATACAGACTGATTCTTACCTCCTAGCTTTGAATATAGGGGGGTTGGTTTCTTTTACAGCCTGAAAGTTACATGGTGCTTTATTAGTATTATTTTGCAACTTCATAAACAAATGTTGTTACAGACATCTTCAAAAGAACTCAGTTTAAACCCATGCAAATTATTCTAACTTCCACATTAAAGAGTAATCTCTGCAATATAATATTAAGTTTTAATGCTGCAGTTAATGACACTTTCTCTGTCCAAATAGTAAAACCAAAAATGACACAAACAAGATACTTTAAAAGTACATAACCTTCAGTCTTTGCATCATGCTTACGGCTCAGTCTTACAGATACTCAAGCTTCTAAGGACTATTATATATGCTAACTTTAAGATCAAGTAATAGAATCACAGAGTGGTTTGGGCTGTAATGGACATTTAAAGGCCATCTAGTCCAACCCCCTGCAGTGACCAGGGACAGCTTCAACTAGATCAGGTTGCTCAGAGCCCCGTCCAATCTGACCGTGAATGTTTCCAGGGATGGGGCACTGACCACCTCTCTGGGCAACCTGTGCCAGTGTTTCACCACCCTCACTGTAAAAAATGTCTTCCTTAGATCTAGTCTAGATCTACCCTCTTAGTTTGAAACCGTAACTCCTTGTCCTATCACAACAAGCCCTGCTAAAAAGTTTGTCCCCATCTTTCTTATAAGCCCCCCTTAAGTACTGAAAGAGGCCACAAGAAGGTCTCCCTGGAGCCTTCTCTTCTCCAGGCTGAACAAGCCTCTCTCCCAGCCTGGCCTCGTAGCAGAGGGGTTCCAGCCCTTGGAGCATTTCTGTGCCCTCCTCTAGACCTGCTCCAGCAGTTCCATGTCCTTCCCGTGCTGAGAAGCCCAGAGCTGGACACAGTGCTGCGGGGGGGGTCTCACCTGAGCAAAGCAGAGGGGCACAATCGCTTCCCTTGACCTGCTGATCACACTTCTTTTGAGGCAACCCAGGATACAGTTGACCTTCCGGGCTGCAAGCACACATTATCAGCTTGTGTCCAGCTTTTCATCTACTAGCACCCCAAAAGTGTTTCTCCTCAGGGCTGTACTCAATCCCCTCATCCCCCAGCCTGTACTGACACCAGGGGTTGCCCTGACCCAACACTTGGCCTCGTTAACCCTCATGAAGTTCACATGAGCCCACCCCTCAAGCTTATCCAGGTCCCTCTGGATGACACCCTGTCCCTCAGGTGTGTAAACCCCACCACTCAGCTTGGTGCCATCTGCAGACTTGCTGAGGGTGCACTCAATCCCACTGTCTAGGTCAGTGATGAAGATACTAAACAGTACTGGTCCCAGTACAGACCCCTGAGGGACACCACTTGTCACTGACCTCCACCTGGACATGGAGCTGTTGACCACCACCTTCTAAACGTGACCACCCAACCAATTCCTCGTCCACCAAACAGTCCACCCATCAAATCCCTATAACCCCAATTTAGAGAAGGATGTTGTGGGGGACCATGTCAAAGGCCTTACAGAAGTCCAGATAGGTGACATCCCTAGCTCTTCCCTTGTCCACTGATGTAGTCACTCCGTCATAGAAGGCCATTATTAGGTTGGTCAGGCAGGACTTGCCCTTGGTGAAGCCATGCTGGCTGTCTCGAATCACCTCCCTGTGCCTTAGCACAGCTTCCAGGAGGATCTGTTCCATGATCTTCCCAGACACAGAGGTGAGGCTGACAGGTCAGTAGTTCCCTGGGTCCTCCTTTCTACCCTTTTTTTAAAAAAATTAAAAAATTTAGAAAATCGGTGCAGTGTTTTGCTTCTTCCAGCCTCTAGGGCTTCACCTGACTGCCAGGACTTTTCATATATCATGGAGAGTGGCTTGGCAACTACATCAGCCAGTTCCCTCAGGACTTTGGGATGCATCTCGTCAGGTCCCATAGACTTATGTATGCTCAGGTTCCTCAGGTGGTCTCAAACCTGACCTTCCTTTTACAGTGGGAAGGACTTTGCTCCTCCAGTCCACATCTCACAGTCCATCCACTCAAGAGGTGTGAGAATAGAGGTTGCCAGTGAAGACTGAGGCAAAGAAGGTGAGTACCTCACAGCCTTCTCATCAATTGCTAGCAGTTTGCCAGTCTTGCTCATTGGAGGGGGCAGTGTACACTTTCTTTGACCTTCCTTTTCTGGCTGACTTACCTGGAGAAGCTGCCCTTATTATTCTTTGCAACCCTTGCCAAGTTCAGCTCCAGCTGCACCTTGGCCCTCCTGACCCTGTCCCTACACAACTGGGCAGCATCCCTATGCTCCTCCCAGGATACCTGTCCCTGCTTCCACTGCCTGTGCAGCTCCTTCTTGCCCTTCAGTTTGACCAGCAGGTCAACTCATCCGTGTTGGTCAAGTCATATTTTTGCAAAACGTCATGAACCAAAGAACAACATTCAAATTTATCTAGATAATCAAGCTGTTGTAAAAAAAAACAGATTTCTATTTCTAAGCAATAGCATTTTGCTACTTAACAAGCAGTACTGCAATTTTTATCTCCCCCTAAACTTACTAAAATTAAGCCAGTGAAAAGATCTAGTTATTTCACTAACTTACTTCCTGCACACTAAGAATAGCAAAAGTTTTGAGACAGAACTAACAGTATTGTTTTACCCATATAACCAATATATAGGTTGCACTGTCCCAAGTATTTCTTTATGAGTCATTAACTTTCATTCAGAAGCTTGAAGTAAAGTTTTCAAACTGTAGGCCATGGAAGTTGAAAAAGGCCTACCAAGGTCACTTTATCTCAGTCAGAGCCACATTCAGTTGCTGGCAGCAGTTCAGCAGCTCAGTTTTAATCAGGCATGAAAAAGTACTTACATCTGTAAGTGGTAGTAACAACGTTTTAATTTCCTACCCTGGAGGAACAAAATTATTGCTGAAAATTAAGAGCTTAGTGATAGCCTGACTGGAGTAAGAGACAGCGGCTGCTATCTCACTTGAGAAACCAGAAGTACAACAGTTGGCCTTTGCTTGAATTCCTATATGGTAAAGTTTTGCTGAAGTGAAAAAACCTATTGCTACAATTTGAAAGTAGTTAAGGGTTCAAAGGGCAACAACATGCCTACCTTGGTTTTCAGACTAATGGTGTTAATAAGTCAGAGTGTGGTTTCACACTTGCACTTAAATGTAATTCTTTGCTGCTGCCAAGAGCTGTGGTCTTGTTCTCTCCCAGCACACTCCCTTCTACGTTACGTCTAGTTGCCAAGTCACAGTCACAGCCAGTCCAGCTCACAGCTTTGCTGAAAACCACCAGAGAATCTTAAGTTTCAGTCAGGAAGCCTAGACTGTTCAGGTAAAGTCCATCTTGCTCCAGCCGGGACTGGCTAAGATTTCCTCCTTCTGCGTTACTGTTACTCCAAGTATGTTGCACGGGCAGAATATTCTCCCATCCTGCCTTTGCTAAGACAGAGAGAACAGGGGAGGGGGGAAATCTAAGAGAGAGAACCAGGGCGGGGCGGAAATCCAAGAACTGTTGTCCCATTAAGACATCCACTACTTATTCTTAGAGGAGTAAGTTGTCCAACCAACAGCTGTTGCTGTTTCTATGAGGAAACATCCAGACAGAAACCAATTTTCTCCTGTTTCTGAGATAAATGTGTTTTCATGAAGGATTCAGCAATATATTATGAAAAGCATTCCCAGAATATGTTCATCTCCCACTGCAATGGAATTATGATTTGCTTGCCATAAAAGATGGGTATAAATAGTATAAAAAGCCTGACCATGAGTTCCAACTTGTTGGAAATTATATTGTACTTGCAACCTCATCACATCGGAAAGAGCACATAAATGCAAGTGTTCTTATCACCACCTCGGCTGCTGCTGCACACCAGAAGCATTCGCTCGTAACTGTGGTGTTCTGCCAATGCACAAAACTCTCCTTAAAAAAGGAAACATGGTTCAATGAATGATCTTTTACCATACTTTAATACTTCTTGCTCAAAGTTAAATACTCCTGTCTGGTAGTTTCTCTAAAACTTAGACCTCAGAATAAACCTTAGAATCACTTCCTTGTGCCCATACACTTATTGGGGATTAAGTATATACACACTAAAAAACAATAGCCCCTATCAACTGGAACAGTCATAATCACTATCATTAAGCTGAAGTCAGTCAACAGGAGCAGCTTTCACATCTGTGGACTAGCACATCTAAATATTCAATTGCAGCCTGAAAAAGAACTCTGGCAACCTGAATACAGAAAAGAATACAACAAACGACAGTACATCACCACTTTGGAAATCTTTAGAAATCATGCAGACATGGTTTGTATTTATTTTCTTCACAGTGTAGGCAGCACTATTCAATCTGGGTACAGGAACTCCTGTTTCGTACAGGCCCAAACAATTGTTGTAAGATAACCAAGACTGTCATTTGTTCTTGTTATAATCTTAACAGGAACGACTGTTACTACTCCATGATACTGTCTCGAAAGCAGAGACTACAGGCATAACTTAAGACTCATTCTTATCAGTTTAGCTTCCTAATGAAACAAGTCTTAGGATAGCATACACCTCTGTGTTTGCACTAAGTTCAACTACACAAAAAACCCTGCATTGCAAAAAGCTCTATCAACAACAGACATAAAGGGATAAGGTTCATACCAGAGGTTGGACCAGCCCCGAGACATGCGCGTGCACACCCAGAAAAAACCCATATGAAACCTCGTTCAATTTACAAGATACTGGAACTACTTTTTTCCCCCCCCCTCTAGACAGCTATTCTTTTCCTGAGGAAAAGCCATATAACACACACTTAGCTCTCCTCTTTCTGACCTACTTATTTCAAATAAAGTAATTTAAACCTGAAGACAAAAGGCGGTATACACAAGGGAGAATGGAATATTCGTGAATTCTCACTCATCATCATCAGTTCTTCCTAGCTAACCTAGGAACTCCCTAAGACAAAAGTAGAGGCTCAGGTATGAAGCAACACTATTAGTAACAGTGATATTTAATTAGCATTCAGATCTTTTTAGTGGATTTGTTTGAAAAGCTGGCACCAACCAAGAATGTTCTTCTCCTAAAGCAGGTCTGAAGTGATTAGAATTTCCATTCAGAAGTCAGTTACAGAAATACTAGGTTTTAAGTTAATATCAACAAGCACAGAAATTAAGTTACTTAATCTTGAAATAAAGCTTGCTTTTTAAATTGTGTAGTTTTCTGTTTTTGCACGGCAAAAAACTAAAGAACTGGAATAAAATGAAGCAGATCCAAACTAAGCTGTCTATTTCCTCTTATCCTTATCATCCCCTCTCCCAAATGAACAAACAACAAAATCCATGCAATACTATTTCTCAGCTTTCATTAGTGAGGTGGAAAGCTTTTAAGTTATTTCCAGTAATCTTGGAAAAAGGCTATTAAAACCTTTTGTGATCAGAATACATCAGTAATTTGAACAAATTTTAGTTCTTGAATCAGGGTTGGTTTGCTTTGGTTTTTGGGGTGTGGTTGTTTTGGTTTTTAAACTGGGTGCAGCAGGTAGCTGGTTTCTTGTGGAAAAGAGGCTTCAGTGACCATGCCCCTTTCCAAGCCCTACACTGTCCCATAGTTCTCCACCTGTTAATCACTTCCAGTCAAATGTAAAGGAGTACTAGCACAAAAAAAAATTCCAGGCCTCTAACAGGAAGCAACAGAGAAAAAGTTACAGGCCCCAACACAAAGACAGCTGTATCCTAACACCTTATCAATCCCAAGGAGCAACCAGCCGGCTGCCCAATAAAAAGATAAGTTAGCTCCAACCTGTCTGTGTGCTGGTTTCGGCTGGGATAGAGTTAATTTTCTTCATCACAGCCAGTACGGGGCTACAGTTTGGATTTGTGCTGGAAGCAGTGTTGATAACCCAGGGATGTTCTTGTTCCTGCTGAGCAGGGCTTGCACAGAGCCAAGGCCTTTCCTGCCCCTCAGCCCACCCCACCAGCGAGGGGCTGGGGGGGCACAAGGGGCTGGGGGGGACACAGCCGGGACAGTGACCCCAGCTGACCCCAGGGATGTCCCACACCACATGGCGTCGTGCTCAGCACATAGAGCTGGGGGAAGGAGGAGGAAGGGGGGCACTGGGAGTGATGGCGTTTCCCTTCCCAAGTCACCATGACCCATGATGGAGCCCTGCTCTCCTGGGGGTGGCTGAGCCCCGCCTGCCTGTGGGAAGGAGGGAATGAATTCCTTGGCTTGCTTCGCTTGTGAGCACAGCTTTTGCTTTACCTATTGACCTGTCTTAATCTCAACCCATGAGTTTTCTCCCTTTTACTCTTCTGATCCTCTCCCCCATCCCACTGAAGGGGAGTGAGTGAGCGGCTGCGTGGGGCTTGGATGCTGGCTGGGGACAAACCACAACACTGTGTCTCACAGAGGCTGTGTGTATGCGCTGTCACCTACCCAGCCAGAAAGGTACAGGACTTTGAAGACCATTTATGTGAATGGCATCATATCTGCAGTTTCATACGAGTTCTCTTTTACTTATCTCATGTATGTTATGTAGCCTTTTCATTATATATCAGTAATCTTACCTTATTTGGTGTAGGGTGTGTACTTGATCTTCCATCAGATGATTTTGATGTGGGGCACAGGCTATCACTCAGAACTGGAGCCACCTAAGAAGTTTCACAAACTCTTATTAAAAACACATTGAATTTCGTCATAATATCATCAAACAAGAAACAAGGCTACCATCCTCACTCATACAGTATGCAAACTGCGACACTGTGATGCTATGTTATGAAGTCTATGACAACTACTTCTGAATTTAAGCTTTGATTGGGATACGGAATGCATCTTGGGCACAGAAGGTTTTCTTTTGAGCCACAGTCAAGACAGACTAATCAAATGTATTGGCTGGATTTCATTTATTTCATTAACAACCTAATTGTATATTCCATTAAAATATTACCATCATTGCCTTCAGGTAGTTCAATATTTTCATATATTTAATGTTAAATACATACGTTTTCATAACAGCTTTAAAGCTTTTAACAAAACCAATTCTAGGCTTTTCAGGTCATATCAAAATTACAAGTATGCCAAAGAAAACAGGTACAGCTAAAAGTGTTATTTTCCAATTTCTACTGTGGTTTGATAAGCAACACAGCGTTTTCTGTCATTTATATGGGTTCATGTTGCGTTACTATGTTGTAGCAGAATATTAGTAAAGAGCACTAGTGTGGCATTAGAGGTAATACAATAGTCATAATCTTTATCTTTCAGCATTGTTTTCTGATATGAAATGCCTTCAACATAACTTATACTAACTATAATAAAGACTTGAAACAGTATACTACAACAGTAGCCAAGTGTTCTTAATTTCGGTTTATTTTTCATCACTGAAACGAAAATAAAGAATTACGAAGAAAGAAGTCTCACGTTAACACTACTTACTTCCCCACTGCCTGAAGCCTTTTTCTGCTGACATTTTCTGACAACCTCCAACAACAGGGGACCGCTCACAGTACTTTCTGCTTCTATAATTCCCAAATCTCGAGCTAAGTTTTCTCGACCATCAAGTCCATTTAGCTGTAGGGGCGAAGCCCATTAAAAACAGAAATAACTGTCAGAAAACACAATATTAATCTTGTCATACAACTCCATAATTTTTGGTCTCATTTAACACAGCAATATTTTGACTAAACCATGATTATTTCAAACTTCCTGTTGATGTGGGCTAGAGTAATGATAGCCTACTGCACCATTTACTTCTGGTCTGCACCTGAACTTCTCACAGACCATCCAAAGTTGTTTTAGTTGTCATTAGCATGCTTCAGGATTCAAGGATTTAAACGGTCAAGTTACTTTAGCCTATCCCATTTAAAAGTGGATCCTAGGACACCTAGGCAGTGGTTCCAGCAAATTCATGGATGACAGAGTCCCCACTCCTGGGCATATAGAAGTGCGCCAGCAGAGGTCAACACTTACCTTCGGTCTGTTTCACTTCACAAAAAGAAAAAAGAAAATGCGTTTGGACAGAAACAAGGATGAAGTAACTCAGTATCAGCCAAAAAGAGGTTGACAGGAAAAAATAAAGAAAAACACACTTTCTAAAACTGAGCTTCCCATTCTAGCAGAAGCACAATGCTGCAGCAGACCCAGGTAGGTTGGCCTAACCTCAGAATGGCAATACCACAAAGGGCACCAGTTAATCTTGAACTCTTACGATTATTTAGTGACACTTCCTATCAAAACGCTGGTCAAGCGAATACTGAAGGAGGCCACCACTTGTGAAGCACGCTGAAACATGGAGGATAAAGAGACAATGCAACAGTCTCTCAGAGACAGGGGCTAGTAAAGGAAGACAAAGCAAAATCTTTCAGCACTATACACAGCAGTCTTGGCCAACTGGCTTAAATCTGGCCAAATTTCATATATGCACTGCACTAGGTGAAACAGATGTTTTTACTGGAAAAAGGAAGGGGGCATTTCAAAGACCCTGAGATGCCTTTACAATGCGAAGCACTGCTCCCAAGAGCAAGTGGCAACGTGACAGAAAGCATGACTGTTTCTATTTGGTAGCGTGAACACAAATCTTTGTACAGATGTGTTCTAGTGCAATGAGTGCAGCTTAGGCTATTTGGCAAAGGGCAAGGGTGTATGGGATTTTCTTTGATTAAGCCCCTAAAAAGAAACATGAACTTCGGAGAAACAGAAGTCAATTAATTGATTTAACAAATTTGGATTTTTAATAAATTAACTATTTAAACTGACATTAAGGATAAAAAGGAGTATTTGAGATGTAAAGAGAAATTCTTCTGTTAAATGGAACTGTTTCTACCCCAAATCTGTTAAAACCTTTATATCATAAAGGGAGACAAAGGGACAAACATTATTAAAAACCTCTAACTTGATATCAAAAGCCTAAAAGCAGTTGGACTACATGATCATTGTAGGTCCCCTCCAACTGAACTACTCTATTCAATCCCTTTTTGTCCTGTGCATCTGCACAAAGTCCTTTGTTTCACTGAAATGTCTCTCAGGGTAGGTTACTGACATTACTTTAATTTTCATATAACAATACTAATTTAATGTCATGACGTAGTAAAACTATTGGCAAAAGGTGTTGCAGGAGCATTCTGTTGTATGTACTGTTATATGATTGCATAAAAATTATTCATTTAATTCCATATTAACATTATCAGGCATTTTTTTTAATAAAGAAATATTAGCATATTAGCACACTTTCCTGGAAGGTATGTTTTTATGGCAGTAAGTACCTTTTACAGACTAAATATAAAAATATATTTAGAACAAACACAAGCAAGAGGCTTAAACAAATCTATTATAGCTTCTGTATTCATTGCCACGCACTCCAAACAATCAGCATAGCATACAAATAAAACCAGTATATCTTACTGTGCTTGATTCAGGCTGAAAGACAGCCAATGTAAAATCAAGATTGAAAAACCGTAGAAATTCTGCAACAAGACCTGCTACCAAGCGACCTAAAAAGGAAATGAGAAGAGTGAAAATACACCAGACAATTCTTACTTCAAAGATTTAACATGGCTTCAAGTATGAACATCTACATTGATTCAACGCTCCTAGAAACATCATTTAGACATACAGCAAATTACCACCACATAGCTAATTTGTATGCCAATTCCCTAATTTCTAACTCAGCCATCTTATCAAAATTATTGAAGTCAGCAATACTGCAGGAACATAGAGACTGTTTACAAGATTCAGGTGTAAGACTATTTCTTCAAGCTATTCAGCTGTTTTAAAGACATCATTTTGGCATTTCTCCTATGTGTGCATTCACTACTGTACCTCTACAGTGAGTTTTCACTGGTTACTGCTTCTATTGGTCTAGAATGGCTCTGAGTTAGCATGTCATAACTCACCGTGAAATATTAATTTAAATGCATTAGTCACCCCAGTTAAAAATACAACTTCAGCAATATTAACTTCAAAAGTTATAGACTGGATTTATTCTGACTGAATAGTAATTATGACAGTTGACAGGAACAAAAGCATCCTTTGCCGTGAAGACTGTACTGTTAATAAAAGATTCAAAGATTTAACCTTTTGTTCCCTGTTTTCATTATTTTGGAAAGTATACTAGACAAAGAACTTACCATCTTTTGTACCTAAAAAACTTTTCAAGCTTTCATTTACCAGAGGTGTTTTGTTCTGTCAAAAAGGAAAAAGCAAACAGTAATTAACATCATCCTCATACTAGCAAGAAATTGAGAACCATAGCAAGTTGGTGTTTTGGTGTATGCTGTTTCACAATGATGACTGGGACACATAACTCACGTCTTCAAAATCTACCTTTGTACTAATTCTACTACCTACAAGTAAAAGCTGCAGAGCTATACATTTACTTAGGTAAATTGTCTCAGTATTTCTATTGTAGAAGCTACAGAGGTAGGGTAATTTCACCAAAATTCTTAATAGCATACTTATTTTTATTTACTTAGTGATTAAAAGGTAAGTTAAGCAGTTAACTCCCAATGTGCTCCTCTAATATAGTGCCAAGTTTAAAGAAATTCAGTCCGACTTTAAAAATGGGAATTTACAAATTATCTAGACAAAGCATGGACTGTGCTAATTAGTGACTCACAAATCAATACTAATCATCTGTTAATTAAAAGACTTTCAAAGGTATTATGAAAATGTTTTTTCTCCCTTGTGATATTTGCCTGCTTCAATTGATTTATCTGTTTAAAAATAACAATGCGCTATGTTTGTCAAAATTGCTCAGGGATTTTTTAAACCAAATTCTAAATGCCGTTCCTAATATATCAAAATATACCAGGTAAGAACCTAACTCAAAAAAAAAAGGATCTGTTATAGGTACTTATCGCTGTAATCTTAAATGCACACACAAGAAAGTGCTGTGTGAAAAAAGAAATATCTCTCGCTTAATATTTAGGAATTCAGAGTAGCAGTAAGTATTAATATATTTTCAGTGTCTCTACAGTGTAAAATTAAAATATGATGATACATTTAAGCCCTTTGAAAGAAGGGCGAGCTGAGATCAACTGTAGCAAATCTCTCTCCAGCCCTATTACTCTCCAGACAGCCTGGGAGGTTGTTCCCTGGGTACTCGATAACATGCTGAAGCTTCCCGTAAGAGATGGCACAGTTCTGTTGTATCACTCTTCCATGATGTCTTCTTCAGCAGTCTCACGTGAGATTCCTGGAATATGGAATCTCATACCATAGAATACCTACTTCCCCTCCTTCCTGATGTCACAATAACATCAGTTGGGCAGTTTTCCAGAAAGAGCACAACCGTCTAGCTGGTGGAGGAACAGAACAGCTCTCCATTCCTCTCTTGAAACAGAGCGCCTGAGCATAGAGCACCCTCTCCTCTCTAGTTCTATAAAATGGAAAGACACAGGAAATGAGGCAATGCCAGCAGTAGAAGAGGTCACGAAACTAGCATCTGCGTACTACTGCAGCACTGTTACTTAATCGCTCTAGTAGCACATACCCTTAATATTATTAAATTGGCACAGTATCAGTACTTAGTCCATCTCTTAATTCAGATTTTTTCCTTAAATATAAGCAAATTATCCTGAAATAAGCCTACAGCATCCTTACAAGAAATACCAAAAGCATTAACATACTTGGCAAGTTACTGCATTAAATTGCTTTCACAATACACTTGTCAAAAAAACCCACTATAATATTTTACATTTCAAAAGACATTATTCTGATTTGATAAAATCTTGATCAGTCAACTACTGTTGTCAGGTTTTTTTTTTTTAAAAAAAGTCGTATCTGAAGGAGAAGATACACAGTTGTTCTGTCAGTGGGACAGAGCAGTGTAAAACCAGCAAAGATCGTTACTTACAACTACAGTTTCCAAGGCTACGTAACAATTCCTATTTCTAAACATTGGGAAACACCCTGGTGGTCCTGTTTTGTGTTCTTGAAGCATCACACTCTTATGAGGTAATACATAATGTTCTCTTGTTAAATTTCATAAATAGAAAGTATTAAAGCTATCTAGATTTAATTCTACATGCAGAACTATCAGGATGTTGAATTTTTCTTTTTTTTTTAAGGAGCTCTTACCTCTACTTTCTCTTGTTCTTCTAATGCCAAAAACACAGCTGCTCGCAACTCTGCCTGCCAAAAAGAACAAAACAGCGTTTCTACAAGCACTGTTTTCCCTATGCAAATAGAATGCAAAGAGCCAGCAAGTAGCTTAACAGCTATTTGTTTCTCCTCAAGCAACTTGGCATCTACTGTAATCTACATCAGTGCAATTAAGACACTTAAGATTACGGGCAATGTGACTTGAGGCTGAGAAAGAAGAGTTTTCAGTCTGAGAACAAGGCAGTGGGGGGGACTGGATACAAGACTTCCTAAATTATTTCTTCATACACAACAAGATTCCAGGTTACCTACATTATCTCCCACTAGTTTTGTCTGAGAGTTAAAAATCCACCTCTTTCAGGCAGCTTTGAAACACCTGCTCTTCATTTACAATTCGTTCAGGAAACATGAATGAATAGCTTGTGATAATACATTTTTAAAAGTTAATGTTAAGGTATACAAATTCCTATGATTTCTTGTCAGATCACGTTCAAAGAAATAGAATTTCTCAGGGAAAAGAGAACAGATTTCTCGTCATTCAAGTATTCCTGTACTGGGGTTTTACCTAACTGATCCTGAACGTCTTAATATCAAGGAACAGAATTCTCCTAAAGACTATTTTGAATATTTAAGCTTAAGCCTTGCCTACTCTTTAAAAAAGTTTTTTAAACACTACAGTTTCTCTACTCTTTCATTGAACACATCAAATGGACAATATATATATTACATTTGAAGGAGGACTTCACCACTTTAACTCTTAATCTAAGATTTTGGAGTAGCCAGTAGATAACACTGTAGTAATAAACTATAAAAAAAGACAGGGCTACTCTGTATGCCAGTTTTCTCAAGCACAAAGAAGAAAGCAAGCTTTTAAAGAAAGACCAATTTCCATAACTAAGAATAAGAACAATATGAAGAGCATCTGGATCCTCTCACGTATATTATCAAAGGTAACTGAACATGGATTACCCCGTAACTGTTCTCTCCCACCAAAAAAAAAATCCTTTCATGGGAAAAATAAAATAAACACTTCTTTTTAAGCACAACCCTCTTTGGACACCTTTTTAAAGGACAAAATGTAATGCAAAAAAGCTAAAAAGGTTTCCCATGAAAAGATGTGTAAAGTGCTTACCCCAATTGCACACAATGACGCCGCAGTTACACTTGTTCAGGTGCTGGGGTACAGCATTCAATCAGCAAATCCTCTTACAACCCATTAATTTAAACATTTTTTTACAAAAACAGCTTACATTTAACTTCCCCACGAACAGCTAACAACTTGATTATGAAGTCTTATGTCACAATGGAAAACCTCAAATGATTGCAAGGCTGACTTTCTTTTCCAATGATGCCACAGAAACCAAGTATACTAACATGAGAGGACAAGAATAACAACAAAGCGTTCACAAAACACTGATTCATGAAATTACAACTGTTCAAAATAAAAGACATCAGCCATTATGTGTGTGTAGGGGAAAACCCCCTTAAGGGTCTAGATCATGAGACTGTGGAACAAAATTGTCTGAAAGGAGTTGCCATTACACCGGCTGTTCTAGAGCCTGACCTGTTTGAGATTTTGGAACAGTATCACAATGGTCATTCTTTTCCACATAACTGTGATTATACTCACAGAATCATTAAGGTTGGAAAAGACCTTCAGGATCATCAAGTCCAACCCCCAACCCAACATCCCCAGGCCTCCTAAACCATGCCCTGAAGGGCCACATCTACACATCTTTTAAATACCCCCAGGGACAGCGACTCCCCCACCTCTCTGGGCAGCCTGTGCCAGCGCCTGTCCGCTCTGGCAGGGAAGGCATTTTCCCTCATCTCCAACCTAAACCTCCCCTGACGCAGCTTGAGGCCGTTCCCTCTCGTCCTGTCACTGGTGACTTGGGAGCAGAGACCAACCCCCCCCTCACTCCAGCCCCTCTCAGGCAGCTGCAGAGAGCGAGAAGGGCTCCCCTCAGCCCCCCCTTCTCCAGGCTAAACCCCCCCAGCTCCCTCAGCCGCCCCCCAGCACACTTGTGCTCCAGACCCTGCCCCAGCCCCGCTGCCCTTCTCTGGACACGCTCCAGCCCCTTCTTGTCCCGAGGGGCCCAAACCTGAGCCCAGCATTTGAGGTGCAGCCTCACCAGCACCAAGTACAGGGGCACTGTTATTTGCCTGCTCCACTCCTCTAGGTCCAATCCAGTGGCTTTTAAATACGGACTGAGTGCTTTTCTTCCTCTTCTCATCTATTTGACGACATGGTGTCCATTTCTCCCAGATATTGCCATTCCCCATTAACAGCAGGTTCACCTTACATTTCCTTTAGTGCCCAATTAATATCCTTAAGGTCAGGACCTCATCACCAGAAGACGATGCCACTAGTATTTATTACTTCTCCCTTTGGCTTACCTGCATCATCTAGAATACCACCCTACAGCCTCTCCACAGATAAGCAACCCTTTAATCCTGTGAGCATCAAAGTAAGCCTGAAGTTAAGCGCACCTGTACTATCTCCACACAGAAGGTTTACACCATTCCAACACACTGACCTTCATTCTTCAAGGTGGGTACTGCTCAGGTCATAGCAAGGTATTCTCAAAAGATCATCTCAAATTTAGACATGGAACCATACACTTGAATGAGTGTGAAGTTAAAGCAGTAATGCTCAAGTTCATGACAAAAAGTGAAAAGAAACAATGAAAAAGCTGAGGCAAAAGGAAAAAAATCAAAAATCACCCCAATACAAGGAGATGAATCATACTACGTAGCAGGATGGTCGTAAAGGCTTTTCAGGACCTGAGCCAAGGCACAGAGAATTTGAACACCAGAGACTAAGACCACCATCATCAGGTATGGTCAGAGCAATTTGCTCCCACCAGCAGATATGGAGGCTTATATAACTGCATAGATTAACCCATTTACAGTGTTCTTCTATCCCACCTCCCTTTTTTTTAAGAGCGTGAAGGTATTGCATTTGTCTTTGCCCTGGTACCCTTTGGCACCAGCCCAATCTGTGTTCCATACACTGTTACAAATTGCTCTTGCCACCTCCTATTCCCCACTGCCCCATTCTGCTAGCAGTTTTCAACATAACCCACTTTGAAGAATTTTATTCAGTCTAGCAGTAAATCAGACCAAAGCTAGACACCCAACTTCCCACCCGTATCCTTCCTAAGTCTTCAGTAAAACAGGGTTCTGTCAGTAGAGCCATGTGTTGACAAGGGGACAGCATGTATCTATCACTCTTGCACCCACCAAACCCACAGACTTCCTTCTCATCCTGTCAGAGATGCCCATTCCCTTTTATCCCTAAGAAGTTTTATGAGGCAGCGATTTGATTTCACTGAACTTAGCTAAAATGGGTAAGGCTGGCATTGTATATGACAACCGCTATCTACGCTCAGTGGGGAAACGTATGGGTCAGTAATTTGAAACAAAAGTACACTTCCCCTCCTCCTACCAGGCATTTACAGCTCAGACAACGCTGACTCTTGCCGATTGCTGTTGCACTGTAAATCAGAAGCATGTAGTTCATGAAAGCATCTTTTCTGCACTGGGCTGGAGCATCCCTCTTCCAAACCTAGGTGAGTTTATCCTGCTCTGAATAGAGTCTTTCACGTGTGTCTGAAGTACTGTACAGGAAAACAGCTCCCTCAGGCTGCAGTTCCCTTGGAAAGGGGAAAGCAGTTCTTACTATCTCAGGAGCTCCCCAAACACATTTTAGACAGCATCGCAGAAATGCCAATCTGATTTGGCAATGTGCTCTTAATAGTAAGACAACAAGCCCCTACCTTAACAAGGTTATTAATCTGATTTAGCACACTTGTAAAAGCCATCCCCAGCAGCTTTCATCCAGATACTTGATGAGAAGTAGAAGGATAAGTGTCATGGTTTAGCGGCAGCTCAGCCCCACACAGCCGCTCGCCCCCTCCCCCACCGGTAGATGGGGGAAGAGAATCAGAAGGGTAACGCTCGTGGGTTGGGATAAGAACAGTTTAATAGTTAAAGTTAAAAGAAAACAACAGAAATGCAATGTACAGGAGAACAACGAAAGGCGCAAAGCCCCGGGGGAGGGGGGAAGGGAGGGGAGAGGGGGAACGAACCGCGCGCGCCGCAGCCGCCCGCCGACCCGCCACCTGCCCCCCCTCAATATACTGGTCGTGGTGTCACGTGGTATAGAATGAACCTGCTATTGGCCAGTCGGGGTCAGCCGCCCCCGCCATGGCCCCGCCCCTCCCAGCCCCCCGCCACGCGGCAGAGCGCGGGAAGCCGGAAAGGTAGCCGACCCCCACAGTGAGGAGAATTAACCCCTTCTCAGCCAAAACCAGCACAGATAAGATAGAGACTGCCCAGGACCGAAGGATGACCCATAGCCTATAACTGCCTCCCACTTGCAGACTCCAACCCATACGTACGTAGCATGCCCCTGGAGTTTTCTTGTATTGTGGCATTTGTCTCTTATTGTGCTGGAATGCATTTGTCCAGCACTTAAACAAGAGAGCTTACTGTCCCAGGACAAAAACGTGAGACAGTTTTTTCAATAGGAAAGCACCTGGGGACTTCAAACTCATTTCTATGCCTCAAAGCGTGTAGGCACACCAGTGACCAAGGTGACTTCTTATAACAAGCACTAAGCACGAACTGTGGACATCGCTTAGTCACCGCACACTGGTCTCTGCACAGCTACACAATTCATTTGCAAACATCCCGATATCCCAACACCTTCCAAAGAGGTCTCGGCAAAATTATTTTTTCCTATCAAATTTTATTCATACTTCCTACCCCTGAGGCAATATTTTAGGTGAACAAGCAATAGCTTCACAACACTGATCACAATACGCTGTGGAATACTAGATCAAAAAGCGGTGACTTTAATTTCATAAAATGCTTTGTACACTTAGTACAGTTGAGTATGACATTATCTGCTAGTTGACAATGCCTTGCTGTCCATTTCACGCATCTCTCAACATCATTTCCACAAACCCTCAGAGCCCTGCAGCTTTTGCAGAAGTCGTTCTAGGATATTTTTTGTCTCATCAAAAACCCATTAGCAGAAAGCATTAGATAAATTTCAGCTTGCCAAATGCATATGCTACCACCTTTCTCATGCAGTTTTTGAAGCTGCATATAGGCAACTTCATATGTTCCCTAAGAAGCAAGGGGTAGGCAAGTTCAGCAAGTGTCAATAAGAGAGACATTCACTTCGGAGATCTGCAACAGGCCAGCTGGAGGTGCAGAACTCTCCTGCAAGCTTGCATTCACAAATCATTACTGACAGAGGCATCAGTGGATGGTGGGGTTAAATGTATGTTTAGGGCAGTGAAATAATTAAAGTAACGCGTAAGTTTTTGCAGGGTAAAAGAATGCATTGCTGCTGAGATAAACGGTTTACAGATCTTCCAGGCAAAGCACATCTGCTCCAGTGCTACAAAACAACTTGCTGCATGCACGATCTCTTGCATATGTAAAATTTAGTGGCACATGGGCACCTTTCCGAACAACTTTCAGCATCTCCACTTCCTAACTCCAAAATAGCTGTCTTATACCTCAGTAGATACAGAGCAAGACTGGCACAGCATTAAGCAGTCTAACCGCTGGTGATCACCCCAGGCTAAAACCCCGCGTGCATCGTGCTAAAAGCCTATACACACCACAAATCCAAAGCTGGTGACAAACCGTAAACAGCAACTTCACTACCAATGTCGCTCCGTACCCACCACTCTCCATCCATGAGGCCTGTTCTTATCTGTGAGCAGACCAAGTAAAATAGTTTGCATGACCTTTTTTTGTCCACTTCAGTGGAAAACTCTTCAACTTAGCAGCCTTAACTGGCTAAGAATGTTAAACCGGCTGGCTGAAGGATAAAGAATGCTGGAAAAAGAAATAGGAAGAATCCATACCACAAAGGAAGTAGTAAACACCTAGAAGTCCATAAATTCTAAATACCTGCAGCTACATTTATCACATGCTTACTCTGCATGTCACAAGTACTTCTCATTCTCACGTTCCTGAAGGTAGGATACATCCACAATGTTGAGAGGATAACACTGTCATTTAAATGTTGAATGTCAGTTAATCTGAAATCATTATAAATGGTTGTATTTTACTTAACTTATAAAAATAAGAAATGGGTATTACATTAAAAAAAATAATGATTCCCCTTATTCCAAGAAATTAGTTGACTTTCTGATATGAACTGTTGCTAAAAAAACCAAACAAAACCCGCACCACCCAGAAAACAGGAGATTACACTGCAGCACACTCATCACAACAGTTAATAATTCAAAGACATTTATAAGCATTGTTCATTATAGTATATGGAATGACAATGAAAAAGCAAATAGGACAATTTTTACTGACCTATGCATTAACAGCTTATTTTAAAATTAGTGGTTTTGTCCTAACACCACATTATTTGCCAGTACCTCAGCTGTCTAGGTTTTGAACCAGATTAGCAAGAAATTAGCAAGAACAGTATCAGCTGGGAAAAAGCATTATCAGTCATATGATATTAGTGATGCTAACCTCCCTCATCTTTGTAGCAACAATAACTTCCAGAGAAGATACAAAATACAGGTGGCATAAACTTATTTTTCCAGAACAAAAGAGATTAAAAGATACAAACCAAAACAAAATAAGATAACAAAGGAATACAGTAAGAAGCAGAATGGCTCTTCTTGGTCTGATGATGACAGCTTCCCTAGGAGAGAGAAAGATCACATTCTCTTCAGGCCAGAAGAACTTCTCTGTTGGTACAGCATGCATCACACAGAATCAGTGATAGTTTCACTGAAGTACAAATACCCAGTTATATCCTGTATGTTTACAGATTTCATTGGGAAGCAGTTTTATCCATCAGATTGATTCCAATGATTAATGAATTTTATATATATACACATACACACACGCTCTGCAGGAGGAAAGACGGGAAATTCTCAACTGCAAGCAGCAAATATATTTACACACCTTCCAGTTTTCACAATATGACTTCATTAAATACTCCAGTGTTCAAACTCTAAGGTGAATAGAGAATTCATGAACAGATTTTTAATGTGTCATACAAGTAACTTTTTTTAGCTAAATAATTTACATCAACACCAATGCATCCAAGAAATTAATTCCAAAATAAGAATAAACTAATAAACCGCAATCCATTATAAAATCTGTTATGGTGATGCCTTAGTTCTCTACTAAAAGTTTCCTTCTAAAAATTACTCAATTGTTACATTACAAAATTTATTAGCTGGCAGCCTGATGCATCCTATCCACTGAAATAATTCCACTTGAACTCTAAACCTTCCAGAGCCATCTTTACCTGTAGTGCTTCATACCAATTCAACTATACATTGACCACATAACTGTCATTCGATTCGTGTATCAACTTCTATAAATCTCAAATACATTATAGTTAGCTTTCCAGCCTCATCCATCTTGAAAAAATGCTCAGTATTCATTCTGAAGCATAAAACAAACAACTGCTTTAATGATATGTAAGTGTTCGTTCAGTCCTACCACATAATAAAAAATGCTCACGCACAATAAAAACACTATTGATCACAACTATGTTTTATTTTAATGAACTGATGGTGCAATTTTTTTTATGCATGATGTAATCTAATTTCAATTAAAAGCTAATTATTTAAGGAGAATTGTTCAACCTTAATTCTTCTGGAAGACAAAAGGCTTTTTGTCAGGTACTAGCAGAACAAATTCTGTAAGTCATTAATACTATCAATTAACAGACAGCCATTAAAGCCACATGCCAATTAACATTTACAGCTAAGAAAAAAACACCATGGATTCCTCAGATAAGCAGCCTTTACCAGAAGCATACCAATTATTAAACAGTAACTCCTAGTATCAAAGGGACATAACCCAGTAAGTAGGATGCAGTTTGAGTTTTTTTAAGTCATTTCCTAGTTTTCCTTAAGGATACCTTAGAGCATATAGGGCACTACACACTTTTAGCATTCCAGAATAGTGAAAATTGCAATAAGTACATTCACAAACTGGCAGCCATAGTACAAAAACTTGTATACTACACAAAGGCAGGAATTAAGAAACTACAGCTCACATACCCAATATGAGCTAACTGGCTTGTGATTTTTTTTTAATTACCATTTTATTATCACCATACTTTTGTTGGTTAACACTATGTGAGAAAGGTTAACAGGTGGCCCAAAAGGCCTGTTTGACACTTAACTAGAAAAAGGTTCTCGCTACTCAAAATACAGTTATGTGAGCTAGAATCTTCTTCCGGAATTTATGTTTATTTACGTAATTTATGTTCACTTATAAGTTCTTATGGAACTTATAGGATTTAAATAAGGATTGTCCATTTGAAATAGAAGAACAACACATTTTTAATAATACTATTTTGCTGTAAAGTATGATAACTAGCCCAAAATCCAGTAGGCTTTAAAGTACACACACAAAGATGCTCTCATTTCCATTACTCATTTCAGCTGTTGAACTGTTCCTGAAATATCAGCAATGATCATCCACCTTCTGAATGCTTAAAGCAAAACACTGCAGATGAACAGCCCCACCCTCGATCTGAAATTCAAACATCATTTCTCCTCTATCTTGGAAGGGAACCCAGCAGTTCTCATGCTTCCAGATCCGTATGGCGCTCTGCTATACACAGTAGTTATTGCTGGAAACTTCTGACATGAACAAGAATCCATGGAACCAATTTTCGTATCCTTTCTGACACAAGCTCAGGCTACACCACAGGCTTAGAGGTTGCATATGCTCCACTACAACACTCTTCCATACGTTTTCTTAACACAGCATTATTTGTTCCCCATAAGCAGGCAGCATCCCCAGAGTTTCAGGGTTTAGCAAGCCTCCAAAAGGCACCTCAAGCAACCCACACTCAAAAAGAACAACGCTTAAACAGCGACCCTCAAGGACCCTTAACTGAAACATTCAAGAGGGGCTTTTCATATCGAAGCAGAGAGAAACTATCCACCTTATCCCAAGCCACCCGACGGCTGGATGTTCCCAGCGGGTTTGGCGGCAGCAGCAAGTCAGCTCTTGCGGCCACCGGGTTACCTACAAGGGCGAAGCCGCAGGGCCGGACGCCGGGCCCCCTGCGGCGGCCGCGGCTCCCCGCCCTCCCCCGCCCGGTCGCCGGGCAGACCTCACGGGGCGGCCAGGCCTCGGGCCCTCGGCTCCACGTCCGGCACCGACCGGCTCCACAGCGGCGCGCAGGCAGGAGCCGGACCCGGCCCCGCGCCGAGCCCCGGGCCGCGGAGCACCACGGGGGAAGCGGTGCCGCCGCCGGGCCGCGACGCCGAGAGAGCGCACCGGCTGCAAGCGGCAGCGAGAGGGGGCGAAGCCTCACAGCCCCCCCACACCCCGCGGGGCCGCTAACCGCCGCCAGCCCCCCAGCCCTGCCCGGTGTGTGCGGCGGAGACGCTCTCCTTCACCCCACCTTAATCTTATTGAGCACCCCGCTGCTCTCCAGCGTCTGGACCAGCAGGTCCCGCAGCTCGGTGTCCTCCTCCGCCGCTGCGGCCGCCATCTTGTTTCTCCCTGACAACGGCCCAAACTGCGCTAGCGGCGAGGCGAGCCCGGCAGATTCGCCTCGGGCGCTGGGCGAGGCGCCAGCCCAGCGGCGGGCCCGAGGAAGGGAGGGCGCGGCGGGACGGCGGCCGCTCCTCAGCAGCGGCCCGAAAGGGGAGGTAGCGAGGCCGCAGCCATCCGCGGCCCGCCTCGCGTAGAAACTGCGGCGGCGAAAAGGCAGCGGCCGCCGGCGGCGCCGCGCCAGCGGCGGGCGGGAAGTTTAAAGCGGGGGATAGCGTTAACGGCTGAGCTGCGCGGCCGCTCGCCGCCGTAGGAGGCCCAGCAGCCCCTTCCCGCCCTCCCGCTTGGAGCTTCCCGCCACGCTCGAACCCAGCGAACGCCAAGCCAAGCTGTCCTCTCTGGCGGCTGCAGCCGCCCCGAGTGGGTGCTGACACCCTAAAGCGGAAGGAGAGGGGCACCGGGCCGGGCTTAAGGAGCGAACAACCTCCTCTCCAGAGCCGAGCGCGCTTCAGCGGCGAGAGATCATGGAATTAAGGTTGGAAAAGACCTCTGGGATCATCAAGTCCAACCGCCACCCAACACCCCCAGGCCTCCTAAACCATGCCTTGAAGGGCCACATCTACACGTCTTTTAAATACCCCTAGGGACGGTGACTCCCCCACCTCTCTGGGCAGCCTGTGCCAGCGCCTGACCGCTCTGGCAGGAAATAAATTTTTCCTAATGTCCAATCTAAACCTCCCCTGACGGAGCCTGAGGCCGTTTCCTCTCATCCTAAATATATAATAAAGAATTCAGAAGCTACGAATATTCGCAGTGAGCAACTATACCCCCAAGGTGGGCAAGATGTTGCTAGAAGCTGATTTTACAGAACACGCAGCAGGTGGCACTAATTCCTCAGCGACGCCCTAAGGACTGTCAAGCCTGGGAGGGCAGGTGTCATTCATCCCGCCCTGTTTCTGCTGAGCCTATTTCTACAGCCGCTCAGAGAACATACTCCTGAAGTTTGGAAACCTTAGCCGTCGTTCACTTCAGTACAAAATTGTGTCAAAGTAAACGCACAGCGCTGCACTTCTCAGGGAAGATGGTAAGAGTTTCAATCTAATTTTTCAAAACCCTATCAGAAGGAAATCATAAATGCAGAAACGTAATGTCTGGTATTACACTTACCATTTTTATTCATCCACTGAATCTCCAAACTTGAAAGACAAGACCCACTTGACAAAATAGAGATTGCAAAGGGAAAAAAAATATCAGTAGGCTTAAAAGAGAGTTTATAGTTTGTAAAATTCATTTCAGCATTTCAGTAACACTGACTTGCTGCTCTCAAATACATGTAGCATATTTTGAACCCAGTCTACAGATAACACTTTCTGAACCCTGCAGAACACCAGAATATTACTTAGCTAAATGTTTGTCGCCTAGACAGCAGGAAAGCATTCTGATGGTCCAGCTGCCTATTCAGCACACAATGTAACGTCTCTTAACTGTCTCTCTCACGTTTGAAGGAAATGTTGCTATCTTGAATGTAGGTAATTCCCAAGTCTACCTTTAGAACCTCATTGCAAAAGGTAAGTCAACATTATTTTTACTGTTCATACAGCAATGTAAATGTGACTAACATGTTACTACAGAAAGAAGAAAAAGTGGTTTACATGGGAAACCCAGCATAGCTTTAAAAAGATTCTCTAAAATTAATGATTTGTTAAAAAAAAGCAGTGGTGGCATTGCTACGGGCTCTTAACACAGCTTAAATCAAATTTAAGCTTTCAAAATCATGCATGGGCCAAAGTCTGTTGACTTAAAATTAGGACACAGGAATAGACATACATTCCAAATTCGTGCATCTGCTCAGAGTATTGTAAATGTCTTATTAACGCACAATTAAGAATACAGTCTATCTACCTTTGGCTGTTTGATTTGTGCAACGGGAATAATCAAAGCAAAATAACGCATTGTGTTAGGGAGACAAAATTTGAAAGTCTCTATCTTGACTCTTAAATCCCAGTCCGAATGTAAACTGCTGGAAGCTGGAAAAATGTATTCTTCTGAAGTGCTTCATATAAAATAATTGAAGAAGATGAATCATGCCTCAGATTGGGGTGGTTTTTTTTCAGGCAACACATTTCAGCATATAAACATATGAAAATCTAAGTTGCAACTACATTTGTTCAGAAATTTTTGAGGAAAATGTTATTTTCATGAAAAAATTTAGAAGAAACTTTTAAAATGTTTTGACATTCCCTCAGTTTTCTACCAATTCCTAGTCATGGCATTGTGAGTGTTCATAGGGAGAGATCAGGAGAGAAAAGTCAATACTGAAATAAAAGATCATAGTAATTTTAATGAGAAATTCCCAAAATGAGGTCTATTATTTTTCACTACAATGTTGCTCAGATTTAGGAGTCCAGTTTTGTTCTCAGAATTAATTATATAAAGCATTAAAAATCCAGTTTAACTCTAAGTTGGTGGTTGTGGCTGTAGCTCAGGAGAGCACTTCAGTACCTTTTAGTTTTATCCCAATTCAGAAGAGTATTCTAAGCTTCTTGGCATGTGCTCGTGCCCTAGGATTTGAGTGTGTGGAAATCTGTGGAGCCGCAGCCCCGTAACGCAGGACACGGATATGGGTCAGGTACCGAGTTCCGAGCTGGATGGCCAGCCTGCTGACGGGGGGAATGGCTACAGCAGGCCTCGTATCGGAGTGAGGATGTTGCCACACTTGAGGAAAAGTCAAAGGTCCTAACAGCTCCCGTGGCCTCTATGCATGTTCATGCATGTTAATTTCTTGTCCTTTCATTACGACTTACATGGCAAATTCTTCCTGCCTTACTCCTAACAAACAGGCTCTTCTAGTGTGCATAATTCCACCAAAGTCAGTGGAGGCTACCAGTGGCGTAAAGTCCAGCTCAGACTGACCAAAGTGCCTACACCTTTCTTTTAATATAACCAAGCATCAGAACATACAAGAAATACTAAGGTCCAGGCTGTAATTATTAAGTGAAATCTTGGCACCACTTCACATCTTATAAACATGGATATTTACAAATGCTTGTCAACAATCCCCAGTATTCTGAGTTGTATTAAGATGGACTATCTGCCAATGAAAGCCAAAAGTGGTTTTGCTTCTGTCGTGGTTCAGCCCCGGGCAGCAACTAAACACCCTGCAGCCGCTCACTCCCCTCACCCCTGTGGGATGGGGGAGAGCATCGGAAGAGCAAAAGCAAGAAAACTCATGGGTTGAGATAAGAACAGTTTAATAATTAGAAGAAGATAATAATGATAATAATACCGATCATTATTATTATTATTATAAGAATTATGATAATATAATAAAAAGGAAAAAGGGAAAAAACCAGAAACACAAGCGATACAACTGCTCACCACCTGCTGACTGACACTGGTTATCCCCGAGCCGCGATTGCTGCCAGCCCCCCCAGCCAGCCCCTCCCAGTTAACATACTGGGCATGACCATTACGTGGTACGGAATATCCCTTTGGCCAGTTTGAATCCGCTCTCTTCGCTGTGCCCCCTCCCCTCCCGGCTCCTTGTGCCCCCGGCAGAGCACGGGAGGCTGGAAAAGTCCTTGACTAGCACAAGCTCTGCCCAGCAACAACCAAACCATCGGTGTGTTATCAACACTATTCTCATACTAAGCCCAAAGCACAGCGCTGCACCAGCTGCAGGGAAGAAAATTAACTCTGTCCCGGCTAAACCATGACAGTTTCATAAATTATTATTTGAGAAAGCAGCCTTGTTATAATTGCTTTTATTCTTCAAACAGGTTGCAACAACAGCTGTTCACATTACTGAAGCAATGAATGTCTTAGGAGCAGAACATTCCCTAATCTCACTATAAAAAGGTTGCAAACAGTGAAAGTAGAACTTGGCTTGCTTTCTCATTATAGGGGTAGGCATCTGCACCTGATGCAATGTTTCATTTAAAATTATTGCCTTATTAGCAATTCTCTTGTTTCCAGTACATAGATAAACATTAAATGGAAAGTCTTAAGGAGATAGTTAGCTGAAGTGACTCTCCATTGTCTAGCTTTCTCATATTCCTCAGAAACAATCTCTTTAATAACAGCCCCATTAACATGCACTATTTTGTAATGATATGACATAAAAACATGGCTTCTGCATCCTGACACCTTATGAGCCTACATTGGTTTAGAGCAGCTTTGATTCTCCCTTCAAAACCATCTTAATGGGAAACTTGTCTTTGGGCTTAGTTTTCAGAGAGCGCTAGGTGTTAATTCGGCAGCCTCAGAGCATAAATCCCCACCGCACCTCAGAACAGGGCTAACGTCGGAGCACAAGACCTTGCACGCTCCACGATACACGCAAGTACCGCCCACTCTTTTCATCCCTAGTCTGCAGGCAAAGATGAAATCCAAGGCTGAGAGAATAACTCTTGTGTCCGCCTCTACCGACTCCTCACGGGCAGCGACAGAGACTTCAGTGGCAGGTGGAGCGGTGATGCCCTCAGCAGCAGGACGAGGAGCAGGAGCAGGGCTGAATACAAGGATCTGGAGAACTTCACTATTTTTAACTCTTCAACAAAATCTCTGAAACTTTTGATACCTCTCAGACACCGTCAGAGGCAACAGCAGGTGGATCACTTGTTTCATCCAGCACATTTTCATGTTTCCACAGGAAGGTGGGCAAAGAGATTAGTTTTGTCTCATCCTACTTCGTAGCACAGAAGTGTGTAAGCATAACTAAAAGAACCTTGCCAGTGAATAATAATGTAACTTTGAACAAAGACTTTATTACAGAGACTGTAATTAATCTGCTCAAAACAAATGTTGTTTTGCTTGTGGAGGTAGATCTGCCCACATACTTCTCCAGCATGTTTAAGGAGGATGGTTATGACATATGCCCCCTAGTTCAAAACGAGAGGACAGTAACTAGTAACCACGCTTCTCATTTGTGATCCACACATCAGCAGCGAAAGAGGGGCTGGAATGTGTTTCATGGTTTACCATAGCGCTAACAAAACGTGAACCATGTCCTGCCTGGGATAGTCGTGACTCATCCCTTTGGGTTGTTTCTTCACCAGAAACTTCCCATTGTTTGCAAACACGAGCGTTACCATTTCAAACTTCCCTCCTAATTTTGGAGAAGTTCGCCACAGATGAACGTGTCAGCGTTTCTCCGTTCCGCTTGCTGGGCTTGCTTTAGTCAACAATCTCCTATTTGCTATTTGAGCAGATTACTTAAAACACGGAGTGTCCTTATCGCGCTCCTGAAGACCTCTGTTCTGCACAAACGTTCACTGGGAAATCCAAATAATTAAAACACAGACCGTGCTAACGAAGAGCGAACCAAAACATCCGCACGAGCAAATCCACGCACGGCAACGCTGTCCCCCGCGGCCGCACGGTGCTCCTGCCGGGCCGCCCCCCCGAGCCCCCCGGGCGCCGGGCAGGCGGCGGGACCCCGCCGGGGAGGCGGGCCCGGCCCCGGGCGGCCTCCCCGAGGGGCCGGGGCGGGCGGGGCGGCCCCGCGGGGCGGTGGCCGGGCCGCGGCGCTGCTCCCCACCCCCGCCTCTCCCTCCGCCCGCCTCCGGTCGGAGGTCAGCCCTGCCGGGAGCGCCCCCGCTCTGCCGGTGCTGCGCCTGGCCCGGGAGGGAGGCCGGGGCCGCGGGGGAGCTCCTGCGGAGGAGCGGGCGGAAGGTGAGGCGGGCCGGCGGGTCCCGGGCAGGGCCAGGCAGCCGCGGCCGAGGTGAGGCGAGCTGTGGGCTCTGGGGCGGCGGAGGGCGGGCTGGGAAGGCGCGCTGCTCCGGCGCCCCTGCCGCTCCGCGGGGCTGCGCTGCGGGGCAGGGGCCGTCCGGCCCACCCCGTGTGAGCTGCTTCGCCTCTTGCCCCCGGTGAGGTTACCGACTTGCGCCGAGTCGGGGGGGGGGGGGGGGGGTTGTTGCGGGACTCGCATCGTGGCGGGTTACGCTTCTTTATGCCTTTCGTTCCCTGTGAAGTAAATCGAAAGTCAGCCAAAGAAATCGCAGCGTTTCCCAGAGCGGAGGAAAACCTTTGTGCACTTGTCACCAGCTTCGGTATCCTGCCGTCACTTGCAGGCGTCCTGCTTCGGGTTCTCTGCGATTTCTCTCTTCCGATTTATCAAAATACCCTTGTAATAAAATGCGATGGTTGTTTATCTGGAGCAAGCGCTTTATGGTGTCAGGAAGTTAAATCTTACACCGCTGCGCTAAAAGTAGAGCAGCGCCTTAGTCTTGTGCGTGAGGAAAGCGGGGTGGCGCCGTGCTCGGCTCCTCCGGCGAGCGGGTGGAAGGCCGGCACCGAGCCCCTGCGGGGCCCGCCCGAAAGCCGCTGCTGCGCCCGTCCCGCTTTGCGCTGCGCTTGGTCGGAGAAGCAGGGAGAAAGCGCTGCAGAAAAGCTTGCCGTGTCAGCGGGCGTGAGTATTGCGCCTGAAAATCCGTAGGGTGCTTTTTGTAGTTAGGCAGCGCTCAGGCTTGGGAGGGGCGGTTGGCTGGGAGCGGGCTGTGGAGGTAAAGGTTGCCGGAGTGTCGTTAGAAATGAAATTAATGCTTTCGGTGCGCAGTTTTGTAACTTGGCTGTCTAACTCGTTGTGGCAGAAGTAGCGTGTGCTGCCGTATTTGACATGGCACCAAAACCTTAGGTGTTCCTTTTCGTGCCTTCAGATGCCAGACTAGCTGCCCTAATTCTCCTCTCTGGCTGTCGTTGCCGACATCTGCGTGCGTGCTATGCTGTTAGCTGCGGGGGTCCTCCCTGCTAAAGCTTCAGTGCTTAAGGACATTTGATACAAATGTGGGGTTTATTAGTCGAGCTGGTTATTAAAGGCAGAAAAAGAAAACAAGGCAGTAGAATACAGGTAACTGATCGCTAGCGTACAAAAGAAGCGTGTGCTATGTCGGCAGCCCCCTCAGGATGGTATATTAGAATTCAAATGGTAGTAAATATGTTACAGAAAGATTTCATCACTGTTTATTACAAGTGTTTCCTAGTCGTTGATAAGTTCAGGCGTGTACTTTTGAAACCAGCGTGGAACAATGCTAACACAGCTAAAAGTGACCTTGTCCTGACTCGCTTACAAACACGCACAGAAGTCTTGTCCATTCGTATCCAGGTGTAGCAAACCAAGAGTCATCCCAAAGCTGTTCCTGTCCTTTAGAATGTTAACTGTAGTGACAACGAGCCAATAGCCTAGTTTCAAATAAAGATTTTATGTATCTGTGCATGTTGCATTTTCAGGTTGGAAGTTTTCTTTGTTACGAAGTCCTTTGGAACGTTATGACTTTTTTAATGACTAACTTTCAAAATATGAAATTCCTGTTTCTTCTTATTACAGTAGAATTGGTGTAAGATTTGTTAATCTCTTCTTTCTGTATTTGTGTAATTAGTAATCCAGTGTAATTTTTAGTAAACAGAAGCAATGTCTATTAAAATTGGATCTCCTTCATACATCTTAACTTGTTAATACAGTTTTAAGTTGGATGTGTATTTCCTCAAATGTGCACCATTTGGGTGCTTTTCAGGGGAGATTGATGCACTTTTATCTCCCACCATCAATGTCACAGATGAATAAAAGGTCAATTAGAGTAAATTACTCAATATATCGTGATAGTGACATGACAGCTGCAATACTGGCTTCCAAGCTAAAACCTTGGAGAGAGTTTATGTATTGTTTATCAGTGGAAAAAATGTAATTTGTTAGGTAAAAGTTACAGGTCGGGGGGCTTTCAGATCTGCTCACTGTCTCTGTTGTCCCTACGTTCTGGTTCCAGGGCGCAGAGCAGTGTGGCGAATAAACCAGTGCATACCACTGCTCTGATAGCATTTTTTTGAAGACCTCCTCTGTTTCTGGTTGTTATTTGATCAAACTTAAGAGTGCAATGACAAAGGGAGATAATTGCCTTTATGCTTTTTTGTAACTTAGTCACTGGGAAAAAAATGTTTCTTTGTGGCTGCCATCTCAAGTCATACCGGTTTGCAAAAGAAATGCCATAATGTTGCTGGCTCATTTTCCTTCCATAGTCTACTTCCTTAAGATGTTTTTTCCAGGCGGTTGTACAGTGCAGCTTTTTTTTTTGTCATTGTGACATTATTGTCTTTTAAGTGGTATTTTCTGCTCGCTGAAGAAATACGCTTTCTATAGGTGGGGCAGAATCTTACCTGAACACTCCTTACAGCCCTCAATGTTTTATCTTGGGTAGGTAGTTTATCCTGCAGAAGAATAAAGGCTTGCTTGGTTGGTTATCAGTTGAAAATAACAGTAGATTAAATCATAAACGGGTCTATAAGGTTGAATCTTACATCATTAATTCCTACTGCTCAAGTGATGAGACTTAAGACCACTTTAAATGCGGAACTCTTGGTGTAATCGGTGACCTGGCAGATAATTACTTATTTGTGATTTTTTTGAACGTTACGTGGATCTATCAGTTTCATTAATACAAGATGTGCATCTTGGTTTAGCTAGCTTTTGATCAAGATTAGTTCTACATTATCGATTGCTTTTGTATACAAGTAGCACACTCCGCATTATTTGAAATTTTTTGTGCTCATCTTGCTCGGTGAGTGAAAATCCTTCAGGCCTTTTTAAGGAAACTAGATCAGAAAAGTAACAGTTGCCAATGAAGATTTATCTAGTAATATCTTCTGTTAGGCCAAGCCGTTTACCTTCATAATACGTCCATTGCGAATTAGAAAGGCATTAACATATGAAATAGACTGGTAGCTTAAAGGCTGTAGTTTCTTCGCAATTTAGCAAAACCCTGTACTAAATCTAGCCAGTTAACTGTTAGACCCGTTGCCCAAACCCCTCACCAGTTTAGAAATCTCGACACGTTCTGCAAGCTGGGAGGCAGAACTGCAGGGTAGGACTTTGGCGGGCCTGCAGGCTGGGGCCAGGGCCATGCCATAATGGACTCGTGTTTATAATGAGCCATGGATCAGAATTATGCTGAATTTCCTAAAGTTAGCCGTAATGGCTGATTCAGCAATGTCTTTACTGGTGTTATAAGAAAGGATTAATTTTAAAACCTTCCTAGAAAAAAGGAGATGACTTGTGTAGTGAGGGATCTTTGAAGGGGCACATAGGTTACACGCAGTGGCTTGTAGTGCTTTTTTTTTTTTAGGGTTCTCAAAATGAGAAAATTGGGAAGTAGGTTTGGTGAGGCGTTACTAATTGCATGTAAATACATGCATGTACATCTGTTTCTGGCGTCTAGGAGGTAGCGTTTGAAATGGTGTGAAATGGCTGGCGGATGCAGGAGGCAGCTGGGGTTTTTTGACCTGTGCCAAGTGAAAGTGGTCCTGTTGGTGAAAGTTAAGTTGATTTGGTTTTTTTTTTCTCCTCCCCTGATTTCTAGGGTTCACACGGTAATAGGGAGGCTGTGCATGGTTTCGTAGAGGCTGTCTCAAGTTTATAACAAGAACAGGAACTAATTTGGTTTTAGCAGCAACTTTTTAACATCAGTTTCATAGTCGACTGGCATTTAGAGAGAACGTCATCCTTGGACATCAGAGTTCACTTCCAGTGAGTTTCTGATATCAGCCTTGGTCAATCCAACAAGAATATTCAATATTAAGCTCAAAGTTTCTTTAAGGAATTGCTTTGAGCGTTTGAACTGACCACAAGTAGAGTCTTACGTAACATAAAGTACAGTTGCATAGGAGATTTACGTCTCTGTTATTGGAAAGTGGTTCTGTTGGGACTATGTGCAAGTACAGAAAAAAAAAGGGAACTGTAATCCCATCCTTGATGCCATTAATTTATGAAAATTAGCATACAAGCTGGGGAATCAGGCACAGCCTTAAAAGAGATCCTCACTTTACCCGTGGTTGCAAATCTAGTCTAGAGTTGATATTACCTGCTGTTCCTGAGATAGTTATGTATTTCTGCATGTTAACACTTGCAATTTAGTGCACTGGATAAGTAAGAGAATTCTTCTTTTAACACCTTTTTCCAGCTATTTGATCAACAAAATGAAGCCTGCAAAGCTGCACTATTGGATGCTGGGCTGGTTTTCTGTGGCACTGTGTTGTTTGTGTACTTCGGATAAGTTCACTCAAAGGTAAGTTATGCTTTAAAAAGAAATCTCTGACAGTTCTTTCTTAAGTGCAGAGCAGAATAGTTTTAACTTCTAATGAGTGTACATTTTCTTGTTTTATTATGTGCTATTTTTGGTGTGTTGTTCTTCCCTTAGGTGATTGGTAAAATGAGGCATCTACATCAGCTGGAGGAGTGGGGGTCGTGCCTAAGAAAAGCTTTACATTTATTACTGTGTCAGCATGAAAAAAGAGGGAAGCTTAAATTACATTCATTGCACTTAAAAACTTTGCAATCCTGCTTTAAATTAATCATTTGGACTTGTGATATAGTAATGAAAAAATCAGAAATCATTTTGGAATCTGTAATAAACAACTGGAATCATCCCTATGGTATGAATTGCACCAACTGTTACACTGTATGCTCTTTTAATGTACTTTTTTTTCTTGCTATTTTCTCAGTTCCGATAAGTTTAAATTCCTTTTCATACAGCATCGCAGCTGGGGCTGTATCAATGCCGTGCAGCCTTTTGGTGGCTGTGCTTGGCAAAATCTGAGCTTGAATACCAATGGCCGATGGGGGAACCCGCACCCCAAATCACACACTTCTGTGGTAAAAGCTCAAATTCCTATTGCATTATGTTAGGAAATAAACTTTTCTCTTTCGACGTTTTGGCAAGAGAGTGGCTAAGGGTCCTCAGTTCAGTGCTGAGCTCTGTTATGTGAAGTACCATAGACACCACCACAGCTGAGGTTTCTCAGATCCCAAGGGCTTGGGCTGTGGCAGGGGCTGCTCTAGAGGCACAGTGCTGATCTGCGCCAGGCAGGGTAACTCCGGTCAAAAAAGGGGGAGATAGCCCTGAAGCTGGATAGGTATTGAAAATGGCTTCCCACGGATTCCAGTTCTGAGCTTAAGTTTCTAAAACCTGTTCTATTTAATAACCAAAAATTTCTGACCTATGCTTAGCCGAAAGGCTTGTTCTAGGAGAACTTGTTTTGGCGTGATTGTCATTGCAGAAGTTCAGCTGCTATTTCAAATACAGATGAAAGATAGTGTTTTTCTAAGCAAGGATATTTTTAAAGCAAGGAAACTTAACTGCTCTACAGTACTGGAGAACTCTTCTATTCAGGTTTTCACAGCAGCAGTAAAGACCAGTTAAAAAGTGTTAATAGTTTTCATTGTGGCTATGTCTGATTTGTTCCAGAGCCATTCTGCTAAATTATTTAAAAACCATAGTACAATGTGAATGCTTAAGAGAGAATGTGGCTATTGCAAACTAGCAAAACTATAGGAAAAAATCGAGAAGCGATGTAACATGGGAGCATCCCGGCTGCCTCGGTTTGAGAACAATTAGCTTTCTCTCATATTTTTTCTTTATATAACCTCTGGCAAGCACTAATGAAGAACACATGGCTATTAGCTTCCAGAGAATAACAATTTATTTTGACAGTACTGCACATAGTGCTGTCAATGTGAACAATTTACAGTTGTTTTTGTTGATTTCCCCACTTCCTGTTCTCTTTAATCACTTAGTGTGGCTGCTTGACAGCTAAATATATCTGCTGTAGTGTCTGAAGCAACAGGGGTTTTTTACCAGTTGATCCAGATTAGGGCTGCTCCAAACTGTTGGTAAATGCTTCTGTAGAAGTGACAAAGACATGATCTTGGCTTCCAACACTTTTTGTACAAAATTTTTAAGCCTTCCCCCCCCGCCCCACCTTTGCGCAGGAGTAAGATAGTGCTGATGCCTCTGTGAGTTACGTATCTCTTTATTCTAAGAGGCTTTGAAACACAAGTGCTTTTGTAAAATATATAGCATATTCCTTCTTTAGTTCTTCCTTAGGTAACCTTTAGACTGTGTCACAGTGATTATTTATTAAATGTTTTAAAACTACTCAATTTATAGTAAGCATTTTTAAAATGTAGTGTTTGAATTAAATGTCTATAAAATTATAAAGTCAGCTTTTTTGAGATTTATGGTTTCTACTTTTTATTCTGATTTTTGTTTTGTATCGAAAACGTTGGAGATGTGCAAGTTCAAATTGTATTTCCTGCAGTGTCAACTACACTGCTTGTGGGTGTAGTCTTTCTTTTTTAGAAGAGTTGTTACAGTTCCAAGAATGTTGTATACTTTCTTTTCAGCTAATATACCCATCAAGAAGATTTAGAAGATTCTTAACGTCCTAAACAAAGATATCTATCTTTTCTTTTTTAATTACCATTGTAAAAGCTTGCCAGTAAGCCTTCTCCTAACTATAAAACAGAGCAACATGTTTCTTCCATATTTAAGAAATGGAAGGTATATGGAGATAGGATGCTGGGAGTGGCATCTGTTTAACAGTGTGGGGGTAATGGCAAGTTTCTATGTATCTTGCTCCTATGTGATTTGTTAGCTTGGTCCTGCAGTGTTTGGAGTTCTCAAATATTGCACTAGAAGCTGTAAACAAAAAACAGCTCTAAAATCAATGCGTTACACTAGTATAAGCATCGGGTTGCTTTTCTTAAAATGCTTGTGGAAAAATAGATTTGTCTGTCTTTCTCCAGTGACAACCACCCTCACACCTGGAAAAAGCTGTATCTTGCTCATCATTGGCCAGTGACTGTATGTAAGGTAAGATTTTTGTGTTTCATTCTCTTTTATCCTGACAAAGGTAGCCTTGGACAACAAATCTGTGAAAAGAGGATGAGCAAAGCCCATCAAACATTTAACCTTGCTTATGCCCTTGTATCTTTCTAAAGGCTTTCACTGACCTTGGTGCAACTTTTGCTCCTTCCCCTGCACTCCAGAGTTGCAGTAAACAAAGACAGGATTGTGGTGTGTTACAGATAGAGTAGGACATGCTGTACACTAAGCCTTAGTTGTCTGTTACATATATTGTGATGTCTTGCTAGTTGTAAACTTAATCCTAGACTTTCACCAGACTCTGTAAGGAGACTTGCCTGCCTTGTCTGACTGAAGACAGCAGATTAGTACTTGAACTGTCGGCTGCACAGCAAGTTTTGGCTTCGTAATGTTGGCTCTGGCGTTTTAATAATAAGTCGTCAAATATTGATTCAGTCATGAAAAAGAGAACTCTAAAGCTGTTATGGCAGGTGTCTGAGTATTTCTGTATTTGAGCGGTGGGAACCAAAAATGAACCCAACCTTCTGACATATGTCTGCCAAAAGCACAGCTAAGAGGTGCACTACTTATGTTCCTTTTGCTATGAAATACCTTCTATCATCTGGTAAGTAGAACTTTTTTCCTATGCTGAAAATACTCAAAGGCCTCTTCTCATACAGCTAAGATAAAAATATGTTGTACTTCAAAATGGAAGATGTGATCAGATCTGCTGACACAAGGATGAAGAACCCTGTGGATAATAGAGAAGCTTCAGTTTCTCTTTTAAACTTCAGTGGGCACAGTTCAGCATGCCAGAAATTTGAGCCCAGCTCTTGACGTATGCTGTTTTGGAACAAAAGGAGGTTTTTTCCCTCAATGCCCATGTGAATCATAAGATAACTTTTAATCTATGCTTCCAGCTCCTCTGTGAATAAGGTCTGGTTTAGATGTTTCTGTGCGTCTTTATCTTCTGTAAGGATAAACACATGAAAGATTTTAGCTTATCAGGTCATGCTAGAGACGTGTTCAACAAGGAGTAGATTTGTTTTATCTCCCTCCTCCCAAATTTGTGCAGCGACCTTATAAATTTGGTTCATTCATTGATTGGTTTTACCCCAGGGGGTGGGAGGAAGGAGCAAGGGGAAAAATAATCACAGACTGCTTGGGAGAGAGAAATTGAAGAGGTGAACTCTCTCCACAGTTTCAAAAGCAAGGATTTCTCATAGCAGTTGTGATGTTTCGTTACAAAATAACACTTTAAAATTGATCTTAATTAAACAGATGGTCTACTTAAACAGGATGGTTGAAAGGGAGAGCAGGATTAAATATTCCACTTCCCAGAAGCTGACTTTTTATTTAAACTTGGGGTACCTGTAAGGGATGCGGTAGCACTACCTTCTCCTACGTACAAGCTGCTATACTAAGGGGTTTGTAACTTGGGCAGCTCTACGGGAACGCTTCTGTGAATGATGGTGTTTCACTTTTTGGCATGTCAGAGGTGAAAGGAGCTCCCATGCTTCTGGCAGCTGCTGTTTGTCTGACGCCTTGCTGTTACACATAGACTAATGCCTCTGCTGCAGCATTCCCTCTCAGCATGGTGGGTGCTGTAAAGGCTCCCTGGCACTTTTCTCAGTGGTGTAGACCGTGTATGGTTCATTTGCATTGGTTTGATTAGCAGGTTGCTGTAAAGCAGGAGAAAGCTGTGTTCCCTTTTCAAATTCATCTAGATCTAGAAGGGTTTCTGGGGTCCAGTGCCTACTTGAAAATATACGTTTGTAACCGTTTCAAGTCAACGGTTGCCTGAGGTTGAATTAATCCTTCAGCAACCAGTATATGATAAACAGGAAGGCTGATAAGAAGTGTTTTTGTAGAAGCAGCAGGGGTACCCAGCTTCTCAGATTAGTGTTTGCTCATTTTATGATGTTGTTTTAAAATGAACATTGGAAAAATACTACAGCTAGAATTAAAAAGGAGGGTGAATGAAGCTGGCCAAAGCATGCAAAGTGTGAGCTACTGCATTGTAGGCTGCACTGACCTCTCAGTCCTGCCAGAGCACAGTGTAACGCCAGGAGCCTGATGAAATGTGGAGAAGAAACTGCTAATAAGGTTAGTGCCGTGATAGGGGAGAACTGATGTCAAATTTAAAATACTCTGGGCTTTCCTTTAGCATGCCTGAGAACTGCAGTTAAAGACTCGATAAGGAGCACAATTGCACTGTCCTTGTTACCGCACTCAGCTGAGCAAGCTGGTTAGCTGTCAGGTTATTTTTCAGGGGATGATGCATTAGCTGCTGGCTATTAATTTGCTGTATTTTGGGCTGGACAGCTGAACTCTTTCAGCTGCACAAAGCTTATGTCGCGACAGGAGCAATCCTGTTTAGGCCTTTGCAGCGTGAGTTTGTTGACGATGTTCCTTTCAGGAAAAAAGCTGTTGCTGGGTTAAATTGCATCTATTATTGGTGGCAAGAGAGGAGAGGAAGAAAATGGGCACAGAACAAGAAAGTCTTGCAGAGCTTGCAGTTTTGCTGCCATTGGCCCATGGCGTGTGGAAGGCAATTAGTGAGATTACAGGCCTCTCTCTGCTCTTGTCTACACTCTGCTTTTGCTCTGGCATCACACAAAAGGCATTGTGCCATAATTAAGACAGGATGCAGAGCTGAAAAGGAAAGCTATTATTATGGGGAAAGAAAGTCTGAGGATGTTGGTTTTTAATGGTGAAAAGTGTTTACTAAAAAAGAGCTGTAATTTCTAAGCAGAATAATCAGGGAAAATACAGTAATGGTATTCTGTGGTGTGTGAACATGGATTTCTTGGGTTTTTTTCAGGAATATGTGCTCTGCTCTAAACAATAATTAACGTGTGGGCTATTTCTGCTGCATTATCAAAAGTTTTGACTGGGGGCTTTTTGTTTTGTAGGAATGTATATAGTCTTTCCTCTTCCTTCTGACTCCTTGTCCCTCAAGCCAGAATATTTTAAGAATATATTCTAACCATTTTCCTCGGAATAAGCAACCTATTTAATCTCTTCTTTGTATTTTTCCATTTTAATACGACAACAGAACTACTCCTGGATGCGGAAAGATGGTGGTATGCTTGTCTAATATTTATGTTGGTGTTTTTGATTTTAATGGCTTTGCACTCCTTGAAAAGATCTGATGATGAGAAAAATACAGAGAGCTGCCACCTGGAATAGGATAAATGCAGATTTAGCTCCATTTATTTAGCATGGATTAGGCTACTTTCTGTTGCCTCAGAACCTGTCCTGTGTCGTCTTTGTCTTCTTTATACACTGCCTGTTCAGGATGCCTCCTGGTATTCACCTGAGCCGCTTCAAAATCTTAATGCCAGTTGGTCTCTGTTAAGTGGCACATGATCCATGACAGCTTCAAGTAACTGGAGTTCACCAGTTCCTGATGTGGGCAAGCAAAAGTTGTCATGTCTCACTAGGGTCTTGGACCACCAGTGAATTAACTTTTATTTTTTCCTCTAAACCATTTTCCCTGGACACATGTAACAAATGTTCTCTGGTTTTGTTTTCCACAGATGAATGCTAATGATTGTAAAGACCCTCCTGATTACTGGACAATCCATGGACTGTGGTATGATCATAGAGTGTTTTTATTTCAGCCTGGAAAGGAAAAATCAAGTTTTGTACCAGGATGCTTAGTGGTGGGGGTTTTTTTGAGGGCTTAATCCGTCTGGTTTTATGATTCCTTGAAACAAAAGCCTTCATTTTTTTTTGGAAATCAAAACACTATTGTTTGATATAAAACTGAAGTACACTTCTGTACCTCGTGACTTGCTGAGCTCCTGAAATCCTCTTGCCACGTGAACGTTTTATTTATGCATCTCCTTGTAAGATCAGTAATGTTCTCAGACAGAAGGGGAAGTATAGTTTCCTTTTTTTTTTTTCCTTTTTTACTCCCTGAGTACCCAGAATTTGTTAATGTCTTGTGACTGCTTGTGGCTTTAAGTATCTTAACTCAGCACAAGTATTGCAAAAGTACAGGAGAGACTAATTTGCTTCAAAGGAATCAACTCACTGGAATTGGGGCCGATGGCAGCAAGTCAAGGTTTTCCTGACAAATACAGGGAAGAATTCAGTGCAGGAGTTTAAGCTTTGCGTCCGGGAAAGGCGAACAGCATTATGTCTAGGTTCCCAGTGAGCGTCTTGGCGATACTTGCAGAACCATCACTTGGTGCAGTTGTTGAGGAGGTCAGTGTCATTACTGACATCATGTGCAAGACGATTCCATATTATTTATTCCCCCTGTTTGTCTTTTACACAGAGTGAGAGGGGCTGGAGGAAGTAGTGAAGAGCCTCTGCATCGGAAATGTTTTGACCATAATTAACGTCTTTAAGTTTTACTTCTAAAACACTGTAGATGCTGATGGGTTACTTACATTTTTAAATAAAGTCCCCAGCTATAATGTTGCATATTTAAAATTCAGGCTAATGTAGAATAGAACACTAGTAGTTACCATTAGTGAGTTAGATTTTTTTTCACTTTTATTTTGCTTCCCTAGGCCTGACAAAACTGAAGAGTGTAACAGGACGTGGCATTTCAATGTCACCGAGATTAAGGTATTTATTTAAAACAAAAACAGTCATCCCAAGCAGAGCTGAGTGTAATTAATTTTGCACATCCTATATGCAAAATCTGTAGCTTATAATGTATCACTCTTGATGTTTGTCGACAGGTATGTGCTTTTAATGACTCCACAAATTCATTAGGTGCTTCTGGTACTACCTGAAGTTGCAGTGCTTGTGATCATTAGCAGCTCTTCCTACTTTTTGTAGGCATGTGGTTTGACTCGTTCAGCCACATCCTCCTTAAAAAAATCTAGAGAACAAAGCAGTGGCAAAAAGTACCTGTGAAAAGGAGGTACAGTCAGTCCATGTTCTCTCTTCCATTTTCTACTGCAAAGCCAGAACACAGAAAATATGAGTTCAGAGTACATTTTACTGTGCGTTTTCTCCCAGGGCATTAGCACTTCTTTCTTTTAAATTAAAAAAAAAAAAATCCATATTTCCTTCAAAGGCATTGTAAATGGGCAATAGGAGGCTTGAGCCAACAAGTGTGAAAAGCTGCATGATTGAGCAACTTCTGCAGGGACAGCTGACGGAAAATCTTACTTTGAGGCAGTGTGTCAGTATGAGTACACTCAGATATTTAGATAGTTGCACCTACCTGTTACCTCCAACAAGAGCATTTTCAGAATATTGGGGAAAAAGACCTTTTCCTTTTCTGCAAGTAAATGTTTCAGTTGAGGATGTTGAAAGATGAGGCTTCAGTTTTAGAAAATGTATCAATGTATGTAAACTGTGTAAGAAACAGCTTTTCAACCCTGTAGCTGCATTTATTAACTGTGGTATTTTTAGGATCTTCTGTCAGACATGAGACGTTATTGGCCTGATGTGCTTCATTCGTCTCCGAATCGCACCCAGTTCTGGTGAGTACAAAAAAAACCCCTATAAATTATTTTGGATATTATTTTATATAAAAATCCGAGTTAGTAGTTCTTCAGGTGAGAAGTTGTGCATGAGAAGCAGCGTCCAGGAGGCCGCTGAAAGCAGTGTATTTTATAGGATTTGTTTACAAAATCTGTTTTCCTGTTAGAGCACCTGCAAAATGCACCTGTTGAAGAGAGGGCTATGGCAGAGGTTTTGGAGAAATGAAACAGAAAGAGAGAGAATGTGTTTCCTCCCTTTGCTGCTGTTGACACATTAAATCTGAATAGCAGTAGCACTCCTGGGGTGTCACAGCTAGCTGCAGGAGCTGCTTCCAGGCCTCTTTTCATAGCTAGCTTCACTGTGTTGCTGGCTTTGAGAGACCTTTCTTTTTGGGCTTTCTCACTGAGGAGGAAATGGAAAAATAGGATGCATTGGACCATCCTAGCCACTTGTCTCAGAATTCCCAGTAAGATCCCGTTGTAGGTACCCCTTAAGTTAAAACACTGTGTTTACTTCAAAATTAAAAAAAAAAATCCCAAACCAAAAAACAACGCTCTGTGGTGTAAAAGTCCCGATACAGCAGAAATAAGAATCTGAAAGTAAAACTAACTATTCACAATTTTCATATTAATTGGGTAAAGAGCATGAGCAGTGACCAGCCAAATGGATATTGAATATCGTAGCATATCACATCAGGGTTTTTCCAAGACTGCTATAATTGTGTAGTATGTTTCTTCCTGGCTTTACCTCTAGCTGTAGCACTGGCTTAAAAGGGGAGGTAAGAAATCTTCCGGGCAATTTTAGGATGGCTGCGGGTGCTTCTGTAAGGGTAATTGCACTTCTTTGTTTACCTTGTGAGCTTACGAACTGTGATTGCCAGTTATGTGTGCTTTGCATTTCAAAATTTACTAACTGAAACCATCCCTTTTATAGTAGTTAATAATTTTTTGGACCAAATAAAAATTTCTAGACCAAGAGAATTCCCTTCAGGATTGGTTTATGCATATGATACAGAAGAATGAATCAGTGTTTAGCCCGTGGGACAGCTGGGTGTCCCTAATTGGCTCCATTTTGTGGGCAGCACTTGGAGCTGTGCTTTACAGACCTTTGTTCCTACCCTAATAATGAGCCAGTGTTCCAGATGGATGGTTTCTATAATCCTTGGACCCACCTGATATGCTCCTGACTTTCCGTCACATCTCCGTGACTTTGTGGTTGGGGGAACTGTGTCCTTGTACATAACGGGAAGCAAAATCTCCCTGAGGTTCAGCTTCCTTTCCACACTGCTGAGCTGTACCAATTCCATTCCTTTGCATTTCTGCAGCCCCCAAGACTTCACTTGTAGGCCTGAGCTTTGAGGTATACAAGTGTAGCATTGATTCTTAGCAGCACCATAGAGAAGATAGTGGAGAAGGACAAGTTATATAGTGGAACCGAATCTAGTGCTGTAAGCCCCACTCCTGTGCGCCTGCCAAAGTACTTGTGTCCTGCAAGGAGGAAAAAATGTTCCGCAAAGTTCTTGCCAGCCAGTGTAGGTGCCCTGTGCTACTGCCACAAGAGGTACAGAAGGGTGGGTGGCCTTCACGAATACAGGCAGCTATGTTTTGTATCCTCGTGCCACCCAGCTGCGAACTGAGGCTCAAGGAGAATTATCTTGTCTCGTTGTGGTCTAGGTGAAGGGTAATGTGTCTCAGCGAATAGCATTGAGGCGTTAATTCTTTTGATTTCTAAAGAGATTATTTTATGCTATTCCCTGGTATTTTCAGCTCCTTCATTTCCGAACTGCTTCAGTTGGCATTTAAATGGAAGAGGTGAAGGTGAAATTTCATATGCCTGTGCCGAATGGTCAGAATTAGCTATCTGCATCCGTAGTTTTTCTCACGTGGCCGTGCTGCAAAATAAAGTAACACTGTCAAGAGTGTCATCTTAAAGTTCCAGTAATTGATTTATAGTGACTCTGAAGTAGCTCTCCATTCTAGAAGCTCATGGGACTGATTAAAAAACTTGGGCCTGGGTATTTTTGGCTTGCTGCAGCTGATGATGCACGGGCACTGTCTGCACGTAGCTCTGTGTATGTTCACTCGGGATCCCTGCAGCGCCATATGCTGGGCCCTGTGATCAGTGCAAACTGGACCAAACCACTCCAACAGCAGTTCCATGCTGGCAATAATATGCTTCTCGACCACCATCAGACCTTTGGCCCTCTATTTCTGCCTCCTTTGTAGAAACAGCAAGACACCTAAGTACAAGTACTACTCAAACCCTTCAAAAGACAGGCAAAACACTTTGCCGTTAGTTTTACGTACATGCACGTGTATATTCTCTAAAGAAAAATTGTCATTCTACATGCAAAACCTTGCCTCCAGCTTATTGCTGTTCCAGTAGCCCTTTGAATTTGAGAATTGTCTGCTTCTGGGCCAAGCTAACCGCTCAATATCTCTTGCTAAATTTACCCTTAAAAGAGTTTCCATTTTCTTTACAACTGTGGCCTCTTTTCTCATCAGTAATTTCAAATCCCTTGTTGGGAAATCTGCTCTTTGGCCCCTGTAAAGTGGACTCCTCCAGGCAGTATACAATTCACTTGACATGCAGTCGAGCTGAGTGTTACAGCCAAGATGAGAGCTCTCTACAAGGCTTAAATTTGGGAATGTATAGTGAAAATCATCTCCCCTGCCTCAGATTTCTTGACGCCACAGTTGCTGTATTCGTCCTCTGTTCAGAGGAGTGTACAAATTTCTCTAGATACAAACATAACTTCTTTTAAAGTTTTCATTCCTTAAGAAAAATCTGAATTTTTTAGTATGAATGGACCATTGAAAGGCAGGCTTTCAAGTGAATAGTAGTTGTCCTTGTGCTTCTTCGCTTTCCAGTGAGGTACTTCAGGCATCATAAGGTCAGGGAATGCTGTGGTAGTGGCAGGAATTTGTGATTAGATCACTTTTTTTGTGTACATCTGCTGAATTGACTGCTATTAATATAAGCAGCTTGTGAAAATTTGAAAAGAAAGGAATAATAAAGAAGACCCCTTCCCCCCCACCCCCAAATCTACAGGTGGTCTTATTAAAGATTATGCTATTTAGTCTTTCAGTAGACTTTAGAACGGATATAAATTTATTTTGATCTTTGCCCCATTTTTTGTCCTTTTTGAGTTTGTCTGCCATAAAATTGCAAGAACTGCTTTCTTTTGCACTCTGTTCCATGGTATTAGAAGACCTGATGGTTTAACAGAAGCAAGACTTGAGAGCAGGCCAATGAAAGTACTGCCACAGGGCAAAGTAAAAGTTGAGGCAAGAGTCTTGTCTTAGCAGCCTGTGCGGTTTCGCCGTTCCACCCAAAATAAGGGTTAGCCTCTTCAGTTCTGAAAGATTTTTAGTGCTTTCAAAGTACATTTGACATAAAAGGCTCCACTAAAACTTAGACAAAGTTTAGAAGTATTAATTTTCTATGCAAATTCTTCCCGTTCTGACCTCCAGACATGTCTGTAATAGACGGACAGACCTTTGTACCATAGGAGCACGATACATGTTCACTTCATAAATGCCTTCATTTAATTATTTCAAAAGCAAGCTGATTCAAAGGAGACAGCTAAAAAACCCAAACACCTGAACTGTTTGGGCTAACTTAATCTAAAGAAACACCCGAACAGCACTTTGGGCTCAGTCAGGTTTTGTCACGCTCTTGCGACAAAGTTCCCTTAGTCAGCTTTTCTCCTCCCCTTCAATGTCCAGTCTTAGAAAGGTAGTTGATGGTGGGGGGGAGGGTGGGGAGAGAGGAGTATTATCCCTTTGGTGCAATAGCACATGAAGGGCTGAGCTATAAATGACTTTTGCCCAAATTCATATACGTAATTTCTAGGAAAACATAACACTGATTCTGAATGTCCCGGGTCCATACTAATATCACAACCATTAGACCGTCCTCTCCTTTATCTTCTACAGCTCTTACATTAATCTAAAAAGTCTCTCTCGTGCCGATGCCAATATTAAGGCCAACTGATTTATATATTTTTAACATGAGTTATTGTCTGAAAGAATTTTCCCTCAGTCTGATGTTACAAACCGTAATGAGGGACTTGGGCTTCTTCCTTACTCTCCTGGTAGGTCCAAAATCTCTCGGTAAATGATTCTACTAAAAAAATATATAGAAGTTGCTGTAATTGAAATGGTGGGAGTGGTCTTTCTTGGGTTTGCTTTTCGCACGTGCAGTATTTTTTGGGTGCAGCGTCTTACTTCACACATGTAGCCTTTCAGGTACTTGATTTAAGTATATTGGCTAGCTTGTGCAGCACATATATATCTGCAAATAATGTTTTCTGGAACTTAAATTTTGCTTTTCTCCTATAGGAAACATGAGTGGGAGAAACATGGCACTTGTGCAGCCACGCTTCAGGTCCTTAATTCTCAGAAGAAATACTTTGGTAAAGCCTTAGAACTCTACCAGCACGTTGATCTTAACAGGTATGTAAATGAACTCGGTAATCTGCCTCTTATTTCAAGAAGTTTGTGAACGTTTCAAATCTGGCCTAATAAAACAAGGTCTAAAAATCTGATGGCAGAGGGGAAATGAGTATTAGCATAAAGCAGTTTTTAGTTCTGGAGTTGAGAGGAAGGGTTGTTTGCTCTGAAAAGCATGTCTCTGGTCACTTCGGAGTCTGGTAAGCCAGCAGCGTTCTTCACGGCATCATTTTAGACAATGTGAACCAGTAAATTTTGAGAAGCTCTATCAGCTATATCTTGCTACCAAAAGCTGTGGTACCTGCAAACTTCTAAATCAAGTGACAAAAACCCCCAAACTTCTGAGTCGTACTGAGGCTCAGACACTTGTTTTTAGAAAAGAGGGTGGTCTGCTCAGAGGAGAGGACAAGCTGCAGACAGAATCCTGCAGAACATCCTGGGAAAGGGCTGAGAGGTTACAGCAAGAGAGGATGTCCTGAAGGGTGGTGGTCAGTCACCGCAGGCGGCCCTCTGCTGTCCTTTCAAGCAACCCTGACGTGACACTCTTGCTTTGTCCTAGGGGCTGATTCCTCCTCATGGTTCCAAAGCACTGGCCATTCCACATCCAAAATCTTGATGGGAATCCCCCCACTTCCCTGGGGAGATTATCCCACAGTGAGGACAGTCACCACTGGAATAATCTCCCCAGGGAAGGGGTTGGCTTGGCCACGTTGGGCACCTTCAAGAGTCGGCTGGACAGGGCGCTGGGCCGTCTTGTCTGGGGTGGGCTCTTCCCAGAAAGGTTGGGCTAGATGATACCTGAGGTCCCTTCCAGCCTGGGGTTCTGTGAATTCTGTAGCTTGTCCAAGCACTGCATGTACATGTTCTGGCTGCAGGTGAATGCCAGAAAGCCAAAGTCCTCTCCTGATCAGTGCTTGGTATGGGTGGGAGAATGTTTGACTCGGATTTGTTGACCATGAATTGTCTCTTTGTATAACACGACAGTATCTGAGAGAGGAAATAAGTTCTTTTGCATCTAGAAATATATCTTTTAAAAAAAAAATCTTGTTCATGTTCTGTCAGTGTCTTGTCCAAGCAGTCTCCTAACAAAGTCTCATTCACTTCGCACATGCACAAAGGAAATACGTCTTTCTCCCACCGCCAGTCCTATTTTTGTAGGTGTCTTGTAAAACTTAGATTTTTCTAGGCACAGGGCTTAAAAGCGTGTCATATGTAGTGTTAAAATGAATAACATCTAAGTCAATTGCCTAAAAGCTGTGATGGTGTGACTAAAACACTTTACATATGGCACAGTGACTGATTATGTGACTATATCAGCATGTGTAACACCAAAAAAGAAGTGAGACTGAAATATGTTGAAATTAATTGCTCAGAGCATATTCTCCACTGTAAGAATTAACATAGTTAAATGAATCTTTACTGAAAAGAATAAAGACCACTAATGTTCTCATTATACTTCATTTATACTTGAATGAGAAAAAGTAGTGTTAGTGATTAAAAGATTGTTTCCAAAAAAAGAATTATTAAAAAGAAGGCATCATGCAGGCTCCTGTAAGAATAACAGAATGTAATCTATTTTATTGGCCTCCTTATGTCCGGTGTCAAATAACTATGACAAACAGCTAGACCTTCAGTCGACAGGTTTAAATCTCCCCTGTGCAGAACCTGACCTTGGAAGGGTTCAGCATTACCAGCGTTCATGCATTAAATCCTGCAAGACGCTGAACATTCCCACCCCTTACAGAAGAAGCTGGGACATAGAGACTCTGCACCTATTGGGTCCTGAGTCTTGTTGTCAGCTTGGAATTGTGGACTTCCCTCAGGACTGAATCTAAAGGAAGGGGAATATAGGCTAGAGGTTCTTGGGAGTTACCTTGTTTCTCTTATGTGAACAACCCTTCCTCTTCAAAAACAGATTCATTAGGACACATTTCTGCCCTGACGTTGATGTTGATCCAGCTCTGTGCACCACGTCCCTCTCCCGGTGTGCGGTGCACCTCCTACCCCAGCAAGCCAGCCCTGTGTTAGAACATGAGGGTGCCTAGAGCAGCCTCATAAGCCTGTGTCCGTTCCCTCCTGGTGGCCAGAGCACAGGGGTATGGCTCAAGGCAGGGGTGAGGAGGCAATTAAACTGCATGCCCTACCTGGCACTCGAGGGAGCATTCTGACGGTCCAGCAAATAACAATAATATTGCCCCTACCCCTAGCTGTGACGGAAGACTTGACTCTCCTAAGACTTGACTGTCCCATCTCCTCGGATTAAGGTGGGGGAGAGGGTTCTTCCTGACCCTGCCGAGTTGGATGGGAAGTGGCCTTTCAGAAAAGGGGAGCCTTTCCTAGGCCTGCCAGAGGACGGAGGACAAGTTTCCCTTGCGCCCCATTGCTGTAACGCTTGCCGAGTTCTCACTAAGATTATCTGTTTATCTAAAGATTACAAAGAATTGTTTGCGTACAGAAACCGTGGAAAAATGTTTTATCTTTGTTTCAGTTGTCTCCTGAAAGCTGGGATAAAGCCAAGCAGTTCGTATTACCAGGTAAGAGGCAATCTTTTATAAAACAAAATCTTGTACGTGTATTTTTTCAGCAGGAGTCAAGTAATTTCTAGAGAATAAGTGATCTTTTTTTAATTATATATTTCTTCAAGGTTGTGCTTTATCTAAACTTTTTTGTGAACTTAACAAGTGTGGGAGCTGTTGGAAGATGCACTTGTGACTTATATAAATTAATAAGCTTTTTAATTTTTCAGATGACTGCCATAAAGGAAGCTCTTACAAAATTTTATGGTGTAACGCCAAAGATCCAATGTCTTCTTCCAGAAGAGGTAAAAACTTCAAATAAACGCATGCTCGCCAAACCCCCAAAGCCAAAAATCAAACAGAAAACCAACCAAACAAAAACCAATTTTTAAAATTAATTTTCAAGAGCACTTTTTTTAATCACAAAACAAAAGCAAAAATAGAGTGAAAAATCTTCAGCATGGTGAAAGTTAGGTCTGGGTGTTCCTTGTGTGTAGAGCTCTTTGCAGATTAGATACTGCTTGATTCTTGGAGTTGAGTTCATAAGCACATTGTGTACATACTGGCACCACCGAGTTCAGCTCATGCTACTCTTGCCACAGCCTTTTCTTAATGCATTAATATTGTTAGTGGGGGAAGTGTCCATTCTTTCCCTAGTAACTTTGCTGTTAGTATACTAACCCAGAAAATGGAGCACTGGGTTTTAAAGGTCTCTATCTTAAAACCCCAGAATCCCAGGCTGGAAGGGACCTCAGGGATCATCTAGTCCAACCTTTCTGGGAAGAGCACAGATTTGAACCCACATCTCTTGTGTGAATGCTCTGTCCACTACGCTAGAGGTATTGCTGTAGCTGAGTACTTCCCACTCCTCCTGCTAAAGCTTAAGCGCCATTTAGCAAATCACTGGAAGCAACAAGAGCGAGCTGAACGGAGCCAGTGACTGTCAGCCTCGGCAAGGGTACTGCCTGTTAACAGCAGTCTTCCCTTCACTGGGCCTGGCTCACGTGTTCTGCATGGAGACATTACTCAATGGGCAGAATCCTTCAGAAATAAAGCTGCTCAGAACCTAAAGAGGTATAAAAAGGCATTTTGAGCCTCATCGTGGTTCACGATGACTATAGTCTTTCCTTTCAAACCAACAGTGTCTAAAATTTCCATTTTTTTCTACTTTTCCTTGCCAACGATTGTACTGTGAATCGCGATGCAGTAGAGAACGTGGTACACGGAGACAGTGGGCTGTAGCATAAAATGCAGGTCACCGTACCTGAACCAAAATGCCCCTGAAGGAACACAGTAGTATTCTGAACGATTATGTGGGTAGGCGGCATAGTTGTTTCTTTCCTTTTTCAGCTAGGTTACTCTGCTTTTATTAAAAAAGAAAACAAAAACCCAAACCCACAAGATAGCTTTCCCTCTTGTAAGTGGTTCCTTATTATCTCAGCTTGATAAAAGTGGATTACTACAAAACACTTGGCAGAGTTATTGCCCGTGCACAGATGACAATTTTATGAAAACTTGCCAAGATACAGTTGCTGTTGGGAGTTTAACAGCGTGTGTGTTGTCACCTCATTTGCTTTAGTAGTGCCCTGAGGTTTTTATACTCACATGTTTCTTCAAGTGAAGAAGAATTCTAGGTTACAATATTTTAAAAATGTATTTTTAAGTTACTTGAAGCAACAAAGGAATATGAGTTGAACGTGGGTTGCACGCTCACCCACCTCTTGATGCTGAAGAAATACAGAGCTAACACAAACACCAGTTTCTAGCTCTGTTCGCCGTAGTTCTGCCATTGCTTTTAGTGCAATTGCGATACTGCCCAAATTGAGTGAAAGTAATTTGCAGCTTGAGTCTCCTGTGCTTAACAGCTGAAGCTCATGGGTAATAGAACAGGAAAAGTACACCCCAGTTATTTAAAGATAGCCCTTTTCAGAGTTCCAGCCTTGTCAATGCCTGAAGCGCATTATGGAGGTACTTTGTTCAGAATGTATTACGTGCGTGCTGTGTTCTTAAGTCTCTTTAAACCAAACAAACAAACCCCCCAAAACCCAATAAACCCCCAACAACAAAACCCCCAAACCCAAAACAAGGAAAAAAAAAAAAAGAAAAAGCCAAAACCAAAGCAACAACAACAAAATATCCCACCACAGTGGTTACTTCTGACTTGTACATATATTTTTGTCTGGCTTAGTGGTTTCAGAACCAATTTATTTTCTGCCTTGCCTGCCTTATTCCTGACCAATATTTTTCTTCCTAGTCTGTCCTGTAGTCCAAAAATTACATTTCTGCTACTGCTGACAGCTTGCTTCTGTATTCTTTTCACTAAAAGCTACTATAAAGCCAGGTTTCTCTTCTCCTTTTTGGAGAATTTTCTTTGCCTCAATTCCCCTCCTGCAACAAAAGAGTTGGTGAAAGGTGGCTCTCAGGTCACGCACGCCCTTCAGTACTCACAGAGTTCAGGCAGAGCTCATAATTAAGGTGAACAGCTTCTGTGTACTGTGCAGATTTTGTAAATGCTAAGGGAACCTGTGTCACGGCATTTCATAATGAGACTTACTAGTTAGGCCAATTCCCCAGATTGTTACTGAATTATGTTAGTGGAATGCATTTCCTTGTCTGCTTGCCCCTTAAAGACAAGTACGTACTATAAGCTGTTCCGAGTGGATGCCTCTGGAACCTGTCTCCTTCACATTTTTCAAGTGACAAATATACAAATAAGCGCTACTGTATTCTATAGTTAAGGCAAGGTATCTGAAGAATTGATTTATTTTCTTGTCCCCATCAAGCTGATCTCATCCCTCATTTTTCCAGGGTGAAAAAGCACAAACGATTGGTCAGATTGAGTTCTGCTTCACCAAAGAACTGCAGCTGAGAAACTGCACGGCGCTGAAGGATGAGTCCGGCGCGATGCGGGCTGACCTGAAGCTTTCAACTGAAGAGTTGTCTGTCTGCGATGATTCTCTTCCAACCTATTACCCTTCACAGGTCCAAGATCACAAATGAAGCCGTAAGAGTTTGAAAAACTTCAAACAGCAACAAAACCAAAACCCTTAAACGTTATACCTTGGAAAGCAGTCTCGTCTTAGCAATGTTACAGAGCCCTGTCCGTATCGCGGGCATGCTGTGAAGATTTCTGCTGGAAAATGCGCTTCTTTTGCCATTTAAGGAGGACGGTCCCCATTGTATTATCAGTTACGCAGGCTGAAGTATTGAATTGTGGCTCTGATGTTGATGGGATCAGAATCCGATTTACAGCTTTGCCTGGACTTCCTAGCTTGCTTATGGTTTGAATCAGTGTTCCAAAGAGAACTGTGACTCGGTTTCACTCGCAGTCAAGTCTGCCACTTCAGCCACGTTCGGGTTTTGCCAGTGAGTCAGGGAAATTCAGTCGTTCTTTGTTTCAAAAGGATGCTTGTCTCTCTGAGACGAGATGACAGTTTCTTAAGATGAAAATATTGTAAACAAAAAGAACTGAGACACCTGTCTGGAGGTCCTTTCCCAGACATAATACCCGCTGCCTTGTGTTCGTTTGCTCTCCAGAAGTGTTGAACAGAAGCCACATCCTCTGAGGCATTAAAACTTTCCTCACTCAGAAATCACGGTGGGCCAAAGACGACAACTTTTGCATAGCTTCTTAGTGCACAAAATAACACTCACCAGGTTTTGGCACTTCTGCCTAAAAGGCCCCAAGAAGGCTGTATTTGTAGCCTTACCTGTTCTTTGATTGATTTTGCTATAGTAGCTCCACACAGTCTTGAAAAGCAACCGATCTTAGAACTTGCTAGTATAGGAAAATGTTAGGCCCTAGAAATATGTTGTTATTAATTTTTCGTTGTATTTTAACATGTAGCATTACCACACGAGTGTGTCTGCACTCTTATTTAAAAATGAGATTGTCACATAAACACTTTGTTTCAAGAAACAGCTTTTTATAGGCGAAACAGTATGTACTACAGCATTTTCAGTGAAAAAGTACAAAAGTTAGCAACATTGCATCCCTGTCCCGTAAACAATTAATAACATGCCACATAGTTGGATGTTTCTAAAGGGGACCAAATTTGGATGACCTCCTCTACACCGTGCTGTGTTGATATAAGTGTCTCAAATTGTCTTTAAAGAAAGACAATTATGGCTCAAGCAGCCATCTGTTAGAAGAACGTTACTGTGAAAACATGAATGTGGTATTAGGTAGAAATTTGTTGTCTTTGAGGGTTTAGAAACCACTCGCATTTACTCCTATTTTTGACTGTCCCTGTTTCTCTACCACCTTTTATTTAAGGCTCTGTTACCTTGCCATTCCAGAATGCTGTCAGGTTTTTAGCCCTTTCTTTAGAAACTCAGATATTTATTTTAACAGCTAAGAAATGAGTATGATCTGCACTCAGTTGTATCTGCATTTCAGTAGAGCGAGGGCTTCTCTCAAAATTTGTCTTCCTTCCTGAGAGGAGAAATACATTAATGTATACTAATATTATTTTAATACACTAATGGTAATCAGATCTAGTGGTTTTACAGTAGCCATGGCATGTTCAGCTCATGTTGAACATGACCTGAGATGTGACCAGAATCACAATCCCAGAATCCCAGGTTGGAAGGGACCTCAGGGATCATCCCGTCCAACCTTGCTAGGACGAGCACAATCTAGAAGAATCACAATTCTTTATTTCCCCGATTTCTGCCATCATCTTCTAAGCAGGAAGAAGCAGGGAGACTGAACTGAGAAGACTACAGTGTAGCTGGGTTTTGTGGAATCTTTTGCAATCACTAATACTTGTGTCCTCCTAATTAGAAAAATTATCTTAGCCTGAAGAAAACACATACTTGTTGCAAAAAATGCATTTCTTTGCAAAGGAGCAGCCCACGGCTCGTGTACTTTTTTAAACTCTCTCTCCGACTCTTTCAAATAGTACTTAGATGATGCATAGGTTTTGGGCGGACGACACAGAGCGCAAACAACTTAGAATGAGCATTCATTTACAATTCACATCACAAGTTGTTTTTTTTTTAAAGAAGCAAGACTCGCATTTTCCTCAAAATTACGCTTTTTTATTGTAACGGTTTGGATTTTTTTTGTTGCTTGGTGAAGTCCCTCGTCCTCCTTTTCCTTTCGAAGCTCTCAGAGCGCAGTGCCACGTCCTTGCTTGTTAAGCTAATCGGCAGTGAGGGAAGTGGAAACAGAGGTTGGTAACTACCGTCAGGTCATCTCACGTACGTCTTGCTCGGTGCTTTTCGGTCCGCAGTTCGGTTATGAACACCGTCCTTAATTAGAACGATAGGTTCTCAAAATCTCGCGGTAAATATTGCCGCCTTGGATGAGCAGGTGCAGTATAAAAAAATCCCAGGAAGTCCACAGCAACGTCCTGTACTGCCAAATGAGCGACTGTTGGCATTGCCTGTTTTTCTGTAGTTGTTTTGATTCCTTGGTCCTCTTCACAGTTAGAAGAAAAGCTCAAACGTGGAAGGAACAGTAACGTTGGTTCTTGCACAGACATGTGCTTAATGGAAGCTCAAATCAATACCCTGGGTTTTTTTTTTTATTGCAGTATAAATTATATCTTCTTTTATAATGCCAAATAATGATTAGGGACGCAAAATATACAGTGTGAGTTCTTTGTGGTTCAACTGAAATGCATTAATTTAAGCACAGCCAACAACCACAAATATGTACTTTAGAAGGAAGCGGCCCAGACACTAACAGCCTTCGCAGCGTGAGGCTCAAAGGTAAAGCTGACTCTTGCCAGAGAGAGTTACGGGACACAGACAAGGGTCAGGAATCCGACCAGCTTCTCTGGCAGAGTAGTGTGGCTTCCATGTGTTTTTCACCCTTGTTTTCAAATGCAAGAAATGTGAGGGAGCTGATAAGTTTTAAAACTTTGAGGAGAAGCTGGCATAACCTGAAACGAGGAGGAGAGCGGAGGGGAGGGAGACAGCAAAGCCAGCAGCGTGCTAAACAGCTACCCGCAACGGAGTGGACAATGGCTGATGAACGTTAAGTCAAGGTTGGCTAAAAATAACCTCACGGACTCTGAAATCCTGTGTAAAGGCATGTACCTGCGGTGCTGCATTTGCTTTGACAAAACCACACCCACATTCTTTTTATTTTGCCAACATCGTTACACATTAAATATTTTAATTCGTGATGATGGATTTATTAGTAGCAGCAATAAAACGCTATATGTGACTACCGTTGCTTGGGTCTTGACAGTCCCCCCGGCCTGATGTCTAGGAAGATACCAGTGTCTTTTAAAAATTACTGGCTGATTTTCACGCAGAGAATTGCCAAGATGCTCGAAAGTTTTAAGGGGTGCTTTAAGGGCTATGTCTGGAGGTGGATGAACAGGAGGGCGGATGAACGAATGGTAGCACCGCTTCAGACCAAAGATCACATTCTCTCTCGCAGTGGCTCAGCCAGTTGCCAGCCTTAGCAATTGCTTTCCATCAGAATGTATGTTACTGCGAGCATTGATGACACAACTGAAATACAAGAGGTAAACAAAACTATATTGGGAGCCCTAAAAACCACTTCGGTTCTGAAAAGTGTTACTCCCTTAAGCAAAATCCGTCAGCTTTGAAGATTTAACGCAGCCTGGGGAAGATGGGGGCTGTATTCTTTTGTGCATCATTAAATAAATTAACTAAATCCCAGCGGGGAGGGGGGATGTTTGTGCAGCCTTGGTGCTTTAAAACACTGGGCGACTCCACACAGGGCCTTAGCTCGTTTGTACCCTTTGTCCGTGTGCTCTCTCAGGCAAAATGTATAAGCATCCCTTGGCACGTAGGTTAGAGCATGGGCTGGCTGTCCCCTCCCCAAGGACAGCCCCTCTTAGAAAGAGGGCATGGGCAGGTTCTTGTTCTTCTCTCTTGTTCTTCTCGCTCTTCCTGGCGCGCACTGAGCCTTTCTTGGCTGCGCAGGATCCCACCTTCCGCCAGGTTTATGGTGGGGGGGAAATACGTGATTGGAAAAAGCAGCTTCTACTCAGTTTCTCTAGGTGGCTACCCACGCACATGTACGCTGTGCCTAAGGCCACGTCTGTCTCTCCCTGCCAGCAGCCAGCTGATCTGCCACTGCCAACAGGAGCAGGAGCTGGGAGAAGCAGCGGGTCTCCTCCCCATCGCTCCTCTTAGTGGGGGCAGCGGCCAGCCGCTGTTGCCTAGCTGGCAGGCAAAGCTACCTCTGCAGGCTGCAGCGGAGGTGGCACGGGCCTCGTGTGTCCCCGCCGTGCACCCTCGGTGGCTGGCGAGCGCCGGGCCGTGCTGCTGGTCCCAGCCCTGCCCTTCGGAAAGAAGAAAGCGGCGGCAGGGCTGCGGTGCCCGCAGGACACGTCAGCGCGCGGGAGGTCGCGTCGCAGAGGTGCGGCCAGCCTAGCGCTCCGCAGCGAAGCAGCAGGCGCTGGCTTTTACAGGGGGGAAGGGGGATTTTCACAGGGACGTGTTTTTGAATTTGGGCACCTCAGTTCTGGCGCGGTTGCGTTTCAGGCGGCTGTGCTCTATTTAATTCTGGCTCTGAGCGCCGTTAAGGCAAGGCCGTAGAAGGTTAATGGCACTGCTAACAGTACGATTGCTGCCTGATGACGGTGCTGATGGTACGAAGAGAAAATGTCAGGACTTTGCAAGTTGCTTTCCCAGGAACGGAGCAGTCGGCGATGAGGAATGTTGTATTCCTTCTGAATTCAGGCTGTCTCGCTGCTCAGGCAGCTTCCCTCGCAAGGCTCCCTGCACGCCTTCTCTTCCTGTGTGTAAGTATTCCCTGCTCCACAGAGTTGCCGTAGATCACCCAGACTTGACATAAATAATTCTCTTGAGAAGGGATTTCAATTTCTTGTGCTTTGGAGAATAAAATATTTAGTATACAGCCTAAGTGAGACCTGCTGTGGGAGGCGGGCAAGTTATTTTATGTTTGTGTGCTGTGGTGTTCATTACTCCTTACCCCAACGTATACTGGAGGGTCACGGACTGGGGGAGGCTCAGAGAGACCTCAAGGTCTATTAGACAGATAGCAGCCAAGCCCAGCCGTGCCCACAGCTGGATGCTATGAATGCTACCAATATTTTCAGCCTGAAAATCACAGCGCTGACATTCAGACACAGTGCTCAGTTTGAAGGACTGATGTTTCAGTAATCCTTTATAAAAAAAGAAGCAAAAATTACCGTATTTGATAAGAAAATTCTTAAGCAGGTGATAGAAAATTCTTAAGCAAGCTGAAGAATACCATGGTGCTGTCTGTAAGGACTACTTTTCTGAGCACAGCCTCACTTACCAGAAAACAGCTGTTCACTTCAGATTTTTCTAACTCACACAGTTGTTGTTTGTGTAGGAGACCCGTGCCCTGCACGTAAATCAGAGAAGACATGCCAAAACAAAACTGGCAAGAACTAAAAGCACAGTTATCCCGTAATAATTAGAATCTCTATAAACAATTATGGTGCATCCCAGCAGGTGCCTGCCATTAGATCACTTAATTCTGCTTAGTATTGAGTATAACTTGCTGCTGCCAGCTTTGGAGAGAATCCCAGAACCCCAGACTGGCGGGGGTTGGCAGGGCCCTCGGGAGCTCATCCCGTCCCACCCCCTGCTGGAGCAGGCACCCCCAGAGCAGAAATACGGCACGGACATCCTGGTCTGTCTGGGCAGATGGGAGAACAGGGAAATCGCAGTATCTTTTCTTACTTAGCTCTGCCACTGCCCCCCTGCGAGTGAAACAACTTGAAATCTGATGGCGATTTTAAGTCCCACACAAATTACCTAAGACTTCGTGCACTTGCTGTCTGCAGAGGGGTGTTTCATCCTCCCTAGCCCTGGGCGAGTTATTGAAGTCTAAATGCTTAAAAGTGTGGCTTTTGGAGGCAATTAGAACATCTGGTGCCTACAGTGGAACTGAAACCCTGGTTTAAGCAGCTGAGCTCCTTGTGCTTACCTGGTGGGAGCTACGTGGCGCTGCAGAGGGATGACTAATGCAGGAGTCGGGCTGAGTCTGAAGCCTGGCTCCTTCCCAGGGTGGCAAGGGGGCACGCTCTGCTCCCTGGGGCAGCCCTCCCTGAGCCTTTTGGGATAAACCAGGTAGGGCATTCCGGGCGGGAGACCTGATAGCACTGGCTAGTGAAAATACGCACCAGTGAGTCACGTGGCACAGCCGCACTCCTCCAGTCACCCAGGAGAGGTTTCTGCTGCTACGAGCGGCCTCTGGAGAAAACACACAAGCAGGTTCTGTAGCAGAGATGAGAACCCAGGGCTTCTCCCCGCTTCAGGCAGTTGCAGCCGGTTTTTTTCACAGCTTCACAAGGAGCCCCTGCGCGAAACAGCCCCCGGTCTGGTGGTTTGGGTGCTCGATGGAGAAAAAGAAGTCGACCCTGTGTTACCCTTCCAAGGGGGGAGCGCGAGGGCCGACCTCTCCCGTGGCTGGGACCGCCGCCCCGCTTGCCAGGTGGGTGCTACGAACAAACCGCACCGGCGCTTCCAGCTCTGTGTTAAACGCGATGGCTCTTGTCTTTTGCAAGGACCTTCATCCTGGCGGTATACGTGACGTGGGCTCTCGGGAAGCCCTCCCAAGCACTGGTAGGTGAGGAATGGCCTGGCCAGGCAGGGGTGCCGTGGGCGCTGAACTCCACCTCACCCCGACAGGCCACCCTCAGCAGCACATCTCCGAGCGCCCGGGGAACGTCAGAATAAACTAGTGAGAGCGAGGACCTCGCAGGACTCGGTGCCAGGTGAACCAGCCTTTCGCAAGAGCAGATTTTATGATTTCTATGCCTTGATTTCCCCAAATCTCACAAAAACCCCACACAGGCTTCTTCACATCCGTCTCTTAATATTTGATAAGCAGCATTTCTGCACATTTCACCTTCTCCAGCTGAATTCTGCTGGAAGCCACCAGTGGTCAGTGGTGGCGGCTTACTTGATAAGCCACAGAGAGCCAGATGGAGCCAATTCCATAATCCTGAAATATAAATAACGTGTGATTTAATACAGATTCCGAAGTCCCTTCAGGCTTGCAAATGAGCCAGTTAATAGCTTTCCATTTTAGCCATGCTGAGCACTGTAATAGCCTGACGTCGTTTTGAACACAGTGATTAAGTATTGGGTTTACAAGACAAATGGAGACTCGTTACAGTCAATCAGGGAGGAATTACATGAACCTGAATTGCAGGTATTTACCACAGTTTCTCAAGAGAATATTTTAGTAGCTATTTTGAAAGAAAAAGCTGCTGCTTTGTTATCCTGTAGAAGTACTGCCTTCTTTATAACGAAATTCTAACGAGATCTTTTCCCAATCCTAACGTTTTGTGGTAATCCCACTGCGGTACGTCATCACAGGTCACTGGGAAATTAGATAGTGAGGGCGACAAATACACCTTACACCAGCAATTCCTTTGCAATCTTGTAAGATTTTGCCTTCGTGATGACACGAATGAGAGAAGGCTTTACTTCGGATAACGCGGTAGGAGCCCATTCAGCAGCCGTAACCTCCAGTACACTGGCCAGGAAAAAAAGGAGAGAAACCCAGCAAGTGAAAGTAATGTCTGACGTGCTTAGTTTGTCACGTTTGCGTCACGTGGAAAATGGTGGGAATTTTGCAGTAGTTTAGAGCTCAGTGACATAGGGAATACAAAGCGCACTTAGATAAATACTCGCAGATGCAATTTTTTATGAATGCAATTTTTCCTTATTTCAATTCCACCCCTCTCTGTAAGTTTTGTATTATATTTATCTTTTTTACAGGATCGCCCACGCTGCAATAGGGCTGCCAAAGGCCAGCCACCGGCACTGGGGTAATACCAATACACGGTAGTAGAGGAACTGGAAAAAAATTATTTCCATTTAGCCAAGGATTTCCAAGTGAAATACCGAGTGTCATCATGACTAGTTTAGAGAGAGAAGACCAGGCTGAGGCTGCTTTTCAGAAACTTGCTTCATCTTTTTTTTCCCCTGGAATTGTTCACAGCACAGGAGCCCAACGCTGTTGGCTCCAGCTATAGCACATGGGGCTGTAAAGTTTTATTATCAGTAGAGCAAATCACAGTCAGACTCTGCTAATCAATAACCTTTGCATCACAAATGACTTAAAGCAAAGCTCCTGTTGTACCTCCCTGCCTTCAGTAACAGCATGCTTCTCTTCTAGGTTATTTGGCATTGTTCATATTTGGTCTGAAAGGCTGGGGTTTGTACTCCCTCTCTGTGAAGGTGTAAATTTACACGACCGTTCCCTGAAATGTCACAGTCAACTTCAGTTCCATTAAGTGACGTTGATATTCCAGGACAACTGGAATTTGTATTCAAGTAACGGAGCAGAAAGGTTTGCAGAGAAAACATGTTTATTCAGTAGTTTGCCTTAGAAAAGTAGCTACGTTTCCATAGGAAGAAGGGAGCAGTTTTGCCTTAATTTTCTTTATTACACACAGAGAATTCGATATAAAGACCCTGAGACAGTAAGCATGCCTCGATGCAGCCCAGCTGCGCCAGTTCATTACCAAATTTTATTCTGGAATTAATATATTTACTGGAATTAACTACCGTGTGACCTGCTCTCAGAAGCATTTCAGGGCAGTTCATAAAATAAACTGTATAGTCAGTGTCATTTGTATGAGACAACAAGCAGCTCTAGATTCTGCTACTCGTGGGTTTTTTAGATGACGTTTTAGTTTTGAGAAACCTTTTCCAGTCTGTTAGGTGGAAAGCGGGATTCGGGCGGAAGAGGAAGGCCGTCAAACCCGCTGACGCGCCAACCGTGTCCCCGTTAGACGAACAGCCGGTTTGTTCCCGAACTCCTCCAGAGCGTGTCTGAATCTCAGCGGCTCGTGCTCTGGTCATCGGGCGTTTTCACTTCCGTCCTGGAAGAACAACCTCCCAAGCCGTCCGTTTTCTGCAGGCCAGAATTGGATTTCCCGGGGAGCCTTTTCTAGGCTCCAGCAGCCACAAGAAAACATTCCTAACGCGGCCAGGATATTTGCAGCTCCAAGAGCACTGCGGCGTGGGGCTGCGCTTTATTCTGTAGCCGGGTCAAAGCATCAGCATTTCAGGCAGTTCAGTTCTGAGGCGCAGGGACTACTCGCACATCTAATCTGAGCTTCTGCCCCGTTTACATTAGCCGTCTTATTCTGGTTGTACAGCAAGGGGGCAAACAAGGGCCGAGTGGCTTGCTGCAGCTGACGGAGAGAGGCAAATCCAGCCACGAGCAGAGCCTCCATTAGTGCCGCGTGCGTTGGGTAAAATCCGATTTGCAGCATTACTTGCTCGGTTTTGCTGCATAGCATCGTAAGGGCGTTGGCCGACGGCTGGTTTATGTGACAGGGAGCTGAGTGACCGATGAAAATGTTTTATTCCTACAGGTGTTGCTTTGCAAGTAAAATGCAGGAGAAATGAAGTCTGAAAATACAGACTCACATACCTGAGTTCAAAATGTACTGGTTTATACCGGTAAGGCAAGCCGGCATGCATTTTGAAACACTTCTTAGAATACGTTCATTTCCCCCAGACGATGTGTGTTGCCCACGTGGAGAGGAATTTTCGCTGTCCTTGAAAGGCTCGTAAACTGGGGCTGGTGGGAGGTTGTGCTGTCAGTACCCCAGAGAGCAAAGTACCCACAGCCACGCGCGTTGGCCTCTCGGAAAACGCCTGCGCTTCACAGGGGCGCTGCCCTGCGGGAGGCACTGCTGCAAATTCAAGTTCTGCTCGATTTTGGGTTATTCAGGAGTGAACAGCTTTCCTTAGCAAGCAGAATAAGCTCTTGTGTCAGGCGCTCCCAAAAACCGAGATCCGACCTGGAGGCTGCGAAGCCCGATGCACGCGTGGGCCGTTTTCCCTAGAGCTGTGAGAGAGGTTGGAGGTTTTCTCTGAAATAAATTCTGCACCTTGAGAGCTGCTGTGAAGCGGGAGAGTGCTTTGCAGCCAGGAGGGCAGGGTCAGGATATTTTACTCCTGATACCAGGTCTTTGCGTGGCAGAGGTTTGAAACCAGGTCGCGGATTCGCAGGGATTAATCTGGTCAATCAGATCCGGAGAGAAAGAAGTAAATGAACGGAAGAATTTTTAATAGCTGTTTGCTTATTTGGTGAAACGGGCGCGACGAATAGGCTGCGCCAAACCTAACGCAGTCGCTCGACTCCGCCGGCGATCTGCGGCGGAGTTCGTGTGTCTGGGGCAGACGCGGGTTTCTCTGGCTGGAAGCGAGCAGAGCAGGAGCCAAAGGAGGGGAGCGGCCTCTGTTAAAACTGTTGGGAGGGCGCTGCCTGAGAGGTCAAGTAATTAGATGTACGTCTAACACGGGGCAGCTGCTTGCCTGGGGTTTTTTATTTCTGCTGCGTGACTTTTAGCTACTTGCCCGTGTTACGTTGCACGACAACGCGGTCGCAGAAACCATTTAAATTTTTTCGTGTAAGAAACTTCTAGTCAACCGTGTCACAAATGTCTCAAAGCAAATTGCAGCAGAACGTGTAAAAGTGTTTTGCAAATGATTTCGGATGTCATAAACAACATTGGTCTGGTTTTAGTGATACTGAGATACCATAATCACTCGGGAAAGCCTTTGCCTCCCCAGTGACAACCGACAGGTGATTAAGATACTGGTTGAAAATAATCCTGTGTCTCATACGCCACTCAGCAAGGATAACGCTTTTTTTTCTCTCAACAGGCTGTTGTGAGGCTTTATTATGGCTTATAATGAGGCTGGGGATATTAGAGTGGAAATTGTACTGCTAATTGCTCAAGTCAAACTATCCTGACATGAGAAAAGAGCGTTTTCCAAACCCCAGTTGATGGGGCTGAATGAAGATTCAGAGACACGTACAGGACGTATTACTGGCGACCTATAGAAGTGAGAGGTGCATAATTATTTCTAGAACACTCAAGCCAGCTGTTGCTTTAGCCATTTAAGCAGTGGAAGCATGTTTAGGGATGCTTTTAGTAGAAGCAGTGAAAGAAAGTATTTAAAACGCTGTTTTAAATGTGAGGTTGGAACCCAGGGGTTTGGAAAACAGCAAATTATAAGGTAAAACTTCTTTTTATGAACAATTTAAAAGTCGGAATGACGCAAATTTACTATTAAAGTAGCTAAAGCAAATACAACTTTTTCCACATCAGGCAACGCACAGGTCAGCCGTCATTCTGGTGTTAAAATCAGGAGATAAACTAGAGGTACTTAATAACCACATGTGTATCAATTTTGTTGGACAAGGTGCCTAAAAACACGCCGCTGAATGTTAAGCATTGCAGAATTGTTGTGGAAACCATTGCAGAATAACGTTTGCATATAATTAACTGTAGGGCAAGTGTCAAAATAGCAATCATGAGGGAACGGGAGGAGAAGAGGCGTAAAGATAGGAATATCCAGCACAACGTAGGCTCCAGGCTTCTGGTGACTGTAGCTGACACAGACCACCTTTTAGCTGTCATTCTTTGCCTAATTGCCACCCACCCATATCCCAGACGACCATCCCCAATCAGAATTTAAAAAACCCAAAACATTAAGTGGAATAATTTTTAAGGAGCTCCGGGGAAATAAGAAAATCAGCTCCTGAAAAGCCGTTTGTGCCCTTGTTTGGGAGGGGAGAAGGGCTGGATTTCCCTCTCCGCTGCACCTACGCAGTTACAGCACAACAGAACGTGTCCACTCATTTTATAGTCAGGTTTATGCCACCTGCAGGGCAATTCTGGTCCCTCTGATATTGTCGTGTCCTCTAGGCTCACGGGCTAGAGGTGATGCACGCAGCAGGTATTAGTGGCTAGCATGAAGCATTTGTCAGTGTAATTCCAGATGTGGTTTTATAGAAGCGCATGAACGGCTAAAACACTCTCTCCCTGACCCGTTCAGCCGCAAAGCTACCGTCCCTTGGTCACGACACAAGGCTGGTGTACGGCAGAGTCTTGCCTGCTCTTCCTCCGCTCTTAAATGGGAGGAGTGAAACTAGCTCCGACGGTCCAGACCGTACGGGTGACCCCGGAGGTCACGTGTGGCCATCGTGAGGCCACCGTACGCGGGAGGTCGTCCGGGAGGGCTAATGATTGTCTTGGGAAAAGCACCTCTCCCGAAGCACCTCAGCGAGGACGCAGGGTTTCCTTCCGTTTGAGCGGCCGGCACAGAGTATCCGGTGCAACAGGAGGGACGCAGGGCATGAGTTCCTCGTTGCATTAGTAGCACTTCTTTTTCAAGCCAAAACGTAACTACCATAAAAGCCCTTTAAGACAATGCGAACCTGTACCTAAACGGATCTCTAGAAGCAGGGGCTCATGCATCAGAGCAGTCCCTGGAGCACATGTGTAAGCCCCTGTTCCTATTTTGAAAACTTCTAGCACGTAGAAAGGCTTCTTCACGAATTGATTTTTTGCTGTAATGGTACAAAATGTTTATATGAATATATTGCAGCATTTCAGGGAGTCTGTGCAGGACGCGGACTTGTTTACATAGAAGGAAATGTATAAGGAGTTTGTGAAAGCGGTGGCGTTAGGGTCTGCGCGAAGCCAAGCAGGCCGTTACCCCGAACCGCGCTTGCCTTGCTGCGTTTCTGGCGGACACTGGCAAAGGAACTCCTGACCCTCGCTTTCGAGTCCTGCTGGCACAGTCCTCGGGCAAGTCATTAAATCCAAAATCATTTGAGGAGCTCTAAGCACCATTTTCCCTTGTTTTACCTTAGTGCTGCTAGGAAAGGTCTCGGAAGGGGGGGGGGTGTGTGTGTGTGTAAAACCAGCCCAAACCCTCAGAACACTGACACTGGTTTCAGCTCGGACGAAGGCGGCACATCCAGCGATTTCACGTGCCGGCGGCGGAGCAGGGGATGCAGACGTCCTTCCTGGCAGAAATTTTGTGTGTTTCGGGCATTTGGATTTCCATTCAGCTGAAAATTCAGGGTTGCACACACCTAGCCGGGACGCTGCCCTGCGAGCTCGCGCGGCTCTCCCTCAGGTTTACCTGCTGTTACTTAACCCTCCTCAGACGCTTTCGTCAGTTAAGCTATTGTGAAAAGTTCTTCACGTTTGCTAAAGATTTGACTTGTGAATTATACTGATTTCTGAAAACCTATAAACGCAATCGCTGGTAGAAGGAGAGTTTCAAACACTTGCAAATTTTGAGCTGGGTTTTTGTTGTTGGGGTTTTTTGTGGTTTTTTTGTTGTTGTTTTTTTTTTTTTCTTTGATTTGTTTCAGGAAATAAATAGGCTGAATATATATGCATTTTTCCCCAAAAAATGATGGTACTGCTTATAATGCTCTGGTGTCTTGACTCCTTATTAAAATTTAAGTGGAAATGGACCAAGGAGTTAGTGCAGAGGCAAATGCTGCCTGTTACGGAGGCATTTAACCTTCCGAGAGGATATTTTCCCCTTACAGCCTAAGCTGTTTTCTAAAAAGAAATGGAGGAAGATAAAATCGCGTTGGTGAAAGCTTGTGCTGTCAAAATTACTTTGGATTTCTCTTTAATGGTTTTCTGTATCTGGGCGTAGGATGTAGGTGGTTACGGATTTGTTAGAAAATAGAAGAGCTGTCTATGCGTTGTTTCCATTATTATATTTATGCTATTGTGTAAAATTGATATTTTATGGGAGTTTTTGTTGCACAGGGTTTTCTCTGTGAGCAACAACGCCCTTAATTTCATCCTGGAGTTCACAAACTGGAAGAGACTTCCTCCAGCTGTAGAGCAAGGCCTTCCAGACTACAAAGGGAGGCTCACGGGGGCTCCCAAGAGCTGTTTTGGTAAGCAGGAAAAAAAAGCCTCCGTTGGTGTGTGTCGGCTTCCAGGCCGTAAGCGGGAAGCAGCTCTGGGTGCTGGTGCGCGATGGCAGGGGAGGTTCAAGGGTCGACAGACGCTGCTTGTCCGGAAACCGGGGAGCAGAAATAGCAGGTACCCTAAACACGCCGAACATATTTGGATGAATTTTACTCATTACGTGGCTCAGTTCATGGTCAGCATGGTTCAGGTAGGCCTTCTCAGTTTAGGCTGTCTCATCTGCTTCAGGTTAATGCACGTGCTAACAAAGATGGGCAGCGATGGAAATCAGCATTGCACCTTCCTGAAATGATTTGTTCGGCCTCCTTGGAAGGTTTAAGGGAAGGTGATCAACATTACTCTGTTATGTCCAGCTTGGGGTTGGACTAGATGGCCTTTAAAGGTCCCTTCCAACCCAAACCCTTCATTGATTCTATGTTTTCTAGACAATTTCCCACTGCTTTTACAGGTTTTGATTTTGTGAAGCGTCTATCCTGTTCCGTAAGCATCGGACAGTAATTAAAATACAAACCATATAAATCATCGTTATTAAATACCTACAAATCTAGCTGTTCATCGTCACTCCTGTAATCAAAATGTGGTCAGCCAGAAAGAGCCAATAACTGACTGGCCAGGAAAACACGAATGCTCGCTGCATTCACCCTTCAGAAAAGCAGCTTTGATGCACAGGCCGCGCACTGTGACCTCTGCGTTACGTCACTGAACAGCCGCGCTCGGGTGCCTTTGTGAGCGACTCATTTCAAAGCAAAATCTTCTGTACAAGGGTCTGTAATAATTGTTAAATTGTTTAAGTGATAGTGTTATTAAATAATACTTCCTTTGGCATATTTGAAGCTAATGAGGATCTCTTTTTGGAGAAAAAAAGACGACGTTTTATTTTGGGGAATTTTAGACTAAGTTCTTTGTTTCCTTTGCTATTAATAAATATATTTGTGCTGTAATAGCACCGATTGCTATGAAAACACTGATTCTAGCAGGCAGCAGTCCTTCGCTATCGAGAGCTATGCCTCATTATCTACCAGGGACTGGGGGGTTCAGATGGGATCCAGCTAAACCGGGTAACCGTAGGCAAGCGCTGTAATCCCATGGCATCCTGCTCGGTGTTTGACTCGCTGCTTAATTTTGCTTGATTTGCTGCTTAATTTTTCAGCCTCCATCCCTCTCCCGTCTCCTCTCCGTCGTCTCGAGAGACGGTCCGTTTTAAGGAGCGAACGCCTGCGATGGGACCGCTTTATCCGGGAGCTGCCATCGCCAGCGTGTCTCCAGGGCCACCTCCTCTCCCGCGATGTAGTGAGCGCCCACGCGGTCCCAGAAGCGGAGGATTACCTGGGGCGGAGAGAGGAGGGAGCTCCCTCTCACGCCCAGCCCGGCGCTGGGGATGCAGAGCAGGGACGCCTGCACCGCCGGCGTTCGGGGACGGTGCTGCCCGCGACCGAACCCTGCGGCCGCACATTTTGTGATGGCCATTAGCGGGCACCGGAGAAGAACTACTGAAAAGGACGGTAGTAATAAGTCTTTCTGTGCTGTAGTTTCATACTATCTCTAGAAGTTTGTTAGAAGTTCCATGGTTTACTTGTTTAAACAGTCTGTTGTAGCTTTCTAAGCCTGTGAACATTTTCTGGGTTTTTGAAAGGAAATTTTTAACTCTCACGGAGTAAAATCAGCTTGTTCAATGAACGCAGCTTATACAGTGGTCAAAATCTATTTGGTCAGACACTGTTAGTAGTCGCTTTATTCTAAGTACTGCAAATACCAAATTAAATTAGCTGAAAGTCAAGGAACACACTATTGTATCATTGTTATGAATTTATGTGTTGGGGAGTGATCTAGCCGAACCGGGAAAACAATATAACAAAGGAAATTTTTTGCTGAAGGAACAGTGATTTTTTTTTTTTTTTTTTTCTTTTTTTTCCCCCTTTCCTCGGTCTATATTTGGCAGAACATCGGAGTGGGAGGCTGGCTCAGAGCCTGCACCCAGTCCCTCCCCTCGCGTAGCCCACGGGCAAGGCACAAAGCATCCCCTCAAGCGCACTGATCTGACACCGCCATCCAAAAATCCCTCCTTCAATGAAGTGAAAAAGCAGCCCCTGTCCCCACGGGGTGGATGACAGGGCCGGGGCAGGGACACCTCGGTGGAAGACAGCGGCACCGCTCGCGCTGGGAAAGCCCTCATCTTGCGGAGGCAAAGCAGGCGCTGCCGCGCTCACTTGTAGTAGATGCTGAAGGCGTGGAGGATGTACAGGAAGGTCGTGATGAAGGCGAAGAACTGCACGAAAGGAAGAAGAGCAATAGCTGGGGTCAGCTGGGAGAGTGTAACCCCGCCTCAGAGCTGAAGCTCTGACCACTGTGGCACTGCTGGGCTCGGGATGGCTCTGCCGTGGCTTTAATGCTTGCTCTTGCGTCTCCGCAAGGGGAACTGTGGGTGCTCTGGCCTGCCTGGGGTTTTCTGGACCGACTCACCGAGGCAGCGCTGTTGAGCTGGTAATAAGACGGCGAGCTGCGTTCAGACTCAGACCTGATGGTCGCGTTGGCTTGCAAGACAGCAGCGCTCATGTACAGAATGGCCGTGGCGCTGTGGTACAAATTGTCCTGCAAAACAAGGGAGCCGCGGGGATCAAAGCCTGCCCGGGACCATCCTCCTCCCGTTCACCCTGAGGATGAGCCTCCATCCTCAGCACGTGCGAGTGCTTGAACGGGACACACACGCCCAGAGGGGCTGGAACCGAACCCTCCCGTGTGCCCACGCAGCACCCACGGCGTAACACAGCTTCCCCCGCCATTTCCCATCAAGGCAAGAGGAGGGAAAAGGGCTGGTTGTTTGCAGAAGGGCCGGCGTCTGGCCAGCTAACCCACGGCCAGCCACGGCCGTCTTCCGCCCGCACCGCTGCTGCCAACATCTGTCCCAGCCCCTCCTTACCAGCGCTTTCCAGTTCTCGCTGTTTTTGTGAAAGCCGAAGAGGTAGCTTAAGAGGAGCAGCAGGGAGACGAGGCAGGAGCTGATGGACACGTACATCACCCATCCCTGCAGCAGTGAGAAGGAGACGGAGGTAGCAGCGACGAGGATCCACACCCAGGCCCCGCAGAACTGTCAGGGACAAACAGAGGCGCCTCCGATGACGGTGGGATGGAGGAAGCCCCTTCTCCTCCCTGAGCCCCTCCTCACCTCCCCCCCCAAGCTGGCCCCAGCAGCGGGAAGCCCTGTGTCTTCAGGCAGTGCGGAGCAGCCTCCCGGAGCATCCCGGCACAACAGCAGCACTGCAGGCTGGCACGAGTCTCCCCGAACGCTCTTGGGAAATAATTCATAAAGATTCTTAAAAAAAGGAAAAGTTTGTTGCCCTGTTCGACACACGGAAACATCACCCTGAGGGCTTTGGCAGAGAAGGCAGAAAATGTGCTTTTATCTGAGAAAAGATGAATGATGGCATCAACCCAGCCCTGCCCGCTCGTTAATCTCCTGGGCTTGAAATCACAGCATGAGGAAGTCTCCTCCTGACTCCAAGCACCAGCCCAGAGCGAGTTGCTCGCTCCGGATCCACTGAAGATATTTACCGTGCACAAATAGCACGCGGACTTATCCGGATAAGGTCATGCCACCCTGTGCCGCTCCTGCTCCGGTGGAAAAAACTCCCCCAGATTTACGGCGGGGAGCCGAGCCCGTCGGCACGGGCAGCTCACGGCACAGCCCGGCCCCGGCCACTGCGCCCGCGGAGCGTGGGTGGTGCGCGTCGCCAGCGCTGTCGTGTCAAAGTACAGCAGCGGTTATCTCGGCGGCTCCCACCACACGCCCTCTGGACCCAGAGGCAACTGAAAGATTCATGGAATGTCACACGTTACTAGACATCCGACTGCCTTCAAGCCCTTGGAAAGACTTAATACAGAGGATGAAATTCCCTTGATTTTCAAGCAACTTCTGTGCGGTAACTAGAGCTGCTTCTGCCCCGGAGGCACCGGCAGCCCTCCAGCCTCTCCCAGCCCCACAGCAGCCAGCAACCCTCGCACAGGCTCTGGGATGGAGCTGGAGCGTGTCTTGTCTTCCAGCTGTTCCAAAAAAAAACCAACCCCACATCACAAAGACCGCCTTTGCGCTTCCAGTATCAGCTAAAAGGCGTTATTTCCCCTTAACGCTGTCTTCGGGATCATTTTGGGGGCTGCTCCCCGATTTTTAGATTCACTAGGATCGTTAGCAGGGTGCCGTAAGGCTGCAAAGCTCGGCATACTCACAATCTCCGGTAGGATGAATATGTAGGGGAAGGTTTTGAAGACAGCAGGGCCGGAGGGCAAGGCGGGCTGCGTGGGTGCCGCGGGGGGACACGCCAAGGCCATCTCTTCTCAGCCGACGCCACGACCGCTCCGGCTCGGCTCCGCTCGCATTTGCCTGCGCCGCACCGCTCCCGTGCGGGGTTTTAACTTGACACGCCCGCAGGGACGTAATCGCAGAAACCAGCCCAGGCTGGCACCACGCCGCTTCCCCCGACTGACGGGGCGGCCGGCTTCACGCACCCCGCCGCCAGCGCCGCGCCGGGGGAGCAACGGGACCCCGGCCCCGCCACCCATTCCATTCGAGGTCTTTAACGACGGGGAAAGAAAAGCAATCCGGCATCACGCCGGGGCAGAAACTTTTCCTGCAATCGATTTTTGTCCTTGGCACACTGTCAAGCCTGAAATACCTTTGCTTCCACTGTTGTTACAGCCTCCTCCCCTTTCTGTTCAGGTTTCGGCTGCGTGTCCGCGTCAGCCTCCCCCACACCCACTGGGCACGTCCAGCCTTCAAAAACTTGCAGCCAAACATTTTTTTTTTTTTTTTTTTTTTCTTAACAGACAGCCCAACGCACTGGTGAGAGACGGGAGGGTCCGCCCGCGTGCCCCCGAGTGCCCACGGAGGCAGCACCTCTGCCTCAGGGCTCCGTTCTGTCCCCTCTAACTCGAGCAACACCCAGCAGCAGGAGGAGGAGGATTTCCTAGTAAGATATCATATCTCTCTGTTAGGAGAGCCAAGTGATGCCCTGGGAATCTGGCTTCTCTGCCAAGCTCTTGCACAATGCGTCGCAAAGATCAAATCCGTGATGCTTCTTATTGCCCGAGCCCCTCCTAGGCCTGGGGGAAGTGCTTTGTGTCAGCGACTGACAGCGTCAAGTGCTGTCAGTGGGAGCCAGCTTCGGGCTGTGGTCTTTGACAGATGTCTTAAAACATTTCACACCAGACAAATCTGGTGCCTGGCTTGGACTTAAACCCGCGTGTGACTCGGTGCCTGCCTGCCTCGTCGGACACGCTGCCAACGTACCCGTCACCGCACAGAAACCACCCAGAGACGCGCGCACGAGAGAGAAACGGGATGGATAACTCCCCCCTGGGAGCAGGCAGCACGTGCTCGGGGAAAAGCAGCCTTTAACACCCTGGTCCACCCGAGGAACACCCTGCCGCTCGTCAGCCTGCCCTAGGAAGCCACCGTACGGCATGGCCCCGCAGCGGGGAAAGACAGCGTGTCCTGAACTCCCACCAGCTTTTATTTGTATTAGGTGGGTCAAGCACATTCCTATGAATAACCCAACCTTTTCCTGAGTGGGAAAGAAAAACAGTAAAACAGTCTAAATACCGAGCAACCTGGACGAGAGATGATTTTTTTTCCTAACATGGCTGACCTCGCTCAGCAGCATTCTTAAAGATCGCCACTCTTTTCCTTGCCTGTTACCAGCCGACTGGGGTGCCGTCACAGAGAGTCTTTTGTTCACCCCGACTAAAACAAAACTGGAAATTAATTGGAAGCTGCGTGAGAGGAGAAAAGCGCCGCCTCAGCATTTGCTCAGCTTAGGCAAAAGGTGACGCCCGAGGTGGCGACAAGGGGTACACACAGCAACAGGCAGCCACAGCCTTGGCTAACGTTGCGAAGTCGAAAATTTCAAATCAAATTCCCACTAGTTAAACTGATAAAATAATTTTAGTTGCTTTCAAAATAGTGGTAAACGTGTGCAAATATTAACGGCAGTTCAGAGGGACCACAGTTTCTCTTTGGTAAGAAATTTATTTATATTGTTACCCCGTTCTTACATAGCCTGAATTTTTTCTTCTATAATCCGTTCATACTCCAGGATCGTTTTGCCTCATTTCTCCTAAGAAATCGTAAGCCAGCTCTGAGATATCAAAGGCTTTGTGAGTGTTTTCTGACGACAGCAGGTACTGAAGCGCACCATCGTTCTCTCGGCTCTTCTTCAAAAAGTCAGCAATCACCTTCCAGCGAGACGCTTCAGACTCTTCCTCGGCCCACTGGTAGTCAGGGAGGAAGGTGGACTGGAGGAGAGGGAAGACAGAGTCGTGGTATACCAGGACAAACAGAGACTTCAGAAATTCTCGATCTCTCTGCAGAGAAGAGCATTTGATAACATTTCAGTGCAAATACATGGTGTTGCCAAGCGCTTCTACAGAAGTAATGCACACAGGAAAAAATCCAGACAAGAAAACATTCAACTAACCCCCAGTTCCCAGGATAACAACGGGGAGAGATTTGACCTGCCTGAACAAACATCAGTTAGCTCGGACGAGCCTCAAACTCGCCACCAAGAACTCTCTAAACTAAGATCAACAAATCTGCTCTCCAACCCACGTACTTTTCCAAACGACAAAGAGCAGTGATATGCAGCGACACCAAACAGGGCAATCTGTACAACGGGCACCGAGAGCCCTTCGCTCGTGGGGTTTTTGTATCTCTTCCTAAAAAACACCAGTTTTAGTGCGTGACAACTGCTCCCCGCAGCCTCTGCAGGCACAGGCTGAGACTGCCGCGGCCGCCGGGCAAGTGCCGCATCCTCCCCGCCTCGGAAGCCCAAACTCCACTCGTTTCTCTCCTGCTTTAGGTGGAGAGTTGCAAGTCCCCCGCTCCCCGCAGCACGTGGCTCCTGGCAGGAGGTAAGGGCACACCAAAAGTACTGTTATATCATGCTTTGACAGGACATTCTGTGTGTGGCGAGAATTATGCCCTCCCCTGTAAAGACCAATTTGCAAACCCCAGAGACTAAGGATCAGCCTGGACAATTACCGAGCACCGAAAGACCCCGACTGTTCTAACTAGACAGGATTTGTGCACCTCGTTTTCCAGGCGCCCACTAGAAACCCCCTTCACGCCAGAAGGACGCACACGGAGCGCTGCCTCCTGGAAAACTCATTGACCACCGAGACTCTTACAGAAATGCTCCAGAAACGCTCCAGAAACACGAGCGCTGTGGCTGGCATCGAACAGTTCCCGTCCCAGCAGGAGACTGAGCAGCTGAGTGTCATGTAACCACGCAGGAAGGCATAAGAATTCGCCGGGCAGCAATCCTACCGCGGGAGTGGCACCTGACAAATCAGGTAAAACTGGATGGTTCTGGGATACCGAGTTACTAATTCTTTGAGCAGATCAGCTTTTGTTTTGGATGAATGGCCTTGAAAAAGCGATTCTGACTCAAAAGCATTTTGGATTTTTTGCATAAATGGGGAGATCTCCTTGCATATCAGTTCAGCAGCATGCACAAAGGATGGAATAGCCTGCTGCTGCTCCCGAGTGAAGTGCCTTGGATCAAGAGCCAAAGCCTTTCTCATCCAGTTACCTACAGCTGCTCTTTGTCCAGAGGATGGGAAGTAGGACGAGGTACAGGTGAGCCTGGTGACACGGCCAATTTAGTTCTTCCCCGGCTGTCTACACGCCAAAATGGGAGATTACAACTCTCTGAGGTAGGGAGATGTGCAGAATTTGGCGGCCTTTCTGCAGGCAGACTGCGGGAGGTCTGGAGCTCAGAGGTCAGAGGAGGAAAGACAATTTGTGGACCTACACAGCCCCTTTTGTACCGGTGGAAAGCTTTTACCAGTCAAGTATTGGAAGCACATCATGAAAGGGAGCCACGCTTTGGGTACGAACCTATAATAGCTTCCCCACTAACAACCGTATACCGACACCGAGACAAAAAGTTACAAGTTGATTTCTTATCCCTTCTTCTCCTAGTTTACTGTTATAAATACGGGTGGGAAATGCTAAGAACGGCATTTAGAGTATCTACAGTTTCTAAATAACTGTAGGGTGAGAGGAAAAGTTAACTACCAATAACCCCGACAGAAAGCTTCTAGCTTGAATTAGATTGAATGTATGTCAAAGAAAAAACTGTAACTTATTACCTTCTCAGATCTCTTTAATGTTCTTTCTCTATCTGCCCAAGCGCTCTAAAATGAAACAACATATAAAATCAGACTGAGATTGTGGAGATCGAAAGCAATTCTGGTTTTAGCTGCAAAAATCTTGCCCGCTGCAATCCCGCAGTATTTTAAGCTGCTGTTGCAGTCCCGCTTTCTTCACACTCCCCATTCCTCCCTTGTACAAGTTTAGTTGATTTAAGCAAACAGCCACTCCACCAAATGTTAGATGGGAGGATTTGGAGATTTGAAACCTCCAGGGCCATATAAATGAAATCAAGGGGATCCACTTTTCAGAAAAATCAATCATAACCGAGGCTGACTTTTTCCACCCTACAAGCATGGAGAACTCTAGCCTGACCCCGAAGCCTGACAGCCTCTAGCAGTAGCATCCTTCAGGCAGAAATAACTCAGCTGTTGGCATCTGGTACCAGGACACCCGCGAGGGACCGCGGCGTAAATGCGGTGAGCGCTGTCCTGTAACTGCCCCTCGGAAGCTAAGCCAGCTCCTACCTGGCATGAAAGCAGCCCTGTCCTAGAAGTCAGACGGGCATTCAGGCAGCTAATCCACTCTCTCGCTGTGGCTACGTGGCTAGCAGCGCTCACACTAGCCCGCTTATGTCTCTGCATCCCTTCTGAAGGTACTCAAGCATCCTCTTGCGATTTTGAAGGTGCTGAGACACAAGAGAGCTGCACTTACTTGGAATGTTTGGAACTTTTGTGCTGTTTGGCGTTTCCATTTATCTTTTCACAGGATTAAAAAAAAAGCTCAAATTTTGCAAACTGTCTGGAAATCCTGATGCAACAGATGGAACCGAATGCTACATGGATAACATACCCGCAGTGCGTCCATCAGGTCTGGTTGATCCATGAGTTGAGGGAAAGTTGCCAAAACAGGATTGCAGATTAATTCTGAAACAGAGAACAGACACCATTCAAGGCTAAGGAAGAAACAGGATGGTTTTCAAGGTGTCAGCACATGAAGGTATTCAACATATCCCCTCCCCTCAGAATATTTCAAAGGGAAAATTAGCTGTAATAGTACTCCAGAGCAGTGGGGGAAGTAGAAAAGCTCTCCAACAACTGCATGCTCTGACTGTAGCAAACTCTCAGTGGCTGAGGGGCAGTTAACCTGAGAGAGGACAGGTGCCCAAAACACGATTGCTGGTTTATTAGGAGAAGCCAGCAAGCAAGAGACCTTACTGGTTTAAGCTAGGGGTAGAGCGAGGTGTCCTTCCTCATTTATGCACCTGTCTTTTCTACAAACATCTGAAGTTGTGCCGCCTGATTTGGATGTTACGGACGAACACATCTTCATTTACCTCAGTCTGGCTTGTGTTGTGTGCAATTTTAAGATAACCGGGTAACAAGTGTCATAGTAAATTTACCAAACAGGGCACGTCATCAAACTGCATGGGTGCCCTGCGTGCCTCTCGGGTTAGCTACCGGCGGAGTAGCTGGGTCTCCCGTTAGAGCTGAGCGGGCCGGCTGCATCCGAGTCGGGCACGGCAGAGCTGCCGCCCTGGGACTGGCAGGAATCAAAGCTCTCGTCACAGCAAATCTCGAACCCCAGTGGCGCAGGGGTCCTGTCATTATTTTAGTTAATGAGACCGGATAAGATTGGAAGAGTGCTACAAGTGACAGAGGAATTTTGGTTGAAGTGTTTTCTTTCTCTTGTGATTTTAAATATTTAATGTACACCATTTCTTCATGTTGAAATTGATGGGAAGTTTAGTAAACTCACCATTTACTAATAACAAAACATTTCATGGAAGCAAGCCAGAACTGATTGCTTTTGTGAAATATAGCAGACATTTTACGTTGCCTATTTCTGAAGTGACAGCTGATTTTGAAATAAGCGAGATCTTCTTGTGTTACACCGGAAAAAAGTAGAAAATGGCTACCAGAACAACTTCTGAAATGCTGGGGCAAAATCCTCTAAACCATTTCAAATGAAGTCTGGATCCAAATGGATGCAGTCGAACTCCAGGAGAGGTCATCAGCCTGATCTATCGTCCTACGTTATAAGATCAAACCAAGTTAAGTACGGCAGTTCTCAACTGGCCTTTAAAAACTAAGCGTTTTCAGTTTCTCGGTGATAAGTTTATTAAATAAAGCATTAAATAGTCTGACTTTCAGATACTGAAATCAGTATGCTCAGAATGTATATTAAAGTTCAAGAAAATCAGGAAGGGAGTTAAGTTCTGAGTACCTTTGAAAGAGGAATCTGTAATTCAGATGCCTGAGTATGGCTAAAGGTTCTAAGTTAACAATGTTAGTAAGTGCACCAGCAGATGTATTTGCCATAGGAACAGATGACACATAATTCAGTCTGGAGAAGAGACAGCAGAAAGCACAAGAAAATCGCTTGCAGTACCAACATACATTCATCTGTAGTACAGTTAAGGAATGTAATTTTTCCGTATTTCAAATTTATTTTAAAATGGAGAAGACTATAAACTATTACAGTTCATTTGAAGGAAAGCTGTGGAGGAATAAGACAGAGTTGCAAAATCAGAGCAAAACACTGACTTCTAAAACCAGGGTTCTTCCACTTCTGTCTCTTCCTGCTGCATTAGCCCATAAGTAAATAATAATAAAAGAAACGATGACACAGCCTCAGTGACAAAAACATCCGCCTAATCTCTTCTATAACTCACAAGAACATGCAGACACTAGAAATGGATGAGTAAACCTGCGTGCACATCTAATCTCTTGTTGCATGGGTGGTGAAAAGGAAACATTTCTCTTCCAAATTACCCTTTATTTTTATTTACTTATGCATTTGGAAATAACCCTTTACCCGACCGCGTAGGCTTTTTTTTTTGTCAATGAGAATTTCATTGAAACCACTTCATTCATACTCCACAGAAAACAAAACTCTTCTCGTGGGGTTTGCATTCTGTTACGTGAACCGATGTCAACCAGGGCAGCGCGTTAGCTGCGAGCTGCAATATGACTGGTTTGCGTGGTGGTATTGGCAGCAAGGGGCTGTTCTCGTTTATCAGGAGGGACAACAGCTTTCTGTTTGCCCCCACAACACCTGCACGCTGAAGGTTAAAGCACTGAAATCTCTAGGCAGGGAGCACGACCTCCTAACCTTGTGAGACGGTCGGTCAACACCAGCACTGCCAGGGAACAGAACTCTACAGGCACCCTGTATCAGAGAGAGTTGCTCCTGCAGAGCCCTGCTTTCGCTTACAAAATGGAGACTTTGGAGACAGTCCTTCTCTTTAGGAACCCGATCTTTCTCCAACACCCTCTCCGTTACTGAGCTCTTTTCCACAACAGCAATTCTTACCTGTTTTTTGTGCTTACCTGTGCTTTGCGTGCTTATTCTGTCTTTCAGGAGTGCATCGCCAAGTATTTGGCGATAAAATATCAAGAGGTGGATGCAGCACATACTGCCAATTAAGGTTTCTGGTAGCAAGCTATTGGGAAAATAAAGAACACACAGTTGAGATTTCTATTCAGAATTGTTCCTCCAAAGCATCGTTCACGAAGCCTTGAGGGCAGTCACAGTTTCACAGAGGTTATTAGCAGCTCATATTGGCACTCCCCTGACTCTGCCACAGCTTTTGACGGTGCACACTGGTACGGCTGTAACAGCCAGAGTCTTGCTGTTGCAGTTTTCAATCTTTTCTAAACTTAAGAGATTTGTTTGTTTGTTTTCAACAAAATAGCTCCAAGCGTCAAACCGAGATCGAGAACAATATGCAGGTGGCGCAACCCTCGGATTTTTCCCATAGCCAGTGCTCCACGGAAGGGGAACACTGGAGACCTCTGGAACCATTCTAGGCTATCTGAAATGCTTTTTCATGCTGTGGCAGCACACACAAATACTTACTTCAGGATGTCTTTTGACTGCGTACTTAACGACCTCAGTTTCATTGTAAGCACAGGCTGTTTCTTGAGCGCTATAAACTGATGAAAAACACCGCTACCTGCTTAAGAAATAAACACCCAATATGAAATCCGTCATTGTGAAAGAACGTTAAGAATTATATTACAAGAATGGACATTGAAATTTGGCAAGAGATGTTTTGCTAAAACTGTAATTGTTTAAGGATGGTCTCAAAACCAGGAGGAGGTGAACGTCTGAGAAACTATCAACATATCAGCTCTTTCAGCACATGGTCTAACACCAGCTATCGCCTCTCTCTAGGCTGGTGGACTCATAACACGCGCAGAGTACCGCGGAGGAAGCATCCAAACCCAAGGGGTAAAGGCCTCCTATAGCTTGCGGCATGTGTCACTGGCAAACGGATGTTATTACAGCTTCCAGAGGAAAGCTGTGGCCGCCCCTATTTCAAACACAAGTGGTCTATCGTCTGAACCAACCCTTAGCCAAGCTTTATTCAACCCCCCAGGGAAACACCAGTACAGGTCTTCGGTAGTGTATTTATGCACACGTGGAACTTGCGTGTAAGTGATACGGGATTGATGATATGTGACTTGAACAGCCCAGCTTGGGAACTCTTTAGACCCGTGTAACTGCAGAGCCTTGTACCATCACCCCATAGCCAAGAAGCGTTAGGTGCAGTCAAAGAAATCATTGAGGAAATAATCCCCAACCTGCAGAGAATGGAAATCACGGAAACGTTGGCACTGGCAGATAGTAGTTCCGCATCCCACCAGTCCTAACAATCAACTCTCTCTCATGCAAAATGAGAACACACAAAACCAAACCGTGATGCGGTGACGGCACACTAACGAGAGCCCTGGCTGAGCGCTGCACGTTGTAAAACAGGTACAGCGTTTCATTTACGTGATGTTTAGGAGAAACCACACCTCTTCTTGATATTGACGGGTCAACCTCAACGCCTCTCTCATAGGGAGTACCACCATTCAATAGCAGCTCATACATCCTGTGAAAGAAGAGCAGCATAGTTAAAAGACGTACGGGTACGTGTTCTCACAGTCACTCTCTGAGAAAGAAAGAAACGTGTTATCTCAAACAAAAACCAACATGGTGGTTCAGGTTATGGCTAGTATTTTATATGAAATGACTATACATAATTACTAAGTAACCAAACCTGAAATGATAAATTTGAAACTTGTATTATATTGGGAAACTAGTTAATTATTTTAGAAGAAATTAGCAACACTGATTCTCCTCCACGCGACTCCAATATTTCTCTTACATGAAATTTAGCAGTTGTTTCATTAAAATGTTTTTTGAGGAGTCATCACCTGAGTATCAAATCTTAGATATGGAAGATTTTAAATGTCAAAGAATAATGTAATCCTAGTTCTCATCTCATTGAAAAACCCAGTGCAACCTGGACGTTAGTCTGGGTTACACCTGCCCCTATCAGTGTGTAAGTATGAAACATGAACCTTACTCCTAGCCTAAAACAGATCTCTATACATACATCTGTAAATACAGAGGGAGAAAAGGAAAACCTAATAAGCTTACTTGGAAGGAACAGGCATTCCATCAGAGGTAAAAAGCTTCAGAAATGCCCAGCCACAGCTTAGCTCTCCTCTTTCGCCTGTTGACTAGAAAAAAAGAGAAGCGTAAATAACTTGAGCAGCTAAACCAGAACGAGTAACTGAACCACAAACAATTATTTAGAATAATCACAAAGAAGTGGTGAAATGGTAAAAGCCCTAGATTTGTGGTAAGCCAACATTGACTATGTCACATTCACAGGTGCTTGAAGATGTTTTACCGAACACCACACACAGTTATACTGAAGTTGATCATCCTCAAACACATTTAGGAGATGAGGATTTATAAAGAAATACCCATTGAAGGGAAACCTAAGTGTATCAAGCTCCTGAAAAAGAAGAAATGCGCAGATACAAAGGTAAAATCCCCCAAACCTGCACTGATACCCTAAGGAATGCAGGACAGAAAGGAGGAGGGAAAAAGTATACCCAGGGGATTTACCCCTCTGATTCCAGAGTCAACAGTTTCCAAGCCAGCGACCCTGTGCATCAGAAGGCTTTATTCATAGTACCAGAGACACCGCCGGGGAAAGGGAGCTGATCCTGTGTGCCAGCCCATCCATTCCAGACCCCAAAAGCACCAATTACAGGTAGGAGCTTGCAAACACTCCAGACTTCATTTGAACTTACTCTATAAACAGAAGCAGATAACTTTGCATAATCTTGACTACCCCAATTAGCTGTTCTGTTCCACTAGGTCTCTGTGAACCATCACTTGCCAACATGCTGTTCATCACCAGGACTCATCAGTCCAGTTTCCTACAGCTGCACACTCTGCTTACATCCCTGCACAACAGCTCTGCATCCCCACCACGCTGTCGGCACGTCTCTCCTCCGCATCTCCACAGGCACTGCACTCTTGCACCCTAAGCTCATGCAGGTGTTAGTAAAGAGAAAATAGGCCCCTTTGCAACTTCTCTATCCAGGCCTTCAAAATTCTGTTGCCCACCCTATAGTACCCTGCTTGCTAACCGTTGCGGTTACCCCACTTTTCATCTTTCACCCCGATTCACTTGATCGCCAAGATTCACCTGAGGAAGACTGTGACCGTAATAAAAACTAAAGTTTCGCTTGTCTGAAATAAATCACAAAGATAGAAAAACAATGCAGAAGCGAAGAGAGAATTGCTCCTTTGTGATCACATTACAGGATATCTTTGGCAGACTAACAGAAATTATTTCAATGCAAGTAAAGGTACATTCATGTCCACTAGTCAGGAAGTTTTTTATTCTCTAAATGTTGACTAGAACTAGAAGTTCCAACACCCAACATCTCTCTCCCCTCCCAGAAGCCAAAAGGAAGACAATCTTACAGTAAGCTAGGCAAAATTGAGCTAAACTTCCATTTGAATCTCACAGTTTGCTGCTGGGATACTGCAGCTGAACGCCAGATACGGGCCTGCTGGTTCACTTCGTAAGCACGTGCTTGGAATGATTTCTACTGCAACCTTACACACTTACATTGCGAATATAAGTGATGCCAAGTTCAAATAATACACCAATGTCTGAAGATAGAGAGTTGGACCTGACAAAACAGTCGCCATCCAGCAAGCTGGGTAAAATGCCTGTTACCTAATGCAGAGAGAGGGGAGAAAAAGAGAAAATTTAATGTACCTGCTAAAAAACGCTGCTGATTTCTAAAGGCCATCAAGCACATCACTCATTCATGTAAGATCTCAGACCCAATCCCATTGCATATAGAAGAAAATGATGAGTAGAGAACCAATTTCAGGTGAAACCTTGCTCCCCTTATCCTGCCATGAAACACAGTTGTGCTACCAAGGTCCTTTTTTTGTGCGCAATGACAAGCTATTAACGAACTTTAGATATCAAAAAGCACTTAATTCTCTCCAAGAACACAGCAACAACTGGGATGAAACATGACATCGCTACTGCTGCGACGTCACCCGAAACACAGGACAAAGCATGTGCTCTTTCTTTAATGAAATCAAAGCGAAAGCTCACACGCAAGGTGGCTACCGCCTTCCCTTCTCTGTGAACACCACGTAGTGTGCGCCTGATACCAATTCAGAGCTAACCAGTTAACCGGCTGGATCACCAGTCCCTCCTGCTACTTCTCCTTCCCCCCAGCTCTTTTGCCCAAAGTGTTTTTGCTTGGACACTTAGTTTAGTTTGAATTTGTGCACTTCAGCACGTCTGGTCTTTTCTGCATGTTCAGTTTGGTTCCAGTACGGTTTATTTCACCAGGAATACCAGAAGTCATAGACATCACTAAATAAGAAGCTGGAAATAGATAGTTGCTGGCTATGTCACTCCCTGAGCGAGATACCCACCCTTGGAGAAAAGGTCCACGTCTGAGGGTTTTTGGGTTGCCACGTAGCTCTCACTGTGTGAATGTTACTCAGCACCTAAAGCGTGATAGTGGTGAAAAAAGCTGAGTTCTTCTGGAAAGCTACACAGCTTTAAGAAAATGCAGTATAACCCCAGATCAATCCAACACTGCACACAAAGACAAAATTATGCTTTCTCTTCAACTTTATCAGACTGTTTCAGTTTAAACGAAGTTTTCTCTGAAGCCACAGAGCACTTTCCAACCATCCTTGCTTCATATACACCGGCAATGGTCCCTTTGCCCCCAAGAGCATTCGGCACAGCAGGAAGAAAACTGCCAGATCATCAGCGTTAGGTGCTGTTACAAAAAGCTGCTCTATACATACGCACGAAGGAGCAGAGGAACAACTGCAGGTGGGGAAATCTGAATATGACCCTGACACAGCTATTCCCAGGCCCATCACAGGAGAGAGATCAGCCCAGAAAAGGCTCGTCTCCACAAACACGAGGGAGCAGAGAGGCACAATGGCAGGTGGGGGAACGAGAATTATGGGCTCAGAGGAATGGAGCTCTCACCCCAGCCCCTCCCAGGGCGGCCCAGGGGCTGGGTGCGACACCCATCACAATGAGTCAAAAGGAGCAGCTCTCTGGATCACCTTATGGACTGAAAGGCGTTCCTGCCTGGGGATATGAGACACTGTGGCATGCAGGGGAAAAGCACTCTGGGACTGCACATGACTTACTGTGCGATGTTCAGGGGAGGAACCAAAGGCAGAGAAAGGGAGGGAGCAAGATGCTTCGTGGAGTAACAAGGGTGGGAAAGCAGAAGGGTAAGTATGCATGTCTGGCCATGCCTGGTACCTGGTCAGTGCAGTCTCTCCTGTTTTTTCATTAAACTCCATTTATAACTGTTTTCCTGGGTGAATGGGCTCTCCATTCTGAATGCATGTGTGTGTGTGGACGTCTAGGTGCCAGCAACTGCAGGCCACTGGGGGCCTACATGGCTGGTGTGTCTGCAGCTGGAGGGAGCGAGGGTACGTACGTCAGCGTGTGATCGCAGGCGAGTGTCAGGCCAGACAAATCGGAGAGTAAGTGAAGCGGCCTGGAAGGCAGGTTGTGTGTGCGTGTCTCTCGCTCTCCAAGTGAGACAGCTGGAGGAGTTGGCTGCCAGAGGGACCAGAGTGTGAAAGATCCTGAAAGATCCACACCTCAAGACTTTGACAGCCAAACAACTTACCCGGTTGCCGTCGAATAGACAGAGTCGAACGTGCCTACTGAGAACCTGTATACTGCCTCCTGGGACAGGAATCATTTTACAGCTACATAAAGTTACAATCACGGATAATCGAGTTGGTCTAGGATAGATCTGAAATACAGACAACAGGAGGATTAAATCTACTGGCTCCTCCTGAATGTGGTATCACTTTGGTTTTATTTACTGAGATGACAGAGTGTAGCGTTCACTAGACGGGATTCTTCTAACCACAAAGCCTGTGTAGTATTAGCAGCAGCAACAAGATTTCTTCATAAGCCTTCAGCTCTCTTCTAAAAAGACTGCTACAAATATTTTAATGTGAAAGGCAGAAGGTCCTATCAAAGTTTGAGATGAAAGAAATATTCTAAAAGCGGTGCAAATCAAGACATAATCATTAATGAAAACAAAAGACGACAAACGGAATTGGTGATTTCATGGTGCCCAGCAGAAGTTAACGGTTTAAAAATTCAGCCTTGTCACCCATGCAGATCTGCTTCACCCCAGACGGGAAGGAACCCACAAACTTAAGATGAAACATGACTCATTAGGTACAAGTTTTCCCGTTGGGTATCTTTTTTTTTGTCTATCAGAGAGTAGGATGTGATCACACCTGCTGCCTAAGGAGTCTGGATTGACAACGAAATCTATTGTCTGTTTCGCAGCAGCCTTCACCCACCAGTACAAAATATTGCTAGCCATTCGCGTCTATGGATCCTGTCATTTCTCTCAAACCAAAAGCATCACAGCTTTCGTACCAGTAACACTCACAGTATTTTTTTCAGAGTTCCACACCAAGTCTTTGAAAGCCAGCTGCGACGGAGTAAGTTCAGGCTGCAGAAAGTAACTTGCTCGAAACTGATTGCCTACAAGAGTCATTTTAAAAATATTTAAAATTGTTTATCATCTTTGTTGCCACAATATGAACAACACCCAAAATTCAGATGTGGCTAGAAGTCTATTTGAATATTTGACTGGTCCAAACAAAACTATGGAGGTATCTTCTACAGGCACCCTTTAAAAAGGGTACTTTTACTATTTGTAAGTGTTCTGCAGTATTTCATTCCAGAAGCTCAGTAATTTAACAAAAAGAGCTATTGACTTGAAACAGTTTTAAAGAAAAACTAAGAAAATATGAGATGTGTAACATCCTCAGTGAAGAGACTCCAAAAGATCTCCAAAAAAAAGGGAAGATTCAAAAAAATCATTGTTTTTTGCAACAGGAAGTATCTTCCAAAGAGGAAAACCTTTGAAATCATTAGGAACTGTGTCATTGCTCCATGTAGCCAGGATTTCACACAGATAAATTAAAACTTAATTGAAGAAGGAAAAAAAAGCCTTCTATACGTTATTTGACAGGTTGAATATAGCCTGTACCAATTACCAATTACGCAATACTGATCTGAGTCCAATAGGCTAGTAACAAGGCTAAAAAACTCCCCACAGACCAAGCGAATCCTGCACTGCAGTTATTATGGGAAAAACCTTACCTTCTTCTAAGAGCTGGAAAAGCATGGACAGGCGGAATCCTGCAGGAACTGCTCCTATGGTTGCCAATACCTCCACTGCATCATTCTATTAACAAAAAACCCCAAACAGCTATTGGCGTTCCTGCTATTTAACATCGAATTCTATCCTCATTTAGAACTCTCACACAACCAATATCAGAGACCTGGGCATCGGTCACCTCTTCTCATCTGAAGCTCGTCTGGCCCATCTCCAGGAACTACTTTTGCTCTGTTTCACGTATCGACGCAGCCAGGCTCCCATTTTGTTAAATCCCCCTTCCATTTCAAAGCAGCAGCAGAGCAGCCAGTTATAGAACAAAATCACACCCTTGAAAGAAACGGTGTGATACTACTGTGGCAAAACAACACGAGACATCTCATTTGCATCTTCGTTCAGACGACACGCGGACTGGGCTATAACTGCAGCCTATTTCTAAAGCATTAGAGAACCCTAGAATTTCTGGCTACAAAAACCAAGGTGTTCATTAAAAACATTGGCCTGCACTACGAGAAACAGTGTTTAGTAAAAAGCAAACCTCATCTACAAAATCATTAACGTTATGGTAGATGGAGTTGCAACGTAAGAGATACACCTACCTCTGAGATAGCTCTTCTTACAGCGCTCCAGTGAGAATCTGTTCTGGAAGAAAAGTAATGCATTTTTTATAATACATCATCCTCGTGTGGGCAAAAATTTAAACACTAAATACAGGCTTGTCTTCAAATACCAGCAGCTTAATAACTGTATTTTTCTGAGATACTAATAATGACATATTTCCAGCTACTAGGACTAATTGCTAAACTATCTCCTGAGCTGGAACATAATTCACACATGACCCAGCCATTCTTTGATTTTATGGAGCAAACCAAAAGCAAAAGCAAACCAAAGCAAAACTCCCAAACAAACCCACTCAAGTAAAAGTGTGTCTGCAAGCTCAAAAACACCCAAGTGTCTGCTGTACTGAAAAGAAAAATGCCGTCACAAAGCACCGACTACCCTTGCGAGGTATTCTCGCTGTAAGAAATGTGTCGCCAGCTTTAAGGAGAGTAATTTTATACTTACTTGCCTTTGCACCATCTGTTTACCTTTTTTTAATTTCAGTTCCATCTGCTGTTTCATCCACCACTTCTATGTGTTCTTCTCTTTGCTCTTGGCTGTCGACATCTTCGTTACGGACCTGGAATTCAGATTCAGAAAGGGAAAGCACATGATTTCTTCACAGTTCTGTTCTTAAAAACACTTTCTCCAACCACAGCACATGTTAATGGTTTAGAAGAGATTTTCTGTCTGCAATGACCTATCACTCCATAGCGCTGTAACTGCAGAACACTGCCCTTAGTTCTGCGCTTACGGCAAGGGCTTGGAGCATTCCTACGAGTAAGCAAGAGGACACTTTGGCAAAGCGGGCTCTTTAGAAAGAGAAATACATCAGCATCATGAAGTAAAATGTTAGCACCTCAACACGCTCTTCAGTTACACTGTGAAAAGCTCTGTTCCAGGGGGTAAAGGTTGGACTAACAGGTCTCACTCCATCCAAACCATACCCACATTTAAATGTTCACCCCAATTGTATACTGGATATATGTGCATAAATACAGAAAGTAACGTGTGAGCCACTCTGAAAATGACAATTAGAAAGTCACAAAACTTTTAAATCTCATTTTGAAAAGGTTCTTCCATGTCAAATCACAAAACCTCCAACATTTACACAGACTCACATTTCATATAAATTATGAAAAGCCCAAATTAGTCCGTAGCAGCTTGGAGTCTTCAGAGTTGACCTTTAGTGACAGAGATTATGACTCCCATAACAAGGAACTTCCCTGCCTTTCCGTGCCACATCTGCACAAGGCACAAAAACGCTGCTTTTGCTAGCCACCTCCTTTCACACGTATACGAACATGGTGTTATTTCCCAGATAACTGGCAAAACACTGCTGCGTACCGCCGCGTAAGCACGATGATCCATTTTATGCAGCTATATCATCATTAATGTATATAAAACAGCAGAGGCGAGCCCAGAACAGCAGAAGGTTGCAGCACACTAACCGCAAGGTAGGTTCTAGGAACGAGGCCTCTCTCCCCTTTCGAGTTTTCAGCTACCCACCAGCCATCCGCCTTCTTGTCATGTATAAGTAGGACTTCACCTTTCTTTGCCATTGGAAGGAGAGACGGGGACAAAAGACAGACAAATATTTCAAAAGGGCTCCAGGCACAATTTAAAAAAAAAAAACCAAACCACCACACAAAGACTTATTTTTTCCCACAACGGACAGACCCTGCCACTATGGAAGGTGGCGAAAGGAGGCTGGAGTCCACCAAGCCAAATGTACACCAGGAAAAGCCATTTATCCCTGAATCCTGCAAGGAACTGGCTGAATCCCGGGAGCACGGGATTTAATTATAGTTATTGCTTAATGCAGAACGATCCACAGTACCGACATGTCAAAAAACTTAGAGACAGAGTTACCGTAAATGTGAGATCCCCTTCCTGCTGTGCATCAAAGTTTCCAACTGCAATACATTCTTTAACATTTGGATCATCCAGCAACTTATCCTCGTCTTCATCATCTGTTTCTTCGCTGTCTTCCTCCTCACTAGTTTCTTCGTCTTCACTCTCATCCTCTTCTCCATTTTCATCTTCTGTTTGAGGACCTTTCTGACGTTCCTCATCCCTACCCAAAATAAATTAAACTTTAATTATTATTATAACAAAGCATCTTGAAATTGCTGTCAAGCCTTGCAACACAGGCTTCTCTGCAAGGACATTATCCAGATACAGAATTTTCATTCCTCTGTTTTACTCTCTGTCCTGATCTGAAAAACTTCCAAAATCCCAATGGTGTTTCCTCCCTAAGCATACAGACCACATTGCATCCTCTCCTCACAACAGCCACATTATATTTGAGACATTAACCAACACCCTCAGAAAATTCCAGCGAGTCATTCTTGACTGCATCAAGAAAACAAGCCCCATAAGAGCTGGCTCTTCAGTATTGTTTTTTTAATCACGTGTGGAAAAAAGGCGATGAGCTAACAATTTTTTAGGGTCCTTTCCAGCCCTACATGTACAATTCTATTAAAGTGCAGCTTGTGTTCCCTTCTTTAGGCTACTTACGCTGCATAATTCATAGTCACGCTATCCTGATCCAAGGCAAGAACAAGGTTCTGCAGCTCCTGAAAGAGTGTTAGCAATAGCTTTTCTTCTTCTTCTTTCCTCTGACTGTAATTCCCCACAGGCGCAGGCTCATCAGCCTGAGAAAGAAGAACGCAACAAATTGCTCAAAGAATCAACGTTCCCCTACAAAGTTAGTTTTCCAGACGCATCTCACAAGCTTTCTCCCTGCTGGGCTGCCGTCACTCCCTGCATAGTGATGTCTTTCTTGCCCTTTTCCTCTGCCAAGATGAAATTTCCTGTTAAATTTCTAATCTGCATTCTCCGTTTCCAACACACTGCATTGGGTTGATAGACATGTTATAACGTATCGGGTTGATAAAAGATTTTAAGCGTGGAACTTGTACACAATAAAGCATTAAAAAGGTGCTTTTAAATAACGTAAACAGATCTCAGAGATCCCAGTTGGGGGCTGTGCAGTACTAGACATTGCTCTTGAGGCAGCTAAAATCAAGAGAGGCTGCTGTTCTCTGAACACTCACCCGTGACGTGTTTTGGAGAAAACCATTAACAAATTTCTCCCCGCACTTACTTTTTTCAAATTACGAAGAGCATTTATATTCTCATCCACCAGTTTCCGCAGCTGCACGCATCTGCGTTGAAAAGAAGACAGACAGACAGCATTTTCTTAAAATTCTGATAGGCGGGCGACGCAAATCACACGTCCTTACTGAAACGCGTAGGTTTAGATACTCGGACCTTCCCCCAGCTCTGCGTGCGCACAGCTTGACAAATACCAGTGCAAAACCAGTGCACCGTAGCTGGTTATCACCTGTGACGTGCAAATTCCCGCTTAAAACTACCTCAGCCCCTGAGGGCTGGTAAGCAGCCACCCTGTTGCGGGTCCCCGCCAGCCCCGCCGGCGGGCGGGCAGCGCCTCACCTCAGCCAAAGCGCCTTCCGCCGCCCGGGGGCCAGGGCCGCGCTCTCCGCCCGCACCGCCTCCACCTGCAACACAGGACAGGAGCTGTCAGAGCCGGGCCGGACGGGACGGGACGGGACGGGACGGGACGGGACGGGACGGGACCGCCCCGCCCCGCCCCGCCCCGGGCCGGGCCGGGCCGGGCCGGGCCGCCCCCGGTACCTGGGCCCGCAGCTCCCGGCTCCGCCGCTGCACCCGCTGCAGCGGACCCCGCGCCCGCCGCACCGGCATGGTCGCGAGGCAACGGCCGCGCCGGCGCCTGAAAGATGACGTCACTTCCGCCGCCCGCGGCACGGCGGGAGTTGTAGTCAACGCGGACCGCCCCTTCACAAAATGGCACCCGGCCGCAGGCAAGGCCTCCCCGCGGAACCCTCCCTTTCTGCCGGCCTCGAGGTTAAAAAAAAGCACCAAAAGGCGCACCGTGAAAAGGTACGACGCCTCGCTGGTGGCGTAGGTACTGCGTGGGGCGAGCCGTCGTGGTTTGCACCACAGTGAGCCGTAGCTCTGCTGAAAGCATCCCCTCATACTGCACGCCCCGGCCTTTGCGCTGACAGAGCTTCCGAAGGGCTGACGCCGTGTTCCTACCAAAAACCCACAGAACTACTTATTTGGCGATAAATCAGCATTCTGAGATCTTAAAGGATGCTGGGCAGTGTATTTTTTCCCCCAAAAAATCCTTCAAAACCATTACAGTTCAGCAACACGGTTGAAAACCAGCAGCCTGCAATCCTCCGGCGCGAAGCGGGAGCAGCCCCTTCTCTCAGCCTCAAGGAAATGCTCTTCTGGTATTTGGTAGCAGTGGAGGGGGAAAGAAGAAACGCGCTACAGCTATCGCCACAATTCCTTGTCCAAAGCGCAAGAAGAAATCCAGAGCCCAAAGCACAAACATCCTTACTCAATTTCCTCATTCACGCTACCAACACACGTGGCTGTTTCACCACTTAATCGTCCCCACAGGTTTTTTTCCACGTGTGTACTTTCATAATGAGATTCGCCACTTGTTACCCTCGCCCGTAAGGTATGTTTTCACTTATCAAAGAAATAAGCACGCCTAGGATCGTGATTTTTGCTAGTTTAATGTAACAGTCAGTGGCGCTCCTCGGCGAGGGCAGAGCAGCATACCCCCGCAGCAGGCTTAAAGCAAGACAGGTACAGACCACGCTCTGAAATACGGAAACGCATCTGGTGGTGTCGTTCCCATATCCTCAATATTCAGTCAGGTCAGTCCGAGGCCGTTTGGGACCTCGCTCCCCGAAGGACACGAGAGGCCCTGGTGTCCCACAGATGCCATCCTCCTCCAGCAGCGCTTCAATGGGGTTTTCACCGTCCCTTTCCAAACCGGCTCCGACAGCAGGCGCGGGGCGAATCCGGTGCAGCATCCACCGAGGCGAGGCTGCTGGAGGAGACAACCGGAGGGTCGCGCCGACCTCCCGCACCCCCTGCCCAGGCAGGGAAGGAGGGAGGCCGGCAGCGGGGACGCACCGAGGGCTCGGCTCCCCCGGGCTCAGGCCGCCTCCAGCTCCTTCTGGGCGGCGGCGAGGCGGCTCTGGAGGCGCCGCTGGCGCCAGCGGAGGAAGCGGCGGCGGGCACGGTTGGCCTGCCAGCCCACCAGCACCCCGGCGGCGAAGGCGGCTAGCAGCGCCCAGCGCACCGCCCGGGACCGCAGCGCCTCCGCAGCCATCCCCGCTGCCGGCTCCCCGCCGGGGCGGGCTCGGCGCCGCCTCCCGCCTCCGCCGGGGCGGGGCGGACTCCGTTAAAGGCGGCGGGGATAGGGAGGGGCAGTGTCTGCCCCAGCCATGGCGGAGGCGGCCTCGCAGGTAGCGGGGGACTCCGGTCCCCCCCAGGGAGGGTGGGACAGCGGGGGGTGCTCGCTAGAAGAGAGTCGCGGGTGCATGAAGCCGTGGCATCCCTCGTCCCATTTCTCTGTACCTCACCGTGTGGCAAGAGGGACCTCCGTTGATCACTTGCCTTCAATTTTATTTCAGGCTCCAACACCTACTGACCAGCTGTGGTTTTTTTTCCCTTTCCCACAGGATCTTCTGCTGGCAGCAGCGTTTGTCTCTGATGCACAGTACAACAGAAATATTCCTTTTAAGACCTCCCCGGAGGCAGTCAGGTAAGGAGGTCTGCGTCCCCATGCCATCCCACTGAAGCAGGGCTCTGGGGCACTTGAGCTGGGATGGGGAGAACCAGACACACCTGCATCCAAAGAACAACAGCCAGCAAAGGCTGAGGACTTCAGGTTTAGCGGCTGGGCACTGAGATTGGGTGGGTGGGATGCAAAGAGCTGATTTAAGCTGAAATGCCTATACCAAGTGGGGCTTAGGGTGTCTGTATGCTGAGGACAGGAAAGGAAATAAAAACTTGGGTTTTGCTGGAACAAAACAAAATTAAACACCACCACCACCACCCAAACCAGAAGCTGTAACATACCATGGGGATGAAGAGTATGGGAAGCTCAGTCAGCTCTTGCCTGCATGGATGGGAGTGCTGGAGCATGGCTGTGCTGGGTGTAGGTGGTGGGGTTTTGGTAGTGGGGACAGCACTGTTGGCCTGTGTGGGACAACATCCCCGTGCCAGGCGGTCACAGCCGTAGCTAGCTGGCATGGCGGCAGGTGACACCAGCCTGCTGCACACCAAAGCTTCAGCTAATCAAGGGAGTGTGTGGTACCTCTGCTCAGGTGAACTTCAGAAAGGGTGGTAGCTGCTGGGGGCAGGAGTAATTAAAAGCTTATGTTAATTGGCAATAGGTGAAATTGTCAAGTCAAGAATGTTTTGCCTACAATGTTGTAGTTCCTTCCCTTTTAGCTGTTGGGAAGAGGCTGAGCAGCTTCAGAGAGGGGGGACACTTTTCCTTTGGGCTTGGGCTGCTTTAGGCAAGCAACCTTAAGAGGAGGTGGCTAGTGTGGAAGGGAAAGGAGATACCACAGACAGGCAGCAAAGCTGTGTGTGAGCATTAGTGACTCCTGTAGCCCTCCCCATAAACCCTTCCCTCTTACGTAGTTCTCCTGTCTTAGCCAAGGAAGCTTCTTAGGCATCTTGGAGACATAAGTATGGTAAAGCACCTTTGTTACAAAGGTTTTGACCAGGTGAATGCTGTTGTGTAGCTGTAATGCCTGCCTGCTTTGGAAAAAACAGACTAGGTACATGTGGTTTTGTCCTGCCCAAGTATGCTTAGTATAAATAGTAAAAATGAGCAGGTTTTTACATGATCATGTCTTGATGGTGCTATTATGGGTATAATATCATGTCATCTGTATAATCACCCGCCCTGTAGCTTTCATGCAGGTGGTTGTTGGGCAGATGAGAGGACTGTTTGGCAATGTTGGCAGCTTTTTTCACTGGCAGAGAAACTACATGCCCTGCAGATCTGCTCTACATCTCCCCAGAGGAGCTGCTGTTGTGTGCCACTGTGTGAAATAGCCTTGTGGGAGGCTCAGAGCTGGATGTGTTCATGGTTATTGCTAGCATTTACCAGAGGTTTTCCTGCTGTAGGGCACAGAATACTGCTTAAGCTCTGTATAAAAACCAGTTTAATGTGCAACAATGTGCTTCTCTCTAGTGGCTTTTCTTATCTGTTTGCTTTTTAACCTGTAAAGAAAGGGTGTTAGATAACTAACCAGACTTAGTTTGTCTCTCATGTGGATACCTGAGCTTGGCAGGAGTTTACACTCAAATTGAGGAGCAAGGTAATTGCAGAAAGGAAGCAGCTTTACCAAATCCATATGTTGAAGTGTTAAACTGAACTGAAGAACCCGTGTTCCACCTTCCCAGGATTTTTGCTCCCTGAAAGGGAGTAAGGCATCCATCAGCTATCAGCCTACAAGGAAGGGCCAGGAAACAAATTGCCAAATCCCTGCCTGGCAAAAGCTGTGCTACTGTTACCCTTCTTCCCCCATGACTGTTTGGGATGGCGTGTGCTGCCCTTCCAAGACACATTTGGTGAGCCTGTGGGTTTGTGCACTGGAGCCTTTATGGTGCCACTACCTTCTTTCTACAGGCTCTATTACCTCTATAACCACTGGATTATGCGAACAGCCACCTACTTCTTCATCTTTCTCAACCTGTCCCTTGCCATGTTTGAAGAACCTGCTGTGTATCCACTCCCCTTCCTGGTAAGTTTTCAGTGGAGAAGCAGGAATGCAACTAGTATTGCCTTGTTTGACAGAGCAGGCAAAGGTTTCTTGCTTGCAAGTAGTTGTCAAATTGTCAGGAGAGAATTGATGCTGGTATTTCTGTTGACGTCTTTTTGATCTACTGAAATGGGGCACAAAAAAGGGGCATAAGAGCTAGACAGGGACTGTGGGAGCCATCATGGCCATCAGCAATGGCTGATGTGACCGCAGACACAGTCATGTTGCTTTTCTGCCTCTCAGAAACAATTCTAGCCTTCTCTGTGACCCAAGTCCAGTCCTCATATATGAAAGCAGAATTGGAGTGTTGCCCTTAGGACTGACTTTTCTGTAGCCTTTATTTTTTCTGCAGTAGTGTGTTGTGAGAGGTGTGCTCCCTGAATCCTAGACAAATCCAAATTTACTGGGTTTAGCCTGCCTGTGGCAGGGAATTTCACAAAAGGAAGCCTGAAACTATCGCTCAGTGCCAGATGTGTGAGCCTGTAAAGCAGCCGACAGCAAAACCCACTGGAAAAACTTTTATGCTGACTCTGCCTGTTTTTCCTTTGCCTGAACATCCTCAGGGCTGTGTGAAGAGGGCTGGCACTGCTCTTGGTTGTCCTGATTTGGGCCCCTTCTCTCTGCAGGTCACTTCTCTGGTCGAGGTGTTGTGCCTCCTGGTGTTCTTCGGCCGACTGACGCATTTTGCAAAAGTCACCCTTCGCAATGTATTTTGGAAGGATACCAAGAACATCTGCATCATGGTTGCAATCCTGGTGAGTTAGGCCTAGGGGAGCCTCTGAGGTTGAAACGGTCAACGTGGAGGCAGCTTTTTCCTCCTTTTGCTTTCCTGGTAACATAGGCCTGATGCACAAGGGCTTTACAAGAGCCATGGCCCAATTGACCAACAGCTCAGCCACCCTGTTCTCACAAACCTGTCATGTGTGCATCCGTCCTGTATCGGCCGACCCCGTTGTCGTCGCCATCTAGACATGTTTCCAGCATTGCTTCTGGGAATGTTCCTTCTTTCTCCTACAGTTATCACTAACAGACTTGGCCATATACGGGGTCCTCAGGACATACAATGTGAGGAGCATTCGATGGTCAAGAATTGTGAGGCCCATTTTCCTGATCAACTTTGCAGAGAGTCGCCAGGTAAGGAAGAGGTCTGGTGGGATGTACCCCTGGTGCAGGGCCCTGTTTTTGTACAGCCTACTGCTTTCTGAGATCCAGGGGGTTTAGTATAAAGGTTTTTCTGCAGAAATGGCAGACCTTAGGCTCCTGTGAACGAAGGTTTCTCTCAGAGGTGTCTGGAAGCAAGACTTTGAGATGGAGAAAAGGGTGTGTTAGCGCTGGTGCTGCTTGGGCTCTGTGGAAAGTACCAAAAGGCTTCTCCCTGTACCTGTGGGCTGGGTTATTGCTGTCCAGAGCCCTGAGCATGCTTGGGGCTGGAACTAGAGCTCCTCACCAAACACAGTGCTGCGATGATTTAGGGGAGATCACGCTTAAAGTGTACGACTGCATGGAGGAGGAATGTTTCTTCTAAGGTCAGCCCATGGGCTGTGCTTAGTCCAGCCTACGTGGAGGAGCAGCCTCTGCATGCGGAGTTAGATGCTGTCCTCGGGAGGGGTGAATGTGAGCAGCACTGCAGACAAGAAAACTGTTTCTCCCTGGCTTGGGGGCCAGGTTACTTATTTCTGGAGTAGGCAAACAAGCACAAGTGTCACGCTGTTCTCAGAAACTGAACTTGATTTGGACTCTGATTCCTCTTGTCACAGTGAGATCTTTGCCCTGCTGCCCAAGACCGTTCTGGTCCTGACTTACAAATGAATAAACTACTGTGGTGTGGAGGCCTGGGGGAGGGAGCAGTTGGACTTTCAGGCTCGGAGCATGTGTTTCGTGGCCTGGAGCAATGGGCTTCTGTCCCTGGCCAGTCCCCTGCAACAAGAGCATCTCAGCAGTGACACAGGGCCCTCTGTCCCTTGGCTAGCTGAGTTTGTGATGGTATGTAGATAGGGTCTCTCTTCTTAGCATCCCCTCTGGGAATGAAGAGGAAAGGCCTGGTGCTCTTGCACAGGTTTTAGCAGAACAGAGCTGGCACATCTGGGTCGGAATCTCTCCAGCCGGGTGACACAAGAGTGCCTGTGTCCAACTTTGCTTGCCTGTCCCTGTGCAGGTGTTTGATCCAGATGGGATGGTGAGGGGAAAAATGGTTACCGCCTTGCCTCTAAACGCTTCCGTTCTCCCCAGCAGATTCGGAGAGCCTTCCGCAGCATCCGCAACACGCTGCCAGAGATCACCTACGTCTTCTTGCTCTTCATGTTCAGCCTTCTCATGTTCTCCCTCATGGCCTTGAAGCTGTTCGGTGAGAGGTGCGAATACTGCTTTTGCTCAGAGCTGTGTGGGAAGAATGCATGTGATACATTCGGGCAGGAGGGAACCTGGTGACTCCGAATGATTATTAGTGAATACAAGCACTGCTGACACGTGCAGTTCCTGTGGTGGGACATGTGATCTCTGCTTGACTTAGATTGTCCTTTTCCTCCTAGGAATCTCCAGACAGCAGAAGGCTTGCCATATTTCAAAAACTACCTCGAAATTGTGTTTGACCTCTATGTGCTGGTGACAACAGCAAACAGCCCGGATGTCATGTACGTGTGCTGAGCTTGCAGTCCTTCTGTTGTGAATGCTGGTGTCCTGCTCCTAGCGGCAGGGTCTCTTGTTAGAACAATGCTGTGTTTTGCACAACAAGGTATTTCAGAGCAGCAACAGGGCTTTTGCTTTTCCAGCCTGCAGGTCTTTCATTAATTCTCTGCCATCCATTTTATAAATGGCTCTGAATATGAGGTTAGGAAGACTTTTAGAAAAGATGCATTAAAAATACTGCTTTCCAGCTGACCCAGCAGCTGATGAAGGCTTAAACCAGAGGGACAAACACTTTCTTGATTAAAGCCAATTCCAGAAAAGGAAGGGTGTGCTCTAGTGAGCAGACACCTTTTTCTCTCATTATATTTGCAGGGCTTTCTGTGCAGACTTTTATTAATTTGCACAGCTGTGTTAAACTTAGGCGAGGTTGGGCTTTCTATCCCCATTTGTTTTAACTGCGTTCCCATTTTGGTTTGTACTGTGAGGGTGCCATCAAAGAGTGGGGCAGGGAGGAATGGCATGCTCGTTTGTGTGCTGGAGATGTACTGAACAGAACTGGAGTGTTACGGGGAGCCTGGGCATTTAGACTGAGAAGTACCTCTAGTCCTCCCACGGTAAGAGGAAGGATGGGGTCTGAGGGCAGCGAGTGTCTGTGAAGCCAATAACCAGCTTATGACTGAGGTGTCACCTCAAGACTTGGCACTTAAACTTAGCCACGCTGACAGAAGCTTAACCTCTGTGCTTTCTCTTCTGGGTCCCTTCAATCGGGGCGTGATAAACTAGGACAAAAACCTAGTTGAAGAGAGCTGTTCTCCCACTGAACTAATGCATAGTTTTTAGCTTGGGTATTATCTGGCAAGTTTAATCTGGCTATCCAAAACAGTATGTAGAAATCCATCGGGAAGACTGTTTTCTTATGGTTTCTTTTATCTCCCTGTTTGTCTGCCTAGCAAGTAGCAATCTCTCTCCCCTTCTCTAGGATGCCAGCATTTGACTTCAGCTCATGGTATGCCCTGTTCTTCATTGCCTTTGTCATTGTCAACACGTATATCTTCATGTCTCTCTTCCTGGCTGTTGTGTACAACAACTACAAAAAACACCTGAAGGTAACGTTTGGAGGGGGGAATTGTGATCTGTGACTGCCTGCTGTTCTGTCTAACCTTGTAAGGAAATATCTGGCTTTCCCTTGGAAAGCTTCTGCTTCTGGGTGTGGAGGAGGGAGTACAGCTTCTTACCATTGATGCTCTGCAAATAGCAAGCACAGGTGCACCTTTCATATCGTGAGGATTGTTGTGAGTTCTGCTTTTAGCATTTAACAATGAAATATTCTATGGTGCTGTGGACCCAAGAAGTTGCAACAGGTAGGAAACACATGTCTCTGCATTACTACTGCTAAAGGCCTAATCCTAGCTCAGAAATGCTGTCTCTATACAGGAGATTGTTTTCAGCTGGCTATAAGTACACAGCACACTTTTTCTGCCACTGCATGTGCCCTTAAAGCAAAGGAAATGTAAAGGGAGGTCTAAGTAAATCGGAACCCTTGCTGCTTCTACCCAAACTGAGTAGGTGCAGTTTAGTACTTGGGATCAAGGGGTGAGAGCTGGGAATTCCTGGGTGCTCCCATGAAGGACTTGGCTCCTTCTCAGTAAGCAGTCTGCTAGGTCTTCCCGGAGGCTGGTCTCCCAAGGGTATAAGATTCTTTAGCCTGCTTAATCATGCGCAGAAGAGGTTCTCCACCCCTTATCTCAGCAGTATTCACTTGCAGATGGGAAGCATGTGTGGGCACATCCTCTTTGCTTCTGTGGCCTGTGGACATGCAGATCCTGTGATCATTGTCATCTCCTTCCTGTTAGACGCTGTCCTTTGTCTTTTCTTCTGGTTTTCAGTGCATCTCCCAGCAGCAAGCAATCTACTGATCCTTCTAGAGTGCTGTTGTTGCCTGTTAAATAGCATTTCTCATCACCCCCACTGACTGTGCTGTACTACATGTCTAATATCACTCCAAGTGCATTCCTCTGAGTCTCTTCTGGCATCTCTGTGCCAATAAAATAAGACTTTTTTCCTCTCAAAAAAAAAGAGGGGAAGGGTGACTGAAGCTGCCTGAATCATGATACTCTTTTCTAGAATGAGATCCGTAAGCTTGCTTACATGAAGCACCGCAAGATGATAGAGGCCTTCAACCTCCTGAAGGAAGAGGAAGGAGCACAGTTTGTGGTTAAAGAAGCCCGGTGGAAGCAGCTTGTCAAGCTGGTGGCTCCTGATATCAGCAACTCCCACCGAGAGCTGCTGCTACACATATCAGATGATGAGCAGAAGGGTTTCGTAGGTGAGCAACAGGGCACTGGTGTGCTCAAGGGCCTGGGGAGGAGTCTGGTGCTTCAAGGGGTTTGGCATTGGGACTTGTGGTCTGTAATGGACCCAGAGGGACTCCAGGCCCCTCTTTCTGCTTCCCTCCAGATTGCTTAAATCCTGGAAGGTTGTTCTTTCCTCCTGTGCTGTAGCCTACATCATGTATGCTGTGGGCAGCTCTTCCTGACTGTTTGATATCAGGCCAAGCTCACCATGGAGAATGGGACCTCCTGTTCTCAGCACAGGACAAGGAAAGCCTCTCGTTATCAGATTCCTCCAAGCAACGTACCTTCCCACACAGTCCTCTGGAGCATCTCGCTTTGCTCCTGCTGGAGACAGAATATCAGGACAGATGGGTCAATCTCCTCATGCTGGATCATGCCCATCCTGATCATTAAAGTTTTGTGGTGGTTGTTGGCTTGTGGCTTGAGCCAGTCCCCCAGGAATGGGGCAGAGGAGCTGCTTGAGTGCTGAGTTCAGCCTGTTCTGTGGTGGATACCACTTTGTGTGTGTGCATGAACAGGTATTGAGTCCAGATTGCTCCAGCTTATGTGCATATACGTTTACATTTGCCAGGTCTCTCTTTTTTTTTAATGGCAGCAAACTGATGCGTAGCGCTTTCCCCTACTGCAGACAAGAAGTCCTTTGTACAACTGGCAGATCTGCTCAACATCCAGGTGATTACCCTGAAAATACGCAGCCATCCGCTGGGACAATGGGTGCCTCGTGTATACAAGTCAGCAGTGAGTCGGTTCCTGCGCAGCATGGTTAGGCACAGGTAAGCCTCTACTGGCAGAGAAAGCAGCTCTTCATGCTCAAAGGGCTGCAGAGCAGTGGTGTGACAAGCAAATGCTCATCTGGGTGTCATGCTGGAAAGTGCAAACTACACTTAGGCAAACATTGGACATTTTTAAGTGTTCTGTGGACCAACTCTGCTCTTAGCCTGCCTTCAGTGGTGTGGAGAAACTAGACTTGGCTATTGGCGAGCCCATACCTCTTGCAGTCCCGCTTGTTCTATATCTTAAGTTCTAGTTCTTCCATAGGTGCTGACAGTAAATAGTTTTTACTGAAAGCAAGAAGTGCTTTATGGCCTGCCTTGAAGGGCCAGACTAAATGCTTTGCTTCATGGTGATCTTACATCAGCAGCCTCTGCTGCAAAGCTATGTTGTGCTGCTTCATCAGCTCTTACCACATTGGTACTATGAGCTACTAGTGCTCTGTTTGGCATCTGAGTCTTCCCAGCATTGTGAAATCACTGGGATTGGAAGAAACACCTAGAAATGGTCTAGTGTAACCCTGCTGCTCTAAGCAAGGTCAGCTAGAGTAGGGCCCTTGGGGCTATGTCTAGTTGCGTTTTTGAGTATCTCCAACGATGGAGGCTCGGTAACTTCTCCGCAACCTGTTCCAATGTTTGCCCACCCTCGGTTTAAAAAAAAAAAGCTTTTTTGTTTAAATGGAAAATCTGTGATTTCAACTTGTGCCCCTTGCCTCTTGTGCTTTCACTGGATACCACTAAGAAGAGTCTGGCTCTGTCTTCTCTACACCTTCCCATCAGGTATTTATAAGTACATATTGAGATTCCCCTCACCCATCCCCCTTTCAGGCTGAACAATCCCAGCTCTCTCAACACTTAATGTGTCAGACTCTCCCACCCTTTATTCGGTTTGTGACCCTTTGCTGCACTCGCCCTAGTATATTCATGTCTCTCTTGTACCGGGGAGCCCAGCTGTGGATGCAGAACTCCAAATGTGGCCTCACCGGTACTGAGTAGGTGAGGGGATGTAAATCACTTCCCTGGACTTACAACACTCTTCCTCCTGTAGCCCAGGATGCTGTTGGCATCTTTGCCACCAGGGTGCGTTGCTGGCTTATGTTCGACTCGACAGCCAAGACACCGCACACTCCCTGCAGAGCTGCTTTTCGGGTGGTTGATCCCCAGCTTGCACTGGTGCCTGAGGTTATTCCTCCCTAGGAGCAGGACTTTGCGTTTCCCTTTGAACGTGGTGGGATTCCTCCCTGCCTGCTTTCCCAGCCCATCCAGGTCCCTCTGGCTGCAGCGCACCCATCTGGTGCACCAGCCCCTCCCAGTTTTGTATAGTCGTCTGCTTTACTCATGCAGTCTTCTTGAGAAATGCTGCTTGGCTTGTAAGAAACACAGCTGCAGTCAGCCTCTACAAGATTAACACCGCGAGCATTGGCAGTGGTGTGCCTTGAAGGCTTGTGCGCTGCTTTGCATTGGGCTTCAAGGGCAAAGCCAAACTCTGTAGTAACTTTCCTAAGCTCTTGGGTTTGGGGAGAAGTGATGGGTAAAGGTGGTTTACCTAAATGTCAATGTTTGAGAGGAGGCAAAGAACTGAAATAACTGTGTAACTTTTACCTTCTTGGGAGTGGCAAACTGATTTACCTTTTTCTTCTTGCAGGGGATTTGTCTGGACTTACGATGTGATCATTCTAATAAATGCTGTTTTCATTGCTCTGGATGAAGAATCCCCCTATATTTCATATGCAGAGTGGGTCTTCCTTGCTTTGTATATAATTGAGATACTCCTGAAAGTGTACACTTACGAACCAAGGGCGTTCTTTGGCAAAAATCAGTTCTGGAACTGGTGAGTGGGATGAGTGTTGGTGTTAAATGTGGTGTGAAATGCGATGAGATCTGTGTGTTCAGCCCCTCAAACTGGAAGTCTCTTGGAGAGATGGGCTTCCTGACTCACGTGCCAGGGAGTAATCAAAATGATTGCGTGCACCAGAGGGCATTGTGCTTTCCTGGCCTAACCTGGCTCTGAACTGTGCTCTGCCCTGCTCTGTTAGCTCACTCAAAGGTAACTCTGCAGCGTGTAAAGGTAGTGGCTGGGCAGAGGAAAGCTGCGTTTAGCAAAATGCTTTCTCCTCTTCCCACTCTGCAGATAGTTTGGGATGATGCAGGGCTGCCTGGCACACGTGTGAGGAAGAGGGGCTACTACTTTCATGTGTCACACGGCAGCTTAAGCGCCCATTCTCTGTTGCCACAAGTCTAACAGCACTGCCTTCCCTCGTGCTAGGTTTGATACCCTCATCATCTTTGCTGCCTTGACTGCAACGATACTCAATACCACCCTGAAATCGAGTAAGTGCAGCTTAAGCAGTCTGCATGCATCTGGGAAACTCGGTGGTCTTGAGTTGTCTTTTTGCCATCACCTTGGCCTTGGGAGGCTTTTTGACAAGACAATGAATTTCTTGTAGGGTTTCTAAGAACTAACTCAGTCTTTTTTTTTTTTTTAATAACTACCTGTTATAAACAGTGTTTAACAAGGACATAATTGTAAAGCATGTTCTTACACTTCACTTCCCTGCTTGTTTTTCTTCTGAAAAACAATCTTTTCTTTTTTGGTTTCTTAGCCACCAAGTACAACAGCCAACAGATCCTGGACATCGTCTTCATCTTAAGGGTCCTCAGGCTAATAAGGATTGTTGACAGCATTCAAAGGTAATGAAGAGAGTGGTATAGGGATATGGGGTTTTGGGGCAAGCCATGTCAGAGGCTGCCTGAGACAGTGTCTTGAATTGCTCTGCATGGCTGCTTTGGACTGACTGTGGCCACTCTAAAGCATCCCAAGGCCTTGTCCAACTGTGCCTGGGATGATCCCTGTTGCTGCAGCGTCTCTGGAGACTTAAGTATAAATAAGGGCGTGTGGGGAGCGTGTGCTGGATGGGATGTGACAATAAATAAGCATGGGCTTTAAAAGAGCCTCCCCACAGCAGATGCTGTCATAAATCATTTGCTGTAGGTTCCGGGTCATCATGAACACACTGATAAACATCGTACCAACAATGCTGACATTTGGTGGGCTGACTCTGGTAAGAAATCCTGGTATTTTAGCTCAAAGCACTCCAGTTTTACAGGGCTGTGTCTAAAGTCCCATGCTTATGCTGTTTTCAAGAGGATAAATGCAAATCTCTGGATGGATGGCCTTTGAAACTGTAAGTGTCCATTTGATTCTTGGTCATCGCACATGTAAATGTGTGCAGAGAGGTTGGGGATCCTGCTAGTTGCCAGGTCAGGACATTCTTTGCAACTGTGACCTAAGCAAGAAGCTGAACGAGAAATCTGTTTCTCAAATAATTACCTAAAAATAAGTTCTCCTCTTATGATTTAAGAATACTTCATTTCCATGCATTTGAGCTGTAGTTCTTGGCATATTATTCCTGACTGGTAATTGCCCTTGAGTGGGTTGGGTCACTTAGACTCTATGCTGCTCCTTGGCAGCTGGCTGTGTCTGTAAAGACTGGAAAAGCTGCTGGAACTCTCAGCTTGCCATGGAGCTTGCTGCTCGCTGGAGAAGCAGGCAATGAGGTTTCTCTTCCCAGGTTGTGTACTGTGTATTTGCTATCATTGGCATGGAGTTATTCCATGGGAAAATCCAGTTCTTCCCTGCAAACTCGAATGCTCCTCACGCCCTGGAATGTGGAAACCCAGCCCTCAAGGATTCTCTGTTTGCCCGTGCAAAATACTGCAAGAACAACTTCAACAACTTTGCATCGTCCTTCATCGTCCTGATGGAGCTGACCGTAGTCAATCAGTGGCATGATATCCTTTGTGGTGGAAGGTCCAAACTGGAGCTTGGTGATCCATGCTCGTCCACTGTGTTGTGTGCATCCGTGCACGTAGTGCCAGCCAACAGAGGAACGGTCTTTGTTCAGAAGGTCCTTGCTGGCAGTGTTATCGGGCTCCTCCCTTAGCACTACCCTACAGCACGATGGTCTCCTCCAGCGCTCTTGCCCTTAACTCCCGTTATACTCTTTGCCAACGGATTTGCCAACGTGACGGTTCAGCCTGCCAAGCTGTATTTCATTGCCTTCCACATTGTGATGGTGATAATTATTGTCAAGTAAGTTTTGGGTTGCTCTCCTCCATTGTTTTGGATTGGAAGAGGGGCTCTGCGCCCTGCCAGGGTGGTACTGGCGATCACACACAGTGTGACTCTTAGACAGGCGGGACATGTGTCAGAGGAATCTGTTGCATGTGTTTTCTCCAGTGAGTGCTGCTCTGACTGACTTTGAGCTCCCCATCCCCAGCAGAGGAGGGGATGGCATGCTGGGGAATGGGCCTGGGAATACTGAGCTGGTGCCCAAAAGCAGGGGGGGTGTCAGTAAGGAAATGCCGTGATGTAATTCTGCTCATCGTTTCTTTCAGTATCTTTGTGTCATTCATTTTGGAAGCTTTCTTTGTCGAGTACTCCCTAGAGAAGAGTGAAGTAGAAACAGCCATTGAACAGAAAATCCAGGAGCTGGGAATGGGAGTTCAAGAGTAAGCCCCGCAAAAGGGTCGTGCTGGGTGTGGCCGGCTTGGCACATCCGATGAGGGCTGTGGGACTGCAGGAAAATGCCTGCCTCTGCCCCCAGGTGTGAGCTGAGACTCCTCTTCCTTGTCACACTGTTCTTGCTAATCTGTCGTGACCATATAGGCTTGGTCTAATGTTAGCAGGCTACTCATGTTGGCCTTGGGTCTGCCTCGCTGAGCTCTGCCGGCCCCAGGCTGTTTCCCAGAGGACAGGGGAGGAGCTGGAGACCAACAGCACGACTGGCACTTGCCCTGCCTAAGAGAATCCACGGCTGCTGGGTGCATGTGGGCCCCTGGGTAAGACGTGCCCCCCCAGGGTAACTTCTGGTCCTTCTTGTGTAGGGATGAGCTCCAGGATGAACAGCTCCTTGATAACATGGAGAGTTCTGAGCACGACCTTGAGGGGGAAGGTGGAATGAAGCAGCAGTCTAAAGGGCTGGTGTTTAAAATTGCCTCCAAACGTAAGTGCAGCCCAACAGCATGCCTGGTCTTTGGCTTAAGAGGCCAAGGCTGGGAACTGTCCCTGATCATAGGCCTGTCTCTGGGGAAGCTCCTGTGCACTTCTGCTTTCTTTAGGCTATAAAAGCAGCTAAAACTCAACTGGAGATCTTTAGAGAACTGTGGATGCTCTAATGTTTGCTGTTTTTCCTACTTTTGTAGCAATCCTTTCCCTCCTTCCTACCTAGGCCCTCCTGTGTGCCCTTGTCTTCGGTAGCCAGCCTATGAAGACAGTCTTGGCAGCTGAGGTCCTGCTGCTGCAAGAAGTCTGTTTTTTTTCTGCCTTTTCTCCTTCTGTGTTCCTCCTGGCTTGGATCACAGGGTGACTGTATGCTCCTTCTAGCTTAATGCTTACTTTTTTCTTCCAGATTTCTTGCCATACCTCAACAGCTACCCAGTCTTGTGCTTCTTGGCATGGCAGCTGCTTGGGGTGGTAAATCCTTTGAAGGACGCACAAGAAAAGTGCTTAAAATATTAAAATAATGGTCTTATCCTTTACAAGTGCTCACAGTGCTTGAAAGTGTGGGGGTAAAATACCCAGGAAGGTCATTTGGGGCATTTTTCTTGCCTGTTCAGGGTAAAGCATGGGGAACTGCCTTTGAGTAGGAGCTGCCTTAAGGTAGCTGCTCTCCGACTTCTGCTGAGGACTGGGAACACATGCTCACGGTGACTCTTTTTGGCCACCTGCAGGGTACAGGACAGTTGATGCTCTGCTCCAGCGTATGTTTGAGGCAGAGATACCCCTTGAGGATGAAGGCCTTTCATTTGAAGAGATCTTAAACTTGTCCCCTACTGCTCCTGCACCTGGTAATCTGACTTCGGAGAGCGCTGCGTAACAGGGGCGATCCACGGCAGTCGACGAGGAGGAGCGAGTCTCCAGCGTGTTCCCTGGCTGGCTGCCTTCAGCCATCGAGCTCACGTGCCTGGGTTACGCAGCAGAACGTGCAGCTGACACCGGAAACAGCTTCGTCATGCAAAGGAGCTTGTAAAGTCTCGTATGAATGTTGGAACTGGAACTATACTCTCATGGGAAAGCAGAGGGAGGGTGGGTGTATCTGCCTCTCCCGGCCAAGTAACGGTGCCGTAATCAGTATGTTATGAAATACCTACTACTTGTAACTGGAATCTTGTATTGCAGCACTTTTATATGCGTGTATGGACCGATGTAAGGTGAATTAAACAGCCCTTGAGCACACCAAAACCAGCAGTTTGCAACCCTGAGCCGGGCTCTGCGGGTCGGCACGAGCTCCGCCCGGGGCAGCCCGGGGCAGGGGGCGGGGCCGCGCCGCCCGCCCCACCCAATGGGCCGACGGGGAGGCGGGCCTTTCTTGGTGATTGGGGTGTTGGCGAGACGGACCGGCCAATGGGAGGGCGGAACGGACCGGCCAATGGGAGGGCGAGGCGTGCTGCCGGCACGCCTGCGCGGCGGGTTTGAATCGTCGGTAGCGGTTGGTGAGGGCGGGCGGGAGATGGACGGGACCGCGCGGTGAGCGGGGGCGCCGGGGCGGGGGGTGCTGAGGGGAGAGGGAGCGGTGTAGGCCTCGGCCTTGGTCTTCGCCCCTACCGGTCCTGAGGGGAGGCTTGCCTGCTGGGCCTGAGGGGATGCTAACGCCTCGGAGGGGGCGGGCGGTGCTGAGCTCCAGCTCTGGGCCTTTCCCGGCCTGGGACTCCGCCCAAAGGATTTCCCTCCTTCTTCCCCCCCCGGCCCATACCTTCCCTTTGCCTTGCAGGAGCTACGAGGCCCAGATACAGAATTACCAAGGCACTGACCCGCTGGACCCGTGGGACAGGTCAGTACACTCGTGGTTCAGATGTCAGTATCGCTGCTGAGGTACGGCAGGCTTTTAACTTGCTTGAGTGCGTTTCAGGTACGTGCAGTGGATAGAAGGATGTCTTCCCCTTCAAGAAAAACAAAACCGCTTGCCCAATCTCCTGGAGCAGCTTGTGAAGATATTCGTAAGTGACAAGAGGTACCACGATGATCCAAGATTTGTTAACTGCTGCATTAAGCTGGTAGGTATATGCTTTTTGGGGAATTAAGCTAGCCTAAAAATCCAAAGCCGTCCTATTATTCTGTAGTTCCGTGATTGCAAAGAGCTGTGGGAGGAAAAGGAGCCCTCGGGGGTGTGGTGTGGAATTCATATGTACTGTGCTCTGTAGCAGCTCTGAGAACTTCTCAGTCTTGCTGAAGGATAGCATTTTTTTTTTTTAAAGCTGTGTTATTAAGCTGTTTAGCTTGTGAGAGGTATCTTATTAACTAGCTGGTTTTATCTCTAGAAAACAATGCTTTCTTAGAATGGTAACTAAGAAATTGTTATTGGAGTTTGTTTTTTTTTTCCCTTAAATGTTTTTGAAAGTGCTTATGGCTTATGCAACTTTATCTTACGCAGGCAGAGTTCATAACTTCTCCTTGCCAGTATTTTGACTACATGTATGGGCAGGGAATTGGAGTAAAGTCATCCAACTTCTATGTTGCTTGGGCTCAGCAGCTTGTAAAGGAAGGCAATGTGCAGTGTGCGGGAGCTGTCCTTCAAAAAGGACTTCACAACCAGGCACAGCCACGAGAGAACTTGCAACAGCTGTACTGGTAATTCTGATGCATCTTTTACTTGTTGAGTTACTCGAATAGTGCATGGTTAATTTTTTTTCTTGTGTGCACATGCCCTGTGCTGTAGCAGAAGTAAATCAGCGGTTATTTTTGTGAAAGGCGGATGTAAGCTTAAAAATACTTCTTTGCTCCTTAATATTTGTTGGATGTTTTGGAGGGTGTATTGAGAAAAACTGTGCTAGAGTGTCTTAAGTAGGGCCCAGAAAGAAAATACCTTCACTGAATTGATTCGTTTCCTGTTCAGAGTTTGAATCCACTTAACAGAGACTAAAGATGCACAGCCTGGCCTGCTTCAGGCAGCCTACCCTGGAAACACTACACATGAGCTTCACTACTTGGGAGCTTGAGCAAGCTGACCATGTTAATGACACTCGGCTTTTCAAGTTAGGGACACCTGTATGCTTTCCAGAGTGTATTAATTGGCTGTAGCTCACCCTGTAGCTGCCTCTGCTTCTGTTGACACTGCTAGTTGAATGCATACTTCTGCTGCTGCTGCTTGATTTGGGCCCTCCTTGATTTTGGTTTGTGGCCATAGCTGAAACTGCAGTGGAATCGGATGTCAGTTCCTGATCTGAGCTGGATTTTTTATTCCACCTTAGGGATGTGTTGGCAATACTGCATATATCTAGTTTCTTGTGTTTATCATGCAGTACTTAGCTGAGAGCAGGTGCCTGTTGGAGTTTAGTGTTTAGCTGTTAAAAGCACTAGAGATGGTGCTTATCATGATGTTTTTCCTCTGGTGATGATAAAAAAAGAACCCAATTTCCATGTACTGCTGCCTATTGCAGGCTTTTTTTATGTTTGTGAATGTGAAGCCAACAGGATATGTCCATATACAGTAATAACTGTCCTGTAACTAAGCTGGACTCCGTAGTGTCACGTTTCCTGGTGTCGATAACTGTACAAGGAAAGCAGATGTTCCTGGCAGGTGGGGAGGAATGAGGGACAGATGACTTAACGATAATAACTGATATTTCTTGTAATTTAGCTGGCTGCAGAATTATGATCCTCGGAATCCTCCTTTGCAAGGTGAGGCCAAAGGTATCTGCCTGTAACCTGTAGCTCAATTAAATGCATCTTTTACCTTGATCTGTGAGTTTTGTCACTAAAGAAAACCAGTTTCCTGTAGAAACTGATTTTTATTTTTTCCTGGCTGTATTTAAAATTCTTAAGGGGAGTGTATTCAGAAAAAGGTATTAATTTACAATGCTTAAATTTATTAAAAATTCATAAATGAAAAAATTATTTCTACTTATTAATGCAAACCTATATTATCTGCCCCAGGTGCTGCTGTTATAAAACCACTTCAAACTTCTCATGCTGTGAATCAAATGGTTCCTCGAAAAGGTGTTTCAAATCTTAATGACTCAGCATACACTCGCAAAAATCAGGTATGTGACTATTAATAAGCAACATAGACATTGTGAGGACTCCATGTTTTTCCCCACAAAGCGTAGATCGATGAGCTTGACTGAATAAGATATACCAGATATAGTTAGTATAGTTTGTCTCAAACATCACTTATGTTTTTATGCTGTAAGCATCACATCTTCATAGAAATATCTCAGTTGGGAAGCAATGGGACACAGTTTTTAGTCACCTGATACGTTTCCAGAATCACTGCCAAAAAGCGATCCATCCAGCTGGTTAACATTCTTTGGAGGAATATTATCGATAGATTCTGTGCTGGTCATGCTTCTTGGAGATTGCCTACACTGAATGGTGTGAAATTTGAGTTAGTTCTTAAATACGCTCTTTAAGAATGAATAAAAGAGAATGCCAGAGGAAGAAGAGAAGTTTCTGGCTGGTCCTCAGTGGGATGGTGCCTTCCTGCAGAAGTCAGTCTGAGCTGGGAAATAACTAGGAGATAGATGACTCTATCGCAGTTCACGAGCCCCTCTGTAGCTTGCCATGTCAGTCTCTAACAAGTTCCAGCTGAGGTTCTGCTCATAGTTTGTGGAGGTCTTGAGTTACCTTTACAGTCCAAATCCCACCACCCTGTAGTTATCTTCTGTCACCCCCTCCCCCACAATAAAACAACAACAAAAAAAAGCTGAGTTACAAGAAGTTTGGTTTTTAAGTACCAGAATGCAGCAGTCTCGCTCTTCTGAGGTTTGGCAAAGCTAGTTACGATTCCTCACAGCCTTTCTGGCGCAGTCAGATGAAAGGTGAATGGGGAGTGAAATTAAAGGCTGTGAAAGACTGTGGGTAGGAAACTGATGTAGCCTTTCTCAGCTTGGTTGTGTTTTCTAAAGCACTCGTCTCTCTCTAGTATTCCCTGCAAACACTGAAAGGCGTCTTGGATGATGGAATAGAGCTTAAACCTTACTATGCTGGCTGCCTGTTCCTTCCCCCTGAGGTTGGATAGTTTGTCAAAGAAACAGCAAGAGGCCACCCAGTCTGTTCTTAACAAACCCAAGTGATCCATAACTTACATTCTCGCTTTTTGGAATATGAACTACCTGTTCAGCCAGTTCCAGCATCCTTCTGGACTGCAGTTTCCAGAGCTACGCATGTCTGTCTTTGTTCTCTGGGATCTTGTTCATCTTCCAAAGCTCTCAGAGACTATGGCAAACTGTTGTGTGCTGATTCTTCAGGATGAACTTCCCCAGGCTCTGATGACTTGTGGAGCTCTTTCCGATCTGTTCTTGCCATGCTCACGGTCTGAATTGTCACCTCTTCAGTCAGAATTAAATATTAGGGGCTTCATGGTTGCTGGTCTTGTCAAAATGGATGGTTAACTATAATATTGGAATTCTTTTAATTTTTTTATTTCCCCTGCTCTGCTTTAGGGTCCTGATCCTGCTGGTGCTCAGTCATGCTCTTCTGGTGGAAGAGAAGAAGTGTAAGTGTGTGGGGTCTTTTTTTAAAGTCACACTGTGGGAAAACTAACGTGCTCCCAGAATAAGTCCAATAAACTTGAATAGAGCCTTTTCTTATTTTTTTCTCACAGAAAGTATGTTACCTACCTCTCCAAATCTGAAGTTCTTCCTAAGTCGTCGTCTACTGTTGTTGAATGTGAGCAGATCGCAATGTATGATAAAAACCTGCTCATGTGTGAAGGCTCTGAACTGTCATTTGAGGAGCTAAGAGCCAAGAGATACTTCAAGAAATATGAGCGCCTCAGAAGACAGCAAGAATGGGGTATTCTTTTCTTTCCATCGAGCTATTTCAGAAACATTCTCATATTCTTGGAAAACTAGTACTTGGCTGCATTCATTTCTTTTCAACCTCTCTACTGAAGCCTGAAAACTTTCTCAAAGCCCAAGTTAGCCTCCCCATATGGAAACAGGGTGGGGTGAGCCTGGAAGCAACGGGTAACATGCCAAATGACTGGCATCGATAGTTACTGTTTAAGCTCATCCCTTGAGTTTGTCCTTTTCAAGCCTAGATTTTCATATAGAGGGTGGCATTTCTTCTGAGGAAACGGGAGGAAGGTGTGAGCAGCTCTTTGCAGTACTAGTTCTCTGATGTGAGCTCTAGCTGTGGCTCTCTGCAGCCTGTAATTCAAGATTGAGAGTATCTTGGTTCCTGTCGGTAGGCTGTAATCGGGGAGAACTCAGGGTATGCTTTAAACTGTCATATACATGATGCCATGCTTTGTCCGTGGCCCATGTCAATCAAAGGCATGCTGCTGCAAAGAGTGACGCTGTCTTCACTTTGCCTTCTTGGCAAATGTAGCCGTGGGACGCCCCTCGTGTAGACAGTGGTGGCATGATTGTAGCTGGGATGGGTTCCAGGCGAAGTTCATAATTAGCAAACAAAGGTGTTACCTCTGAATGATGACGTTTTAGAGAAGTAGGGGGACTTTCAAATAGACAAGTCTCAGAGAAGCAAAACAAAAACTGAGTGCAAATAAAGAGCAGCTGCTCAGAAGTGGGTTAGTTGTGTATGTGTGACATTTATGGGGGGAGGAAAGTTGCTGGATGAAAGAAGTAGTTATCTCATTTGGTAAAGGAAGAAATGGATCAATTGCAGTCAGTGGAAAAAGGAGAGATTCAGTGGGAGGGGAGATGCTAATGCGTTTTTAAAACAAGTGGTTGCATCTGGCACCACAAGTACACACCAGGTGAGAGGTAGGCTACCCTGTGAACTCTGCTAAAAAGCATTAGGGCTGCTGCTGGTTGCCAGGCCAGTGCTGAGATAGTGCTGTGTAGCCCTCCCGTGAGGGATCAGGACTGAGGGGTTAGACACCAAGTCCTGTAAGAAATACCTCCTTCTCCCAAACTTATGCCTCGACATCTGAAGATCGTCCTGCAGTTGCACAGACTGTATATATCTAAATTTTAAATTCAAGCAGCTTGTAATGTCTGTGTTGAGAAACTCATTTGGATACTGATTAACTGTTTCACTTGACATCATTGTTTAATCCTTAGAAGAAGAAGAGAAAGACTCCATAAGGAAAAAAGAGTCTGCTGTCCTTGAACTGCAAGCCCTGCAGCAGAAGCTGGAACAGCTCACCCAGCTCACCAAAAGCTTGGAGGAAACTAGACTGGAACCAGAATCTGCAACATCAGCTGAACCAAATAAGACAGTGGTAAGTATGTGCTATGATCAGTAGGAGCAGTCTTCATGAACTCACCCAGCTGGCGGCCGGTCACAACTGCTGTTCCCCAGGGCTCGGTGTTGGGGCCAGTTCTGTTTAATACCTTTATCAATGATCTGGACGAGGGGATTGAGTGCACCCTAAGTGAGTTTGCAGGTGACACCAAGTTGGGCAGGAGTGTTGATCTGCTCAAGGGCAGGAAGGCTCTGCAGAGGCACCTGGACAGGCTGCATCGATGGGCCAAGGCCAGTTGTGTGAGGTTTAACAAGGCCAAGTGCCGGGTCCTGCCCTTGGGTCGCACCAACCCCAGGCAACGCCCCAGGCCTGGGGCAGAGGGGCTGGGAAGTGCCCGGCGGAGAAGGCCCTGGGGGTGCTGGCTGACAGCCGGCTGGGCATGAGCCAGCAGTGCCCAGGTGGCCAAGGAGGCCACCAGCCCCCGGGCTTGTGTCAGCCCTGGTGTGGCCAGCAGGAGCCGGGCAGGGATGGGGCCCTGTGCTCGGCCCTGGGGAGGCCCCACCTCGAATGCTGGGCTCAGGTTTGGGCCCCTCGGGACAAGGAGGGCCTTGAGGGGCTGGAGCGTGTCCAGAGAAGGGCAGCGGGGCTGGGGCAGGGTCTGGAGCACAAGTGTGCTGGGGGGCGGCTGAGGGGGCTGGGGGGGTTTAGCCTGGAGAAGGGGGGGCTGAGGGGAGCCTTTCTCGCTCTCTGCAGCTGCCCAAGAGGGGCTGGAGTGGGGGGGGGTGGGGTTGGTCTCTTCTCCCAAGTCACCAGTGACAGGACAAGAGGAACCGGCCCCAAGCTGCGTCAGGGGAGGGTTAGGTTGGATATGAGGGAAAATTTCCTTATTGAAAGAGCGGTCAGGCGCTGGCACAGGCTGCCCAGAGAGGTGGGGGAGTTGCCATCCCTGGGGGTGTTTAAAAGACGTGTAGAGGTGGTGCTTAGGGACATGGTTTAGTGGTGGGCTTGGCAGTGCTGGGTTAACGGTTGGACTTGATCTTAAAGGTCTTTTCCAACCAAAATGATTGTATGATTCTAAGATTCTATCTCACAAAATTTAACCATACTTTAGACAGTAAGCAGAGTAGGTTGTTAACTGAATCTGGAAGTTCAGGCTGCAATACCTGGCTAGTATAGATATCTGGCATAACTTCAAATACTTGATGAAATACACTTTAATTTTTAATCCCAAAGATTTGTTTTTGCTTCTCCGCGATTTAGTTTTAGTCACATGTAAAAGTTCTCTTATGCATGAAAAACTGTTCTAGTTTTGCAGAAATAAAAGGGGAAATGGCAATGGCTGTACTTGGGGGGGCTGAGTGTAAAAAGCTTTTTTTTGTCTCTAAAGGTGCATCCACATGTGACACCCAGTGCAGCTTTACAGCAAAACTGGACAGCATCTTGTCAAAATTCAGATCTGCAAAACACCCTGGTGCCAGACCAGCCTCAATCAAGTACTTTATCATCCGCTGCTCTTAAACTGCAGTCAGTGAAACCCGCTGGTCACCAGATGACATCAACCTCCCTGTGGGAAGTAACATTTAAGAAGGATGCCGTCAAAACTCAGCCTGAGCTTGGAGAGCTCCAGAACAGTTCTGTGCACCCTCCGTTCAATGTTTTGGCTCAGGAACGGGCACGTCCTGACTCAGCTCTTAACTGGAGTGTTGGAGAACAGTACGTATAAACAGGCTAATTCTTACTCTGCAAATTCTGCAGTCTTCCATATCTACACTTCAGCTGAGAATCAATTAAAAGTCCTCTCATTCCTCTGAAAAAAAATCTGAAGTAGCCTGTGGAAACCAATATATAGACATAAATCAAACCTATATAACTTACAGTCCTCATTTCAGTTCTTAATTCCTTTCACCCTGTATTTTCGTTGCAATAACTATGAGGAAATCCAGTGTGTAACTGAAGTAATTATTCAGTGTTGCTGTCCCTGGCATACCTAAAATAAACAACGGGACATGCTTAGCTCATGCAGGTCCCATACATTACATCTTGGCCACAAAGGTCTCTAGAGAAGAACAAAAGCGCTTGTATTTGTCTTCTGCACTCTTGCTTGTGGGACTTGGCTAATACAGGAAACAGAACTGGGGGGCAGAGGGAGAAACCTAGGTTGGCAAAGCAAGCACGGCTGCATAGGCTTGGCCGACGAGGAAATGGAACCAGTTATCTTTCACTCATATTATGGGAGTTACTCGGAGGCAAACTGTGTCCAAAAAGAGTATTTAATGCCAGCATTTTAGCCTTTTTAAAGGACTCCACTGCCTTTGAGGTTTTATACTTATTGGCAACTGTATGAGAAGCTCTCTGGGGGGCAGTATCTAATAATATTCTAAAGGATCTCTCACTTGCTTCATTTGTGTGACTTCAGAGTCGTTCATGGGGGGAAAAAATAGGAACACTAGCTGCTGCCTGTCTGGGGTGTTTCCTTTGTTTTAGACCGGGAAAGGCCTCCTTAACTGCTTAGAGGGTAGTACTGCTGAGTCCTGAACTGAGGCTGGAGTTTAAATGGTAGCTCTTATTTCAATCTTATGTTCTTCATCTCTCTTTTGAAGGCACCCTAACAAGAGATCCACTGGACTAGCTACTTCTGTGGATGTGAAAGAAGGTAATAAGCCAAGTTTTGATAGACTGATGCTATTGGTATGACTGTTATTGGCTGGGGCTCAATAGCATGTGGCTACTAGTTCCAACCCTAGCTAAGCTCTCTGACTTTCCTGCCTCCACTCCTGCACATTTGGGCAATGTCTCTATATCCCTTCCATGTGGCCAGTCCCTGTTTCCACCTTCTGTGCAACTCCTTTTTGTTTGAGCTCGGTCTGGAGTTCACTGTTTGTCCTTGGTGGCTTCCTGCCTGCTTGACATTCTGTGTCAGAATAGATCGTTCCTGTGAATTGAGGATGGAGTCCTCGGAGGCCACCCAGCTGCCCAAGGTCCCTCTTGCCCTTCAGGGCAGTCTCCCTTGGGGACCTGCCAAGCAGATCTCTGAACAAGCCAAAATCTGCTCTCCCAAAATTCTGGGTTGTCGTTCTGCTACTCATCTTGTTTACTCCTCTTACTAATGTTTTCCTCACTACTGAAATGTAAACAATCCCAGGCTACTTCAGGAATGATCTCACTGTTCTCGTTTGTAGCATCTAGAGTCGGAAATTCTTCCTTTGCTTCTGGAAATGCTTCTCAAGCTACCCCAAACACCTCACTGGGAGGAGCAATGCAGGCAACGCCGTTCAAAGTGCAACCGTCGCCTACGGTTCACACGAAAGAAGCGTTGGGTAAGCAGCTGGAATAATGTGCTAGTTGCACTGGAGTTCATGGGGTCTTGCCCGGTAATTCTAGTGGAGCCAAATCTACAAGGAGGCTATCTAGTGATGGGCATGTGCACCATTCAAAGAGGAAAATAAAATCAAATTTGTACTTTTCTCTTGCGATCGCTTGGATGACCCAAAGCTTTTGACCAGAAGTAGATGCTTTAATTAATAACATCCCAGAGCCACATCCTGTAAACTCCTGGAGAAGTCACCAGCCAGGCTTCTTTGGGCAGCATGTTTTCTGAGCTGCTCGTGTCAGTACTGCCAGGGACTCCTGTTTCTGAGGTGATGACCTGCAACGACTAATGTGGAAGAATGTTAGGAAGTTAATAAGTTACCTGTGGCTGACATTGAGCTTCCCCCAAAGCTGAAGCAAGGGTGACTCATGCACAAGCTCTTTGATTATTTAAAGGACATAGTCGATTCTAAACATTGCACTTTCAAAATCCTAACAGGGAAATTGCAATTGTATTTCTGATGTCAGATGTGGAGCAATAATATCCTGATACTGTTTTATCCTTTTTGTACTCTTCTGCCATGTTCTTCTGTTTTGATAGAAAACCTGTTAACTGCTACCATGTAGCAAACAGCTGCAGCTGAATATATAGCTGTAAAAATAATAATTAAAGAAGAGCTTGTGATATTTATTAGTCTTCCAAATAACTAAGCAGAAAAAGGAGAATTTACTCCTTTAGGAGAACTTGAAATCTCATCTTGGAGCAGGGCGAAGGCCATGGCGCCAACAAGTATGCGTTGGCCAAGTCAGATCTTCCTGTGTTTGTTCAGCTGTCTGGAGTGTTTAAATGCAATATGAAGGAATAAGTGGTTATTGGCACTTGACAATTGATAATAATTAATCGGCATTTGATTTGACCACCACACAATGGAAGAACCTCTGAAAATTTCTTTTACTGGGGGTGATTTTCTTGTGGTTTTTATTTCTTTGTTTAGGATTTCTCTTGGATATGTTTCAAACACCAATCTTGCCTGAATTATCTCCTCTTGAAGAAAGCAAGGAGCAATTTGAAGTCTTTTGCAGAAAAAGTGGTAAGTACTACTTATTGTTTCACTCCATGATATTTCACTCCTTTATTTCCTGTTTACCCCTCCCACTGGTCCTTGGAATTTTGAGGCAGGTGGCGTTTGATTAGGTGCAGAGTGACAAAGCCAATTCTTTCCTGATAAAGAATTCAGTTTACTGATGGGTTCTAAATTTTTATGCACAGTCTGGGAACAGCAGAATCACTTTACTGTTAGCACGCCTGTTAATGTGTGTATTAAACGTGTAGCTTCCCTGTAGAGATTTCTCTGGTATTTAAACCCTAACTTTGAAAAGGGCGCAGCTGGTACTTCACGAGTAAAGCTTTTCCTAAAATGTTTTGCCTGCTGGGTGTTAGCATTTGAATCGCCATCTTAGCGTAACAGTTAAAATTGCAGACCAGACAGCAGCAGTCACTTACAAGAGTGAGCACAGAGAGATTTCACAAGTGGTCAGATGCAGCCAAGAAGGCTTCTGTACTCCTGCCAGTCCTGGTTTTGAGATGGAAAAATCTTCCCCATTTCCAAGAGCTTATGGGAGAGATTAATTGAGTGGCAGTTCTGAGGGTGCTTCTGGTCTAGCTAGACGTAGCCATGAGCATCAGTTGCCTGGTTAGGGGAGAAAATGAGGCCGTCTGTCATCTTCGTTGGGTGAAGATAATGTTGGTTATCTTCTATTTTTAAGAGCCTGATGGAAGTCTGAAAGCTACTGTTGTTGCCCCTGTCACGCCTGCATTTTCCATCTTTGAAGATGAGAATGAAAAAGAGAACAGTGGGTAAGGAGGGGAAAAAGTAACATCTGAGTTCACTTTATTAAGAATTACGTATAGGATTGATTCTATTCCATATAATTTTGCCGTGACTGTATTTGCTGTATCAGGGTTGGCCTGAATACAATCACTAGCAGCTGTGTGGAAGTGGCATGAGAAAGCTGTAGTTGCTTTTCTGTGGAATTGCGCAACTTTCCTGTTTGGACAGTGTGCTTGAGATGCTTAATTTTCTGGATGACTGTGGGTAGCTCGTTTCTTTGATCTACCGCAACTTCTTTGAGTATCTGCAAATGGGTTCTTTTAAAAAAATCCATTAAAAAAAATATTAAAAGCCACAAGTCTTTGTTATGATCAGTCTGCCTGGGAAAGTTTCTGGGGAAAAGCTATTCTAAACTACCTGTTTTGTCAGGATCCCACAGCATAAAAACAAGCCAGAAGAGCCCAGAACGATTGGAGAACGTCCCCTGACTGACTGTACAGCGGGTACAGAAGTGAGTTGTTTTGTCTTATCACAAGAATTAGCCTTGAAAATGGGTTACATAGTTATAGGGGATACCGGAGGCGGCTGCATTTACCTTTGTTCTATCCCAATCCTGTAACATTCTTACGAATGATACCTAGCTCAAGTCTAGATACCCTTTCCCACTTCCTGCCAATGGGATGAACTTTTCCAGTTAACTTTCACAAAGCTTCTAGGAGCTTAGTAATGGAGACCTCTAATCTAGCACAAATCCGGCTACAGTGGGTGTGTAGATTTGGCATCTGTTTGGGGGAGGAAGGACGCTGAGCAAGAGACACTTAATGTTCTAATAACAACCTAACAGTTTTCATAGCCAAGGAGATGCACAGAATTCAGGCTGCTTGGATGTTAGTGATCACCAAGTGATGAGATGGGCTTTTTCAGACTCTTATGGCAATTTTTCGTTGTCGAGCATTTTGCGGGGATATTGATTATTCCAACATTCAGCTCTGTTACAGAACTGCAAACCTGTGATTTAGGTTATATTGCTGTTCCGTATTTTTCTAACTTTGACACAGGCAGACTCAACACTACTGAAACTGACTCCAGAGGCTGCTAGTAGGTTACAGTGCAGCTCTGGCAGGATAGGTTTGGCTTAGTTTTAAATCTTCTTATATTTTTTTCCTGTGTAGGAAGAAACAGGGACACCGGAGTTCTTGAGGGATGATTATACGGTGTGGAATGTACAAAGTAGTAATAAAACATTAGCTCCCAGCCCAAACAACACAAGAGACTTTGCACGAGCTGCCCAGCTTGTATCAACGCCGTTTAGTTACCTGTCGGCACATCCGCGACAACCTTTGGAGGACAAAGGTAAAATAACGAATGCTTCTGCTTGAGAGCAGCTAATTCAGTACTAAACTCCATTTCTCTGCCCTAGTTACCTCGCAGGCCTTGCCAAATGCTGCATGGGTACGGCTCCCGCTGCTGCCACTTCTGGGTACAAACTCTGTGCAAGAACAGCAGCCGGGAGCATGGGCTGGCCAGCACATGAGCCTTCCAAGGATTTTTAACTGGGGGGGGGGATAAGAGAGGGTGGCAAGGGACAAGAGACTTTGTGCTGTGGAAGTGCTGGTTTGAACTGTTCCAAGGGGTTGTAAATAGTCACAAAAACTGACTGAAGTCCTGGTACCACCTTCTTTGGGAGGCACCTTTATGCTTGTCTGCCCCTCTTTAGGCTTGGAGTACACTCCCGAAAGAAATCAACCTGTTGCCTTTCCTTATATATTTTTAAAATAGGCTTGTTCAGTTCTAGCTCTTCTGATAGCTTAGCAATTTTCGCAGCTTCAGTGTGACTTAGCCTCCTTGTCTTGGTAAGAATACTCTAAATGTGCTTGCCTTTGGGGGAAATAAACACTTGCTATCGTTGCTGCTCCCTTTGTTCAGCCTGTGAGGATGACTTGCCACAAATGGATTTGGAGTACTCTGAAGAACTGCACAAGCAGACAAAAACGAAGAAGCTAAGGTATGTCGTGACTTGCTGAGAGTTTTCAAGGCTTGAGAGCAGTAGGCAAATCTATGCCGCAGCAGGCAGGTCTAGCTATGCCGCTCTTGAGTCAAGTTTTCCAAGTAAATCTGGAGCTGACTTATTTGTGTCAGGCTGACTCCGCTTAGCGTGCACCTCGGCACTTTGCAGCGTTACGTGAACCTGGTTATGGTGATAATGCCCCTGAAAATGCTGCTACAATTTAGGTTTTCTGACACAGATGAATTAAGTTTGTGATCCAGAAAGTTTTAAGGGGGGGGTGGGGTGTATACTGCTTTCTTTTCAATATGGGTTGGACTTGTTGGCCAATGACCTTGAAAGTCTATGGGTAGCATGTTATGACCAGATCTTATTCTCTTAAGAAATGTCAGTTTTATTCATCTTAACATTGGTTATGGCCAAAGTTGCAAGCGCAGACGTCTGACACATTTTTGCTTACTGAAGATGCAGAAATACCATGGCAGTACTGTCAATTAATAATAATTTGTTTTAAATATGTAGCCCTGCTCTTAAACATGTTGCAGAACAAGGGGAGTTTCAAGGAAATGTCTTGAAACAAGGAAATGGAATTCAAGGACTTGCTACAGCTGCTTCTCAAAGGTTACGTGAGCAGACTGGCACGAGCAGAACTGAATATTCCTTGTCCGTTGGGGTGGACAAAACTCCCCATGAAAAGCCGCCTGGAGCTGGGCAAGACAGGACAGCCCGGAGTGCTAGAGCCGCAGGTACAGAGCATTGCCTACCCTTTTCTTCCATCACGTCCGAGGCCGGAGCGGTGTCAAGTTCTTGCGGCAGCGCTTTGTTCCAGCGTGGAGGTGGTGGCTGCAGGGAGCAGACTGCCTTGTGGCTCCTGCAAGGAGATCGCTGCGTTATGTACAAGTGATACAGGGAAAGACAAGTGTGGGTCGTACGTGTATTACCTGATGCTAAAGGTATTCTGAAGTACAGAACTACCCAGGAGTGCCTAAGGGTTCTTCGCTAGCTGAGGCTCAAATACTTCAGAAACATCTGTCATTCTGGGCAACTTTGACAGGGAAGACACATAGGTATAAAAACTGGATTGGCAGAATTGAGGAATACTTAACTTTGCCCTCTGACTTTGGTGGTGTTCGGTTGGGTGGTTGGATTTTTTTTAAATCAGCAGTAATCATTCAAATATAAGCTTATGTTACCTCTTTGAAATGACACTTTTATAGCTTAAATATTTTCCTTCTTTCCACGAAGTCCTTGTTGAGAACCCTTGGGATAAGGAATTGATTTGCAAATTCTTATCAGAGCTTCCTAAACCACTCCACACCTATGCCAACTACTTTGAATGGAAATCTACCCTTCCATCCATCAGACTGAAGGCTGAACTCCCACTGGGTAAGAGCTGCTTCAAACACTTCATTTTAAAGCATTTGTTGAAGATTTTCTGGGAACCTCTGAAGTATTTTTTTCTAATTCAGTTTACTTGCACATATATCCAGAGAGCTTACAGATTATCTAAACCCCAGATTTGAAATTAGACCTGTTTTCTTGTTTGCCTTTCGTAGCATAAGCCACAACTTTTTGATTAGGCATTCTGAGTAGGCAGTTTTCCCTTCCTAGTAATCTGTGACACAACTCTCAAACTTTGTATAGAATAGCAGCAGTCCTGTGTCAACAAAATCTGTATGACAGTAATTGCAACATATTTGTATGACTTAAACATTAGTGTTTGCTTTTTTTAAGGCATGCACTTTGGAATTTGATTACTTCCAGGGAGTCAGACTAAAACAGAAACATTGATTTTTTTAATTTTTTTTTTAGTATGCGGCACTTTGCAGCACTCTTGTTCTCAAGGCTCTCTTCTGTGGAAAGGCTGGCCAGCAGGAAGAGACCTGTAGAGAAAAGCCAGCATTGGGGTTAAACCAGTAACTTGTATGTGGCTGGTGCTTGCTTTTATCTCTTTTTTTTTTTCTCATCCGAGTGGTGATATCTCTTTTCTGTGAAGTTTGTAAGCTGGGCTTAATGTTGTTCATCTCTTAAAGGTTCCAGCTCATTCCATGTGGACTGCTTGGTTGGAGAAGGAGCTTTTGCTCAAGTCTATCAGGCTTCCATTCTGGATGCAAGTAACCCAAGAAACAACCAGAAAGTAATATTCAAGGTAATTCACAATAGCCATGCTGGAAAACTGTGGAGTCTTATAGTAACGACACCTACCCTGGGTAGATTCTGCTGAGTTTTCTTGTTCATAAATACAAAGCAAAGCTTATTGGTCTATCCTCAAAGCCACGTTTAGACTGAATCCTGTGACGTCTGATTCATTCTGCATGGGAAGTTATTTATCCTCTTGACTTGGCTTGCCTCTTCATCTTTTCTTTATCAAGTGGTCACAAGTATCCTAAGGAGTAAGCATTACAGCCGGGCTGTCTTTCTCAGCTGAACAAAGGCAGCTACCTGTGCTTTTCATCCACAGCAAGTGAAAATGTGTGTGGATTGGTGATAAACCGCTCTTGCTGCTAGATCGCCCCAAAAGGGCCACGCTCTGTTCCGGATACACGCCCGCTAGCTTTCCACAAGCACTTTCACACTTTGTGCAGCCAGCCTGTGCGGTGGCAGCTGCCTGTTATGTAGGCTTTGCTGGGTGATACCTCTCTGGTATTAACAAAACACACTTGTCTCGATGGTGGCTGTAGACTGAGCAGTTCCCTCTCTGCTCTGCCTTCCGGGCTGCCTCGGTGCAGGAATGAGCAACAGATGATAGCATGTGTTTACATCAGAACCGCTGCCAAGAGGAAAGTCTGCGCGACTGCGAGCTCGGCTTAGCCCAGCAGGGTTGTACTAGGTCATGCGTCCCTGCATCTGCTGCTGGCTGGGAGGGCACGTGCAGGGTTACTAGAGTCTGGCTGAAACATGGTGATGTGTTTGAGCTGACGCACACGCACCCCCCCTTTAGCCTCTCCACATCGGATCTTTCTTCCTACCCCTGGAATCTTTTTGTGGATCTCTTCTGCAGCGTTTAATCTTTCAGCAAAAATCTTTTTAGTGTAACACATTAACTTTCTAGCTTTCTAGCATGCAAAGGTGACTTAACGGGGTTTTTTTGAGCATCAGGTATTCGATGTAGCAGGGGAAATAGTAGGGGAAGGAATCGGAATGGTTTTGCTCTTTTGACTTCAAAAGCTTTCCCTCTCACGGAAAATGTCTGTTGCCAGCAGAAATATCAACGTTGCAGAAAGACTGACATTTGAAATAAGACAAAAGAGCGCACGAGCCAGAATGCAATTGTGGCGTGTAATTGAAGTCTTGATTCAAGAGGATTAATCGTTGAGTGTATTGACCTGAGGTTAATTGCTGTAGATTTATTTGGTCATTGCTGTATTTTATTTGGTCAGGAGGAAAAATGCCCAGTCTGCCAGCAAAATAAAAAACCAAACAAAAAACCCCAACCTGAGAAGAACTTCTGCTTTAATGCTAATAGATTTTCCTAGCAAATCAACTTCTTGGTTACAGGTCCAGAAGCCTGCCAACCCTTGGGAGTTCTACATAGCAACACAGCTGGTAGAAAGGCTCGATCCAAGTATACGCCATCTCTACATCCACTTTTATTCTGCTCATTTCTTTCAAAATGGAAGCATTTTGGTTGGTGAGCTCTACAACTATGGAACGTTGCTAGTAAGTGTAATCAGCTGATGCTCTGGAACATCTGTATTCTTTTTGGAGTGCTATTGTATTACAAGATACAGATGTCTCCTCTACTCTGCCCTTCGTGGACCTTCGTTGTGAACGTATTCTGTGTTTACCAACACAGACCTGTAATCCATATCAAGTTGTTTCCGTGTAGCTGATGGTTCTTTGCTATCTTTTGGTTTACAGAATGCCATAAACATTTACAAAAAGCTTCCTGAAAAGGTGATGCCTCAAGCACTTGTCATCTACTTCGCTGTAAAAATTCTTTATATGGTGGAAGAGCTCCACAGCTGCAAAATCATTCATGGGGACATTAAACCTGACAATTTCATACTTGGAGAAAGGCAAGTATTTCCCTTTGCTCCCCGAGATGCCAGCATATCTCGATCCCTAAGCCTTGATACTTACACGATCGCTTCTTGTCTCCGTGGCTGAAGGTTTCTGGACAACGATACATGTGACATAGATGGCCTCTCTCACGGCTTGACGCTCATTGACTTGGGCCAGAGTATAGACATGACGCTCTTTCCCGAAGGAACGGCGTTTACTGCAAAGTGTGAAACCTCCGGATTTCAGTGTATTGAAATGCTGACGCAGAAACCGTGGAACTACCAGGTATGAGGTTGCATAGACAGCCTGAGCGTTCGGAGCTCAGGGCGTGCATCTGGCACGAACAAATGGAGTAGAGAAACATTAGGCTTTTGCGCTGGAGTGGTAGCTTCGGCTTATTGCTTTAAAAACGCGATCCTGAACCCTCTTCTTCCACTCCTTGCCGTACTGGCTCCATAGAGTGTGTTTTTTCAGCTGATTTTTAGTGGTCTCCGCAAATTTCTAATATGAAACTTGTTTATACTTTGTTTAGACGGACTACTTTGGCATCGCAGCAACGGTTTACTGCATGCTCTTTGGTACCTACATGCAAGTGAAGAATGAAAACGGTATCTGGAAGCCTGAGGGAGCCTTCAGAAGGTTGGTGTCCAAAAATCTTCTCGAAACCTTCCCTTGTCTAGAAAGATGTGTCATTACACCAGGTTGGTTTGAGGTTAGTTTACCACAGCTTTCGGCGTTGCCTGCACGTGCTTCTTGATACCCGAAAAACTGGGTTCGGCGCGTGGGAACGGCGTCGTAGAATTCACCGCCTTAAGCACAGGAAGCATTTCAGCAGCGCGAGTGGCGAATTGCACAGCCTCCTCAGCTACTTTGCTGCCTGGAAGGAGGAAACGACAGCTAACGAGGAAAAATCCCACTGGTTCGCTAAGCAGCGTGCCACAGCGGAAGCCGCGTTGTGTTACAGCGCTGTCTGCAGTTGCTCCAGCCTCTGGCTGGGGAGCGAGCGGGGCAAATACGGGAAATAGTGTTTTAACAGCTCAAATTTAGACTTTTTTTGCATGTATTCTTGTTCCTTTGCAGGCTTGCCAATGCCGAACTGTGGAAAGAGTTCTTTGAGAGCATGTTAAACATCCCCAGCTGCCACAGCCTGCCTTCTCTGGGAGTTCTGCGCAAAAGGCTGAAGGACTTATTTTGCAAGTCATATGCAAAGGAGATAAAGTTCCTTCGGAACAGACTTGTTGTGTTGCTTATAGAACACAAACGGTCACGAAAATGAGCGTCTCATTTGCACAGTGACCGAGGACTGGCGTTTTATTGATGTGAAATGCTTTTTAATGACTTGTTTTAAAAATAAACGTTCTTAGCGTTAACTTCAGGAATGACAACGTGCATCTTCCTATGCTTTTGTGGGGGGAAAAAAAATCACACTGAAATGACTTGTTCATTTAACGTGTCCAGTTTGAGAGGCATGGGCGTGCTGGAGACGGTTGTCATAATATTGTGTATTGCAAGGCGAAAGCTGGTAAAAGGTAGTGTATGGATGAAGTCCCTGCTTTCGGCCTCCCCGGGGCTTTTTGAAGAGGCCCGTTAAATCACTCGTGCCGAAGGGGCCTTGGGAAGCCGGCCGCCCTGACCCGGCGGCAAGGTCAGCGCCGAGTTCAGGCTCGGGCTCTGCAGAACGGCGAACAGAGCCTTCCGGGAGGAGCGAGTTGTTGGAAAGGGGCATGGAACTCTGGACCGAGGCCCCGCCATCGGGGAAGACTCCGGTGCCTCTTCTGAGAGAAGGGACGGCAGCAACGGGAAGGGAAATGGCCTGTAATGCGGGCTACGAGAGCGTGACTGTGGGTAGGTTTCTACACCTGATCAGGGGAAACACTGCTCGGTAGGTGTAAGGGGGACAAGCGTTCTGCAGGTCGCTTCTCCCAGAAAAGCCCCTGCAGGTAAATAATAGGAGGAAAAGCTGCTTTGAGTCGGTGACAAGACAAACGTGCGGGTAAGCGACAGCACTCCCAGCGCAGTTCTTCGAGGCCTGGGGCTCCTGCAGTCGCAGCCCTCCTCTTCCCTGTCTCCCAGGAGCTTCTAGGTTGAAAGAAACCGTGGTTCGCAGATTAGATCTACGTTAGCTAGGGCTGAAATCACCCTCACCCTGTCCGTTAAATTCTCTTCTGACCAGCCACAACATAATTATTAGAAGGGGAAAACCAAGCGGCAATTATCTCCTTACTGGAATTGAAAGGGCTCTTTTCTGGTTGTTGTGAGGTTTTGTTTTCCCTCGCTGTGGCCAAATGTTGTGGAAATACTCTGGGAAAAGGCCAGGAAAGCATTCCTTTAAATGTGCTCCCTATTCCTTTTTATCTACTTTTATGTGTTTCTTAATTACAGTGGTTATACGCCAACGCACTGAATCGCTGCTGCCTACGCACGTCCCCCACTTGAGTTTGCACGAGGTTAGCTTGATGGTGTAGCTAATTTGTTAAATGTTGAATGTCAAAATAACTTGAGTTACCTGAATTACACCAACTCCAAAGAAATATAGAAGGGTGCTGTGGGGGATGGATGGCACCTCTTGAGCTCCCCTTGCCATGGAGTGACTTCTTTCTTTCTCTGCATCTTCCAGCATTGCTAAGATGAGACTTGCAGCTAAAACTAGTCTCTGTGACCTCTGTGGAGTCACAGCTTGCTCGCTTGGGATGGCTTCTTCACTGGGCCTGACCTGACTTCCCCATCCTCTTCTGCAATTGCGAGGAGCAAAACCTCCCCTCCTCCCCGCCCCATCTTGGGGCAGAAAGTTGTACCGCAGCTTATTGCTGCCTTCGCTCGAGCCTCTCTGGCTGCCAATGGATCTCAGGGAACAAATACCTACGGGGCTTTGCTCCTGGCGGGCTGGCGCTGCAGCACGGCTACAGTGCATGCTTCGGTGGCGCTCCCAAGCCCTTCGCAGCGTGCCGTTATCCCGATGCTGCTTGCGGTCGCGCTCGTGCAGTGCCCTGGTTTATAATCCTGTGACACGGAGCCAAGAGAGGACATTTCATCAGCAGAGCCCCAGGGGGAGGTGAGGGCATTAATTTTATTTGTGCATCTATCCACAGGAGGGAGACAAATAACAGACTTTCATAAATCTCTCTGCTTCTCGCTGTATTTTTCCTCTACTTAAATTTTTCAACCTGAAAACCAGCCAGGGGTTGGGTAGGTGAGCTGAGCTAAGCCCAGGCTGCCGATACAGCCCAGGATGCCGAGGAAGAGCGGGGACGCTGGGTTCGCCACACGCAGGGACGGGTGGCTTGGTTTTTGTAGGGTTTGCTCTGGCCTGGGGGTCGCAGAGGCGAAGGTGGCCGCCCAGCGAGGCGGGATCGCAGGATGCTCTGCGTGCAGGGGGCCTGGAAACACTTGTTGGGTTGGTTTCATAAATCCAAGTGCGCCACAGAAAAGCCTGTGACGGCAGGAGGGGCGTCGAGCCCAGCCAATGTGTCACTTCGGGCAGTTCACTTACACTGTCTGTTTATCTGCTCCTCCTGGGTCTCGCATCGGGGTCTTGCTCTTCTCCATGCTGCCGGCAGCAAATCTGCCCCCACCAATGCATCCCCACAGGCTGCACTGCTGCGTGCCCAGGCTCCGCAGCTGCCTGTCCACCTGCCTGCAGTTTTGGGAGACCTGGCAGCACTTCCTCGCTTTGGGAAACCTTTTCCATGTCACGCAGCAGTGCGGGACGTTTCCCTCTAGCAGCAGGGACCATCTCCCTGCGGCTGGGGCTCCTCTGCCTGCCTTTATGGCAAATAACTCTCTAGTTATCCTTTAATGCAGCCTGCTCTGCCTCTTGTTAGGCTTTCTGTGGCATATGGAAAAGCCTTTGGCTTTGATACGAAGCAGCTGGTTAAGAAGTCAGCTGGAGCAAGCTGCACTGTGAGGCAGATCAGCTGGAGAAACCTTGTAGCTGGTGGAAATACAAACATTCAGGGCTGAGGTTAGGGTTTTTTTTTTTCCCCCCTTTCCTCCTTCATCTCATTTTCTTATGAGCTGAGCTAGAGCCAGCTGTTCTCTGTCCAGGCAAAAATCTCTGCCAGGCTTAAGTTTTTATATATAGAGTAAATATATATATATTTAGTTCCTCATCTCATAACACTGTGCCGTATGCCGCTCCGTAAAAAAGAGCGGAGCGCTTTTTGGAGTGGCATATGACACTGCATTATGAGCATGATGGAGTTTTTACCCGTGTGTTTACCCCTAATTAATGCTAATTTCTGACTGCTCCCCCCCCTTGGGGTAGTGATTTTTTCAGCTGCGGTACAGGTGTGTCCCCGCCAGCTGTGCCGCCAGCCGGGCGGGAGCATCTACAGCTTAAATGTCAGCCCCCCTGCGAGTGGAGAAGGAGCTCGCGTGGGTGTAGGAGTTTCACATCGTTATATATGGTAGATACCTGTTAGCTATAACTCATCGTGCATCCCTCCTCGCTTCGCAAGTGTCCCGCCTGCCTGCAAGCACTGCTCCTGCTCAATGGCCAAGAGCATCCCAGGGAAGCTGGGCATGGGTGTGAGCTCTGAGGATGCTCGCAGGGATGCACCGGGTGCAATTTTTGCTTGCAAGTGCCTTGGTTTTATCATCCTGGGCTCTTAGTTTTGCTATGAGTGATTATAGCTGAGCCCCGGTGAGGAGTGGAGGTTTGAGCTGGGGTAGCCGGTGGGAATGGCTAAAGGGATGCCCCATGCCAGCGCAGGGTCAGGTTCAGACTGCCTGTGCCCAGTTATTTTCCATCAAATAGCCTTAAAGAGAAGCCCCTGTTCTGGGCTCCTGCCCCCTGCTCCTGCCATCCCCTCGCACGAGCGTCCCATGGGGAAGCAGGAAGGATAAAGGGTAAAACCTTCCCAGGAGGGGCTGGGTGGCGTGACGGCCGTGGGAACAGGTCCATGGAGGGACGACCTGGCGGGGTGGAGGCTCCTATTTTCTAACTGATTTTAAAATGAGCTGCTAAAAAAGAGCTTTGAAAAAAACAACACAAAAACCCAAAACCCCAGCTGGCGACGCTGATATTTCCTCCTCGGCGCGCGCTGAATCCACACTGATGAAGATCTCTAGGTATCCCCAGAGTCGCCCTTTAGAGATAACTCATCTTGGGGCCTCCACCACCCACACGGAGAGGAGAGATTTCCTGGCGCGTGGGTGGCTCGCTTTTCTTCTGCAGAAAACCCAAGTTTACTCACTTTTCACCCTTTGCCATCGTGTCACGTCTCGGTGGCAAGCCGGGGCCCCCAGCTGGGGTCTGGCACTTGCTCTCTCCCAGGTGCTCCATCGCTTGCTGGTGCCAACCCATTGCCAAATACCCCCGGGCCAAGCCCTTGCTGCCAGCAGCATCTCCCTACTGTCGCTTGGGGGAGGCCAAATTTCTTAAATGCAGTTTTTAAGGTGTTAAAAACCAAGGCTGAGGTTGTTAAAAGTGGCAGGCACCTCACTAATCAGTTAGACGCACGCTAACGAAGCGGCGGTCCTTGTTTCCGTACAGGTGAGGCATTAATGTCACCCAAGGCAATGACACTCAGCCCCATCAGGGACAACAAATAACTTCACTCAGCTTCAAATATCCATTAACCGTGTAACAAATTACCTCGGGCCAGCAGGGAATCAAAGCGACAGCCCCCGGGGGACACCCCAGCCCCGGCCCAGGGACCACTCAGGTCACGACAGGACCGTTCTCAGCCCCCCCCGCCTCTGGGAGAGGCAGCTGCTGCTGCTGAGGGACTGTCCCTTGGTCTGTCACCCCATCACCATCACCCCTGCGGATGGGTGAAGAATAGTGATACCCTGCATTCAGATGGTTCTTTAACAAGCGTAGATATACATATATTTAAAAAGCCCACCTATTTTTATATCTATAACCTTTGCGTGTTCGCAGTAGCCACTGGGGACACAGAGCAAGCTGATGGAGGAGTAATGGCTCTGGTTTGGTTTGGTTTGGTTTGGTTTTTAAATTTGGTGGCCCAGTGCTCACCTGGGACGTGGAGGACCTGGGGTTGGTCCCCGCCCGGCACAGGGGCCGTCGGAGCTGACGAGTGGGGAAGGTGATGCCCGCTCACCCCAACGGTCACCCTTTGGGTGGGGGAGGGGTCGGGGTGGGCAGGGTTTGGAGCTTTTCGGCACCGGTGACGTCACCCGCAGGTGCCTGAGCCCAGTGGCAGCTCAGCGCACGTCCCACGGCTGCTCTCACCACATCTGTGCCCAGCTGCCTGCTCCGGTGCAGGCTGCCGTAACCCACGTGCACCGCTTGCTCGTCCCGCTCCGCCGGGCAGCCCGTCCATCCCCGAGCCCCTCCAGCCCTCCTCCCTCTCCCCCCACAGGAAAACCTCCTCGGCTCCCGCCTCTCCCTTCTTCCCTGGCCCCTGTGCCATCTTGGAGGCGCCGCGGGTGCTGCGCCTGCTCCTGCGCTCCCGGCGCCGAAAGCTGGCAGCGCTCGGCAGAGAGCGCGGCACCGCGCCGCGGTAAAGGTCAGGCTCCAAACCCGGCTCAGATAAAGCCTCGTATTTAAGGCATGTGGCTTAAACTTGATTTTATCTGCTAGCGCTGAGTGAAATAACATTTATCACAATGGGTTGGAGAAGAAGAAGAAGAAGTCATTTTTTTCCGTTGGTGTGTTGTATAATTAAAAATGGGTTTGGTGAGCAGCTGCTTGTCGGGGGTGTGTTTTGGGGGTTGTTTTTCTTTGCGATACCGGGGGGGGGGTTCGGCTTGCTGGGGCTGTGCCGGCAGCGTCGGAGGTCCTTCCTCCCCAGGCGGGCGCTGCGTCCTTTCCTCCATCCCTCCTCCCTGCGCACTTCCCGGTGGCAGTGAGGGTCTGCTGGGAGAGCGCGGAGAGAGGGCTGGGTGGGAGATGCAGCCGACGCCGCGGCAGCACAGGATCCCCACCAGACTCATTATTCATCCCTCTCCATCTCCCCTCTAATTTCTCCCTTCTAATTTCCATGCGGGTGACAAGAAGGCGCCCCACGTCTGGTGGCATCTCCGCAACACGGATGCCAGCGGGTCCGAGGGGAGCTTTGCTAATTGGCTGTTAGCACGTGCGGGTGCCGCAAGGCGAGGGCTGAGATGTGGCATCCCCGACCCAGCATCCCCGAGGGGCCGGGGTATGGATGCTGCAGGGACCGAAGCGGCGGTGAGAGGAGGGTTTGCAAACTCCACCTCTCCCCATCCACGTCCACTGACGAGTGCCGCGCCGGACTGCCAAAAATTCGATGACCTTTGGGATGTGGCTTCGGTGCAAATACCTCTTAGATGGTTCACAACAATAGGAACGAGGACAAAGTCGAAACAGATTTGTTCCAGGAGGCTGGTGCTGTGATTCACGGGGGGGAAAATGCGCTCAGAAAAAGAGGGGGTGAAGCCAGTGGCTGTCGTGACTCTCCAAAAAATCACGGGCAGACGTGAGCCCTGCAAACCCACCGAAATCGCCAGCTTAAATTTAGGTGTTTGAAAGGACAGGCTGTTCTTGCACAACGCTTTCCCCATCACCTTTCTGTTCACATGAGCCACCCACACAGAAACCAAAATGAACGAGGAGGAGAAAATAGACGCAGCATCTGCCTGCTGGCCCCGTGCCCCCCAGCAGCCCCGCTGCCTCTGCAAGCGACCCCCCCTCGCTCTGCCACAGCGCCATGGGCCCCCCGGGACGCTCCACAGTCCCTGATGGAGGGGCAAAGCCTCGGGTGACTCCTGGCACCGAGGGGAAGTGCTCGGGAAGCGGGTGGTCCCTCGCAGAGCCGTGCTGGCTCTGTGCCACGGGTACCGCTGCCAGAGGGCCAGGAAAGGAGGCGCAAGCTTAATTTTCAGCCCCTGGCCACTGGGACCCCAGTGTGGAAAGGGGATGGCATTGCCAAGCTGGCAGGAGGGAGCCTCAAGCCCTTCCCTTCTGCTGCTGGTCCCTGCCTTCAAATTTTTCCCTAATAACTTTTCCTAATAATTTTCCCAAATTATTTTTTCCTGCACAAACACCCGCAGGCCCTTTTCCTTCCTGTCCCATCGGAGCGACACGAAGGGGATGGGAACACAGCCGCTGGAGCTGGAGCGGCTGGTGGGAGGGCTGCCAGGGATGCTCCGGCAGTGGGCAAGAGCAGCGTGTTGGACCATCCCGGGCCCTTGCATATCAGCCGCGTGCCGGGCTGCTTTTGGGGCTGGGCAAGGGGGTTTCGGCCCTGGCACCTCTTGCAAGGGATGGTTTCCAGCCCCAGTGCAAGATTTTGGGGGCCGGAGCCACCTTCCCATCTCTATCCTGGATGGATCCAGCTTTGCAATCTATCTAGAGGAATCAGAGCATTCTCCCCAGCTCTCACCGGTGGCGGCGAAGTGCCAGCGCCAGCAGACGGAGCAACATTCATCACGGAGGGCAGGGTGACCCCGAAAGCCGGCAGCACATTTATCATCCAGGCGCTCGGGCGGCACACGACCCCGGCGGTGGCGAGGAGGAGGCATTTGGGCTAACGAGCCCTGCCGAGGCCGGCGGGGACCAGAGCTGCTTCCCCGAAGGTTTGCAGCAGGGCCGTCGCCTGCAGCCCATCTTGGCACCGGTGGCCTCGGTGGAGGCGGCAGGGCAGGGGAGCCCCGGTCTCGGCTGATAAAGGCACACCCTCACGGCGGCAGCTGGGGGACAAGATGTCCCGAGGCGCCGCAGGCTGCTTACCGAGATCTCGGCCAGCACAGCTCACCCGCGGCAAGCCAGGCTGCTTCGCTGGGGCTCCTCGGGGTTTTGCTGGGGCTTATTTTCATTTCCCCAATAAAATCCCTTCCCTTGCAGTGGAGGAAAGCGAATGGCACCAGCCACCTCTGGAGTTAGCAGAAGTATCGGACATCTGTGTTTTTATAAGGGTGTTTATTGACTCAGGCAAGGGCTGGATGTCGAAGCAGACGCCAGCGCCGTCCTCGGGCTTCACGCACGAGTCAACATTTGCACAGTAGCTGGGGGCGAGGTGTTGAAAGGCGAGGTGTTGTCCGGAGAGGAGAGTCCTCCCCCGTTTCGGGCTGGTGCAGTGCCATGCGCTGCTGCCTGCTCGCGGGCCTGCCCGTGGCTGGGGTGGAGGGATGCTGGGTGGAGGTATGCTGGGTGGGATGGGGGGCAGTGACCTGCCCCAGCATCTGCTCCATCAGCAAAGCTCAGCCCCTGGGGCAGCTGTGCCGGGTCCGTCCTCTCTGCACCGTGGTGGGTGTTTATCCACCGGCTGGTGATGCTGCTGCTGCTCAAAGGATGCACCAGCTCCTGTCCCTGCGCAGTGCTGGGGTGCCCCAGGGTGCTCCTCCCGCACCGTCCCCCTCCCCAGGCTCCTTTACTGGGAGCCTCATCCCCCGTCCCACGCCATCCGCCAGCACAATGGACCCACGGGAGGAGAGGCAGGCAGTGGAGCTGCATGGCCCCGGTCACCTCCCTGCGCCGCCCCAGCCGCAGAACCAGCCCCGGCCGCGTCCCCTGTCCTCCAGCCCCGGACGTGGAGCCGCAAGCAGCCCCCAGCTTCTTCGCGCAGGCTTTCCCGCCGTGGCTCTCGGGTTGGGGCAGGAGGCTGCAGCCCCCGGGGCCGGCGCGGGGGGCGGCGGGGCTGCGGGTCTCCCCGGCTGCCAGCGGGACACCCAGCCGCGCTCCCCAGCGCGGGCGATGGGGCCGGAGGAAGCTGTGGTTGACAGCTCCCGGCTGCCAGGGTGCAGGTTTGAGTTAGTCACCACAAAATAATATTGTGATTGTTCATGCAAAACATATCGTAAATGAGGCTGCTGGGTGGTTTTTTTTTCTTGGGTGTTTCTTTTTTCTTCCATGGTAAAATTGGGTGCCGCCGGGTGACACTGATTGCCGGGGCCGCTGGCATCCCTCCCGCCCCGGGACGCTGGCACCGACACCGGGCACCCGCAGCCTTGCACCGAGGTGGGCAGCGGGGGGTGGTGGGGCAGTGTGCCCGCCGGGGCGCGGGCGAGGGGTGCGGTGGGAGGGGGCGTGCGGCGCGGGGCTGTGCACCGGGCAGCCTGCGGAGCGGGGCGCGTGCAGGGTGCAGGGGGGTGCTCTTCAAAGGGGGGGTTGAGGGGGCGCGCAGGGCACTGGGGGGTGTGCACGGGTGGGTGTAGCGCTTGTGTGTGCACTGGTGGGGTGTGTGCAAGGGGCTGTGTGTGCAAGGGGCTGTGTACAGGTGTGTGTAGTGCTTGTGTGTGCACCGGGGTGTGTGTGTGCAAGGGGCTGCGTGTGCAAGGGGCTGTGTACAGGTGTGTGTAGTGCTTGTGTGTGCACTGGGTGAGTGTGTGCACGGGGCTGTGTACAGGCACGCATAGTGCTTGTGTGGGCACTGGGCTGTTTACAGGCACATGTAATGCTTATGTGTGCACTGGGTGAGTGTGCATGAGGCTGTGTGTGCAAGGGGCTGTGTACAGGTGTGTGTAGTGCTTGTGTGTGCACCAGGTGTGTGTGTGCACTGGGCTGTGTACAGGTACATGTAATGCACACACGTGCAGAGCAAGAACATGGACGTAAGGGGTGTGCACACAATGCAATGGGTGTGCAACAAGGTGTGCATAGGGGGTGTAAGGTGTGTGAGTACAGCACAAGCGTGTGTATGGGAGGGGGTGTGGGTGTGGTGCATGGTGTGTGTGTAAGGGTGTGAGTGTACAGTGCAAGGGGGGGTTGTGTAAGAGTGTGAGTGCAAGAGGAGTTTGTAAAGGTGTGTGTGCCCAGTGCAAGGAGGGATTTTGTAAAGGTGAGTGCACAGTGTAAGAGGGGTGTGTAAGGCTGTGTGCACAGTGCAAGGGGGTTTTGTAAAGGGTGTGTGCCCAGAGCAAGGGTGTGTGTAAAGGTGTGTGTGCCCAGGGCAAGGGGGGTTGTGTAAAGGTCTGTGCCCGGTGCAAAGGCGTGTGCAGAGCCGTAAGTGCCCAGAACAGGGGTGTGGGGAGGGGGGACAGGCAGGGGCGTGGGGAGGGGTGCAGGCAGGGGGGGGACAGGCAGGGGTGCGGGCAGGGGGGGACAGGCAGGAGTGCGGGGAGGGGGGGACAGGCAGGGGTGCGGGGAGAGGGGGACAGCAGGGGTGCGGGCAGGGGGGGACAGGCAGGAGTGCGGGGAGGGGGGGACAGGTAGGAGTGCGGGGAGGGGAGACAGGCAGGGGTGCGGGCAGGGGGGGACAGGCAGGGGTGCGGGGAGGGGGGACAGGCAGGGGTGCAGGGAGAGGGGGACAGGCAGGTGTGCGGGGAGGGGAGGACAGGCAGGGGTGCGGGGAGGGGAGACAGGCAGGGGTGCGGGCAGGGGGGGACAGGCAGGGGTGCGGGGAGGGGGGACAGGCAGGAGTGCGGGGAGGGGAGGACAGGCAGGGGTGCGGGGAGGGGAGACAGGCAGGGGTGCGGGCAGGGGGGGACAGGCAGGGGTGCGGGGAGGCGGGGACAGGTAGGGGTGCGGGGAGAGGGGGACAGGCAGGTGTGCAGGGAGGGGGGGACAGGCAGGAGTGCGGGGAGGGGGGGACAGGCAGGGGTGCGGGGAGGGGAGACAGGCAGGGGTGCGGGCAGGGGGGGACAGGCAGGGGTGCGGGGAGGGGGGGACAGGCAGGAGTGCGGGGAGGGGGGACAGGCAGGGGTGCGGGGAGGGGGGGACAGGCAGGAGTGCGGGGAGGGGGGACAGGCAGGGGTGCGGGGAGGGGGGGACAGGCAGGAGTGCGGGGAGGGGGGACAGGCAGGTGTGCGGGGAGGGGGGGACAGGCAGGGGTGCGGGGAGAGGGGGACAGCAGGGGTGCGGGCAGGGGGGGACAGGCAGGAGTGCGGGGAGGGGGGGACAGGTAGGAGTGCGGGGAGAGGGGGACAGGTAGGAGTGCGGGGAGAGGGGGACAGCAGGGGTGCGGGCAGGGGGGGACAGGCAGGAGTGCGGGGAGGGGAGGACAGGCAGGGGTGCGGGGAGGGGAGACAGGCAGGGGTGCGGGCAGGGGGGGACAGGCAGGGGTGCGGGGAGGGGGGGACAGGTAGGGGTGCGGGGAGAGGGGGACAGGCAGGAGTGCGGGGAGGGGGGACAGGCAGGAGTGCGGGGAGGGGGGGACAGGCAGGGGTGCGGGGAGAGGGGGACAGCAGGGGTGCGGGCAGGGGGGGACAGGCAGGAGTGCGGGGAGGGGGGGACAGGCAGGAGTGCGGGGAGAGGGGGACAGGCAGGGGTGCGGGGAGGGGGGGACAGGCACGGGTGCGGGGAGGGGGGACAGGCAGGGGTGCGGGCAGGGGGGGACAGGCAGGGGTGCGGGGAGGGGGGGGACAGGCAGGAGTGCGGGGAGAGGGGGGACAGGCAGGGGTGCGGGGAGAGGGGGACAGGCACGGGTGCGGGGAGACGGGGACAGGCACGGGTGCGGGGAGGGGGGGACAGGCAGGGGTGCGGGGAGAGGGGGACAGGCAGGAGTGCGGGGAGAGGGGGACAGGCAGGGGTGCGGGGAGAGGGGGACAGGCAGGAGTGCGGGGAGGGGGGGACAGGCAGGAGTGCGGGGAGAGGGGGACAGGCAGGGGTGCGGGGAGAGGGGGACAGGCACGGGTGCGGGGAGGGGGGACAGGCAGGGGTGCGGGGAGAGGGGGACAGGCAGGGGTGCGGGGAGGGGGGGACAGGCAGGAGTGCGGGGAGAGGGGGGACAGGCAGGGGTGCGGGGAGACGGGGACAGGCACGGGTGCGGGGAGGGGGGGACAGGCAGGGGTGCGGGGAGAGGGGGACAGGCACGGGTGCGGGGAGGGGGGGACAGGCAGGGGTGCGGGGAGGGGGGGACAGGCAGGGGTGCGGGGAGGCGGGGACAGGCAGGGGTGTGGGCGCACGCTGCCGAGCCGGGGACGGGACAAGCCAGGCTGTGCGTGCCTAAGTGCGGGGCGCAGATGCGGGCGCCGGGCACCCGTACCGCGTACCCGGTGTACCGTGTGTACGGGTGTACCGTGTGTACCCGGTGTGCCGGGAGCGCCCGGTGTGCGGGCGTACCCGGTGCCCCCCGCTCCGGCAGCCGAGCGCCGGGCCGGGCCGGGCCGGGCGGGGCGCGGCGGCGCTGTAAACACGGGGCGGGGCGGCGGGAGGAGGAGGAGGCGGTGGCGGAGGCGGCGCAGGGCCCGGGGCAGGCGCAGGGCCGCACACCGCCGGCAGCCCGCGGCCGGGCGCCCCGCTCCGCCCCGCCGCCCGCGGGGAGCACCGTGAGCCGGGCAGAGGGGAGCGAGGCGAGGCGGGGAGGGCGCGCGGCCGAGGTGAGGCGAGGCGAGGCGAGGCGGGAGGGCGGGCGCGGGGGGGAGCGGGCGGGAGGGCGGCGCGGAGCCGAGCTGCCGCCTCAGCACTTTCGGCAGAACAATGGGGCCGGGCGAGGGGGCGGGAGGGGCCGGGCCGGGGCCGCCGCCGGTGCCGCTCCCGCTCCCCCGGGCTCGCCTCACGCCGCCCCGCTCCGCCCGCAGGCAGCCCCGATGGCCAAGCAGCCCCCCGAGGTGAAAGCGCAACGCGACGGCGAGGGCGGGCGGTTGCCTCCACCGGCGGCGGCGGCGGCGGAGGGGCCGGGCCCGGCCGCGCAGCTGCGCCCCGGAGCTCCCGCCGCCCTGCCCGGCTCCTCCGCCGCGGCGGGGCCTCCGCCCCGGGGCCCGCCCGCCAGCCCCGGGCCCTTCGCCACCCGATCGCCCTTCTTCATCTTCGTGCGGAGGTCGCCGCTGCTGTCGCGTTCCTCCAGCGGGTACTTCTCCTTCGACGCCGAGCGCAGCCCCGCGCCCCTCAGCTGCGACAAGGCCACGCAGACCCCCAGCCCGCCCTGCCAGGCCCTCAGCCACTGCCTCAGCGCCATGGGTAAGGTCTTTTTTTTGTGGGGGGGTGGACGGGACGGGGCTGCACCGACGGGAGCGCACCCAGCCGGCCTCATCATCCTCCTCACCCCCGGCAGCAACACCTTCCCCGCCTTCAGCGTGTTTATTTTTCCCTTAAAAGACGCAAAAAGCAACACTTTCTAGCGAGGCGACGCCGCCGCGCACCTGCAGCAACGCCTCCCGCGTCCCGCGCCGTCTCCTTTTCGGGATGCCGCCCGCCGCCGCGCCGGAGGGGTGTCCCGCCGTACCCTCCCCCGGCTCAGCCGTGCCCCCAGCACCCGCCGTACCCGCAAAAGGCCCCGCCGGGAGGCTCGCGCCAGGGCGAGCTGCGGGCCGTGCGAGGGGCCGCCGGCGGCAGGGCTGGACGCCCGCCCGGCCGGCCGGGGGGTGTGGGATTTTTGCAAGCTGGCCGGGCCCGCCGAGCAAACGTGCTGCTGGGGAACACCCGTTCCTCCAGCCCTTTTTTAAAAAAATTATTATTATTATTATGATTTTTATTCTTTTCCGGGATAGGTCAGTCCCTGCCCGGGGAGGAGGGGACAAAGTTGTTTAACCCAGCTTCCTAGTCAGGGCTCGCTTCTCGCAAGGCTTTATGCGCTGCTTTTCACCAGGGTTTGTGCACTGCCGAGAGGTAAGTGACTTCTCGCTCTGTGTTGTTTTTTGTTTTTTTTTTCCTACTCCTGTTTCTTTCTAAACAAGGCACGTGGTGTCATAGGTGCTAGGGTCACAAAACTCCCGCTTGTTTTGGCAAAACCCGAAATTGGTGCTTGAAAGCAGCGTGGTGGCGGGCGGGCGTGTGTTTACATGTGGCTTACCTGGTAAGGCTGGGTTGAAGCCTCTAGTGGCAGAGACAACGCGCCTGCCGGAGCCACTCGAGCCATCCAGCGATGCCTTTCCCCTCTCGTGATCAATTCCCTTTAATTGGAGGAAACCCTTTAACTTCTGCCGGGAGCCAGGAGAAGGTGGGTGCCTTCCCATGAGAGGTGTGGTGCCGGTAGCGCTTCTCCTGGGATAACAAACACCAACGCCGAGCTTTACATGATCAAAACATCTTTTTTTTTTTTTCTTAGGGTTTGTTTTGGGTTTTTTTTTTCTTTTTTGCTCTCCCTGGTTAATGGCTGTGGTTACAGCTGCAGAGGGCTTACTGTAATATGCCCTTAGGAAAGATTTTCTGACATTATTGCAGTAATTACAGCTTAATGCAAGTTTCACAACCTCGCATAGCGCAAACACACGTGGCACAGCCAGGCAGGGATGCTGGAGTTCCTCGGCAGGGAGAGCCGCAGCCAACGTCTTAGCAGCGAGTGACTTTTCTTTTTTGGCGCTCCAGGAAGAAATTGAGGTTCTCCCTGATTTTTCTGAGCTCCTGCTTTTTCATCACCGTAGGAAAGCTGTTGAAACGCTGGTTTTACTGGAGCCTTTGTTCTGTTATCGTTGCTAGGGGCATCATCCTAAACAGCTATAAGCAAATGGAAAATACTTGAGCTATTTAAATGGGACCCTTGGCTACTCTCAAACACGATTAAGCTGAGAGCGCGGATCTGTAGAGCTGTTTTATCCCCGATCGGGGACTGCAACTCCCAGGCTGCAACTTTACCGTGCAGCTCGCCTCGAGAAAGGCCTGTTGGGTTTGCCCTGAGCACCTCTTCCTCGGTCCCCTTGCCTTGGCGGTGTCCTGCCGGATGCGTGCCGTTAAGTTTTCCGCACGGAAATGGGTCCCTCTGCGAGGAAGCAAAGGGTATAACTTGGTTTTTGTTGTGTTTTTTTTTTTTTATGTGCTGATTTTTATCTGTTGTAAGGCACTGACTGCGGGCTGCGAGATGGAGAGCTTCTCTAGGAAGCATAAGCAAGTGGCCTACTATAATAATAATAATAAACAAGCGTTTCCTGTAAGCTGGAGCGGTTTGTGTGTGATAGGTGCTCTCAGCCTCTCTCCCGCGGGCAGCGGTGGACTGTTTCCAAGGCTAATCGAGCACAGCAAGCTCGTGCTCTGCCCCGAAGCTGCCTCTTCTCAACCTCATAAAACCTTCCCCAAAGTTCTCAGCGATGACGGCCCAAATAACAATTAAGCGCTGAAGGTGCCCCTGCCAGACAAAAAAGGTGGAGGCAGCCCTGGGGAATTACGGGATGCTTTTGGTTGTGTGCGGGTGTGTGAGCGAGTGCTAAATGCTGGAGGAAGAGTTCTCCCTGACAAGGGAGGTGGTGGGCAGCGATGCTTCGGGGTGTCTTGCTTCTCTGACAGCGTGGGGTTCAGCTGGCCACCTCCAAAGCCATTTTTCTGGGGGGGAAATGAGACAAAAGCGGCGAGGGGATGTTGCGGGATGGGAGGTGGGAAGCGGTGCAGTGCTCAGCATATCTGGGAAGATGCTTTTGGGGATGAGTAGGAGAGCAGCAGGGATGACTTTGTCATGCGTGGGGATGGCGTGCCTGTGGGACCACTCGCCATAAAGCCTCCTGAGATGAGAAACCTGCCCTTTGGTGGGGCTGTGTGAATCTTAGACTAGTATTTCAAGTCTTTGGCTCTTAACAGGAGCCGATGGTTTCATTTGGTTGGGTTTTTTGTTCAAACAGCAGCTCTGTCTAAAGGCACAGGAGTGCAGGGCTTGCACGCCGGTTTGGGGGATGTATTTGGAGCAGGTGTGTGCAAGTGCTCTGTAAATGGGTTTTCCCGGTGCTGATTTGATCCCGGTGTGTTCTCCTGTGCTGTGGAAGAGGGGAGAGAAGCAGTGTGAACCTCTCCTTGCCTGTGGAGGAGATCGTCCGGGTGTAATAGGTGAATTTAAGGGGGGAACCTCAAGCCGAGACGCTGGTGGTGTCATTCATGTTGCTCTTGTTTTGGAGCCACAGTAATTTTCTCCCTGAGCTTTGCGTGCAGTTCATCTGGAGCTGCTCTCCAAGGGGTTTTTCCCCAGGGGGTTTGGATGACCAAGCCTGGGAGGTGGAGGTGCAGTTTGGGGTTGGTTTAGTTGGGGTTTTTTGGGGGTGGGTTTGGTTTTTTGTTTGTTTCTAAGCTGGGACCGCAGCTTTGCCATGCTGTCCCCAGCTGGAGCATCCCATGGGCTAGAGCAAGATGCAGGTATCCCGGGGGTGCTGGTGGCCTCTCGGTTTGTCCCTGTGGCAGCCATCTCACCGTTGGTGGCGGGTGCCAGCTCGTAGTATGACTGGGGGCCCCCTGAAAACACCTCTGACAGGTTTTGCGACCAGTTATGACTGGACCCTTTTGACGCTGCTGTTCAGCAGCACCACAGAAAGTCCTTTCTGAAAACCTCAGCCCGATTTCGCTCTCAGCCACCAACCCCAGCCTTCATCTCTCGAGCGGATGAGCTGTTGGGTGCGATGTTGGGGCAGGGGGGAAGGATGGAGAATGGGGGAAGGATGGAGAGAGAAGGGGTGGTACCCCTCCCCCTGGCAGTGTTCTCTGCATCCCTGGGTGTCTCTGCATCTTTTTGTCCTGTCTTCCTTTTCCCCCACCCCTTTTTTTTCCCCTCCCTAGCTTAGCTCTTGCCAGGAAAGGCAGCCCGGGGCCGGCTCTAGTGACGGCGGTGGGATTTTGGATGGTCGCCCCGCCCCAGCCGAAATCCTGTTTGCGTTCCCGGAGCGCCGGGGTGGAGTATCGCGAGGGCTGCGCCGCGTTTCATTCACCAGCGAGGAAAATAAATACGCCGGGGCCATCCCCGGGCAGGCAGCGGGTAGTACTCCTGCGCTACTACAGCATGAAAACAAAACAGATCCTCGAGCCAAGCAGCGCTAGTTTGGCTCGGAAATACATTTTCCAGTCAGGTCGGAGCCAGGCTTTTATTTAAAATTTTTAATTTACTTTTTTTTTTTACTGCCCCACTAATCCTTTGAATATTTTGAGATTGGAAGCTATTTCTATTCCCTTGTGATTCCTTCTAAGCTGTCGTGCCAAAACGCTCTGTTTTGTTTTGTGCGGTGGTTTTTTTGGGGGGTTGTTTGGGCTTTTTCTGTGTTTGGCTTTTTTTCCTTAAGGCTATGATTCTTGCTCGGATCCTGTGCTTGGGTTTGTGGGAGGGGGAAGAGGCAGCATAAGTACTGTACGAGGTCCTGCCTGGGTCACAGGCTGCTTCTTTCTCCCCCGGCTATTTGGGGGATTGCGTGGTGGCTTTATCACGTGTCTAGTAACTTCTTAAAATGGAGACTAAACTAGCTATATATAGTACAGTATAATTGATGCATTAGCTCTTTGTTTTGTTTTTGTCTTTCTTTTATAAGCCAGCACTGTTTTCTAGCGTCGCGTTTATTTTCTGCTAAAGTGCAGGAAGATGGTGTTTGAGAGGCGAGCGTCCCGGTTCCCTCCCGCAGACGGAAAGTCCTTCGGTTTGCTGGAAGCATGGTTTCTCGGCGTACAAATCCAATTCTGGCTTTTTTTCTCAGTACGACAAAACCAATCGTTTTCCTTTTCTCGTTGAGCACTTCAGAACTGTTTGGGGAAGAAATGTGAGAATTCAATTAAACTGTCCAGACAGAGAGTTTTTCTAAGGTTAGAGAAGAAGTTGCTGCTGTGCCTGCAAGAAAATAAAATTATTTAGAAAGAGAGGGAAGAGGAGGTTTTGCCAGGGAAAGAAATTGGGGAGTGGCATCTCGGCATTCCTCCCTATTTAAGAGGGGACCAATGCTTGGATGTGCCAGAGGAGATGCTCCTAAGGGAAGCCTAATAATAATGATAATATAAAACCAATAAGGAATAAAACCCTAATAATAATAAAATAAAACCAATAAGGAATAAAAGCCTCTCCTCCAGTGCACATCTTATGCAACAAGTCGCTGCATACAGCGTGCAGGCCTTTGCAGCCTGGCAGCTGTGCAACTCCTAGGAACTGTATTTTAAAAATATATATTAAAAAAAAAAAAAAATTTAAAAAAAGTAGTAGTCCATCAACTCTTGCCAAGTTTAATAGAGTGGGGTTTTTTTGTTGTTGTTCATCTGTTTCAAATGCTCTGGTTTTGTTCTGTGCAGCTTCCCGGGGGCAGTCTCACTCGCTAGTGGAAGACATACAGCCCGAAATCTGGATTGCACAGGAGCTGCGGCGCATCGGAGACGAGTTCAATGCCTCCTATTGTCCAAGAAGGGTAACTTTCATCTTTTTACTTTCCATTTCTTTACGCACGGTCTCTAAAAAGGAAAAGCTTAATCATCTCTGAAAACTGGTTCTGTGGTGAATGTTTCGTTCACTCAAATGTAGAAAAGGATGCGCGGGTGGTTGTCTTTGCCTGGACGCCGGGGTGTGCTGCCTGCGCCGGCGAGTCGTCTGCTGCAGCGTCATTAAATCAATTAAAAATAACCTTTAAACTGGCACTTGAGGCTTTCGGGTGCGAAGTTCGCAGTATCTTTTGTAGCAACCCAAGTGTGTTGCTGGATTGGGAGTGGACCTGGCAATAATGAGGAAGAAACCTCTAAAAGTTTAAGAGGCAGAGAAAGTTTTAAGGGGCAGAGAAAGTGTGGGTGTGTTGGGGTATTTTTGGGGTGGCCTTGGGAAGAGCCCCTCTGGAAGCGGTGCCCAGCTGGGAGCTGGGGAGCAGTTGGGTGCCTGCTCCAGCGTTTTTAGGAGCAAATGGAGCAGGTTTTTGTGCCTGACTCCCAGATTCCTGCTGCCCAGGATCGCCTGCATGAAGCGTAGTTGCAAATAAGAAGGAGGGATAGACTCAGTCTGAGCTTATTTGTCTTACAGAGAATCTGCCGGAGCCATTTTGAAACACATGTATTTATAAGAGTGTGAACTCTCTCACCTTTCAGTGTTGCAATAAAAATAGGTGGCACTAATGCAAATGCAAACCCCTACCCCAAACCAAGCAAAAAAAAAAAAACCCAAACAACCCTAAAACAAAACAGCCCGGGGAGATGAGGTAACAGTAGTTCTGGGAAGAGCAATGTTAGCCAGTAACTTCCCTGCTGAATTTTATTGGTGGCTGCGTGTTCGTGCATGTGGCTTCTGGTCTGTCAGCTCGCCCTTGAGCTCGCCTGTGGGAAGAGGAGTCAGAAGCACGTTAGGTAGCGGCCTTGGTGACGAAATGCTGACTGCCCGGATCTTTATCCATCCTCCCGGCTCGTGAGTCACTCCTGCAGCGTGTTTCCTTGCCGCTCCCAGGGTCCGTTTGGCGGGTGCCTGTAGGCAGGGGCTCTCTCCCAAAATGGGTGCCAGGCTGCTGCGGTCCAGCTCCTTCTGCGCAGCCTCTCTGCACCGCCTCGCTGGAGGCTTCTCGGGAACGTGGAGTGCTGTGCCATCCCTCCTCGCTGACTGCTGGAGCGGTGCCTTAAATTTGGAGTGCAGGCTGGCCCTTTGAGCACCTTCTGGAGCAGAAATGCCCTCCTCACTATCTCGTGGGGACCAGCTCCATTGGTGCTGCCCCATGTGGGACCGTGGATGCTGGAAATCCGCGCCAGGCGTGTTGTGCCACCCCGTACAAAACCATGATCCGTGCTGCCTGGTGTTTAAGAGGGCAGGAATTTAATGGGGGGCTGGCAGAGGAGGGGTGGGAAGGGGTTTTCCCCATGGGTCCAAGAGGGCAGGTGTGAAGCCGGCAGCAGGGTGGGATGCGGGTGCCCAGTCGCAGAGCATCACTCTGGTTTGCGTGAGGTGGTTCCCAGCACCGTGGCCGAGCTTCCAACCTGCTACCCTGGGGAGAGAACTGAAACAGAGAGGACCATGTCCTGCTTGCTAGATGACACGAGCAGAGGCTGTCATGCGTGACCCTAAAAACACTTTGTACCTGGTTTAATTAGCATCTGACGAATTCTCGCTTGGTGCACCCAGAAGTGAGAAGGTTTCAGAGCATTTAAGCGATTGCCGTGGAATTATTGTCCCCGATGTGCTTGGTGGTTGTTTTGTAGAAAGGTGTCGCTTCCTTCTGCGAGCGGTCCAGCTGCTCCGGAGGAGAGGGCAGAGCCCTTTGGCAAGAGGGGGTAGGTAGGACACCTTCCCAGCACGCCTGGCTCTGCCGCTCGCTGGGGTTTGCCCTTTAAGCGTGAGGTTAGAAATGGGGAACTAAGAGCCCTGCCAAAACGGCACTTGCCGGGCAGGTCGGAGCTGTCGGACGGGTCGGAGCCGCATGTTCCCCATCACGTTCCCCACTGGTGCGCCCTGTGCGTCACACCCCAGGGACTGTCTCTTGGGCAAGACAGAGGGGAATCGGACAACTTGCCATTCAGCCCTTCTTTGCCCCGAGAAAGCTTGTGGGTCCAGCGAGCGGAGATGACCACGGGGCCCTCTGGCCGTGGAGACCAGCTCCACGCCGAGGCTTTTGCCGGCAGAGGGTGGTGCATCGCTTGGCCACTGTTGCATGCCCCAAGCTTTGCCGCACGCACCCGAGCTGCCTGCAGAAGTGGAAAATGTCTTGTTTCAACTCCCCAATTTTTTTTTATACCTCTTCATTAAAGAAAACCCAACTTTGGCATTTCTTTTGCATTCTCTCTAAACCTGTTGGGGTTTTTTTTTGTTTTGTTTTTTTTTGCTTGCTCTCCGCCATATCGGCGGTCAGGTAGTGCGGTGGGCTTAGCGGCGTGCTGGTGGGGGGCAGGTCCCGGGTGGGTAAATCCCACTTGTGCGGGGACCCGATGCCCCGGGGCGCAGGGATGCCCAGGGTGGGAGGCATGCATGGTCGGGGGCTGCTCGAGCATCGTCCCTCCATGGTGACAGCACCCCGCTGCGGGACCGCCCGCGTTACGCCCCCGTAGCGGGGAGGGCAGTTTGCATATCGGTGTAAACAGCGTAATTTCTCTCCGTGGGGCATGCACAAGCATGATTTTACTGCACCAAATATGGCCCGAATCGGATTGCTTTGGGATGGCGGAGAGGGGGATGCTTGGGCTGTCCTTTCACCCTTAAAAAAAGGCTTAAAAATAAAAGCTCGTTCCGTGATTGCTCTTTTTTGTTTTCGTTGTACGCTGTTGTGATACAGAGATCCCTCACTCCAGGGAGGAGCGTTTTGCTGCTGTGTCCGGTTTGCCGTCTTTTGTGAATGAGGTGGTGGTTATGCTTGGAGTGGTCTGAACTAAAATCTGCGTGGTGTTGCTGCAGGTGGGGACTTGCCTGTACATTGACTCATGCTGCTCTGCCTGCTGAGGGGCTTTCTAGTTTTAATATTTGTTGTTTTCCTTATTTTATTATTTTTGTTTTCCTTATTTTACCATTTTTTCCTCTCAGCCGTCCCACACTATGGCTTTTAAACCCCCCTGACTGTGTAGCAGGTCTTACTGCTCCTTTGCCACGTTTCAAACCCCACGGCAGCATCACGTGCCTCCTGTGCCCACACGCAGGGACTCGCATGTGACATCCCCGTTGAGCGGCGCCGTGGCGGCCGCCTTCAGGGCAAACGCGGCCGGGGAGCCGGCAGCTTTGACCCTTTGAGTATGATAAGGCTTTTAATTGAAGGAAAACACGAAAGGTCGCAGGGTTTGCTTTTATTCTTTGTAAAAGGCTCGATTCCGCACCTCTGCAGTACCCGCGTGGCACTGCACAAGGTGTTCGTAGCGCAGGGGCTCTGTGCTGGAAATTAAAGTCACCATCTTGTTTGGTTTTCTTTTATTTTTTTTCTTCCCCTCCTCTTTCGTTTTAGGGTTTCTTGGATAACCGGGCGGGAAACCCCCAGATCATCATTTTGCGCCTCCTGCGTTACATCATCCGCCTCATCTGGAGGATGCAGTGAGCAGCGGGCGCGTCCCGAGGCGCCAGGACTAGTTTACTTGTTGGGAAAGCCTGGGGAGGACGGACAGAGGGACGGTCGCAGGGCTCCCCGCACCGCCCGGCTCCCACCCTGCCTCTCCCGTGGGGACACACGGCAGGGGCCGTCGGATGAGGGCAGACATCCCACGCCGACCTGCTGGGACTCTCCGATGCAGGATTTTGTCCGAGAGTGGTGTTTACTGCATTTCTCTCAACTCTTTCATTATTTTTTCTTTTTTATTTTTCCAAAATAGTCTCAGCGAAAATTTTCAACAGCAATGAAATAACTTTTTTTGTCATCATTTCTGGAAGCCTGTCGGCTCGTCTGGGATAAACCCTGCAGCAGGGAAGAGGAAAGCCTGAGCCAGCTGACGGGCAGAGCCGCCTTAGTTTGCCTTGCAGACCTTATTGCAGAGACTCGTGGAGCCCTCGCCTCTTCCTTTGCCACCTGGGCGCTTGCCTATGGAAAAGGATGGCGATGATGGAAGAAGAGCAGAGGGATTTAAATCAGCACTTCTTTTACCTGTAAATACCTAATGCTACCCTAAATTCACCTTCATTTGCATCATGCAAATAGCCTATTTCCTGCTGACTGATTTTTATTTTTTTTTTTTAAATATATATATGTATTTTTTTTTTTAACACTCTGAATTTCATGACTTAGCTGTCAGACTCCCAGGGTCCGAAATACCACAACCAACCAAACAAAAAAACCCAATCCACCAGGTTGCCTTTTTTTGTTTTGAGAAATTCTTTCTATCAAATGTGTGAAAACGCTTACATATTGTATAATATTATATATAATATATAACGTTGGTGACTGACTAATTCAGCAATAAAACGTTCTTGGAGGCAGGTAAAAACAGTTCCCAGCACACCGCAGCTTTGCACCTGGCGACGGCAGCTCCTGCTGCGTAACTCCAGGAACTGTTTTAAGCCGTTGCTGTTGAAACCAGGAGGGTTTTTAAGGCGCTGGATTTTTTTTTTTTTTCCCCCGGGATGCTCTGCGTTCAGACAGGACAGCCCGGAGCAGGGCGGTAAGCGGGATGGGATCGTCGGCGTGAAGAACCCGGAGGCTCGTGCGCTGGGATGAGGCGCCAAAGGATGCCGACCTGGTACGGATCCGCTCCTCATCGACTGCCGCGTCTCCTCCCGAGCTGCCCTCCTTCCCCTGGGAAGACCTGACCGGGTGCTCGATGCTGTCCCACGGCATCTCCCCTTCCACCCAGACACCCCGCACCCTTGCTGGAGGAGCCCCCAGGGCTTGTCAGAAGAAGCAGGTCTGTCTCCTCGGGCCCCTCCGTGGTCTCCGGTTCATCTCGCGGGTGGCTGCTGCATGCCAGGTGCTTTCAGGAGGGGTGGCTGCTCCGGCCACCCCCGTATCTATGCACAAATGTACCCCTCTCTGCCTCCGGAGCTGCCCCTTTCCTCTGGCGGCTGCAGGTGGTCCTCGAATCCGCTTCCAAACGCTGCGGTTTTATCTCTGGTTTCACCAGCACCATAGGAAAAAAAAAAGATTAAAAAACCCAAGAAAAAACCAAACCCAAGCCCACGAGAGTGATTTTCCCTGCAATACGTGTACAGGGAGAAGCTGTTGAGTGCCATGGATGATTGGTAGTGTTTTTAACATGGACAAACTGTACAATCTGACCTCTATGCACTGGCTGCCTGTGCCTGTTGGGTGGGCGAAGAGCCGTGGTGTCGGTGCGGGGCTGCGTGCCTCCGACTGCACTCCTCTCTGGAGGATTACAGTGATTTTTTTTTTTTTTAAAAAATTAATTTTATTATCAATTTTTGGACCTGCAAACTGAGCGTGGGTTGCAGGAGTTTGGCCTCAGCTGCAGGAGCAGGGGATGTTTAGGAAAGGGTATTTTGGAGAGGCTGTGGGGGGAACCTTTGCACTGGTGGAGAGCGAGCGATTAAAATCTCTGGGGAGCTTGGCCAGGGCAGGTTCCTGCTCCTCGTCCCCTTGGTTTTGGCTCACCGTAGCTGTGCTGCCCCAGCCATCGCCTCTTTTCTGTAGGGTTTATAAGGAAAACCCTGACAGGGAGGCTGCCGCCGCAGGTTTCCCATGGGAACCTCCGTGGAATTGCATGGCTGCTGATAAAATTAAAAGGAAAACAAAAAAAAAGATAAAATTTGGCAGCAGATGGGAAACCAAACGAGTTTGGGTTTTTTTATGGTTGAGTTTCATCCATTGCTGGTGGATGAAACGGTGCTTTCGGATCTCGCAGCCTTACAGCATCCCGGCATCCCACTGGCACTGCGCCGCCCAGAATGTGTCCCTTGGAGTACACCAAAGAAAAGCCGAGCACTTTACCCCGTCCTCCCCGCCGGGCTGCCCCAGCCAACGATGGCGACAAAAATTGTATTAATTTTAAGGGAAAAAAAAAAGGAGGTATTGGCGCTGTCTGCCTGGGAGTTCTCCGCAGGAGGCGATCCTGGCCGAAAGCTAGGCATAGGAAAATGAGCCCCCAAAAACCAGGTTTTAACCCCGTAGAGTTGTGAGGTTTAGGGAAAAAAAAACCAAAACAAAACCAGAAAGTGTCTAAACAGAAGAACGATGTTTTTAGAATAGTGATTATGCTTGTTTTAGCCACGTTGGCTGACTGCTCTGGGTCATTTTAAGCGTAACCTGTGGTCTCTTTTCTGCCAAAAGGATACGATGAAGAGTTTTCCTTGGTTGTGGGGAAACCAGATTTATTCCCAGGCGATCTCACCCAATGCGTTAACGCTTCTCTTTTCCATAACTGTAAATACCTGAATATTTATTAGAGTAGGGCACCATATTATTTTCATCATCTGAGCCAAATATCTGTGTGCAATGTATTTCCTTTCCTTTCTCTCATGTAAGTTTTGTACAGCTTATGAATAAGTAAAAAAAAAAAAAAAAAAAGGGAAAAGTTACTTTTTTTTTTCCCCTAAACTTTTTTAGATTTGAACTTGGTAAATACTGTAGATTCTTCCCTCCTCCCCACCCCCCCCCCCCCCGTGTAATTAATGCACTCTACTGTTCCATAATGCTGTAACTTGTAGAAATGTTGTATATTTATTTTCTGCTTATTTAAGTTCCTGTAAAGATTTTGGTTTCCCCCTTCGCTCCTCCCTGCCCCTGCAGCAAGCGCCGGATCACCTTCGAAAGCGCTGCCTTCTGGCAGCGCAGCCAGGATGGTTCAGATAATGAGATTATTATCCTTTTTTTTTCCTCAAAGTGCCTAAGTCCCACTTCCCAGTAGTGATTTAGGCACGTCAAAGACTTCAACATTAGTGAAATTCAGTGGGAATTTGGCTTCTCCATCCCTGCGGTTTTTGCCACCCCCTTTTCAAAGCCACATTTTCCTCCGTCTCAGCCACTTTCCCTGGACCAGCTGTAACATCAGGTACCGCCCCAGCGCACGCCGATGTGCTGATGAATTACTAACTCGTTTCACAGGACCCAGCGTATGTAGCATTTTTACTGCAATTTCCCTGGCTTACTTGTGTTTTGCACTGATGAATTTTGGACAGGGTAATTGCCACTCTACTCGTGCAATACTGCTGTAAATAATTGCAGATCTTTTTTTTTTTTTTTTTTTTTTAAGATGCAATCTTTTATGTTCTTAATTTGAGTTTTATATGAATAAAAACTTCCAACTATTTGTCCTGAGTGCTGTTTTCTTTGGGGGATCTTTCTTCGGGCCTGATCACCTGAGGAAGGGCTGGGGAAGGGGATATTTGCTGATTTATCACCAGTTCTTACCCAGATCCAGGGCGCAGGCACGTACCCAGGGTCTCCTTCTGCTCGGAGGCGCTTTGAAGCTCCCGGGACACTAAAATGCGTCTGTTAAATGAAGCTGCTTTGCAAGATGTTGCCTCGAGCACGTCCAAACCCAAAAGCAGCACCTCTGCAGCCCCAGCTGGGAGAGCTTCGGGGTTTTCTTCCTTCTTTTCCCCATATTTATGGGCACAGATGTATTTTTGGGGCTCTGTAGACACGGGCTGCATCAATGGGCTCAAACCCAAGCGCTGGGTGCTGTGCGTCCCTGGGTGGTTTTCATAGTTGTTGAAAAAGTTTGGGGATGCATGGGGGTTTATTTTATTAGTATTTTTAATTTTACATTATTTTTATGAATTTTCTTTTTGTCATTTTGATTTTATTATTTTACATTTTATTTTAATGATTTTTAATTTTAATCAAAATCTGCTTGTAAAGATTACCGTCTCACCTTGCTTCTGCCTTGGCCGTCTGTCCCATTTCTGCCCCCTTCTCAAAGCCATCCCCGCTGTCTGGTGGCCAAGTCCCCGGGGGAGCGCGGAGGGGATGCTTCCAGCCCTGCCTGTCCCCCACTTGCTCCTCTTGCTTTGATTTCACCGCCGGTAATAGACGGCAGGTAACCGACGGCATCAGCCACGGTTTGGAGCGATATTCTGGTGAGATTCCTCCAGTGCGGCTTCTGGCGTAAAAGGAGCAGGTGAGAGGTGATGGCAGAGCTCCCTAAATTCAGTGGGGCTGGCACTTGGAGCAGGGCACGCAGGCTTCTTTTTGGAGACGCCAATAAATTGTCTTAAAGGCTGATAAATAAGAGGATCGATACGGTTGTCACAGAGGGAGGGAGCCTGTTGCATGCCAAAAACGGGGCGGCAGGGGCAAGGTGGGACCTGCAGGAGCAGCCGATGCTTCCCGAGGCGATCACACCCGCATCCCCGGGCCGGCGCTGCTTTCCCCCGCTCCTTGCCTGGCGTCCCGTTTAATTCCCATTTTGAAGGTCTGCGGCGATGCGGCAGGCACGAACCAAGCGCTCAGTGTGGTGGTGGGCCCCGTGCTTGATATTTTTTTTTTTCCCTTTTGCTCAAAGGCGATGAGCTGCTGGCCCGTCCTGTGCGCCAGGCACGGAGTGTGTGTGTCTGTGTGTGTGTGGGGGGGGATATTTTTAGCCATTTATTCCGAAATACCAGCTGGGTGGCCGGAGTTTGGGCTGCGTGACGCAATGCGGTGGGACCGTGCGTCAGCTGGGAAGGCTGAAAGGCAGGAAGAGATTGGAGGGAAAAGCAGATTGAGAAGTCCCCGGGAAGCCACAGCCCGTGCTGGGAGCTGCTGTGCCAAGTGCTCCTGCACCCCGGCACCCATCAGCTGAAATGTATTTAAAAACAACCCCAAAAAGTCCTCCTTGACAAACAACTTCAAAAAAATTCTGGATTTTTTTTTTTTTTTGTTCTTGTGTGTGTTTCAAATTACAGAAGTTCCTGAAAGGGAAGTTTATTGGTTTCAGGTGCTATTTTTGGGGCTTCTTTAACTCAAAAAAAAAAGGCTTTATTGCCCAGCCGAGGCTCTGGCAGCTGCCGGCCACGCTCTGCCCATGGCTCTTTGGGCCCGTTGGCGTTCGGGAGCCAACCGGCCTGTGCGGGCAAGTCGTCACACCTCGTGCTCTCCATTTAGCTTTGGTGTGACTCCTGTTGGAAGGAGCTCATCGCCTGCCGGAACCCAGTGACCTTGGGAAGAGAGCCGCTGCCATGCCGGCAGCATGCAGCGGCGCAGAGCCAAGGGTCTCGCCTTTGGGCATGAGCCTGGCCATCGCCAGGGCTAGGTTGGCCACGGCCAAGTCAAAGGTGGTCATGGCCCAGGCTGGCAGCCGTGGCCATGATCAAAGGTGGTTGTGGCCCAGGTTGGTCATGGCCAAGTTGAAGGTGGTCATGGTCCAGGTTGGCCGTCGTCTGGGTTGGCCATGGCCAGGTCCAGGGTAGTCACAGCCCAGGTCCACTAAAAGCACATCATCTGGGTCTTCCCCAAGAGACAGGCCCTTTCTTTCTGTGCTCTTAAATTTTTGCTTTAGTAACTAATTAAAACCACATGCAGTGTTGTTTTAAGGATGACAAACTTCCTTTATTCCTTGAAAAGGAAAATAAAAACAATTTTTCTCATGGAAAAAGCCATGTGAAAGCCTCACCGCCACAGAGCCCCGCGTCCATCGGAAGTCAACCTTTCCACATTCACCCCCCTCCCCAGACACTCATGACTGCCTTGTGCACACACTGTTGACACACACGCCATCAGCCCGGCCAGACGAGCTCCAAGCCGACCCAGGCCGTTCCCACATCCCGTAACCCCTGCCTGCCTCGGGAATGACGAGCACCCAAAGCCAACGATGCGCTCCCCGGTTGGGGGGTGGCGCGCGCCGGGGGAGGGCTCGGTGGGGCTGGCAAGCCGAAGCACCCATCAGCTGGGGGCTGACCACCGCAGCTTCAGCAGAGCCGAACGGCCGAGGGCTGCCACGCCGCGGCTATCCAGTGCCACGGGAGCAACAACACCATGCTGCCAGGTTCTCAAGAGATTTTTTTTTTTTTTTTTTCCAATAACTCACATCTGACCTTTCAAACACCTGTTCAGCCTTAAACAGCTAAAAATACCCACCAAGCTTTGCATTTGATTTTCATATTGCAACAAAGCTCACTGTTTCCAGCGGGTTTTTCTCGTGTTTCTGGCAGGTTCTAGGATGGTTGACCTCTCCTCTGGTCAAACCCAGCGTAGGCAGGCATGGGAGACTGCAGGCTGCAGGCAGGGTTGCTCAGGCTGCCCTGGAGCGTGGCCAGGGAGGTCCCTAGAAGCAATAACGGGGCATTATAGACACTATAACAGGGCTGGGCACATATTTGTATGGTGTAAGACAAGCCCAAGGATGGTAGGACCAAGGGGCTCTTCCCACTGCCCACCAGCCAAGGGCCCTGCAAGGTACTTACCCACCCTCTGCTGCCCTTCCCCAGCACCCCAAACCTATTCCAGGTGTTTTCTGGGGCATTTTAAAATTAAGACCTGCAATGCTTAAGGTACTCTTTAAAAGCAAGACTAGCGGGTTATTCCTGCGGGCGACACCACCGCCCCTACAAAGCCTGGTCCTATGGCGCCAAGAAGACCTTGGCTGTTGCAGCAATGACTTGCTCAGTGCCGCATTGCTCGTCGGGGCCGGGGCTAGGCAAGGGCAGGGACCCTCATGGGGATACGGGGCCTTTTCTTCCCTGATTTGATGAATTTCTTCTCGCCAGCCTTTTGACGGGCTCATATGTTAATTTTCCCGGGAGGACATGTGGGAAGCCTTCGCTTCCCAGCCTGGTGGGCTGCCGCTAATTAAAACATGCTTCATCTTGGTGCGATTATGGACGTCATGCACTGAGCGAAAGACTTTTTGACACAGACATAATTACCTTGGATATTAATTAGGGGAAATAAAGTCGGAAGTCAGCACGATAGCCATTCCCTGAGGTGGGGATGCAGCAAACCACGGCTTCCCTGAGCATCCCCCCCGCTGCCCGCGCCGGCACGTGGCTCCAGCGCTAATTAGGTCTAACTGGCGTCGCTGTAACGGCGCAGGCTGGAGGATGGCATGCGAGGAAGGACACGACAAGAAAGGGCAATGAGAGCTGCAGCGCTGCCTCACCGCACCCCAGCGCGTCCCCACGCCGTCGCCGCAGCCACGGGATGGCTGCGCGTGGCCCCATGTTAAAAAAATACAGGATTTTTCTGAAATCCTTTCTTTTTTCCCCTCCCTGAAACACACAAATAAACCCCCTGAGCATCAGAGAAGACGCAGGGCAGGGGATGAGGGGGTGCTGGGGCTCCCAGACCCCACGGCGTGCTGGCGGCACAGCATCCCAGTCCCCATCCCTCCTGGGGCCAGCAGTGGTGGCAGAGCCCTCCCGTCAAGCGGGACAGGGCGGGGGAACGGCCACGAGTGCCTGACATTAACATTCAAATTACTTATTGGCAGAAATGGGTTTAAAAATAGGTTTTTTATGATAAACAAACTAACCTCATACAGGAAGTGAGCTGCAAATACTAAAAACTATTATGTTGTAAGAGCTGGTAAAGCATTGAGCTGCCCCGCAAACCAAAAAAAAAAAAAAAACCAACATAAAAAGAAGCAATTGGGGTTTTTTTAATATTTTCTTGGTTTTTTATGTTTTCCATCCTGGCATGGGGAAAAGGGGAGAATTGAGGGGAGAAAGGGCAGGGGCCCCCCCGTGCTGCTGGGGGCATGAGATCATTTCTTCTCCACTCGTGGCCCCTAAACTAAAGGTAAAGCCCGGTGATGCGCAACCAGCTTCGTGATGCGAACCCTGGGTTTTAGCGTGCCTGGACTTCAAAAAGCATTTGCTTCTGCTGCTGAAAAGGTTAAGCAGTTTTCCTACCGAAACCCCAAGTGTGGGCTGTGAAAGAACATGTTAATGAAGAAAATTTCCCCAGGGCTGCTCTTTTATTATCACCAAAGCCATCGAGTTTCAGTTTGAGTTATTTGTATTTATTTATAAAAACAAAGATTAAATAAGTAGAACAAAAACAAAAACCTCATCCTAATTTCTGAGCTGAGCCTGATTTATTCAAACAAAGAAGACTTCCCCCCCCAGCAGGTAGCTGCAGGCTGTTTTCCCCTTTGCTTTGAGAAAAAAAACTGAGTTACCGGCGTGCTGCATGTGAAATATATTTAAGGTTAAAAAAAAAAAAAAAACAAAAACCAAAACAAAACCCAACCAACCCATTCAACTGCCCTCGTTGGCTGCAAAAATGAAGCTTTAAAAGTCACCGGGCTGAGGGGGGGTTCGCTGCAGCCACGCAGGGCAGGTACAGGCAGGGGCTGCCTGCGCCCAGGCGGTGCCGGCAGCGCTGCCCTGCCCGGCAGCAGCCCGGCCACTGGGTTCAGGCATGGTTTGGTGAGGGAGCATCTGATTTAAGAGAGAACAAGAAAAAAAAAAAAAAGCATTTCTCTTTTCATGTGTTTTCACTTCCATCGTGAGAGAACTGGTTAAAAAACACACAAAAAAGCCCTTCAGTGGTCTTGTAGCCTTTAACGTGTTGTTTTTCTACATATTTTATGTTGTTGGCTTTTGTTATCAGTCTCATCTGCAATTTGTGGCCAATTCTGTCATGCTTTAGGCAGACATCTTGTTCCCAAAACTGTTTGCAACCTTTCAGCGAAGGTACAGCCTCAAATACAGGCAGAAAAAAAAAAACCCCACAGCGCAACGAGAAAAAGGGCAGATTTAACCCCAAAATGATCATTTGGCCAAAGTTTTGTCCCAAAGGCAGGGACGAGCCCCAGGGCAGGGACGGGCAGCACCGAGCCAGCCCCAGCCCACCCCCCTGCCCTGCCCGAGCATCCTCACTTTAATTTGAATTATTTGCATTTCCCCATCCCAGGAGAAGCCAAACCCATCCCGTTTGAACTGGGTTTCATTGAATTGAATTCCCACTGGATTTTTCCCCATCCTGAACAGCGTTTTCCACCATATTTCCCCAGCCATCAGCACGAAGCCACCCCAGCCATCCCGGCCGAGCCCTCCTTTTCTAAGCGCAGCATGGATTAAATCAGATGAGCTGTTATTTACCACCGAAAACAAACGCCACCAATCTAGCACCTATTTGATATTAATAGCGAAACCAAAAAAGCAAATTAATACCGCAGGCTGAAGGTATTTCTTAAGAATTAAAATGAAAGTCATCCAAGCGCCAGCGAGCAAAGCCTGACGGCGGGAGCTGATTTCAGCCACTGCCAGCCCTCGTGGAGCAGGGGGGGCTTAAATTTGGCGCTTTTTTGGGGGGTTAGTTAAACTGAAAGGAAAGGCTCGCAGCCGTCCCCACCCCGGTTTGGCAGGGTTTAAGGCTGGGGCAGCGCGATGCTCTCCCGGGCTGCCGGAGAGGGAAGTGATGCGCTGCATCCCCGGCGAACCCCCAGCTTTGAAATAACCAATTTTGGGGTTTTTCAAAGAATTAGCACGCCTGGCGGGGCAGCCCGGCCGGGGGAGGAATGAGACATTGTGAAACCCAGCTCCTTTTCCTGAGGCTGCCGCTGCCGTCAGCGCCGGAGCCCAAGCCCTGCCCGAAAAAAAGCTCAAACGGTTTCCCAAAACGGAGGCGCCGAAGGGTCGCTCGCCCCTCGCCAGGAGCTGGCCACAATTTCGGCCTCCCTGGCACGGGGCACGGCTGCCGGCTGCCCCCCCGGGAAGGGCTGCCTTCCTCCGCCAGACCACCGCAGCCCCGAGCCTCTGCCCCCCGGGGTGCCTGGGGAGGGGGGCCCTGCCACCCCGCTCCTCCCCACCCAAATTCACCCCCTATTTTCAATGGACGCGAACACATCATAGTTGTTGGGGCCAGAATGTATATAAATATAGAGAGATATATATTTTTTTAAGGTCTATCTCTCAAGGCTCTCCAAATGCTCTCTCCACTTCCTGTGACAAAACAAAACACGCTTCGTTTGAAACTTATTCTTCCTCTATTTAGCGCTGAGAAATAATGACCAAAAGCACCCCAAAAAAACCACCCTGCGCCCCAGTCGTCCCCCGCGGCCGCTGTCCCCTTCCCACACCTTCGCCCCCCCCGGGCAGAGGATGGAGCCGGGCGTATTGAGCTGAAATAGCATCAGCCAGGCAAAGAATCACTTATCGAGATATATTAATTTTAAATCTCGCCCGCGGAGGGCTGGATGTCAAGCTGAAGGTGAATTTCCACTTCACTATTTTCGTCCCGCTGCCGTTCAAGTCAAACGCTCCCCCCCTCCACGTCATCGTTTTAAAACCGGAGTCAAAAAGCAGCTAAAATAGGTAAGGTTCAATAAATTCGTATTTTGACTCATCCATTTCTCTGCGGTGTGATTAAACACCCCGTCGGTCACAGTAATATTTGCCGCTCGGTGAAGGGGAGCATTAACCCCACTTGTAAGATTGAGAAAAAAAATCATTTTAGTTTGACTCATGTGGAAAGAGTGAAACACAGAGAGTGCCCTGAAATTGGGCTGCGCACCAGGCTTTTACTACAACATTTACCACATGTGAAGAAACTGGAATATCGGACGATTTCAACCACTAATTTAACAGCATTTCTAGGCAGCCGTGGGCTGCAGGCTCCCCCCCGGCAAACGCACACGGTTTTGCTGCTGTTTGAGCATCCTTTGGGCAGGCGGACGAAAGCCAATGGGGGAAAAATGAATTTGTGGTTGATCTGATTTTGCTCCATCATAATTTTCAAATGATGCTTGGGCTGTTTGTGGAGGGGGGGGGGGGGGATCACCTCCTACCTTGGCGAGAGACGGGTTTTACCCGAAGCCGGTAAAATGATAACAGCTGGCTTGAAAATGAAACCCACCTGGAAAACCGTACAGGGACTTTCAGGTGGGTTTGGCAAGTTGCCTCTCTGAGAATTAATCCAGAAAAAAATATATATATTAATAAACAAGCCCCAGGAGGAAATTTTGGGGCTGGTCACTGCGATGTGCTGGGTGAAACCTAAGCCTAGAGAGCAGAAAATGGGAGTTTTCTGTACCCTGGCCCCCAGCAAGGAGGGGTCCCAAGGGAAATCCCCTCCCTGCTCCGGCAGGACGATGGGGAGAACTGATTCCCTTCTGGGCTGCATCCCGCCTGGGTGCTGGTGGCATCCCCGGCACGTCGCCCGGCTCAGCCTCCCGCCGCCACCTGAGCCAGGAGATGCCAATCTTTTCATCAAAGCTCGCTGAAAACAAAACTGAGAAACAGCTTGTGGTTTGACAAGAATGTATTTACATAAAAATATATATTTTAAAAAAACCTTTGGGGATGGTGAGAGAAGGCACCCGTGGTGTTTGTGAGGTCCCTGACATTTAAGCGAAGCTCGCCGTGCGTGGCAGCCTCACGTGTTACCCACGCCGAGCCCCACATGGGAGCCACCGCCAAAGCTCCTCCTCAGGCCCGGCTTAAATTTAGAAAGGATTTTTACTATCTCCCCATCGCATCCCTCGCCAGACAGGACAAATAGGGGCCATCAGGAGGAGCAAGGAATTAACTCCCGGGCATGCATAAGATAAGGGAGCCGCATCCATTTCCTTACATTCCAGCCCCAAAATGCCAGGCGCAGCTGAAGAAAAAAACAACCCCAAAAAAACAACCCAAAGCTTCGTTTTTGGCTGCTCCCCTGCTGCCAGCCACGGTGCTTTGCTCATTTGCTCGGCACCGCAATGGTATCGCGACGTTACATGTCAAATACATGTGTACTTGTATTTATTTGCAAGGCTTGCATTTGTTAGCAAGGTTTGTAGTTATTTGCAGTATTGTATTTGTTTGCAGCATTGTATTTGTTCTCAATGCTTGTATTTATTTGCAATGCTTGTAGTTGTTTGCAATGCTTGTAGTTGTTTGCAATGCTCGTATTTAGTTGCAATAGTTAGGTTCATTTGCAATACTTGCATTTATTTGCAGTGCTTGCATTTAGTTGCAAGGTTTGTATTTGTTTGCAATGCATGTATTTGCTTGCAAGCACCGAATTCTTTGCTTTCCACTAAAAATAAGAGGGTGAGAAGGTGTTCGAGCCCACTGGGGCCGCTGCCCGTGCTGTGCCTGCTGCCAGCTGGCCCTTGACTCATGGGGAGCCGCCGGTGAGCACCCTGCCCTGGCTGCACAGCCTGGTGGTTTCTTTCGGCAAGCCTATTCCCTCTTTTCTGAGTCATTCTGAGATCACTCGACATCTCTAGCACAGAGGCAGTGAAAATATGCTTTTAGAGCACACATCGACGCCGGCAGAGCCGGTCTGCGTAGCGGCACACGCCAGGCGTCCCTCGCTGTCTGCCGGCACGGGCTCCCCGCCAAGCAGACGCTCGGGTCTCCCCGTGTCCCCACAAAGAGCTGCCGTACGGCGGCAGCGCCGGAGAGCCCTCACGGCCAGCGCCAAGCTCGAGGAAAAACAAAATCAGCTTTGAAACCCTCCCGTCGAGCAGCACCTCTGACATCCTGAATTGCCAAAACATGCAAGACGTGCAGCCACAGCTTCGTGCTCAGCAGCATCCCTCCTGCACCCCCAGCGTCCCTCCTGTACCCCTGGGATCCTTCCAGTACTCCCAGCATCCCTCTGACCCACCCAGCACCCCTCCCACACCCCCGGCATTCCTCCTGCACCACCAGCACCCCTCCTGCACCCCCAGCATCCCTCCTGTATGCCCAGCATCCCTCCTGCACCCCCGGAATGCCTCCTGTACCCCCAGCATCCCTCCTGCACCCCCAGCATCCCTCCTGCACCCCCGGAATGCCTCCTGTACCCCCAGCATCCCTTCTGTACCACTGGGATCCCTCCTGCACCCCCGGCATCCCTCCTGCAGCCCCAGCATCCCTCCTGCACCCCTGGCATCCCTCCCACACCTGCACCTGTATCCCCAGCATCCCTCTGACCCACCCAGCACCCCTCCTGCAGCCCCAGCATCCCTCCTGCAGCCCCAGCATTCCTCCTGCACCCCTGGCATCCCTCCCACACCTGCACCTGTATCCCCAGCATCCCTCTGACCCACCCAGCATCCCTCCTGCACCCCCGGCATTCCTCCTGCAGCCCCAGCATCCCTCCTGTACCCCTGGCACCCCTCCTGCACCCTCAGCATCCCTCTTGTACCCCCAGCACCCCTCCTGCACCCCCAGCACCCCTCCTGCACCCCCAGCATCCCTTCCACGCCCCATCCCAGCGCGGGGACAAGCTCCCCATCCCAAAGGACTCGCAGCCTGCCCTGGCAGGAACTTTGGGGAAGCAGGTGACGATGCTCCCAGGACCCCCCGGGCCAAGGCCCTTCGGAGGAGCGTTGGGGCAGGGGGTGGGGGACCCCGGTGCTGCCAGCCCCGCCGACGCCTCTGCCTCGTCGGGCTCGGTGGCTGCGCCGGCTGCGATGCACGCAGCGATAAGGAGCGCGGGCAGCCGCCTCCCCGCTGCTCTGTCTGAAACGCCCTGGCGGCGACTCGGCTCTGGTGGGCGTTTGGGATGCCGAGCCTGGGGAAACTGGCCTGAAACACTCATTTCAGACAAGGCTATGCAAATAAATGGTATATTAGGCTAAACCCTCCCACTTGGGGTCAAACCACAGCCCATTATAGAGCATCGCTGGGACGTGTGTGCCACGCTGGGCCCCGCTCCCCAAACCCCGGCGCCTTCCCCATCTTGCAGCCAAAGGGGGACCGGGGTGGTAGCCAGCACTGGGGGCTGCCTTTAGCCCAGGGGAGAGCCGGCGGGGGGGCCTGGAAAGATCACCCTCCGCAAAGCCCCCGGTGCCAGCTCTGGTCTGGAGCCCTCCCTTCAGCTCCTGCAAAAAAGCGCTTGCTCGGCACTTCTCCTGTGCCGTCTGAGCTGCTGGGAGCTACAAATCACTTCTGTCAGCTGGGGAACAGGGCTCGCTGGCCTCTTCCCACCCGTATTTGTTATTACCGCAGGATAACATCGCAGCCAGCAGAAAACCCTTGCAGCAAGCCACCCAAACCCTCCGCCTCAAGCAGGTGCTGAGCCCTCGGCATCCCGGTCTCGCCCACGAGCCGGGTCGCCGCCACCTTTCCCAGCGGACCATCACTTTGGCACGTGAGCCTGACAACGGCGCAGCTCCCGTGGGATGAGCAAACATCCCGCGTTTCCATCCCCGCAAAACCCAGCAGTGCCTGCGCTCCTCAGGGCACCGAGAGAGACACCAACCTCCCAGGCAGCACCAGGAGGATGTGGGGGGGAAGAAAGGGGCAAATATTTTGGGATACCAGGCAGGAATTTGAACTTCTGGAGCCCTGAGCCATCAGCTCAACTCTGCTAACAAAAAAAAATCTCGTGTGTAGAAAATATTTACACGTGGTAAGGAGGCTGGATGGCAGCTACCTCGAAAGCATGCCCTTCATCTCTCACCAGGGTGCCAAGGAAGCTGCTGACACCCCGTCCCCCTCCCTCTCTCGCAGGGCTTTGAAAAGGTGCCAGGGCTTGAGAAATATCAGTACCAGAAACCAGAGTGCCTCGGTCGGGCGCCGGGGATGCGCAGGAGGCTGCCGGCGAGAGCGCCGGCACCGCTGAGAACCGAAGCTCGCCCCGCCTGCGTCCAACAGGCGCCGCACGCCAAAGAGACATCGATGTCAAAGCCTTGGCCCTGGGGCTGCGCGGCGTGTTTGCCAACGAGTAAGAGCTAAATCAGTGAGAAGCTCCTAACGAGGGGATGGCTCAGCTGGCACCCCCGAAACGGGACGGCATCGGGGCGGGCGATGCGTGCGGGGCTGCCAGCTGCTCACCCGGGCACGTCTGGCCCTTCCATTGCCCAGTTTTACCCCTATTTTAACAGCCAGAATGGTTAAGCTGAGGTTCAACCCAGCCTGGCGCGAGCTGGGGCGCTGGGACAGGCCTAGGCGAGGTTTCAGGGAGGCTCAGCCTTGCTTTCTCTGCGCTTTCCAGCCCAGCTGGGGATGCGGCTGCGTTGCAGCGGGCGGCTCCTTCCCCCTGCTGCAGCGGGAAAATACGGATAAATATGAAAATATTGAAAACACTGGCGATAATAAAGGTATGCTGAAATGTTTAATATATTAAAAAATATTTTAAATGTTGAAAATATAAAAAATGTTAAAAAATATTTTAAATTATGGTGAAAATGGTGAAAATATTGAAGATGCTGCGGGGCTGGAGCGCGGGGCTCAGCTGCTGCGCAGGGAGCCGGCCCGGAGCGAGCTATTTCCTTCCTACCAACTCCCCCTGCAGCCCTCGGCGGGAACTGCCCCCTGCAGAAAGTGCTGGAAAACGGCGTTTTTCAAAAACCAGACCCCAAACCCCACCGAATAAACCCAAACCGACTTCCCCCCTTTTTTTTTCCCCTCTCTCAAAATAACCCTTTTTTTTTACTGTTGTCAAAATAATCCTTTTTTCCCCCCTTTTTTTAAATTCAAACCCCAACTGCCTTAATTTATACATCCATTTATGAGGACATAAGCTCCTCTTGCACATCAAAACCTCCTAACTCTTTTAATTAACGACAATATTTGGAGCAGAAGCTGCAGCATAAGCCAGGACCAACAAAACACAGCTTTAAACCGGAATAATTGAAACTTTCTCATGTCTAAGCTGCTGCTGCACATTTTTTCCAAGCGCACCCACATGGGGCCCAAAGCCCCTTATTTCAAGACTTTCGTCAGTAGAAAGTATCGGAGAAGCTGTGTGTAATCGAAAGTGAGGGGGGGAAAAAGAAAATTAAAATCTGGCGGTCTGGTACAAGTGAGGTGAACCAGGAAAATGCATCCAACGAAAATTCACTGCATTCCCCCACCATTTTAAAAAAATATATATGTATCAGAACATACGTGCAGCAGAGAATATTTCTATCAGAACATATATAATAGATATATCAGAAAATGAAAGGAATAATCCAGATATCAATCAGAAAATGAAGGGAATAACCCAGCACGGTGCACCATTTCCAACAGGTTTCACAGCCTGCGTAAATACATAAAAGAGCAATAAATCTCCGGCAGTAAAAGCCGAATTTGATGCTCTGAGTCCCTCCGCCTTCCCCCGTTCCGGGATTCTCGGGCGCGGAGGGTGCGGGGCCCGTCTCTGGCTGGCAGGAGGACGAGCAGCCGGAGCTGGACGGGCTTTGCTGAATCATGTGCATTGTGCACTTGATTTTATTTTATGAGTGATAATGAAAGTAAGAAAAGTGCTTGGGGGCGGGGGGGGGGGGTTTGCAAAGCTCTGCCACTGACTTGCTTCGGGAGTGACTTGCCGTGGTGCTTTGGGAATTCCTTTCCATGCGGGGTGAGCGGAGGGGGAGCTCGGCAGCGCAGCCGCCGTGGGAAAGCACGTTTTTTCCCCTGCGAGCGGCACCCGGCGCAAAAAAAAAAAACCACTTATTCTGTGCTTTGTTTTACCAGGGATCTCCGACAATCCCCAGCCCTGCTTGCAAACAGCGATTTCTCGCGTCGCTGAAGACGACGCACTTAAAAAGTAGCTGGGTTTCGCTGGGACCCACACTTTTCGAACAAGGTGGTGCAACTTGGATGTCCTGATTTTTCTACTAACTTTCTGATGCGTGCAAGAGGAGACGTCAGCTACCCACCGCCAGATGCAGTGACTCTCGTTGCTACAAATGTGAATTTTATTACATTTAAAAACAAATACTCCGAGTAGGAATGAAATCATTGATGTCCCTAGTTACCAGACCATCAAATCTGCCCCATAAGTGGCTGATAAATGTGGGTTTTGAAAATATGGCATGAAATACTCTTGTGGAAATACAGAAAATTTTCTACATGGGTAGAAAAAAATATATTTAGCAATTGCTCAAAGCAGCGCAACAGTGAGGGAATAGACCTGCCTTATTTTAATGCTGTGCATTAAATGCAGTGGAAGGGCCTGGTGAGTACGGGGAGGGGCACCTTCATGCCGGGATTTGGTCCCAAGTGGCAAATATTTTTTTTTTTAAATAAATCCCTAAAATCTGGAAGGCCCCAAACTGCTGGAAAGCCACCTCCCCCACCCCCTTCCCGGCCGGACCCGTGCCGGGAAGCCCAGCGCGGCGATGGGGGGAGAGCGGCTGGGTGGGCGGCGGGGCCGCAGCCACCCTCCTTCCCGCCCGCCGGCTGGCGCGCAGGCAGGGGTGCAGGCAGCGCGTTGGCGGGGGGGGGCGGGGGGCGGGCAGGCTGGAGCGCTGCTTTGACGTTCAGAGAGAAATCCCCACCTACGGCGAGCATTAGTTTCGGTTTCGAGGCGCGACAAACGGCGTGGTACGAGCTCTTTCCCCCCGCCGGCGCGCCGTGGGGCGGCGGGGAGGGGACGGGCAGCGGGGCCCCCGGCAGAGGCCGGCAGCTGCCGTGCCGCGGATGCACGGCCGTACGTGCCGGGGATGCACGGCGGCACAGGCAGGAGGTTCCCAGCTGAAGTCAGCTCCCTGATCCCTGCCAGGCTCCCGGCGATGCTCTCCAGCACGGGGAGCCAAAGCCATGCCGATGCCTTTACTGGTGGTTACAAGCCCAGATGGGAGGGGAGCAGGGCGAGCCCGGCGCTCAGAGCGGCCATATAAACCCAACCATGCAAAATATGGACTTGGCGTCCCTGGGGGTATCCAAACCAGGGCTGGATACGGCCCTGAGCCCCCGGCTCTGCTCGGTGTGGGCAGGGAGGCAGCCACAGCCAGGGCTGCCCACCTCTTCATCTCAAGACTTGATACCCTGCCTGGGTTTAATCTTCGGCTCGTCTCAGTTCTTTAAACCAATTTCCCTGTCAGTTCTCATGAAGGAACAGTTCCTGTTTCTCTGCCTCAGCCGTGACCACACTTTTTTCTGCCCAAGCCCCGGGCGCGGGTCTCATCCCCTCAGCTCCCCCCGGGTGCCTGCACTGCAGCCCCATGGGAAACCTGAGGATTTAAAAAATACTCAGCTTTGCTCAGAGCCTCTTTTTTTTTTTTTTTTTTAAATGCCCTGTGAGCTGAAATTGCCAGGAAATATTGGGTTTGGATACCTGGCATCACCAACCTGTGCCCAGCCCCGGGGCTGCGGAGCGACGGAGACCCCGGCCAGAGCCGTACCCCCACTGCCACGCCCAGGCACCCCAGAGCCGAGGGATGGGGAAGCCGAAAGCCGGACACATCGCTTTAGTCCCGCGGGCACCATTAACCCCTTTTGTCAGCACAACACGACTGCGTGCTCAGGCTTAAAAGTGGGTTTTGTGGTTGGTTTAAGGATGCCGTGATTAACACACGCCTGCATTTAAAAATCATTTTTCTTCCTCTGCCACACAGGCATGGGGACACCCGGGCGCCTCCCGGTGAGAGAAAACCGAGGCTGCCCGAAGGCCACGGGGATGGGCACCCCCATTTGCACCCGTGCAGCTACCTGGGTGCAGGTGCCTCCAGCCCCGGGCTGTTTCCCCGCAGGAGGACCAGAGGAGAGCGGGGCAGAGGCGAAAGCCGATGTCTGGGTGAGATGCTGCGTCCCTGCACGGCCCTGTGCAGCAGCACCAGCAGCACCAGCAGCAGAAGGAGGGATGGCAGCAGAAGGGGAAGAGCATCCCGGGGTGCTGCTCTCCCCTCTCCTGCAGCAGCCGCCCTTGCTGCTGACTCATTTTCGGCCAGCAAGCCCACGCGAGGCGCAGCACCTCCCGCCACTCCGTGGGGTTTTTCCTTTCTTCTTCTTCGTCAAACGGGCAGCAAGTTACCAAAAACCCTCATCACGTGGCCCCATGATACGGCAGCCCCGCTTTCATTTACTGGAACTGCACAGCCTCGAAAAAACACAAGTTTCCAGCAGACAAGACGAGCCACTGATGCCCTCAGAGGGCCCTCCCTGGGCCCATGGCTTTGAAGGTAAGGAGCTCCTGCGCGGGTGCTTTCCCCATCCAGGGGGTCCCCACCGGCTCGGAGCCTCGCGGGATGCGCCGGGCACCCCAAACCACCCATCCCAAAGCCATGCCGCCCGTCCCACAGAGACACTCACCCGAACCGCAGCTCCTTCCCCGCATCGTCCGGAGCCAGAGCCTGCGATGGGGAGAGGAAAACATCAGCGCTGGGTATGTTTTCATGGGAATAGGTTAAAAAAACCAAAAGTGCTGGCTGCATGGGTGCAAATGTCACTTATTTCCCACCATTAAGCGAAGATGACCAAAATAATTGGGAGGGGAAAAAAAAAGCCCACCCCAAACCCCACTTCAGTCTGTGCTCCCAGTGGGACAGCCACGCTCCTGCTGACTCACCCGCCGCCGCTTCCTCTAGCTGCATGCTTCTGAGCACCACCGGCCAGCCCGGCTTAACGACACCAAAAAAAAAATAGCCTTTTTTTATATTTATGCTGGTCGAAAAACCTCTTCTGCTGCTTCTGTTTCAGCGAAGGGCCAGGGAATCGCCTATGGAGGAACAAGATGCTCGTCAGCATTAGCAGGAACACCAGACGCAGGACCAGAGCAGGACCCCGTGTGTGGATGTTTCGTCCCCTTGCCTCCAGGTTTACGCTGACACGATTTATGTGCCTCAGGGTGGAAACCGGCCAGGGCTCTGTGCCACCTCAGAGGCAGGCAGCGTGTGCCCGGGGCAGGATGCTCACCCACAGGGGCTTTGCCCCAGGGATTCATCCCATCACTTCCCCTTTTACAGGCATTTAATGACAAGGGTTTAGTATCAGCTTCTCTGGGGAAAGCCCGCAGCCCAAACCTGCACGGTTTCTGCCTGAATGCCATTAATGCTTAAATATTAAGCATTAATGGAAATAATGGGGGTAGCGTTGGGGAAACAGAGGAAAGCTAGGCTTTAGCATCCCTCCCTGGGCTGCGAGAGCAGTCCATACTGGGTAAAGGACAGCACGTGTCCTTAGGGCAGATAAAAAGCCCATCAGCCAGGGAAAACTGTAGCCCCTTCAAGTACAGCCCCCACTTTGCCCTGCCGGCTGGGGCGCCGAGCCCCGAGCCCCCCGGGCGCAGGCTTACCATACCAAACCCCGCGCACGCCGGTTTCCGACGCCAGCACGGGAAGCTGCGCGTGGATCCCCTGTACCTCTCGGACCGTAACAAACCCATCCGACAGCCTACCTGGCCTCTCCTCACCGCAGCTCCCGGCCCGGGACGTGCCAGCGGGTTTATAGGGCTGAGGTGCGGGGAAGGGAGATTTTCCCATGGCCGAGGGGCGCTCCGGCTTCCCCCGAAGCAGCCGGCTACACCCATCAGGAAAGGCTCCGGGGGGGGATTCTCACCAGAAAGGGCCTTTGCTGGGAAAGGTCTCATTTCCCAGGGCCTGCAGCCAAACCCATGGTGACCGCAGCAGCAGCAGGGGGCTGGGGCAGGGAGGTGCAGGCACTGAAATCCACTGTCCTGGGGGGTGGCGGAGGCTCTGCCAAGCGGCCCCCAACTCCCCCATCTTTCAGCGATGCATCCCCAAACTCTCAGGTACCTGGATGAGCATCCAGCCCGTCTGCTGGGAAGCACTCTGGGCTTTTTTCCCCACCCCAAGCAGATGGGCTAAGAAAAGCTGTGACCTCCGTGCAAACCTCGTGGGAAACGCTGCTGGCTGCTACATGGATGATGGAAACCATCTCTGTTCGCCAGGGAACAGCTCTGGCAAGCACCCATCCGAGATGCTCACCCACTCCAAGCCCTTTCCCCCCCAGCTAAGGGACCCTTTCCCTCTCTCCCACTGCGGGGCGGTGCCTGTCACCCTGCTTGTGTCCCCCGCCCTGTTTTTCAGCTCAATCTCTGTTTTGCATGATTTCAGCGAGGCCAGGAGCACAGTTCTTAGGTGTTTCAAGAAAAAGAACCGACCTGAAAATGGCTTACTGGCAGCTTTTTGCTCCCTGATTCAGCTGGAGTTCAGAGATGAGTCAGGCAGCGAACAGCCCCAGGAGGGGTAACAGGGAGGCTGCTTTCGTCAGCCTTTCACAAATTCATGTTATTTAAAAAAAAAAAAAAAAAGGGTTTATGACACCCTGGAGTGGCTGCAGCAGCAGCTTGGATCCAGCACGATTTGGCAACACCGAGCGCCCCGTGTCGCCGGCAGCCTCGCTGGGATGAGCATCCCAGGGACCCTTGACACCTCCAGCCGGTGCATCCCCACTGCTCGGCGGTGGCTTTAACCCTTCCAGCACTGTCGCTGCCAGCTCCTAACCTCAGCCTCACCGCAGCCGCTTCGGTAGCACCCTGTGCAGCCGCAGCGCTGGGGCGAACGCACCCCTTGCTCGCCGCCGGCCGAGCCCGAGGGAGCTGCCACGGGGGTGGCCGCTGGCCGATGCTCTGGCTTATCTGACGGGTGCGAGTGCCCACGGGCCAGGGAAAAACACCAAGACACCAGCCCCTTTGTGTTCTCATCTGTGGCTTTCACCAATTTCTCATACGAGGGGCAAAAGTCGCCCGCACTGAGATGTCGGCGGCTGCTCCCTTGCAGCAACAGCCCGTAAAAGAGGCTGGCTGCAGTGATGATGCTGATTGTAATATGGAGAGGGACCCCCATGGTTAGTTACAGATTCCTACACATTGCCCCGTGGTGTTTTGAACTGCTCCATCCCCGCAGACCCCTTGGGCTGTTTCACATCCCATTGCCGAGCCTCGCACTGCTCGTAGCTGAATTTGTCCGCACCAAAGCACCGATGCTGCCGATGCTGCTCTCACCAGGAGCTTTTGGCTTTCCCCTGCCCCAAAGAGCTGGGGCAGCAGCAGGCGCTGCGCAAGCAGAGGGAAGCGGGGCGAGGGACTGGCACCCGATCCCTCCTCAACTAATCATTTCAGTCCACGGCCGCAGGAGCCCGGCGCTGGAAGCGGCGTGTTGTTTCGTGGCCAACTTGGCTGGGCCTCGAGGGCTCGCAAGCCCCCAAATGAACCCAGGAGCTGCGGAGGTCTGGAGGTGTCGGAGCCTGGTGCTGGCTACCTGGCAGCAGCTCGCTGGGCCGTGGCCCCTAACGCTTAGATATCCCCCAAAAAAGGAAGGGGGTGGGCGGGCCTCTTTGCCCAGCGCTGCCCGGGGCCATCCCTGGAGCTCGCACCAGCAGAGCACAAGCTGGTGGGAAATGTCCTACCCGGAGGGATGGCGGAAGAAATCACCCCATGAGCAGGAGGAGAAGGAGGGCTGGCACATGCACACGCAGGCAGAAAACACTCATTCTGCTCCCCTCCCACCTCCTTCTTCCCCAGATATTCCAAAAAAACCTGGAAAATGCGCTGGCAGGCATTAGCATCTCCCTGGAAAAAGCTAGTTTGCTGGCGCAGCTTCAAAATCCAGTTCACCAGAAAGCCCCACACCTCTCCAGCGTGCGGCTGCGAGCTTTACGGAAACCCGGAGTTTTCCGCAGTAATGGGGCTGTGAGGTTTTTCTGGTAAATTTTTGTTGTTGTCAAGAATCCAATTTTCCTTCTAAAAAGAAAACAAGCAGCCCCAAAGGGGTGGAAACCGTTCCAGCTGGGCCCAGGGCGGCGCAGGGAGGCACCAGCTGCTCAGGGAAACCACTGGATTCACAGAGCTTCAGCCCTTGCAGCACCATGGGTCGGGGCAGAAAAAAAAATAGCTAGAGCAGAAAACTTGAAAAGAAAAAGGGGAAAAAAGAAAAAAAATCTGGAAATGTGGCCTTGGCTTCATTTTTCTGCCAAACCCCACCGCCAGGGAACAGGATGCCGGGGGAGCGTGGAGCAAAGGTGCCTTTGAGGAAGGAGCAGCAAGAGGTTTGGGTTTATCTTTCATTTTGGGCACTGGTGGTGGTGCGTGCTTTTTGGGGTGCAAAGCCCTGGCAGAGAAAGCCTTTTGGGTTGGGTTTTTTTTCCCCGTGGGACCGAGTGCCCAGCAGCACCCCGGGGGATGCTCGGTCCCTGCCGCTGCCATGCCCCGGGGAGATGCGGGTCCCAAGGGATCACGCGCCACAAGATGCCACCGCCTGCATCGCCTGGGGGATTCAGAAATCAGTACGGGCAAAAGCAATGACCCCGAAATGTCCCAGCAGCCAGCTGGGATCCCATGGGATGGCCGGGATCCCGCGGGACGGCGGATTTGCCGGGCATGCTGGCACCTGCCTTCCCACGGAGCAAAAAAATAAGTCGCTAAGTCACAGCAAAACCATGAAAGCAAAACCACAGAGCCCCAAAGCGCCTCTGAGTCACTCCCCCGGCCGCCGCCGCGGCCCCACAGCCCTCCAAAACTCGCCGCCACCTGCAGCTGGCCCCAAACTGCTGAGCCGCCCTCGGCCCGCTGGCACAGCACGGCGCGGCGTGGCACGCATCAGGCTGCCTTATGGGTGCTGGCAGCATCGCCCAGGGGGCAAAGCCCCTCTGCCTGAGCAGGCAGGGGCACCGGCAGCCACCGCCGTCTCGCGGCCGGAGGAGCAGAGGGCAGGGCAGAGCAGCGGCGACCGGTCACGCCAGCTCAGCGTCCGCCGCCGAGTCAAAACCGACTCGGCAGCCCCTGCTCACCGGCACCTCTTCGCGGCGCAAAACGTTTCCTTCCCCTCTTTCCTGTAAAATTGCCCTGTGTTTTTTATTATTATTGTTTTAATTTGTGAAAAACACTCATTTGAAATGAGAATGGAGATTAAACATTGACAGAAAGTGCTACTGGGATTAGTCACCGGTTGTAATATCTCTATTTACATGAGTCACAGAGGTTGGCCGCGCGGCTCTTAAATTAAATCCCCACTGGGTTTTCGATTTTTGGGCTGTCCTCGGGAGACCTTTTGGTAACTTTTCTCCAGTTCTGAGCAGAGCTGGCAGCTGCTTCCCAGCACGTGTGCTTACCGAAACACCGGCAGTCGCTGCAAGGGCTTTGCCGTGTGATTCCGGGGCAGCTGGGGCTGGAGACGACGCTTGGATTCGCCCCCTCTACCCAAATCATTTCCCCATTTGTGCTGACGATGGGAAGAGGGACAGAGGCGGTGGGCACCGCGGGGGGGATGGGTGGGTGGGATGCAGGCGGGTGATGGCAGGGGCCAAGTGGTGGCACCGGGCCCTGGCGGTGGCGGTGCCGACAGAGGTCACTGTTGCCGAAAAACTGCGCGCCCCAGCCGAAAAAAGGAACTCGGTGGGGAAGGCGGCAATGGGGCAGGCCTGGTTTTGAACAGGCGCCGCGCTCCAGCGGCCACGAGGCCACCACGGTGGGGACCTCGGTCCCCAACGCCCGTGGCAAAGCCCCGGGGTGATGCACAGGGCAGCTGATCCAGCACTGTGGTCCATGGGAAGGGCTGGAGAAGCCACGCTCCCCACCACGACCCCATCGGGGACCTCTGAGGGTGTCGACCAGCTGAGATTAAAAACAAAAAAAATAACAATGCGGAAAGGAAACAGACTCGGCGTGGGGCTAGAGGGGGAACGCGCTGCCAGGGGATGCCCCCCAGGCTGAAAGCTGACTGAGGGAAGGGGCAGGAGGGGGACCCCAGGCTTCTGCAGGCACCCCTTGGGCTGCTAAACCTCCCGCAGAGCCCCTCGGTTCCAGGACAGCCATAGGGAAACACGAGCAGAGCCCAAGCAAGCGCGGCTTGGGATGAATTGGGTGGGTATATTTGCTTCCCGTGGCAGAAAACAGCATGTCCTGCGTGGCAGGACCCCAGGAGCAGCAGGGGGACACCTCGCTGCTGCCTCGCCTCGCCCAAAGCCCAGGGGAGAGCACGCAAACAGCTTGTGAGCGCAGCATAAAAATAAAACCCCAGAAAGGTGACTAAGCACTCTGGGTACCGAGGCATGACGCCAGAGGAGCCCGGCCTCCCTCCCCGGCTGCGCCAGGCTCCCGCTGGGAGCTGCCACCCGCACTTGTCCTGGCGTGGGGCCCTGGCGTGGGAGGGAGAGCCCCAGGGGTGCTGCTGATGGGGGGCAGAGAGCCTCCATGTCCCATCTCCCCCCCATCTCCATGCCCTGCCTGAGAAGAGCTGCTGCCCTCTGCAAAGCCCCCCGAGGGGCCCATCAGCCCAGCTCCTGCTTGCGACTGCCCACCGGCAGAGACCAGGGCATGAAGCATATCCCAGGGCTGCCCCAAGGAGCCCCCCAAGGCTGGGGCTTACTGGGAGGGGGCTGGGCAGGTCCCCTTGCCAGCGGGGGGGGCTTGCCCACCCACAGCGGTGGCAGGCAAGAGCCTGCAAGGGAACTGGGGGAGGCTTTGGGATGTTGGGCACGGGGCATCGCGCCAGAAGAGGCAGAGCAAGGGTCCCCGTGTGCTGAGACTGCCCCTGCCTCTCTCCCCTGCACCTCCCAGGGCACCCCCCCCCCAGATCCTCCCCCCACCCCACCGCAGCCAGGGCTCCCAAAGCAGAGACATCCCCCCCCCAGCCCCTGGGGCAGCACATCCTCCGTGGGTGCTCAGGGACCCACAGCGGGACAAAGCAAAGCCCAAAACCCGACCAACAGCCAGTACTCGCCATTTAAAGGTGCAAAATTTAAAATATTCTCCCTGCGCCAAGGCCAGAGAGCCTGGTGCAAAGCAAGGTGCAGCAGCGCGAGAGTAAGGCATTGCAAGATCTATTGCATATACTTTTATATATATATATATATATAATTTTTTTGCAATTCACAGCCAGCAGCTAAAGAAACCACCGTTTTAAACCGCTCGCAAAGCCTCGCCCGCAGCATAAATAGCACCTTACCCTGGCAGGCCGGGGGAGCCCGGGGCCGAGGCAGCCCCCCGGGCCGGAGGGAGTGCGGGGGCTCCACGTGGGGCCGGGAGAGCGAGGCTGGCATTCGTAACGGGCGCCAGACACCCCGAGCCAAAACTTCCCCGCTGCTCTGCCCAGATCATTGGTCCAGGTCGCGGCGGCGGCTGCTTTCAAATTCTGTTAAACCTTAAAAAGGAAACAGGAAGCCTCTCAGCCCTTGACTTCATGCAGCTCGAGAGGCTCTCGCACACACACACGCACACGCTCCCCTTCCTAGCCCTGAGGCTGAAACAAAGGCAGGCAGGGCGATGCCGAGGTGGTAGAGCCGTGCCACGGGCGCGTCGTGCTCCCGGCGTCAGGCTGGACCTGCGAGCATCTTAGCCCCAGCCGCAGGGGATGATGCTTCCTCCAGCCCCAGGGAAGCTGCGCTTTGCAGGAGCTGGCTTAAAAACCTGCTTCGCTTTTTCGTTTTGTTTGTGGTCAAATGCATCTTCACCTTCCAGCTCGCCGAGCCACCCGGCACCGTCGGGCTCACAATGGAGCCCGGACCCCAGACCTCAGGTTTAAGAGGTCCTGCCTAAGACCAAGGGGTTTAGACTGTTGTCTAACGCTCCTCTGAACATAGGACAACACCCCTTCTACCCAGCAGGAGGGCGACAGCGTTAGCCCGCCTTCGGGTTGGGGGTCTCAGCTTTTTGCTCCATGTCCAGCATTTGCGCTGCCTGCTCTTCTCCCCCCGCAGCATACGCAGGGCAAAAAAGTAACCGAGATAAACCTGTGCAATTCGTTCTGTGCTTGTGGTAGGGGCTTCTGGAGGCTAAAAAACCATTTGTCCTCAGAAAAGTCAGGGTGGGGAGCTGGGGAAAGCACAGCTTCGTTTGTTTTGGGAAGCGAGTGTTTAATGCTTCATGTTTCCCCCATTCAGAAGGAAGAAAACCACTTCCCCAAGCGGCACCACGGGGGGAGGTACGGACGCCCCGAGCCCGGCAGGAACTGCCGGCCCAGGGGGAGGAAGGGCCGGGAGCACAGCGCTAGACCTCATGGCTCCCAGGGGCAGGAGTCAGGTTCTCCACCCTTTGCTAACGGGTTGATTTAATTCACCTCACAAAGAAGGTACCTCTGGAGGAGGTGATTTTGTTTTGTTTTTCAGAAGACTGAACCCCAGTGGCGCCGGGCTGCAGCTGTCGGAGAGGCACTGCGAGGTGCTCCCTCTCCCTTCCAAAGTCTCGAACGCAAACCCTCGCCCCGCACAGGAACTTCCCTTAGGACGCATCTGATTTCCTCTTGCCGCTCCACCCACCGGCGGGCTGTGCGTCGGGCTCACGCGTGTTTGCAGCCCCTGCCCTAAGCCCGAGCCAGGCGGAGGACGGGGGAGACCCCCACCCCCGGGGCACTGGGCGCAGGGACAGCCCACGTCCCATCGCCGACGCGGGGAGCCGTGCAACGGCAAAGGGGACAGCTCGGGGGGCTGGCGGCCGAGCTGCAGCTCCTTAACCGATATGATGGACAAAGACTTAACCTCCCCTGAAACGAAACGAAACGCTGACTTCCCTACGTGGGCGCCCAAGGAAATTAGATCAACTCCTGAAGAGCTTAAAAAAAAAACCAGGGAGGGGGTAAGATCTGCCACAAGCTCCAGCTGGTTGCAGCTCAGGCGCTTGCTTCAGCACGTCTTGGTTAATGCATGTCGTACGTGTTCTTTTTAATAACATTTAGGTTTGCAAAACGTTTTTGCTTTTGCTTTCTTCATCATCACTCCTAGTTGCCTTCCTCCATCTATAAGTCCCCTCCCTAAAATCCTCTGGCTCCCCTGCTTGAGGGTTTGGAAAAAAAGGGGAACCAAGATCAGCACAAGTCACACGCAGTAACATCCAGTTTGAAACTTCAGAATAAGCTGAGTCCAAGAGCTCGGCTCTGGCTGCTTTTCTAGTAGTAATCATTCAACCTCTGGCTGCTTTTATTGGAGTAACTCCACCTGTTTTATGAAAAATTAAGTGCCTGGCCTGCCCAGAACAAATATGGAACCAGCCACGCTCCGAGTTCAGTGCTCGGGGGAAATAAATAAGGTATTGTAGCAGAGATGAAGGAAACACAAACGAATGCCCAATTATTTAAATTGTCTGTAAGTAGTTTCAGTTCTTGCCCAGACATAACGTAACGTAGTGGAGGCAGGTGTTTTCTCAGCAGCCACTGACTAATTGCAGAACAAAGATTAGAAAAGAAAAAAAAAAAAAATGTAAACAGTGCAGCAGCAAGTATGTCGCAGATGAGTCGGAGCAGAGCGATTTATACTTACGGAGCGCGTACGCTTAGGGAAGAGATGTGCAGTAGCCTTTATGAGGCAAAAAAACCCCACCCCAATATTGCATGAATGAGACTGAAAGATCGTGCCAGGTCTTGGAAAGCGGGCCTGGCACAATGCGAGGGGCGAGGCAGGTGGCTCGCTTTTCCTTCCAGCCTCAGACCCAAGAGGAAAAGCAAGTTTGGCATCTTCTGGGCTGCCAATCTCCTGAAATCTACAGCACCCCGTGGAGGCGGGCTGAGATACCTGACAAGCAAAGAAGTTATAAAACCAAGGAAACTGTTCAGTTCCCAGCCAAGGTGTTTTCAGAATTCACCACAGAAGACATGTCTGTAAACAATCCTTAGTTACAAAAGTAAATTTATTATTAGGTCACTTTTACAGTTTTTTCTTTTTATTCATTGTAACAATTTATAAATAACTCCTGGCCATAGTCACCACACCCAGGGACAAGTTTGAAGGTTGAGTCGTTGGAGAAGTTACAAAACCAAGTACATTTTACCTGTACGGTTTTGAAAAGCATGGAAGGCCACACAGCGGGCTCTGTCGTTCAGTAACGGCGCGTGCAGCGAAGGCAGTGCCGCGGACCTACAGCACCATGGACTGCGGATTTCTAAGCAACAGGGGAGCGAGCCTTAGCAACGCACGGACTGGCATATTCAACTGCTTGAACTTCAAAAGCAGCTCAGAGAAGTTTGTGCTTCCTAAAGAGATTAAAGAAAGAAAGTGAGCGCGTGTTGGTGTCAGGCTTGCCCAGGAAAAGAACCGTCAGAGGAAGGAGAGTCAGCCAGCGTTCAGGGCGCGCCTCTGGAGGTGCGCTCGCTGCTACTCCATTTTTTAACCAGTTGCAACAAAGTTTTTTATAATGGAGTTTTACGAAATCCCAAATTCAGTGAATGTGGCAGGAACTCCCAGAATAGAGGCGTGTAACAGGTAGAGAGGACACGGAAAACCAGGATTTCCATAAAGGCCTTTTGACCCACGCTCCTGAGGGGAAAGTGTCCGAGGCGAGACACGTTCACCTGTACACTCAGGGTGCCATCGCCTGCACGGGGCTCCTGAGACAGGGGCTGTGGTCTCTGCCAAGCCTTCAGCAACAGATTCCTCTCACCACTGAGGTGGTAACGATCATGTCACACCTCTAAGCAAGCCTCAGAGTTCCCCAGATTGAAGTCCAGCTGCACTCCTTTTGCAACCTGAGAAACCCCGGGCAAATAGAGGACTGATCTATCCTCAGGCTGGGCTGATGGAGGTCAAGAGAACAGCGACCCAGCGAAAGGGCCCAGAACGTCCCTGGATCCCAAATCAGATTATCGAAACCTAGAGGAGCGGGTGTTCGCTCTGACTCAGTACTTAGAGGAAAGAGATTTAAGGACATTCAGGATATGGTTAGCCCAAAAAAAAAAGAACACTTTTCCTTGTCACAGCCCATCTTATCTGGTCCTGCTGCCTGTGAGAACATCGTTACCTGCAGGTCAGGGAAGAGCGAAGACTTTTTTTTTTTTTAAATACAGGCTGATTCTGTCTTCTTTTAGTCCTACATAAAGTTTCTACCTTTCCTGTCCAGACTCGAGACAATTAACAAAGAAGAAAAATCAGCGGAACAGCTTTCAGAGGAAACGCATGCCGCCACGTGATTTAGAGGACATGCTCCTTTCAGCATGCAAGGCCAAACCCAGGAGCGCGCATCCGTGCACGTCGAGCGGTGCCCTGCAATCCAGTCTTACCTTCCAAGCCTCCAGCTGCCAGCTGAGCTGGTGTCGGGACGGAGTGGTAAATAAGGAAGCAAGCCAGCATGCTCAGCTGAGATTCATCCGTGGGCTGCCCGCTTAGGTAGGAATGCAGAGAGACATCCCCTCCGGCTGTAATACACCAAACCCTCTGGTGAAATTTAGGGAGCATTTGTGGGAGGGAACAGAAAGGCAAGACAATGGTATTTCCACAGAAAGCCCGCTGGAAAGAGTCTCCGTCTCCCCGCAGAGATGGGCTAGGTGTCTGCTTGTGAGCCTGCCTTCATTCTGCCGTGGCCCCCCTCCGCCCTGTTCTCTGCTGTGGTCACCCCTTGCTTTTGCTCTTAGAAAATTCTCCCAGTGCAATATTAGGAAAGCATTTTCTCTGGGAAACAACCTTCCACATTAACTAAACTTCCCACCGATACAGTCAAACATAGTTCTTCAGTGAACGTTCCACACCAAACACACGAAACTGAAAACGTGTTGTTCTACGCCAACACACAAGTGCCTTCCCTTCAGTTACCATTTCTCAGTACTTTTGAAGCAAAACTCAACCCGGATCAGTAAGAAGACGAGAACGCTGAATTGCAATCACGGCTGTAGCATTAAAGTTATCTTGTCTGTACCTTGAAGCCACTGATCCAAAGCGTTATCGATAGCGCACTTCATCACAGGCAGAAATTCAGAGTTCATGAAGAGGCCTCGGTTTGGATTCCTGCTCATCCTCTCCTGGTGACTTCTGGAACTGAAAAATTCTAACACCAGCTTTATCTGCCACAGCTCAAATGTCTCGGACATTTCTCTTCTTTCTAATCTCCTGACGGCCTAGCAGAGGGGAAACACAAAGTGACTGTGAGAACGTGAACCGGAGGAGGAAAGAAATGTTGCCGTCATAGACATTAAGTCAATTAATCCTAACTGCCCCCCTCGCTGAGGGCTGCCCTTCTGAGCACCTACTGAGAACTGCCGGCTAATGTTTCTGGTGTCATTTCGGTTTTCATTAACTTAATTGGATTCTCTTCCAATTTGCTTTTAAAATCTCTGCTGTCTCCCTGTAAGCTCATGGATATGTCTCCCCTTCTTCCTCTCTTCTACAAAAATCACATGCAACGTTAAAGACTCTTACACCAAAGCGTAGCTTTAAAAAAGAAAAGAGCGTTTACTCCACCTGATCTATCGCTATGTACGTGGGCAGCATCTCTGGATTTTCTTGGGTAACACACTCATAAAGAATTGAGGAGAAAAGATCCAGGATTTCCTGTTTCTGATAAAAGACACATGTTTAACAAAACACACATGCTAGATACAATTTATTTCAGGTTCTTGCATTGCTCGCATTTCCTTCCATTAAAGTTAACCCATGCGCTGACATGACATAAATTAGTGATAGCTAATGATGCTGCGCAGCTTGCTTTCGTTCTTGGGCTTATTAAAACTAGACATAATGTGGCTGTATTTTACTCCCTCCCTTAAGCCATTTTGTGGAGAGAAACACTGCAAAACACCCTAAGCCTTCTGCAGCGACTTCACCTAAATACTTCAGGGCTGAAGCAGGGCTCTCCATATTTGTTAAACACATTCTGCACTGAATACCACTGGTGTAGACAACTAGCAGCAACTGTGAATGTAACCAATGGAAAAAAAACCCAAACAAAACCAACAAAAACTATACGGTCAACACTGTTTTAACACCTTTGTACTACAAAACATCCCTTAGAATACTCCTTGTCTCCACTACTCGGAGGACTGAATTCCGCTCCTCAGTTTAACGTAGGATTTTCCCACCTTGTGTTCATGCAAGCAAGAAACCACGCTAGTCCGCATCTCGGCAGCATACCTGGCCCATGTTCACAGTCGGTTTGCAAAAATAATCAGCGAATGAAAACAGAGCAGGATCAGAAGTGAAAGCTGAAATTGATTCTGGCTAAAAAAAAAAAAATTAAGACACACTCTTAAAAATGAAATTTTTGGTTTTACTGCACAAATGCAGTAGCAATTTGTAACCCAACCCTTCCTTTCCCAGCACACAAACGAGAAGGCTAACCTACATAAAGCACATCACGGGCAAAACGCGTCCAACGCTTCTGTCTGCCCACGACAAACGTACGCTCACATAGCTGCTCTTAGCTTAAGCTCATCGCATGCCCTGTGAAAGCCACCAGACTTCCTTTCCCTCAAGCAAAGCCAGTAACTTCAGTACTCATAACCATGCAGCAGAGCTGGGTGCTGGAAGCAAGTAACACAGCACGACCTGCTGCACTCCCCTCGGCCTTTCTAGAGGCAGCATTCCTGGCTGGAGACCGGTTTGGGAGCGATACCTTGAATGCCCGAGCTTCTGAGTTTTGGTGAGTAACAGTCTGTGCTAAGAGACTGCGCCAGCCCATCGGGTCCTCCTTGTAGGAGAGCTGCCCAGCTCTCAGCTTCACGTACAAGACACCGCCCTTTGAAAGAATTGATCTGAAATAACAACAATGGTGCTTATTTTAAATTGATAAATAGACACAACGAGGCAGACCTGTAAAGGAAATGTGAACTCCAGCAGCTCACGTACAGCCATATCCCCATTTATGCTTTCTCCTGATAATTTAAGCCCTGCCCTGCTTGTGTATAGATAGAAGTCTCGGTATCTTCAGGGCAGGCTGCTATCAAATGGTGGTGTGATGACAGGCAATGGTCAGCAAAAAGGGATGAGACCTACAGATATAAGGAATATAACTTCCCGAAGCCATTGCACGTTCTTGTTAGACTCTCCAAGGATGAGCTCCCAGCACCAAGAAAAACCAAGCCATTTGGTATCCACAGCTTTAAAGGCGTGCTGTGATGGCCCTTTCTCCAGCTAAAAAAAAAAAAGACACCCCAGAAAGTCCAAAACAACAAAACCCTGCTATTCCTGACGAAGCCTACAAATAAAAGTGTGCAGCAGTTCAAAGTTACACTATTGCAAAGCAGCTGTATGTTTATCTGATTTAGAGTATCAGTTGCGCCATTAACTGTAGGCACTGGGCACCCTTAAAATAACTAAATTATCTGTATTGAAACTAACTGCTTCGCATAACAACATAGTAGCAGTTCACATGTGGTAAGACAGGGAAAATTAGTTCTCAGATGTGCATTTATCTCCAGACAAACACGAGCCAGGTCCGTACGGTTTAAGAGGGCTAGGGACAAGGTGTTGTGACATGAGAGCTGACAGATTCGAAGCACCTAGAGACCAGGTAAGTCCCAAAGGCAGCAAGTTCCTCAGTCACCCACACTGGTTTCTGCTGCGGCAGCACAGGAAGGCTCTGTAGGACAAACAAGTGCTCAAGTGTGGTAAAGGCTCAGCCCAGAAGGACAAAGCTGCCTTCTGCCAGCTCTGGTGCAGGAGATGGATCAGTACGTGCCTCCTGGTCTGGAGGGCTCTGCCTCAGACCTCTTTGTTTTCTTTAAAGGCACAGATCAATAGAGGCTGCACTGTAGTGCCTAATTTAATCTCAGTAGTGGCATTTAAAGTAACTAGCAAAACCATGTTACTGATGAAAGATGCAGCTGGCTTCTTCTATACCACTCACGATGGCAAGTTACACTGTAGGCTGTGAAGCACAAAGATGAGAATGATTTTACCCACAGATACTGTATTCCGGTAAGATTTCTGTTTTTCACAGTTGCCCGACAGAGAGTTAAAATGCAGTAAGCAGTACTTTGTATACTTCACGTAACATGAGAAAAATAGTATTTCACAAAGCAGTAACAGTTAGCTAACTACTGTATCAACAGTCTGGGAAACATGACATCACATCAACTCAAAACTAAACTAAAACCATGAGTTTAAGATGGTTTCTGGTACTGCTCAATCCCGCTGCCAATATCTGCGGTTTTTACTATCAGGTTTTCCCCTGCCCTGTTTTTGCATGAATTATTCACATCAATAGGTGAAACCAACTACGCAGTTTCTTTGTTCACCCTAAAGTGCTGTCAAATGCACAACAGTGAACCGATCAAAACCAGACTTCTTTCCAAACCGTAGGTGTTACAAAAACTTTAAAAAAACCTCCTGTATAAAAAATTTACTACAAGGTCATTATTCAGTTATGTGTTTTAAAGAATACTTACTTTAGATGATTTGTTCCCTTGCTTAGGTCTATTAATAATTCCCAGTACCGTGGTCCCTTCACTCTGATCTGTCAATGTAAGCATTTTTATTACTAGATATAACCAGAATCATAAAATTAAGAGTTTTCTACGTAAGCCTACAGTTCTTTCTGGGCCCTTACAAGTGCATGCGCCCTTTCAGAGCGTTACCCACCCTGAAAACTCAGAAAGAGCACCTAGCTTTGCCTCTCCTACCACGAGGCTTTCTGCCACAGGGAACTGCCTGCTCCATCAGATCTCCAAAGCATTACGATCAAGACCAAAGAGAAGCGCATGGCGTCATTTAATACGTGTTCCATAGTGACAGAATTGTCTTTGGAGCCATTACTCTGGGACAGTGTTGTCCGGAGTCTGGCGAAGGTTGGACAGGGAATCAAAGAAAAGTCACTAAGTCTCTGCTCTTGCACTGTTTGTGACAAACTGCGTGATTAAATTCCTCATTAAAATGGAGATTCCCTTTACCTGCTTCAGTAGGTGAAGCTCTGGAAGAAGCGTGGGTGCCATCAGCTCCTCGGTGGCTTCTGCATACCACTGTGTGCCCTTTAAAATGCCACCAGTATTCACATATTAGTAAAGCTCTTTTTCACGTTAAAAGAAATAAAATGTGCATCTCATTTGTAACAACTCCATTGGCAGAAGTCAGTCAGTTTCTGTTCCTGAGTTCTGAGTAAATACATGACTTAGCATTGCCTTTAATGTCAGGAAACATAAGCCTAAATTAAAAGTATACTTCCCATGGATGGATCAACGTATAACATAGTGCAAGTCAGGCACACCTCACTCGAGATCTGAAGGTTTGAGACGTAAACTGTATTATGAACATGCAGAACTCTTTGACAGAACCACAAGGGATCTGCGCTGCACCTCTTCTCCCCTGAAACCCCAAGAGCCCTTTCTTTAGTCCTTTCAAGGGCATCACCTACCTCACATTAAGCCTGGACAAAATAAATACCACAGAAAGGGCTCTTTCCTAAAAGATACACAACACAAGTGTCGAGGAGAAACACTAAGTTGCCTGTTCCAGCAGAATTAGAAGGCTTTTAAAAACTACAGATGGTTCCAACCACCTCCGTGCCTTTGAAAGTCCTTCCTCTTCAGAAAGAGGACAACTATGACCCTGGGTCAGTCATTACACACTTGACTGTTTGAAGACTTCGTGGTGCCTTGCACTTGTCCTGTGTTCCGCTCTCAAGGCGACATCAAAGCACATGTAAGGTGTGAGTGGGCTGAGCACAACCCTTCAATTATTTGTGTAGACTTTGGCTCATCTCCACCACAACTTGAAAACAAACCCAAGGCTGCTGGCCACAACAATGAACATAGCATGCCTTTGGTATATCAGAGTCTTCAGTTGTCTCCCACACCTTCTCACAGGCCTTCGCTCCTTATTGCCGCCCAGACACATTACCTTGTACGTAACCTCTATCAGTGCGTAGCAAGGGGTGTTTGAATCCACATCGACGGGTGTTAAGAGCCTTGGTTCTGCTGCCAGCACGTACAGGTGACGCAAAGCCTGAAGGTGGTACCTGTGTGCGGGGAATAAGGACTTCAGCACTGTGGAGTACAGGCAGGGAAGAATCCCCAAATAGCAAACTACACACAGCTCAATAAGGAAATATGAACCCTAGCAGACCCTTACCTATTGTCCGTGCTGTGAACAGGGAAGTGAGGGTACAGAGCACAAAGGAGAGCAGCAATTGAAGAATTTGAAGTGCTCAGTGAGTATCTGTAGAAAAACAGTATCTATTAGTTTCAGTGGTAACAAGGGCTGGCCACTAGCAAAGGTGTTCAAAATATTTTGGTGTCCCAGGGAAGGGAAGGACAGTAGCAAAGTGCACACCAGCAAGGAATTTACACGCGTGTTCCTACAGCAGTCAAAATAAACATGTAGCAGTAGGAAATAAACACAAGCCAGAAACATTCCTATGGCATTCAAGTAAGGCATTATCTAGAAAACAACAGGACTTTCATTTGCAATATAAAACATCTTTATGCATCTGTATGTTATTAAAAAAAACCCCAACAATTTAATTGCACACTGCTCCAGCTTTTGCAGGAGAGGTGAAAGAAGTAAAAAACTGCCCTTGGAAACGGCAAGTTACCTTCCTCCTCCCAGAAAGAGAAGCCCCAAAGCCATGTGGTGAGCCAGGTGGAACCCATAGTTCATCTCTCCGCCCGTCTTCTTGTGCATGAAACGGCAAAGCTGAAGCACTTTCAGGTTTCCAGAGCCAGCCATGACCATCGCGAGAGACAGCAGCAAGACGCTCAGGCATGTTTCGAGGTTATAGTGACCTGTCTTCAAGTTGAATAGGGAAGATATTGCTACATTTCTGTGGTCAAATGCACGCTTCTGGTCGGTCTAATACACTGCTTTCTACCCCCAGAATTCGAAAACCACATTCCCACAGAAAGAGGGAGAGCGGAGAACCAGCAAAGTCCCTAACAAAAATGATTCACAGCCCTGCCACATTCTATAAATAGTCGTAATATAGAAAAGTAAAAGGGATGTTTTTGTTTCCATTAAGGTTTGGGTGAGGTTAATCAAAATACGTTACACAACGTAGCCTCCTTTTCACTGAGAGAAAACTAGAAAGAACTTACTATCGAAGCTGTTGGTGCTGACAAACACTTCAGGAAATCTGTTGCATATTTGTACTGGAAAGAAAAGAAATGCATACTAAATAAAGATACAAAAGATAAGTTACAGCTCTATGGAAATTGAAGGGAAAAAATAAAAACCTCTTACTAAGCACTGAAACGCAGCCAGATTTTCTGAACCAGCAAATCGAAATCCCAGTGACAAACACGCTCCAGCAATGATGTAGACATGAGCTTGCCTAATAAGCAACATAAACAGGAAATGACTAAATATTTCTCTTTTCCTTATCTGAATATGCATCACAAACCCCTTCATAATTAAAAAAGGGAAAATTGAAAAGAAAGACTTAACCTTTACAGAAAACAGAGAATAAAATTCCCTCGCTATCAAGGGAGACATTTTCTTGCGTGCTGATATCTCTTTATAGAGTTCAGCTGCATTTTTCAGAATATTTTACATGTTACTTACGCCAGCGTTTCTAAACTCAGGTCTTCAGATGAAGGCAGCTCTGTTGCATGAAGAGATATACTGTTCTCTCTTATGATCTACCAAAAGCATAAGAGATAGAAAAAATTAATCCAGGGGGAACTGATTAATTAACTGAAACTCTGGGCATTGAGGGTTCGTAAGTGATACAAAACAGGTCTGTTTCACAGCCTTATAAGAGCTGTTCTTTCTTCCACATGCTATTGCTCCATTATAGTTCTGATCCAAAAGGGACACCTTTCAATGCTCCTGGATCTGGTCCCTTATGAATTTCTGAAACAATGGCAAGACTGTGTCAGAAGCACGAAGTTACTGTATGTACTCAAATATGAGAGAAAACAGAAGAGGATGAGACCTCAAGAGGCTATGCAGTCCATCAGCACCCTGTAGTTCTGATAGATATTTATCTAACTTATTCGTAATCCTCAACTGAAACCTCCTTGCAGCAATTTTGCACCTGGCTTCTTGCTCTGTCAATGTGGAGGAAAGGTTAATGCTTTTCTCTCTCTGGCACCATTTTATGTCTTGAACAGTTGCACCCCCCTCAATCCTCTCCTTTCGAGCACGATGGGATGGGAGCCCCCAGTGCTCCCATAACAGTCCAGGAAGCCAACATAACCATCATCTCTGTCACGTGAACAAGATTAACACACATTTTCTTGTGCAGCTCATGTGACTTAGTAAACGTTCACATGCAGAGCAATCCAGTAAGATGTAAAATTGGAGCATTAAGCACATTAAGTGTAGATACCTACTTGAGGCACGTTGCTATTAACCCACTTGGAATTGGGCAAGATGTCATCCCACAAAATCAGGCAGCGAGCCAAGGTCTGAAAAAAGTGAGAAAGCCAAAACATAAGGAAGAAAGAACCTCAACGCAAACATCAATGGTATTTTCTAGCATACTAAACGCATCCAGAAATGCAGGCAATCCAGCTACCCACTAGCAGCTTCTTCACTGTTTCTCAGCCTTCATATCAGAAACGACAAAACAGCTTTTCTTTTAAGAGATGCAAATTCTGCTTGCAGAAAAAAGAACCACAGAATAAATCCTTGTAAGGTCTGTATTTTTAGCTGGTAAACTGAGATGAAAATTACTATGTACTTATAACAGATGCTGAGGCCTAACTTATTTTTTATCTGTGAAAGTCACCTAACTATTTAATTCAACATTCCACATAAAATGTGTCATTCAAATACTTCTCTGAATTCTGTCTCTAGAGCTGCATGACAAGCAAGCTGCCTTACTACAAGCAGAGCTTGTTTGAAGGTATGAGTTTGGCTGGCAAGCAAGAGTGTTACCAGCTATCTAAAGGATTCTGCATGATAGGCATGTGGGCTGGATTAAAAATGACAAAACAAAAAATTAAAACAAGATGCATTTTTAGTATCGTTAAATAGATGGAGAAATGAAACAGAAGGAAACCTTACCCTCAGTAAAAGGAACTCTGGTTTGACAAAGTCCAGCAAATACATGGTATCTGGTGCTTGAAGCCAGTCAGCAATGGATCTGCAGCGTACGGTAAAGGAACAGGGTTTCCAGATCTTATCTCAGCAATGCACAAAATTGAGTAAGCCACACAAAGCAGAGCCAACATATGGCAGTTTAAACTGATATCACAAGTTACTGCAAAACATCTGAGCAATTCCAAGGTTAATACCTGTTATTAGTCTTTAGGTAGATCATAGCAAGTGCAAGTGTGGCACCCGGACAAGTAACGTCCACATTTATGGTGTCTCCCTCCTGTGAAAACACAATGCATGCTTTCAGACCAGCTGATGAGGAAGGCAACAGCCCGTAGTGATGTGTATGGCATTCAAAGTCACTTGGTGCATTGAGACACACACCTCTCAGACTTCTACTATTGCCGTTTTCAGCTTACAGGGATTTTAAAAAAAGTAAATAAAATAAAATAATAATTTAAAAAAAAAAAAAAAAAAATCAATCGACACGTACCTTGATTTGGTAACTGGGAGACTTGTGCTTCTCTCTGTGCATTCCCGCTTGGAATCGCCTGTGACCCCCAACCATGTACTGGTAAAGCTGCTCGGGAACGTTGAGGTCCGACATGCCTATCAAATTGCTGCCATGCTAAGGAATGAAGAGGAGAGGAAATAATATGGAAATGCCTTCCTATATGAGGAAAAAGGTGCTTTTGGCCAAAGGCAGTTGGGAGTCAAGGATGAAACAGCTCTTATTATCCCACTCCAATATATAATGATTCTTCCACTAACTGTAGCTGAAATGAAGAGAGGCACTTACCCCTAGGCAAACCATGCCTAAGGCTAGCCCAGATGCAAGTGAATAGGACTCTCTGTCGGTGCAGTACTCCATTTCTGGTCCAGGGGGACGTCCTGGAGAAAAAACAGTGACATTACTCTTTTAAAATTCCAGCTAAGTAAGCATAGTTTAATTAAGCACTATATTCTTAATGAAATGGGGGGGGGGGGAAATCTGTCCCTTCAAGAAAGTCAGGAAAGTTCTCAGTGGAATTGCAAGTAATGGTCACTTAACCCACCCACCACCAAATGGCAAACCCCTCCAGAAGCAGCATATATTGCTGAACGGCATGGATAGAGTTCAGAGAGACAGTGAAAATGCCATGTTACAATCGCGTATACTTTAAGACCTCTGGACCCATCCAAATGTTGTCAAGAGTTCAAAAGCTGTTGCTAGAAACGACTGTACATATCAAATTACCAGATATAACTATTTCACCCCTAAAATTTATCCCATTCTCTATTTAATAAACCGTACGGTCTCTTTTAACTAAAGTTACGTATCAACTCGAATAAGAACTTAACCGTTACAAATAAAATCAGAAGAACTTTGCACAGACACAATTTGGATCAGTAATTTACCGTTCAGAATCAGCTCTCAGACTGCTGTTTAGAAAGCCTTAAACAAAATTTGGAACAGGATAATTTAGGACATGATGGCTGTACTTCCACCAACCTAGTGAGCCAAAAAGTCTGCTCTTGCAAGAGGAAAGCACTTTTTCCCCCACCCAGCACCTCCATCTCTGGTTCCTGAAGTGGCTGCTCCCTCACGGACAGATAAGGGAAACAACAAATATCTGGGAAGCATCAGACGCGCTGGGTATACAGCGTGCAACAGATCTGCTCAAAAGCTGTAGATGGTCAGGATGGCTGCAGACATGGCATTCAGGTCGGGAGGAATGTGTAGCTACTGCAGTCCAGAAACCCCAGACCAGCTCTCATCAGACAAAATTTCCAGATGGAAAAAAGTATCTGGGTCCAGCACTGATAGTGCTACGTTTCTTCTCCTGAAGTCAGCGATGGTTCTGTGCTATACAAACACACAGCTCACAGTAACTTCTGTTCCTCTCAAAAGAGAAGATGGGGTTTGGAAAATGAGGTGAGTACTGTGGTGGCAAACGTATAGTTAAAAACGTTACAATTCCTAGCTCCCTCGTGCACTGTACTAAACATTCACATGTTGTGATCCTCCCAGTCCTCATCCCATTTTTTTCAGTGTTAGCGCCTACCTATTTCAGCCAGCAGAACCTCAGCTGTGTGCCTGTGAGCGGTGCCCTGGTAGACCAGGCCTATGCCTATCACGGCAGCCACCTGCACATTGTGGGGGACATCCAGCTCTGTTGAAGTTGGAGGCAGGAGGGCAGGTATGTGGATGCTCAGGAGGCGCGTAATGGCCATATCCATTGTGCCCAGCTTGGCAGCAGAAACGCCAAGCAACAGTCCGATACTTGTCATCTCATGGCCCTGAGAAAGGAAACAAATGCCAGTGACCAGAGAAGGCAGACGTGTTCAGAGAAGGAAAGACGCTTGCCCAAGTATCTCACGCAATCTTACATTCTCAACTATACACAGCAGCGAAACTTTTTTGATCCACCTCTTCAGGAAAATGACCACTAGCTGGTATGGGTGTAAGGGTAATCCCCAAATGTGTGATATTACTGCAGAGGCAGACTTCAATCCAAAAAGAAGTTCTCACACAATGATATACTAAGCATGGTTATAATGTAGATGTTTAGTTTCCTAAAAAAAAAACCCAAACACTTGGGGTTTTTTATAAACAAAACCAGAAGTTTTTACTTTAAAAGGATCTTATGTATCTCCTTGGTAGTTCTTTATCAATCCCTCCCCCCAAGCCACATATACAATTTCCTGGTGTTTAAATTTGAAAGTAATTATGTATTCACAGCTTCTTACAATTTAAGGTGAGATTTCAAGAGCACATATGATTTTCAGCCTTTTAATGCAAAGCCCATAAAATCTCGAGTCCCCAGCTCTAACTGTGTAGTGCAAAGATAAACAAGAACGTCGGGGTAGAAACTGAGCAGAAGCAATTCAGAGCATGCACCTATCCCAGTGAGCTGTGCACAACATGGAAAGATTTAGCGATAAAGCTGGTGGAAATCTTTTAAACAGAAATGAAGTCCCGGGCTACTAGCATCAATGAAGTAACTCTGATACTCTCCCACGCTAGGAAACTTCCAATTCAGTGTTTCAAGAAAATCTGCTGACTTTTCTTTCTCGTTTTGTTTAAAGAATTCAACTCCTACAGCTATTTTTCTCTGTTGCCTATGAAGGAAGGCCTCACCTTTGTTAGGTAGTCATGTATATTGAGTGTGGCAAGTTTCGTGAGATGCCCGTTGAGACCCAGAGCCATGAGGAAGCCTGCGTACTCGTTTGCTAGTTCAGCAATTTTGGGCTTGTTATAGACAATCCAAGCAGAGTCTATCTGTGAAGCAGGTGCTATCTTCAGGCCGGCAGCTACCCCATTGTGAAAGCTGGCCCAGCAAGCCATGTTAGGAGGGACATCGATGTTCCCGCTGTTCAGATCAACAGTGGTGTTCCTAGGAGGAGCACGGCCTGCCCGTGACAAAAATCATTAAGAGCAATTAGGTGAATCCAAACTGCTTCAGAAACAGCTCTCAACTTAGTAGGGTGCCAAGCAAGCTCTGACAGCATGCTAGGTAACACTTCTGATCTGAAGACAGCCTTGGGTATCTGCAGGCATGTCAGAAGACAGAAGCATAGCAGATAAACCAGTGATGTGGACTTTGCAGTATCTGTGACCTGTATGACTCTGACACTGATCAGCTGCGTGCCCTTAGGCCCCCCAGTTCAAGAAGGGCAGGGAGCTGCTGGAGCAAGGCCAGCGCAGAGCTGCCAAGGGGATCAGGGGCTGGAGCATCTCCCTTGGGAGGAAAGGCTGAGAGACCTGGGTCTGTTCAGCCTGGAGAAGAGAAGGCTGAGGGGGAGCTCATCAATGCCTGTAAATACCTGAAGGGCGGGTGTCAGGGGATGGGGCCGGGCTCTTTTCAGTGGTGCCCAACGCCAGGCCAAGGGGCCACGGGCACAAGCTGGAACACGGGAAGTTCCACCTGAACATGAGGACAAACCCCTTCCCTGTGCGGGTGCCAGAGCAGGGGCACAGGCTGCCCAGAGAGGCTCTGGGGTCCCTTCCCTGGAGACATTCACCCCCCGCCTGGACGCGGCCCTGTGCCCCTGCTCTGGGTGTGCCTGCTCCAGCAGGGGGTGGGATGGGATGATCTCCAGAGGGCCCTTCCAACCCCCACCACTCCGGGATTCTGTGATTTATTTCACTTCTCTCTGCTTCACAGAATGTACCCAATATAAGGTCTCAGTGTTAGATAATAACACCAGCCTAATAACAAGCAGCTAGTAGGTGACAAAAAGAGCTACTCCTTCACAAAAAACATGCTCAAGCTACAGAACTCCTTGCAGAAAGACCAGAAGATGCTATAAAAATTACGAGAGGTTCAGAAAGAAATAGGGTAACAACTGAAAGAAACCCTGACCAACGTACCGGTTAGATTCAGCTTAGGGATGGGCAACTGCTCCGTTGGAACAGGATGATAGGAGAACAAAGTGAACATTCCTCGCCCAACAGGTAGTGCCATGGTTCGTTGGCACAGCTGTAACAGCCTGTTGGGGAGATGACAGGAAAACCAAGCCAGTTGCTTAATACAGCTTTTTTTTTTCCAAATACATGATATAAAATGAACCTACAGACAAGAGGCACTGGACAGACTCTTTTTTCCTGACTATGAGATAGCATAATGTCTTTCCTTTTCTTTATTTTCAGTAGGCTAAACTTTTGAACCAAATCTTTGGTCCTCACAAGATTAATCTCAAAGATATATTTTAGCTGGCATCATGTTGAAACGTATCTCTGTTTTTTCCCTTAAAGCTAGGTGCTAGGTAAAGAAATCTGTGCTACGGACAATTTAGCAGCCACATCAGAAACAAGGTGAGAGGAGAAAGCAAAACAAGGCTGATTGCCATATGGGATCTTGCTATGACTAGTGATCACATCTAGTAATAACCTGTGTACAGAATTAATAATGTGCTTCCAAGAATGCTGACCACAATTCTCTATGATTTACTCTGGGAACGCTTTCTAGACTCGTTAGATTACTCAGCTTGTTAGGTCAGGCAATAATTTGATGTATTCCTTTAGCTTCGTACTTCGTTAGAGGGTTTTACATGTTAATGATGTTCTGAAGTTTGCTTTTTTCTTTTGTTTTTTAAAGAAGATACTTTTAACACCCCCAAAGTAAGTGAATAAAGAAGCAGGACAGGGACAATTGTGAGGCCACGAGGCATATAATGGCACCAATAGAAGGTTTCAAAAGAGAGAGAGATGGAACTGTGAATTTGCTTTCTGTAGAATTAATTAGGTCCCCTGATCCAAGCCTTGCTTAGATCCAAGATCAGCTCTGAACAACGGGCTCTCCACTTTTGGGCAGGAGATGGACGATGCTTTGCTCTCTACAGAAGCCTCTTCTCTACAGAATAGGTCCTGCTTGTATATCATACTTTTTAGGTGGATAAAAAAATAAATGCTACAATCTGCTTTCAAACCCTAACTGATCTCAATGTGCTGTTTGGGGTTCAAACTAAATCCTTCCCATGCGCTGCTCCAATCTGGAGAGCCCTCCAACTCAAATACAGCAGAGTTTTGAAGTACACTACACTTCAAAGACTTGGACCATGAAATCCAGCCCTCTCCGATGTGTCCCTCACTCGGGCCTGCCTACTTTAATATTCAGTTCAGACAAAAATATATTGCACTGTTAGGATAGACATATTTAACTTTAAGCCACCAAAAATATTAAAACAATTTTTCACCTGAGTGAAACGCTAACAAAATACTGCTAGAAACGGAGAGAGTTTTTACCGGTTTTCTTTCTCTTCTATGTATTCATGGTCACTAGCTTCTGGCATCTGCACCACATTGACACGTACAGGACGGGCACTCTGAAGGAGTCTGCGTACTTCCTGCACTCTCAGATCCTCGCTCCATATTAGTGACATCACTTCCTCGTTCATGTCATTCATGCCATCCTCATCCTCTTCCGATTCTGTTCCAGAGGGAATATCGGAGGACAGCACTGGGCCCACAGACTGCAAGGGAAAGAGAAAGGAAAGGAGTAATTTCCAGCCATGCACGTGGATATTGCTAACTTCCAGAAAGCCAGCAAATACCAGCACCACCACTTGGATGCACTCAGCACGATTAGCTGTGCTGAGATGGGTCTGTAAATAGAACGGACTGAGATTCGCGCAATCATGAGTAACGCTGTTCACCCACTCCTTACATTCAATTAGGCAGCCACGAGGAGTTCTGAACACTAATCAACCTTTTTTGCACACCTAAATGGGATAACTAACCACCAAGAGATGAGGAAATGACATCTCAAATATGTCAAAGATGTAGCAAAGGCTGTTGAGCAAAGACTGACAAGCGGGAGCTTAAAGAGGTGATATATGAAATAGTTATCTATCTTTCAAAACTATTTCTCGTTTCGGAGCAGTAGTAGGAAAGGGCTTTCCCCTCCCTGCCTACACAGTTATCTGTGACAGCTATGAAAACATATGTGTTTTCTTCTTCATGTTCAGCAGTGAAAAACAGAAACCTAGATGAGCATTTCAATGAGAATGGAGGTTAAACTCCGGAAGGCACAGACGCCGTCCCCTAGTGACAAGCCTGCTTTTCGAAGTGCCAGTACTTACTGACCTGCAACTCTGCCAGAGCTGCTGTTCTGCATATTATGTTTGGGAACCCGCTTTATTGTTCTAATCATTAATGTTTTCAAGAATTAGAGCTTTAACTTGGATTCCCCCCTACAATAACCTTGTAAAAACCAAGCTACCTATTAAAATAAGCAGTCAGCCTGCACGGCAGTGAATCCCAGATGTTTGTTGCTGTCAGACAACCTGGGTTTCACTACAGAACCAGCACATTTTTTGAACCTGCACACCAGAACGACATGACCAGAAAATACTGAAGCACTTCATTGTTTAGAAGCACTGCAGAAAAGCCCTTTTCCTATGCAAGATTTATGAAGTCCTCCTTTAAGACTCTGCCCTCCCATTTATTCACATCACATGAGTGATGCACAGGAACACCAACAAGAATGGCAAGGATAGCACAGGTCAGGGTGCAACAGAGTACGCCCACAATCTGCTTGCCCTGCACTGGCTTCAGACGAGGCTGACACTCTGCACAAAGCATGGTTCATTTCATTTTTAGAGTTCTGCAGAAATAAGTTTTCCCGCAGAATATACAGTTTCCTTATGGTCTGTCAAAATAATTCGGACATTGCCCCTAAGCTGGGCCAGCATATCCCTTTCTTTTTTCCATCTTTCACAGATGAGAGATTAATTTCAAAAAAATAACACTGCAAGTGATGACAAATATTGATATGATAAATCTAGGAACAAAAAACCCCACACCTCTCTCTAAACTGGTCATTTTTCCTGTTCTACACCTCAGAATTTCAGCAAGCTGAGAGATACAGAATCACACAGACTAGACCAAACACAGGGTCTTTCCTAAGGCTCACTGGTAACACATGACACCAGGAGTGCAAGTAAATTAACAGCTGATGAATGAAAACCAATTTCTTCTGATAAATACGCACTAAATCTCAATACATAACTGCACCACCCATATAGCCAGCGTCCGTTTTGAAACAGGAAACTCCACCCTGCCCTCCTGAGAAATGACAAACAATTTGGTGTTTGAAGATCACTTTTTCCTTTTAAGGTAACATATATTCGAGGCATTGTTATAAAGTAAGTGATAAAATCAAATTTATCATCATTTTAAGATTCAGTACTGTAACAGTTGGGCAAAACTTTACCAGCAGAAAATAAAACGTATTTTTAATGAGTGGTGGGACATGGCATTTGAACATGTAGTTCATTTACCTTTCTGCTAAATGAATTAGCTTTTTGATATGTAGTCATCAAACCTCTGTTATAAAAGAATTGGAATATTTTTAGTATCACTTCCAAAGCTAAGATGGCAGAAAGGATCTTGACCAAGATGTACTTGAGACTACAAATCCCCCTTCCTGACTTCTGAAAAGGCTACAGACAATCTGCTGCTATTAAGTGCTTTTATGCATGCCAACTAGCCAGCTTTCACAAAGAGTTTTGGCTTCTGGAGCGTCCACAACAAAAGACACTTAAGTAAGCTACAACTCTGTGAGATGCTAGCAATTCTCACCATCAGAAGAAAATGTTTAAGAGAGAAACACCACAAGATTTTTTCCATTTTACTTCAGGGTGCAAATAACTAAACCCTTTTTGAGAAAAGGGAGAAATCTGAAAAAGCGTATTTCAGAAAGCACTCTAGTTCTTCCAGAGGAGAGGGAGACGCCAGCTTTGCCAACCCAAGAAGGAGCCAGACTGACAAATACCCACTTCCTTCTGCCTGTGTCATTGCTGTTTTGATGGCAGAGTCTCTGGATGGAGTACCAAAACCTCTCTAACACCTCTCAAAGGTGCAGCCGTTTTGGAGAGGGGGAAGGACTTACAGGGGCAATCAAATAACTCTGTAGGCAAAACTTTTGAGCACCATGCCTAAATTAAGTTTAAAATCTGTTTTATATTGAAAGTTTCCACAGCTATGCATGTACTCTTCCTGTGCCGGATGCTGGTTTTTATACTGAAACCCTCACATGCGTGTAAACCCTGTTGCCCTAAATCTTGAATTCTGCACCTTCTGATGCCCTGAGTATCAGCAGATGGTGAGGAAGTTTCTGAACAGAGTGCTCTGCCCAATACCCAGTATCGTAAAATCCATTTATGCCCATACTCACAGATTTACTCTTTTGCAGGTTCCCTTCACACGCCTGTTTGGACAGATCCTGGCGCCCGATCAAGACACAAACTGCTTCTGGCCAGTCTGAGGCAGGCTGCTCTCGGCAATAATATATCGCATCTCTAATAGGAAGAGCTACACCAAAGGGGAGAGACTCCAGATCTCTTAAAGTGAAACCTTAAAATTAATGAGGAAAAAAAACCCAAAACTTTTATCAAAACTAGAGCATGTTTCATATTATGCAAGCACAAGACTATTGCTTATTATCGTTACTACTTCGCACAATTATAAAAGCTGCTCTTACCAACATTAGTCATCCAAATAACTAACTTTTCAGCCAGGCTGGAAACAGATGTGCTGTGTCTGAAACTGCATCTGTAAAATAAAGGGGAATAAAGGAGAAGCCAATAAAAGCTAGTCCAAAAGTCCGCAGAAAGTAAAAAACTCAGGAGTTTAAAATAATAATAAAAAAAAACCCATACCGATTGTCATCCTGTTCTATCTGCTGTTTTCGTTGTCCTAGGAAAGAGAAGGCCGCATTACTTCCACATTCTCCAAGCAAAAGGACAGCACATAAGCAGCACAAGACACTGGGAGATACTACGATGGCATCAAAGCATCATTACCTGATGTAATCTTGTACAAATAATGGGAGGCTTCATCAGATACAGCACGCTCATCACCAAGTATATACAGAGCCACACTCTAGATAGGAAAGAGACACCGTCATACAACATCACTTAGTGTGCAGCTATTGCTGCACCGTACCTATCAAAACAGGCAGAAGATAGCTTTCATAACTTAAACAGTGGGACAGGTTTATTATGAAAACATTGGTAGTAAATGGAGATTGAAACAACTGAAGCAAGTAACAAAATCTTATGCTTTAGATTTCTACCTTGAAGTTTGGAAAAAATAAATCCTGAAACAATTAACTCAATTTTCCCTAATAATTGTTTCAAAGGTAGAAAGAGAAAGATCTTCTAAACAGAAAAACATATTCCTAGTATATTTCCCATGTTTCTCACATTGCATTTAATTTCTCTTGCAAAACACACACATCACCTACAGACACCATTTTTCACTCAGTTATTTCCACATCTTGAATACTGGCTGCTTCAAGAAGGCTCCGAGTAAGAGTTGTTCCCCATTCAAAGCAAGGTCTGCTTCCAACAAAACCAAAGTGATCTGTCACCCTATTCGCTTGTTGATACTACCAGACAAGCTGGCATGCCAAAGGCAAAAATCACAGCTAAAACTCTTGTGTTTTTCATTTAAGATCTTCCAACAAGATACACTGCCGGCATGCTAGCTCTGACCCCCTCACAGGTGAGTCAGAGGTAGGAGAAAAGACGGAGTGTGACAGACGCAGGTGACAGCCTGAAGGAAGGGCCACAGCTCTTCAGAGCTTGAATGCAGAGGCAAATTTTAAGTGAAAGCATCAGCACTTTAGTCTCAGTGCTGCTGAGACTGTTTTGTTCGACCCTCCACACTCTGAAGCAGAGGACAGGCAGCTCATATCAGAGAGTCTTGGACACCTGGGTCAGAGCAGAGTCTCTCCTCCCTGTTTTGCTCTTCAGCCATGCCAGGCTCAACACCTCTGCTCCAAACCTGGTATTGGCAGGTTTTCTCCATAAACACTTTGCGAACAATCGAGCAAGACTGACCAGGAGATAACATCAGCACTTAGAACTACTCATGCGACTAAAGACTTATGTTGATACATGCCCAAGAAGAAAGCCGGGAAATTCTCACTCACAAAATACAGTTAACTTTGAGTTACATTATTACTTTGCACATGCCACTACTGCAAACCACAAAAAAAAAACAAGCCCCAAAAAACCCCAACACATATGCAGTGAAGCATAGGCTACTCACTCTGCACTCACAGGCTCTCCCTCCCAACCTCAAATATAAACTCCCACCTGCTAAAACCCATCCACACCCTTCAGTAATATTAAAGTAGTAAAAGAGGGGACTCACAGGGATTTCTCTCAGCTAAATACGTATTATTCTCCCTGTGGAGAGGCTGACACTGCACAGTTTGCTATATGGCAGTGATACTCAAGAGAATTTCATGCAGACAGATGAGGTCTACTTAGTATGGAGCAGCAATGCTTGGAGATGTGTAGTCTCAGCTACAGCAGAGTTATTTACCACAGGCTCGATACCCCTCCAGTACCTCCCCGTTGCTCCGCACAGTATGATTACACCCTCTTATTTGACTTCCCATTGGGGATGCTTCACTCACAGGAAATTATGCAGCTGGGGGAAACCCTGGCCACAGTGCTGCACAGAATAAAACGTATCCTTTTTACCAAAGCACATACCAGCACTACCAGTTTGCTCCTTTCACAGACTCCTGGTAAGTAGGGATAAGGCTGCACTCCCTCTCCCTTCAGACAGGAACTCAGCCACTGAAAGATACTTGGAGGCTCAGCAGAAAAAAATGAGGGATGGTGCATGAAACCTGTTTGGACTTAATCATATGAACAGCAATGACATTGAGTTCATGGCAAATGCACAACAATTCTCCATTAGTCCCAAAGCAAGCCCTACAGCACTGCTTCTAGCAACAAAAATATAGTATTTCCCCAAAAGGCTACAGATCACATCCCCCTCCTGTTAGATGGAAGCTTATAGCTAGACAGTAATGACAACTTGAGACACCTACCTGCCTTTCAAGAACAAAAATTCTCAGCCCATGGTAAAAAATAGTAAGTATAATGAGTAATTCTCAAAAACCTCACTGGAACGGTCTTGTAATTCAACAATATTAAATTGCTTAAGCGAGAGGACAACCTAACTATAACCTCTCTGCCTTCCCCGGCCACAAACGCGAGTAGCAAAGCCTGACTAATGTTATGAGATCTTTATTTTTTTTTTGGTCAGGAGCAACAGTAGTTTATCTTACATGACTAGTGAATTTCATCAGCTGGCAGGACACTAAAGGGGTGCACAGACAACATACGACCTTATTTTAAGTTTTGTGGTTTTAGCTCTGATTTAGTTTTTATGAACTGAGAGCCTGCCAGCTTAGCAATACTTTCCACACAAGAGGCACATCTCACTACCAGGCTTTTCCACAGCTGTCTGCTAAGATTTCTCAGCCAGCCTAAGCTGGGAGTTTGCCAAGATGAAACCATCACTCCCTCCTAAGTCCTTGTTCTGGGGAGCATCCCGTGAGGCACTGGACTGGAGGCACCAGCTCAGGACTATATTATGCTCATTTCACTCCAGTCGCCTTAGGAGGCTATTAAAAACAAAGGAACAAGGCAACCTCAGCACTGAGAGCACAGTTTTGCATACTGGGATTAAGTCTTGGCCAGCTTTAAAGGGAACAGTTACCAACATGCTCAGTATGGGAGATAGTTTGCAAATTGTCATCACTGAATATCCGCTTTGCAAAGCCTTAAACTCACCTTCATCAATTACACAAGTTTGTTTGGAGGTTTTTACAAGGGCTGGATAGTCTCTGTAGTAATAATCTATGTAAGCTTCAAGTTTTAGGTCCCTAGAATGAGAAAGGTGAATCACATTAGAGGGGAAAAATCACCACTCTGCCTTCCTGCATTTCTACGACATTTTCTCTTGAGGGTTTTTTTGTGTTTGTGTCCGCAACTAGCTATGAAGAGGGAAGGTCTGACTTCCTTACCTAAGACTGTTCACAGGCACTGCCCATTCCCTCAGCAGTGAATCTGTACGTTTAATCTTCCCCCAGCACACTTCTCTTCAGCTGTCATTCTGCTTTGTCCCACACCTCCTCCACCACCGAAGGTGTGACCACTGTCACTACAGTTTCCTCCAAATTCCAATTGTTAAAGCTAGATAACCTGCTGGGTTATCTGCACGGCATAAATGCATACAACAGCTGCCAGCCTCAAAAGACACTGTCTTTCATTTCAGACTTGCTTCTCGCTGGCACGATAGAATAGAGGACAGGCCAACCTTTTCAGCCACTTCTGGGACCCATTTAGCCAGCCAGCTGTAGTACGTGCTACTGGGGAAGAACCTATGGCCACGGAAGAAATTTGGTAGAAATAGCAACTACAACTCAGGAGGATGTTACCGGGCCTTTTACTTAAACACATATTTTTATCTATCTATCTATATGCATGCAACACAACGTGAAGATGGTTGTGGAATTCATGAAGGTGCAGTCACTGGCTGCAGGGAGGTGACACAACAAACAAGAATATTTGACAGATCTCATGAGCTGAGCCGCAACAATACAGTAGGAAAAAACCACAAGCGGCAGCATCTAAGATTTGAATCACACTGATGGTGGGAATTGGCCAGAACTATATAAGAGATTTGCTACAGCAAATATCTTTAAGCACAGTAAGGTTTTAAACATTCATTACTTTTCTTCAAACACATGGAAAGTATGCTCTGCTTTGGGCAATCCACCAATTCCCCACAAAAATATTACACACCCATCATCAAGAGACACTGTACAATATATAGTATCTGTGATTTGTCAGCTGGGCATACCTGGCCAGCTGAACCAGAAGAACAACAAGCGAACGAATTCCTTCTCCCATTAGACTATTCAGTTTGAGCTCCTCATAGATAAGATGAAGAACAAAAAAAATAGCAGGAATATGGGTGAAAAGGAGAGTCGAGGAATCCAAACTAAGGGTCTGTAAAAAGTCATCCTTCAGAGCCGAAACTTCCAGAGCATCCAGTCGCAAAGCTTTGGCAACAGGATGAGACTCAAAATTCCTATGGTAATCAGAGCTCAAGAGATACTCCCAGTCCTAGACCAAAGAAACAGGGAAGAGGCAGAGGTTCCACAGTGAACATAACCTTCCAGCAAAAGAACTCCAAAGCGCTGTTACAGAGGAGTCTTCTTCCCCACAAACCAATACGAATGCGAATGTTGTGCGATAAATGTGCTGCACAAACCCTGCAAGCCACAGAGATTCAATTGCTAAATTTCATCCTCTTTTTTCCCCATTGTGCATAAAAGAACCAAAGCCTTAAATATAAGGGAACAAGACAAAAGAAAGCCTAGAGTGCCTTCTTTGCACCAATATTCAGTACGTAAGACCTCACTGAGTATTTATGCAACGCACCTAGTGCTCCCAGCCTTCCTTGTACCTCCCCTGCCACAGCACATCAGGCTGACCTTTGTTCTGTGCAGATTGTAGTCCATAACCCATGGGCTCACTGAGCTGTCAGCCCACAGAAAGCAATAGCCCCACTGGACCACCACAGATGGGATGACAGCAAGCCTCATCCACTTTGCTGTTCAACCATGTGAAAACTTCCTGTTCCTGTCTAGGCAAAACCCAGTGAATCAATCTTAAACACTCCACTAAATTGGGCAAAAATCAGCGCATTCAGTGAACTAAGTTTGATGATCCTAACCTCTTTTTAGAGATTTCTTAAAGAACACACCTCCCCCCCCCCCAAGGCTCTTATTTATAAAAGAAAAAACATTTCTTACTTCATCTGACCCTGTTTCTGATGGTCTAGCCTTCTTTGGAGCAATAACTGGTGAAAGCGATCCTTCAAAATCAAGCTGCAAGAAATTAAAAAAAAAAAAATCAGTAGCAGCTCAGTATTGAAATTCCCAAGGTTGCATAACTAAATCACCAATTGTAACATCTGAATTCAAACCAAGCATTACATGACATTGCTTTAGGAACTTCACAGAATCCCAGAACCCCAGGCTGGAAGGGACCTCAGGGACCATCTAGCCCAACCTTTCTGGGAAGAGCCCAGCCTAGACAAGACGGCCCAGCGCCCTGTCCAGCCGACTCTTGAAGGTGCCCAACGTGGCCGAGCCAACCCCTACCCTGGGGAGATTGTTCCAGTGGTGACTGTCCTCACTGTGAAAAATGTCCCCCTCGTGTCCAATCGGAATCTCCCCAAGAGCAACTTGTGTCCATCCCCCTTGTCCTCTCCATGGGACTCTGTGTAAAAAGGGAGTCTCCATCTTCTTTGTAGCTGCCCCTTAAGTACTGGTACATGGGGATAAGATCCCCTCTGAGCCTCCTTTTCTCAAGGCTGAACAAACCCAGCTCTCCCAGCCTACCCTCGTATGGCAGCTTCCCAGCCCTTGGATCATCCTGGTGGCCCTTCTCTGGACCCCTTCCAGCCTGCCCACATCCTTTTTGTATAGAAGGGACCAGAACTGCACACAGCACTCCAGGTGTGGCCTGACAAGCGCTGAGTAGAGCGGGATAATGGCTTCTTTATTTCTGCTGGCGATGCCCTTTTTGATGCAACCCAGCATCCTGTTGGCCTTCTTGGCCGCAGCAGCCACTGTTCGTTCATGTTGAGCTTCCTGTCCCACCAGGACCCCCCAGGTCCCTTTCCACAGAGCTGCTCTCCAGCCAGGTGGATCCCAGTCTGTGCTGCACTCCCGGATTATGTTTTCCCAGGTGCATGACCTTACACTTGTCCGTGTTGAACTTCATAAGGTTCTTGTTAGCCCACTCTTACAGCCTATCCAGATCTCCCTGCAGAACAGCTCTCCCTTCTGGAGTGTCTGCTTCCCCAATCAATTTGGTGTCATCTGCAAACTTCATCAGGCTACACTTGATCTCATTATCCAGATCACTTATGAAGGTGTTGAATATACTTTGCTTTCATATAAAACATATACTGCAATTAGGTTATTCTATACACAGCTAGTTATTCTAGTAAATGGTGCATGATTTCACAGTTTGATTGCCTAACATGTGGTATTTACTAGGACAGAGGAAATACTGTGGATGAAGTAATGCAAGTAATGTAGATACACTATAATTTCTTTCATTTCAGCTGTACACATATCCTTCCTGGTTTTGTTTCTCCTGCAGGTTCTGAAAACGTACTTGCTAGCAGGAAACCCGCTTACAGAAAACTCCAAATACATTCAGTAAAATAACTGAAAAACAAGAATAGAATTTTAAGCATTGTAATTCAAAAACTACATGAAAAATCCTCTTTAGGAAACAGGAATCTGAGTTGTGATCTGCGTTTCTAGTGAAAACAGGCTTAACATGGATCAGGCGAATCAAATGCTTAATGCATCAGTGTTAGTCATGAAATGGAGTAAAAACTTCATAATCTATTTTTATTTGACCAAGACAGTTGGTGGTAAGTACCTTATAAATATATTTCATGATAAACACAGACTGAAGTGTAGAAATAGAGAATTGATTGGATGGCCTATTGTGGTTTAAGACAAAATACACTTTATTTCCAACTTCAGTGTCTCTCTAACCATTTTGAACCTTGAAGAACTACCAGTACCGTTAATGTAAGCTAGGAAAACAAACATGAGCTTGCTTACATTACGTGTCCAGGACAGTCTCTCTGTGTTGTAACCCATCATATTCATGAGACATGTTACAAATAAATTCCATTCTGAGTGATAGCTTGGTCCTCCTGGAGCGTTGTAAGCATTGTACCACTTGACAAGCATCTGTACCGCTACCTCCTTGGGCAGGATAGCTTTGATGCCTTGCAGGCATCTTTTCACTGTTGGAAGAGGAAAAAAGAAAAAGTTTCAGTGTGTTTTCCCTCCTGCCTCCTGGCACTTCTTCTAATCAGTGCTATAAATCTCTATAGTTCTTGGACTTCCTTTTAACTCTTCTGGCAACTCTTTCAATAAAAGCCACACCACACAACCTCCAGCAGCTGTTCCTTTAGTGCAGGTTAAGCACAGGCCCTCTAATTCACCACACAAAGGGGAAAATAGTTCCTTTTTGCTCACTACTGAAACCAGCTTGCATCTAAACTGGCATCTCAGCCCTTCCTCAAGCAAGAACATACACAAAAGCAGAGAGCAAAGCAACCTAAAGATCAAAGGAAGTTTTAAGAGCGCAGCAGATGAAGCACTAAAAGCAACAAGAGCACACCTAAATAAATGGTAGCAGCTCTAAAAGGTAAGTTAATAGACCTGAGCATACGTGGTACTGAATCATTACCATCTAAGCTGCACATAAACTACTTGAAAAATGAAACCTCAAAAGTCATGGAACATATTTCATGTGACGGATTCTGAATCATACCTAGTTCCGAAGTGGCGATTTCAGGAATTGTAATTCGAACCATTGTATTATTGCTGAGTTCCTGAAAAAAATAAAAAAAGGTGAGAGTCAAGTTATGAAATGCATAAAGTAAAGCCAGGGCCCTTTTGTATCAACTCAGAACTCATTTAGGTATTAAGCATATTCCTAATTCCTGGTGATTTGCTACACTGAAGATTTACAACCTCAGATGCTAGTTCCGTGAAACACTTGAAATAGATCTTGAGCTGAATCACTTGAGGGAATCAATTAAATTCTGTGACTTCTAGAGTATTCTACAGAGAGAAAAATGTGGAGCTACCATTGCAGGTGTGATACTTTGCTATTGATGTGGAGCTGCTAGCAATGTCTCACTATGCAGCAGAAGTAAACTTGGCCCTCACTTTGCTTTGCTAACAAAGCATTGACTCAAATTACAGGATAATACCTACTAAAGTTACTCTGTTGTGGACAGGATCTCTGAGAGCATGAATGAAAGTCCCAAGCTGCTGAAAAGTACAGTCTTCAATGTAAGTTGAGTCATGAAGTTTGGAAGAATCTCTTAGCTCTGGAACTGGTGACAAAAGCACACCCTGAAAAGTGGTAAAAGTGATTGTTAAAATTGCTGAAATAAAAGGATCTGAGCAAAGGACAGCTAAAATTGCCATTCTAAGAATACTTACTGGTAAGAATACTTACTTACTGGTAAGAATTTTGAAAACAACTATAAATATCTTTCCAATCTCTGCCTCAGATGTTTTACAGAAATAATTAATAAATAAATAGGGCAGCACTAAACAGATCTTACTTAAACACTGTTTATATTCAAGGGCTTTACAGAATAAAAATAAAAGCTTTTGCTCCAAAAGATACCTTCAAAGTTAAAATCAATGAATCATTAGAAGCTCTTACAACTAAACCCTTTCCAAGGTAGGACCTCCTTTCTCCTTACCTCTTCTAGGGGCCCCAGATGCTTGTTCAAAGCCTTGGATGGAGTGCTGACGCTATCCAAGGGAGTACTTGGCCGAGGCATTTGGTTGGACATTGTCAGGGATGGAGCAGGCAGCCCGGGAATAAAAACCTTCCCCACCTTTTTGTGAAGAATATATAGGAAAACAAACAGTTGGTTTTCATGCCTGTGCTTCCATGAGCTTGCTTACATATACGAACTTTACCAGATTTTAAAATCTTTAAGGAAAAATTTTAAGAAAAGTGGCTATGTGCTTAAACTGCCATCTCTGAAAAGATTAAGGATTACTTCATGTAATTGCTTTCTTCAGATGATGACACGCTGAAAAAAACACCATATATGGTCAGTATCATACATTATAGCTACAGGTCTACTCCCACTGAAAGTTCCGGCAGGGCTTCACTGAGAAAGCTCTACTTTCAGAAAGTATACTTTTTTAATATACATTCCTATATATATGTCTGTACATATATATACACACGCACACAAAAGTACAAATTGCAGTGGCCAAGGTTTCTGCATAGACAGAGAGAACATAGTGCACCTCTATGGAACTTAAGAAACAGTTTTAATTATTGTGGATGAATCATGTCCATCCTAATAACAGCCCATTGTAAAGCAAAATAATTTGAAACCTAAAACTATCTGGCATGCTACAGATAAGTCTGAAGATCTTTTGTTCAGGAACAATTCTTATTTTCCATATTCTTGAGGTTTTCTTTCTTTAAAAGCATTTTATTACTTTAGTGTTTACTACCACTGAAAACAAGTTCAAGAGATTATTAATTGTACCACTGATTCTTCAGAACTACCTTTCCAGTACTGCACATAAACTACACTCAGTACGTGAGCACAGACGCCTTGCCAAGCAAGTCCCAAGCAAGCAGCAGTCTACAGTAGCTTACAAGGTATCACTTTAAGGTATGATGCACACAGGATCCCCCTGTATAGCCCAGTTCATAATTAAAGACTTAAACATTTATTTTGGGAGAGGAAAACTGTTACTTACCCGAACTACTCCAGAATAAAGCACGAGGTTTCCACTGCCTTCCAGAACCAGTAGCGTATCAATGCCCTGTAAGAACCAAGCAGAATATTCAGCTTCTTGTATTTAAGTAGAGACAACAGTTGGACAACACAGGTGACAAAGCAGGGTACTCCACAATTAAAACTCCATACAGAGGTACGTACCTGCACTGGAGCTGCATCCTTTGCTTGAATATTGGTAACAGAACCAAAGATCAGCTGGGACTTATCGTTGCTCTCTTGAAATTTTACACACCTAGAGATTTGAGAAAACAGGAAACATAAAAGGACTGTCCTATCTGGTGTTACAGAAAGAAGATAGAAAATTAAAACCCTGTTGCATGGTGCAGTTACTTTCTTCGTGGTATACCTGGTTGCTTCCTCCTTCCTTTGCTTGTTTTGCCCTGCTAGTCAACTTATTTTTACTCTAATAGTCTAATGAAAACCCACAATGTACTTCTAAAGGGTAAAGATGAGGATAAATAAGAACACCAATCAAATTACAGCGAACGTTACTTGGAACATTCTCTTGCAACTTCAGTTTTATTTAAATAGCCCACATCATCTATGCCACCAGAGTTAAAACCATGTCATATGAGAGCCAGTGACATACCACACATTGTAACAGACCCCACTAGCTGGAGGAATGTTAAAACCCATACATAGCTGGTAATTTCTAGAGTGCTCCCCTTTGTTCACCTGCCCCCAAGACAGGGGTGCTCACCGCAGCTGGAGCTGGGACTCCACCAAAAAGCACAAAAACTTCTGCCCGCAAAGGTCAGTGGTAATAAACACTTTTGATGCTTGGGAATTCTTCTCTCTGTAAACGAGACAGTGATCAGCACACTGTTTGGTCTACTATAAAAATTTTAGTGAAGGAAAACACGGTGTCCACAAGCTGTAGGGTCACACTGGACTTCAGTTAGCAGCGCAACAAGTTGCCAGAATGCATCAGTCTCAGTTTCAGTCACTACTCTTGAACTGATTTTCTAGCACTCTAATCTTCACATTCCCCACTTTTTGGCATGCAGAGCACATGCTATTTGGCTTTGTTCTCCTGTTCAATCTTAAGTTTTATGCTGTGTTTTGCCCCTTTTGATGGTAAGGCAGAAAGAGATACTCCCCCTAGAAGATAAAAAAAAAAAAACAAACCCCAAAGCAATGACCAGGTAGGAACCTACTTTGCTTTAGGGATCTCATCAAACCATTCCCCAGCTCAGAAGGCTATAGATAACACAACAGGTAAAATTGTTCCAAGTGCCCAATTCCCTCTTGAAGAGAGCTGCACACTTAGCAAGCATCATTTTTCCATAAAATTAGGAAGAGTAGGTCCACACACTATTTTAAGGCAGTACCATTTGCAGAAAGCACACACTAAAATAAGCTGTTCTTTATTCCCCCCCGAACGGGAATCCAGAACTTCTCACGTCCCCACACAGGCACCTAACCTCATGTTTGTGACTGTTTCTGTCCACAGATGATCTATGCACAGCTCGGGAACAATTGGTTCAGTTTCTGGTATAAGGAAGGAATCGCTGGAAGTGCTGTTTGGAGAATGGGTAATGTTGTGCCTCTTCGGTGACTGAGCATTACTGGAAAAGTTGAACCTCTGCACTCCTGAGAAAGAATGCACTCCCAGGGCAGGTGAATGAGAGCGGCTGCAAGCAGAGACATAAGACGCTACTGAAGAGTGGATTTACAGAGTCAGGTGCAGAATCCCTGTTAAGCCAGGGAGCTCATACACTAGTACAGACTTAAAAAACAACACATAACCAAAACCACCCTAAACCGGTATCTAGTCAGCATTAACTTCCTTTAGCAATACACCCTAGCACAGGAAAACGGTTCTCAAATCTCCAATCATCTGTCAGAATGCAATTGATGAGATTTCAAAAGTAAGCAAAGTAACATTTTAAGTTGTGTGGACCGTTCCATCAAAAACCTCTTCCAACCTGTTCCCTCTAAATACAGCTTTCTTTAGAGAAGCTAAGTGAAAACACTCCTGGGACTCAAAACACCTGCAGACAGTCCCTGACTCCACTACAGACTGACTGTGAGATGACAGGACAGCCTCTTTGGCTCCTGCACAACCACCTTCTTGTGCTATACGGATATTAGCACGCCAAGTGTCACAAGGCCATTCCAAGAGGGTTTGCAGATGCTGTGACAGAGTCGGCACCTGCACCTTAGATGGACAGACTTATAACAGTGGAGAAAGACAGACAGCAATTCCAGATGTGCATCCTATTCCATAGGTCGTATGCTTTGGTATCGCCCGTCTATGCATCATGTTCAGCACCTACCTCAAAGCAGCCATGTTGGAGATTGATGGCGAGCGGGACTGCATGCTGGGCGATGACACCGATCTGCTCTGGCTGTGGATAGATGAGTAGTTCTGGAAAGGGGAGCCCACAGGAGAGTCTCCTTTTGAGAGGCTTCTGAGGTGAGCTGTCAAAGAGCTGCTAGTGGCCATGTGCTGCGGGGTGCCCATCTGCTCTGAGAACTTCAGCACCGTGTTCTGCTCCTGGCAGAGAAAACAGAGCTGTCTATGCACAAACAGCACATGGGCAATAACAGCCAGGAAGACACCCATTAGCTTGTTTCATCACTTAGGTGTTAAAAATCTATGCCTACATATGTGCTTAGCCTAAGAAGTTATTCCTACCAACCATGCTCCCTAATTCCCAGTCACAGAAATTACTCCTACGGTTTTCAGGGCATGGAGTTGTTTGTCACTTTTCTTACAGAACACAACAGTTAAAGCAGAGTCAAAATCTTCTCATACAATGTAAGGAATATCATGAAAAGCACAGTATACTTTGTGACTGTCACCATCATGTGATGTCCCCGACCGTGGTACAGGCAAACACATGAAAGAAACTATTAAAAATATAAAACAAGCCCCATACCAAACATCTTACTCTTACAAATAAAATAAATCACAAATACCAGGCATTTCCAACACACGCAGCCATAAGGGCATGTAAACACACACAAAATTTTTTTTATAATGGTATTTAGTCGACAATGAATTTGTACCTCTGGCTTTACTCTCCGAAGAGCCCAAACAGTATGTAAACTCTGCACAGTATCATAGGTCATCACAATGGAAGGTTCAGCATTGAGAAACACGATCCTCAAGGTGTAATCGGCAACATACTGCACTCTAGCAGAGCCAAACACGCCTGCTAAAGAAGCGGTTAACTTTTAACTTCAGTTATGGCAAAAGGATCATTTCTACAGCGGTATTAGCAGTTACACGGTTAGCATTTTTCATACCCTCTTTCTCCACAATCTGGGTTTCTTTCCTGAACAGTTTCCCCATTCATGAAGCAGCTAAAACACCCCACTCTGAATTCTTGGAAGAGTGATTACTTGCAAATTTGGTAACACAGAAAACAATCAAGTGACACATTAAGCATTTGACACTGTACTGATGGACTCCAAGTGATACATCTAAAGATGTAAGCTTACCTCCAGACTTACAGACAAGAGGTGTTATCTCATCTAATGGGTGTAGCATGCTGAACATAGTAGGCAAAGGTTCCCTAGAAAGAAACCAAACAAAGCATGTTCGAAAACCAAACGCTAACGAGCATACCTGTTCTGTCTTGTAGCTGGTATCATGTGCTGTGATCCCAAAACAGCTCCTTAGACCTTAAAAATCAGAGCCTGAAATCTAACAGTAGAGACGTATATTCTGTTCACAGAAGCTTGTTGGATTAACCGAGTAGAGCCAGACAAGGCTGGTGTATCAAACAGGACGATTAGGTCTCATTTTACATCTCGGAGCACTTGCGAATGACCCCACCTGGCGGCCACACGACAGACTTTGGCTGGCCCGAGTGAACAGAGCTGGCACCAGCTGAGTTAGGAGGAAGAATAGGAAGAGGTGAAAGCCCTTAACCCAGACTCAGCTTACAAGTTTAAATTCCACAGCTCCCAGGTCCCAGACAAGTAGACAGCCATCAGGCCATTTGTATCCATCACAGAGCAGCCATCAAGCCACCCATCTGGGGTTGCAGTGGCAAAAGGAATAGTTTTCATGGAAGGCCAGCTTAAGTAGGGTCAATGATGACTTCTGCAGCATACTCTCTTGAACATGCCCAAGACCTCTCTTTCTAATCCCAACTGTTATGAAGACTAGAGAATCACAAGCACCTGGAATGGACACATAAAGCCCAAGAGAGAACTAGTGGCTATATTAAAGCTGCTCATCAGCACACCATCCAACTCCTTACGCTGCTTCTCACCTGTACTCCCAGCCACAGAGCACAGGGTCTACGATCCTCACCAGATAGGTAACAGGATACTCCATACATTAAAAGCACCCTGCAGCTGAGAGTAAAAATGTCTCAATGACAATCCCTCAGTGGATCTCCCAGTCGACCATCACAGCCTGGAATCAATTTCCAGGACAAACCTTAATGAAATCAGGCTAGTGACACTCATGTCACACCTCCCATGCCCTACTCCCAGGATCACCACCTCCCAACTAGTTCTTAACACAGTATCAGTATTCAGCCCCTTCCTGCTACTTCCTGATGCTTCACCCGATTTCACCTGCCCCTGTTATGAACACAGTTCCTTTCATTATTGCTCTTCAACTCCTGTATTAGATTAGCACCCAGTCTGTAAGGAAACAATGAAAGCCACTCATAATGTACCTGGGGGGACTTGGAGGTACTTCATGCGAAGAACTGCTGCGCTCAAATAACAAACCATATTTTGTTGGCCAGACGTTTGCAACCTATAAAAAAATTACAAGTAGATTTATGACACACACCCCCCCCCAAATAAAATCAAGTACTTAATACATTAATTATGTTTCATGTTCAAATATCTCAATACAGCAAAATAAGATGCTTAAGCCTTTTCTTGGGAGAAGGGTAATGTAAATTGGAGCAGGTTCTCAGGCTACAAAGTGGTCAGAGCCATAATTTCCCACGTCATAACTGCTGCCACTACTTCCAGAAGTACTCAGTGCCCTAACCACATAGCTGCACTTTCATCAGCTTTGTCGCTTTCGCCCGCAGAGTGAACAACTCGGGCAGTCACCACCAGCAGTGCTCTGCACACACCTCCCCACCGCAACGTAGAGTGCAACCAAATAACAAGTCCATCTGTGGACAAAAAAAGTACAGCACTTACCTGAAAAGGTAAAGCAGCAATGTAATCCTTTCCTTCTATGCTATGCACATTTATACAGGAATTCTGCAATATGCAGATACATTTCTCTACTATTTCATCACTGCCTGAAACGGGAAAAAAGAGACCAAAAAAACCCGCAGTAAAGTTTCTCTCTTTCCTTAGACATCCACTATACACAATATGTACACTTGAGGCGGGGGTGGCTGTCTTAACATAGCAAGTCTCAGTGACTAAGCTTATCATGCCAAGAGAGCTGAAACCGAACCATTTGTTCAGCATTACAGTAAGCAAGAAAAACTTACCATCAGCTTTTTCAGATTTTTCCTGGGGTATAGTGAAGTCGCACCATAAGGCCTAAAACCAAATATGGTATAATTATTTATGAAAAACGAGCTGATGCCACTGCATAATCTCATCTTTCTGTATTTCCCAAAACCAGCCCACCTCAGAACACCGTCTGAAAACGGTCAGCAAGTATTTTTTAAGCTAACATGCGTTCAATCAGGCACCACCTTTCCACACTTTCATACCTGCAGAACAGGGCTGTCAACAGTAAAAGCCTTATAAACAGCAGACGCTTGGTTTTTACTTCCTTTGCTCCAGATGACCATATTGCTGGCCACATACAGCTCCTCATCGTAGTCCACTTCTTCCCCGACATCACTGACGCCTTTCCTCAACTGCCAACTTTCCTGAAAACCAAGATTTTTTTTTTTTTTATTAAGGAAAAGTTGCAAGACCTGCCGGTGTGATCACAACAGCCGGTCATCGCTCAGCGGTCACGGTTCGGCCAATTTATTCGGGAAGTCAGAAAGCCAGGCCAAGGCCCCCGCGCCCTCGCTGCCTCGTACCCGCTGCCGTTCGTGGATCGTCACCTCCCGGAGGGACCCCACCAGGCCGGCCGCCCCGTCGGAGGAGCAGAGCTCGGAGGCGGGCTGCAGCCGCCGCAGCTGGAGGGTGAGGGCGCTGGGGTGGCGCCGGCAGTGCTCGCGGCCCCGGGGGACGAACTCCTGCAGGTCTCCGGCCGCAATCATCGTCGCCCTCTCGTCAGAGTGGTCCGACATGGGGGCCCGATATCCTCATTATTTCTGGGACGGACGGACGCACACCCGCCGCGACCGGGCTCCGGCTCCCGCGCCGCCCGGAGTTGGGGGGGGGGGGGAGCAGGCGGGAAGCGGCAGCGCGGCTGAGGCGAGCGCGGACGCCGGCAGCAGCGGCAGCTCCTCACACGGGCGCGGCCATCTTGTCGCTCCCGCCCTGCCCCGCGGCCCGGCGCGGGGGACGCCGGGAGGGAAATGGCGGCGGGCGGGAGGCCCCCTGCTACCCGCTGTCTTCCTGCAGGGACTGAGAGCGCTTGGCCGTGTCTCCTGAGGGAAATCATGCCGGTTTGGGGAGCTACGGTCCCATTGATGTTTAAAACAGAATCGCTGGGCTGTGGGTGCGGTCCAGGCCCCGGCAGCATAGTACTTTGCGTACCGCTGCCCCGTCAGCCCCTGCACGCCCGTCCCTTTCCCCCCTCCTAAGGCAGCTTTCCTCATAAAATTCGACCTATCTCACCCCTCGCGAACCGCATGGTCGCTCTGCACCTTCTCTTCTGACTGTAGCCGGCAAAGAGCAAAGGATTGCCCTTTAAATCTCTGAGGCCAGCGACAAACCCCCACCCCTTACAGCCAGGCCTGCGTTTCTGCAGTTAAATATTGTACGAGCTTCTACAGTGATGCTTCAACATCTTTTTGCTTTAAGGAGCAAAAGTTCACGCAGCATGGAATTAATTTACCTCTACAGCTTGAGCAGTATGTATGAGCAGTTAACTTTCTATGGTGTTTAGGAAGCAGAAAACACCTATGTTAGACCATTTCATAGGACTGGCAGTGCCTCCTGGAGCCCTGTCACTCTGCAGTTGTCAACAGGCATGTTGTACAACCCTCTCCACAAAATTTCAGATGCTCGTGTGATACGGATTAGCATAACTCACTGCAAGTCTGGGCTCCACTGACTTATACCAGCTAAAAACCCAGCTCCTGATGCGTCGGTGGTCAGTGCCCAGCGGCTGTTCTCCTGTCAGGAGTGCAGAGAGGTTGTATCAATCCACCGTCCCACTGGATGGGTGCCGGGACAGCCTGCCACCCTTGTAAAGACTAAGGCTGAGGGTGCCGAAACCTTCGCAGCTGCATCTCTGATTACTAGCACTAGGTGTCAGGCAGTTCGCCTGGCTTTTATGATGAGAACCGCCAGATTTTGCCAAAGGAACGATGCCTCGACCTGCATTTCTGTATAATCAAACATGCATTTCTGTATTATCAAATCTCACCCATGTGTAATTCGGGTTCCAGCATTTGCTGTTCTGCCTTGGTTGTGGTGTCACAGCAAAACGTGCAGAATTAGTGCTCTGGGATGTACTCAGCTGCCAAAATCTGGTGGGACAATCAGATTATTTTTATTCTTTTAAGAACAAGTTTCACTGATGAGATCAGCACCAGGCTATTAATCTGCCCATCTTGCAGGCGCTGTAGCACACAGGCATCTGCACCACGTGGGCATGTTGGCAGTAAGCAAGTTTATCCTGCGGTCTTTTCAACCATTCGAACATTGCAAAACGAGCTCTTTTCTTTACCTCTCACCTTTATAATTGCTCACCTAAACAAGAGGGTGTTGCTGGGTACAGATCGCAGCCAGTTACTAGCTTTCAGCATAGCGCTGTTCCTGCAACAGTGTACTTTCTCCGTTTATGTCCAAGCAGCATACCAGAAAGTGTTGCCTTTTGGTTTTTTTTAAATTAGCACCTGTGGTGTGATGCACAGAAGGAGCCTGTGTTTGTCTGACAGGCAATAATCACAGAACAAAACCTGTATAAAGTCCCCTGAAGGGAACTGGAAGGGTAGTACATTCTAACGAGTATGATTTTTTTTTCCAAGATATTAGTTTTCACATGAGAAATCAAAGGAGGCGGGAAAAGCTGGTGAAGAACTGAAAACATATTTGAAACTGTGGTTCCAGCATGTGGTTTGGGGAACCCTTCATTCAAGTCATGACAATAAGCACTATCGTTTTCTCAGAAATGAGAAGCAGCTTGCTGGGGAAAGCCAGGTTTATGAGAAACAAGAATTCACTGAGGTGCAGAGTGCTTTCAAATCATACTGCAGCTTCTGGCAGGAAGACAACCAGAAAAAATGGTACTCTGGATCCACAGATCCAGCCAGGGACCAGATTTCCATATGGAGACAAATGGGGGTATTTACACAAATAAGACCGTGAAATACAGATAGCAATTTTGTGGGCAAGTAAGAACGCCCAGGGCTCAAAACGAGGAAGGTTCAAGCCAGCATCCGACCTTTGGAAATGCCTTTCTGATTTTGTGAAATAATTTGCAAACCAGGAAAAATTTTCCTAGGAAGAAACAGCTGAGCCAAGGGACAGAATGTGCCTGGTAAGAGACATAGCCTGTACCATGTGCCCAAAGAAAGCAGCACAAGAAAAAAGACATTTTAGTAGCACCACAAAATGTTCCGTTTTCTCTGCAAATTGTTTGTGGGCTGCATCCTGTGACCAGGGTATAACATTTAACACAAACATGGCATCTGCCTTGAGCTATAAACATGTTGCCAGAAGAGTCTGGTATTTAAAAGAACTGGAGCCCCTGCAAATAGAAATAAAAATGGACACACAGAGGAGGCAGAAATAAAAGAAAGGTTTAGCAAAATGAAAACAAAAACACAGAAATGGGAAAGGGGAAAAAAAAATCTCAGCAGATAACAGCCCAAAGCCCAATTGCTGAGTGCCATTTCTGATAAATGGTCTGATTTCACGAGTATTACGTTGCCTCCAAAGTCCCCAAATAGCCTTGTGAAGAAACAGTGTTGATATTCTGAAGTGAAACAGCAAAAAATCTAAAGGGTCAAGTTCAAGCTTTAGCCTGGCACCGTGACACCCCAGGGTGTCTCTGAGAGCACCTAAAGCACTTGCTGGGATCCTGCTAAAAGAAAGCTGAGAATACCTGTGGAGCTGCTGATGTTATCGGAAGGGGATTATAATGTCTCACACAGGCAGGAGAAGCCTGTGGTGATAAGGATAGGCGTCTTTGTGCTCACGAGCAGGACTCTGCGTGCATATGTATACAAATACAGCAGGAAAACATGGGCTCAAAGGGCAGCGGCCCCTCCTGGGAGGGATGGCCTGGGTGATGGATCCAATGAGCTTTGTGCTGGAGAGGCATGGGCTGAAAGTGTGGCTCAGAAACAGCTGCTGGTACCTGCACAGTTACCTGCACTCTGCTCTGCTCTCCTCCTTTGGAAGGCTAGAGGTGGGTTCTCCCTCCAGTGTGGCCTGTGCTGCACTACCACACCTGGAGAGCTGCGAGCACGACTGGTTTAGCTGGTTCAGGGTCAGATCCCGGCGCTCAGATAGGGGAGACAAGCAGTTGTTGTTTCCAGTTAAAGGTTCTCACTTTGTTTCGATCCTCCTTCCTTTGACATCAGCTGGTTTTTTTCCTCTCCCGCTGCCCTGTGCAGGATGCGAGGTATTTCTAGGGCCAAATGCCGGCTGATGCCCAGCCCCAGGCAGCGAGAACAGGGGGTGCTGTTTGGGGGGACCTTGCGAGTCTGGCTACGCACATACTTTGGAACAAAAAACACAAGGTCTTTGTGTGCAGACCCCAGAAACTGTTGAGTATGGGCTCTGAGGTGTGGAGATATGTAACCTGCTCAGAGGAAGGCTGTCGAGGCTGCTCCTGAGCCTGTATTCCACATGCTGCTGGAAGCAGACTGAGGACAGCAGTATGCTGGCCAAGGTGGAAGCTGCATGTCACCAACCCCAGAGCAGCCAGCATGGTCAGTCTCCTGCCAGCTGCTTCCAAACCTTTCCTATCACAAACCTGACCTGCGAGTTTCTCCTGTGGTTTCTCCTCTCCCTGTTTCTGCCTCCCCCTCCAGGCACGAGCCTCTTCCTCCTGTCACACTGTGCTCAAATGAATTGCAACAAACCCTGTTGAGCTGGAGACTAGTTTACACCAGCACTGAGCAGAAACCAACCCGCTGTAAAGAAATGACCCAAATTAGGGGATTTGAGAGAGCTGCTTAAATCCTCTTTATGTGCCCAAGTGTTCTCATTGTTTATATTTTTCCTCCTCTTTCGTAGAAATTGCTCCTGCTTCCTCGGCCCTTGTTAGTGGGGCAGTTATATGTCATTATCCTGATGTGAGGGGCTGCTCCCACCCTGCAGCCCACAAAATCCAAAGACCTTTCCATTGTTTTGTTCCCCAAAATTGCAAAGCCAGCAGCACTGGGGAACGTAGCCAGATAAAAGTACACCCGTGCAGCAAAGGCTGACCACTAATGACAGCCTCATATCAAGAGCCAGCCTGGAAAGACCAGAGGGACAAATGCCTGTCCCCCGGTCTCGTCCTACTCCCTGAGTGATGTTGGATGCATGGGCAATGCACCCAAGATCTGGAGAAAAAAGTCATGCTGCCAGAGCTGCAGGGAAGGCGCTGGCTTTTAGGCACCGCTGAAAATGCTCAGTCTTCTTGCAGCAGCTTTAGTACATTTTTCTTCTCCCCATAATCTGGGCCTCTAGCGACACGTGCCCTTCCTTAGCTGCTGATCACTTCAAGATGTGAGAAGCTGGTCTGAAGCAAAAGAGGCAGCGAGGGGGGAAATTCAACCTCCGTCACCAGGGCCTGAGAATATGCCGTGAATAAGTACCTTTGCAAGTCAAAGAAGTCTGGGGGTGATTTGTTCTTTTTTTTTTCACTGAAATGAGGGCGTTTTTTTCTTCCCAATTGGAAAGAAAAATTCCAACTGGATTTCATACTGTTCTTTTCTAACAGCCTGAGAAATGCACTGCCCTTCCCAGCTCTCATTATAAATTACACACTAACAGAAATGAGCAGCCTCAACATGGAGCTGTCTTCTTGCCCCATTTCTGTTCCCATGGTGTGCTGATGCTTACCTACTGCTAACCAGGCAAAATTGACATCCCTCTTCCTACCTTTAGGGCTTGGGGAAGACTATAGCAGGTTTCTGGGAAAAAAAAGTTACACTTGTGTCATAGTTCCAGAGAATTTTATGTGCAGGGAGCAGAATGGTTGCAGCAGAGAAATACACTGAGTCACGTCAAGTCAGGCTGGCTGCTGGTTCCCCAAATCCCAGCCCCTTCCCATTTGCAGTGGGGGAAATGCTGATGGCCTCAATACGGCTTGGTCTCAAACCTCTTCAAGCACGGCCAGCGTTCGGGACAGGTTCTGAACACCCAGAAACTCCTTCGTTTCCTTCTCATGCCATTGGGAGACGTGTTCTGTTTCACGTTAAACGGCTTGTGTTGCACGTTGGTTTCATTTGGGTCTTCCCGCCCTTCTCACTGTGGCTTGCGTTTGTCTCTGTCCCCTCTCGCCCTGCTGTTCTGGTCTGGGCAAGCGAGGAGCGGTGCTTTCAGCACGCCATGCCCTTCCTACACAGGGTCTGGCCCCGCAGGCAGCAGCGATGTCCCCATCCCGTCACCTTCTCGGTGCGGGGCTCCGCAGGAAGGGGAGCCGGGCCGGGAAGGACCTGGTCCTCAGAGCATGCAAGCACAGCTCCAAAATGCCTTCCTGGGGAGAAATCCACTCCCCTGCATACAGAACTTGTCCATCCACGGAGCGCTGCAAAGACTCCGAGGCAGCAGCGATTGCGGCCAGCCCCTCAGAGGGGCCGAGCCCGGGCCCCCGGCGGCGCGGAGGGGCTCCGGGGGCGGGACGGGAGCCCCGGTGCTGCCCCGTCCCCTCGGCGGGCGGGAGGCGGACCGGGCCGGGGCGGGCCGGGGCGGAGCGGGGCGGGGGGGGAGGCGGGGCCGGCGGCCCCGAGGCGCTGCGGAGCCGAGCGGGGCCGGTGGCGGGGCCGGTGGCGATGGGCGGCGGGCGATGGGCGCTGCTCTGGGCGCTGCTGGCGGCCCTGCGCCCGCCCCGCGGCGGGGCCGGTGAGTCCGGGCGGAGAGCGGGGGGCACCGGGCTGGGGGTGCCCTGGGATGTGCGGCTGCTCGGGGGGCGCTGGGGACGGCGGGGGGCGGCGAGGGGCGCTTGTCGGAGGTTCATTCTACCTGTAGATGCTGCTTCGTTCCACGCTGCCAGCAGACGGGGTGTTGTGTGGGCACCCCGGTGCCTCCCGCACCCCGCTCCTGCTCGCTGGGCCTGTAGACCTTAGCAAAAGCTTAAAATCCTGTGCGGGGGGAGAAGCTCGGCAATGATTCCGCTGCAGATTTCTAGAGGCAGCACATATCTGCCAGCCCCAGAGGGAGCGGGGTTTTGCTGTCCTGGGACGCAGCCCTGCCTCTGCAGCGTGGTCACGTCCCAGCACTTCGCTGTGGGATGTGCCTCTGCTTGCTGGGGACGCAGCGACAGGCAGGGACCAAAAGCTGCGACACATCAGCGACTCTAGGATGTACCCCGTTAGCTGTGAGCCAGCTGCGCACTGGTGCTGGGAAGAATCACCGCGGGTTGTGGCACAGGGATGCGCTTTGCGGTGCTGTCAGTCTGCTGGCTTTTTGGCTCCACGTGCTTAGGTACCTGCAAAAAAGAAATGCAGAGGCAAAAGTAGTTTTTGGACTTAAAGCGTGCCGTCATCAGGGCTGCCCGATGTTTGGTCACAGGCTGTGAGCTGCTGGGGGTTTGTAGCCCATGCTCAGAGATGCTGGGGGGTCTCAGAGCTGGTACACGGATGGGATTTAGCAGGAAAGGTGGGAGCGCGAGTGTTTGCTTTCGGCGGGGTGGCGTGAAAAGTCTTGTCTCTGTAATAGCAGGAATCTCCAGTGAGGGGAACTCGCAGTGGATTTAGCCAGGAATCCTGGGCTGGTTTATACAAAAGGAGTTTGAACCCTGAGAGTCTTTTTGGAAGCCAGGTGTGGCCCTGGAGGAAATTAACTTCTGACAGCTCCAAGGGGACGGGGAGGTAGGAACCCCTCCCCAGGCAGGGGCTGTCATTCCTCCTGCCCCGTCTGGGTGCGAAGATATGCTCAACAAGTGCCCAAGCAGAAAGCAGTTGTCAGCAGGTGAATTACTTCCAGTAATGGGAAATCCAGGGCTAGGGATGTAGGGAGTTTTTTGGCAGACCTGGGTGTTTTCTAATACCTTCCCATGCTGGGACTGCAGCAGAACGACTCACTGTTTCAGTCGTGGGGTGTGCAACTCCCTGCTTTTTGTTTTCATCTGTAATAAAGTATCTTGCCTGTAATAGCAGGCAAGGCTTTCTTTCTAAAACTCCGTTCTCCAGGCAAGTAACGGAGAAGGCATGCGGGACCTGCCAGGCTGCACGGTGAGACCTGTCTTTGTAGTGCTTCAGTTTTGCTGTGATCCCAGGTGTTTCAAGAGACAGCACTGTGCTTGCTAGTGGATTTATCTCCATGCCAGCTTTTCCCTCCGGCCAAGCTGCGGTAAGCCAGGGGAGCTGCTCCAGCGTGGCAGGCACCCACGCAGGCACGGCTCCTCGGCTCCAGCGTGGGCTTTTAGAGCCAGCCTAAGGAAATCATTCTGGACGCAGCTAAGGCGTGTCCTGCCACACAGGGCAAATCCCTTCAAAGCCACCATGAAGATATCCACATCCCAAGCAGCTGGGGATGGAAGTGGTACCCAAAGGTGGTGGTAGATGTGAGAAAATCCTGTTGTCACATGAGTCAGAAAGTATTTCGTCCTTGGGCCAGCAAGCACCTCTTGCCACTCAATCAGTACAAAAAACGAGGCTAAGATCACCTTTGCTCTTTGCCTTTAAACTTGAAGCAGCCTGGGGGAGCAGAAATCATCCCAGAGCAGGCAGAGTGCCTGCCAAGGGCAGGGACTGCCGGCATTCATCCGTGTCCTCCCAGGCCAGGGGTTCCCGCTGGGGGAGCTCCTCCAGCCAGAGCTGAAGAGCTTCAAAATGCAGCATGAAAACAGCTGTTTAAGGTTGGATCGTGCCAGGCGGTGAGCGGCTCCAGCCTGAGTAACCTCTGGGAGGAGCAGGGGAGTGAAGGGGGTTTGGGGTCGCTCGCTTGTTTGCATTTCACAAATCTTTTTGCAGCTGCCTGGTTGTTTGAGGTGACCCGGCCCACAAACAAATGGCAGTCGGCTGCGTTTTGCCGCAGTCACATGGCCTTTGTTTGTGTTGGGATGGTAGAGCTTAGGAAGCAGGTTGGAAAGCTTAGGGTCTGGTTTTTTTTTTTTCTTCTAAAAGGGAAACCCATTGTTTTGTGGGAGAGCCAGGGAGAGCCTTGTGCTTTTCACTGCACCACCAGACCCGGCAGAACTTAAAAACCCTGCTCAAATTTCTGTCTAGAAGTAGCATTTCTCCAGGGTTAAAAATAGTGAGCAATTTAGCAAAGGAATATATCCAGCCTCAAAATTAGGTTGTGTTTCTTGGCTCTCGGGAAAGCACACTAGGCTCATGCCCCCATTACTCACAATAGTAATGACGTAGCTTGAAAAACTTGCCATTTGATGTTTGAGGACTAAGATCTGTCTCAAAACAAACTCAGCTGAACTTTGGTTAAAAAAAAAAAGGTTGTGCTTTCTACCTGCGGTGTCGTCTTTCAAATTGTGAATAATTTGTTGTATTTTTCTTTGGAAGAGGCAAATTAATTTAGCTGAAATTCCTATCAGGCACGATACATTTGCATGCTGAAAGCAGCAAGGGAGATTTACCACTCCGCTTGGGATTTCTGTGTGCCTGTGAAAGCCTCAACAAGCTCAAAAACAGTCTAGTAAAAGCATCTACTTGTGGTATATTCTTTAGATTGTATCTCTTAAAAAAAAACAAACAGTTTTGTTTGGGGGTGGAATTGGAGCTGCTCTTCGTTCTTGTTCGTGGCTGGGGTGGGAAGCGTTGGGTGGGAGTGGGGAAATGCTGTTACTGGACTGGGTTTGTTAAGTGATTTTTAGGTGGGGACACAAAGCCCTCCCTTCCCTTGGGAAAAATGTCTGGGAAAAGACCCTGGGACAGCAACACTAAACAGCAGCTGGCTCCTAAATGCTCTCTGAAGGCATTTCTTCATCTGTCTATAGCTCTTTTCCTGGGAAAGGCAGCTTGGTGGAGGCACTTAGCTTAGCAAAAGTGTTTGCAGCTGACTCAGAAAGCATCTCCCTCTTTCAGAGCATCTCACCCTGTCCTGGGAAGGGAGCAGTGTCACCAGCAAAAAGCCTGAAATCAGAGGAATCCCCGCCAGGGACTCGTGCTCGGCCCCAGCTGAAAGTGCTTGGGATGAGGCCCCTGAAAGGGGCTTACTGGAGTAAAGTCCCAAATTCCTCCTGCTCAGGGATCCTTTTATATTGCAGTCCCAGGGGTGCGATGCAGCAGAAATAGCTCCTGCCTCTCCCCTGCCGAAAGAGAAGCGGCCGAGCACTTTCTTTAGCCTGGGCTGCTCCGGTTTGTTTTAAAAAGGTTTTTTTTGGAGGTGCTGCTTGCACATAGGCAGTCTAGGGGCAGCCCCTGCTCCGTGTTTCCTCCTTGGGCCTCTTATGAGAGGTCTCCTAGAGATTTTGAATTTTTGAAGCATCTGTAAATGAGCAGCCTTTAATTATTAACAGAGGCGGTGAGGCTTTGCAGGGCTTTGGAAGGGGGCACTTGCTGACTGGTGGTAGCAAAACCGAGGTCTTCTCTTGCAGGTGATGCTGACCAAATCCGGGATCCAAGACCATACCTGGTGGCAGAGTCCCACCGCCCCGAGCGAAGCGTGGCCACCCTTGGTCACTGGCCTCACCAGAGCACAGAGCAGCCCCGGGAGGAGCCCTCAGCCAGCTCTCTAAGACAGATTAAGTTTAACCCCACGGTGCAACACATTGTGATTAATGAGCACAAGGATGTCACATTTAATTGCTCCATCAAAGTACCTCAGCTGCTGTTCAGGCCAGACACCCTGGCCATTTCCTTGTGGAAGGATGGGAGGGAGCTGCACGTGCTGGACCGCATTGCCAGCAGCCACTTCGAGATCCCCGATGAGGAGGAGGTGGTAATGACCTCCACCTTCAGGTAACTGCCCTGAGTGTTGGCTCCCAGGCAGAGATGGGAGGCTAGATCGCTAGCAGGAGCTTGGGACTGGGACTAGGATGGGCAGACGCTCCTTAGCCCCCAAAGCTTGTCTTTGCAAGCCCAACTTCTGCTTGGTGTATGCTGTGGGGTGGTTGGTACTGATTGAAACTCACCCTCAGCCTGGCAGTATTGCTGTGTCCTCCTGTGGGAGCTGTGTGCGGGGCAAGGCTCCCTGCCATAGCCCTGACGTGGTCTTTGTTCTCTCTGGCAGCATCCTTGCCGCCCAGCGCTCGGATAACGGCTCCTACGTCTGCAAACTCAACATTTCTGGCACGGAGGTGGTGTCAGATCCCATCTCGGTGCAGCTGGAAGGTGAGCTGGAGGAGGGCTCGGGTGGATGTGCCGGAGGTGTGAAGCATTGTGCCCTGGCTGAGTGACAGCCCCGGGGACCATGATCTGGGACCTGCAGCCTGTCCTCCAGAAATGGGGGGTCCTGGACGGGGAAGGGCTTGTTGCTGGACCTGGGCACAGCCCCGGGCAGGACAGTTTGGGGTTGTTGACAGGGCTGTGTTTCCAAGCTCTCTCAATCTCTTGCTTCTCTGCTTGTGTCTGTGCAGGGCTCCCACACTTCATTCGTCAGCCCGAGAAGCTGAATGTCACCAAGAACAGCCCCTTCAACCTCACATGTCAAGCTGTGGGCCCGCCAGAGCCTGTGGAGATCTACTGGTTTCGCAACAACATCCAAGTCAATGAGAAGCCCCACATCTCCCCGTCAGTCCTGACCGTGCCAGGTGAGACGTGCAGCGTCCCTGCCACAGCCAGCTGGGACACCTCTGTGTGGGTGCCAGGAAGGGCAGGGGGTGAAGGTGTCTTGTGCCAACCACAGCCTGTCCCCTTGGCCTCACACCTTCTGTTACGCAGGGGCAGTGTTCCCGTGTGCTGTCCCAAGGCCGTTGCAGCCTGCTTTGTCTTCATGTGGCACTGTCCATTGCTGACGCTTGGCTGGAAAGCCCAGCACAGATAAATTTCCCAGGAGGTTTGGCATAAAATATGGCTGTCAAATTGTGTACAGTGGGACACGGGGGTCCAGCTTTGCAAGAGAGGTACCACAGAGGTACCAGTTTGCAAAAAATGTCCCCCAGCCTGTTACTGCTCCATCCTCAGCACCGGGAGCACAGCTCTGCCCAGCACTCACTGTCTGTCCTGGTTGTTCGGCAGCCCTGGGGACCGCTCTGCCAGGGATGATCTGGGGGCAGGAACCCCTGTCCAGCCCCCTCCGGCTGCTGCCAGAAATTTCTTCCTCGGAAGAGGCAGGATACTCAAACTGCTTTTTCCTAAGCAAGAAGCAGGTTTTTTCTCTAGCCTGTGGCCATGCCAACAAGTACACAGCTGCTCTTATGGGCTGCTTTACTGGTGGTCCCCTCTTAATGTCTCTGGAAGGCTTTGGGTTGGCCCCTGCAGCATGTCTCCATGCCAGCCTGGTAGAGCACAGAGGGGAAAGTCCTTCATGTAACATAAAACCCATCATGGTTTTGCTGCAGAGGCAAAAGAGAGGAGGGATTTCTTGATTTGATCGTGAGGAGAAGGCCACTAGCTAATTAGCAGCCAGACTATAACTGACTTGTCTTGGCATCCAAAGGCAGGCTTTAAAAGGCAGTGAAAGCCGGAAGAAGTGACTCATTCCTCTTGGATATTCTTGCATCCAGCTGGTACATGCTAGGTCGGGTCACTTGAACAACCACTCCTGGCCCAGGAGTGCTGTTGCTCTGAGAGGCAATGCTGCTCGTGTGAGCAAATGCTCGGCATGTTCAGTGCACCGTGGTGAGCCCTTCGCCTTGCAGCAGCAGTGTGCCCAGGAGGGATAGCCCTGCACCTCCCATAAAGTCCTTTGCATGAGACAAAAGTCCAGAGTGCTGTTGCTGCCTCACACAGTCCCTGCCAAGACCCAGTGGGAAACAAGCAGCCATCCATAGTTGGGTATTTCCAGTGGCTCCCAAAAGCAGTCGTTCTCTGTTATCATCTGGGAGATTTGAGCAATCTTTGAAAAGCAATAGGTCATCTGATTCAAGCCATGGTGGTGGGCTCTTCTGCTTTCTGCCTTTCCTTTTTTGAACGCAAAATAAATGCTTACTCAGGAGGTTGCACAACAGCGCTGTAGAAACGTACGGTCCTGCCCGCTGTGCTGTGCCTCGCACTGATGGTACACTTGTGCTCGCGGTGTGGAAGGTGGGTGAGCTGGATCGCGGGGGTCACTCCCGGGCAGTCAGCGCAGAAATGCCACGAAGGGAAGCAATGAATGCAAAATAAAAGGTCATTTGTGTTGCTGGGGAAAAAAAAAAAAGCAACAGCACAAGAAAATAAGCCACAAGGGTTTTCTGTGAGCAGTAGGTGGAGAATTGGTGTGATTTGGGGGGTTTGTGCAGGTCCAGTGAACAGGCCCTCGGTTTTCCCTCTGCAGGTCTTAACGAAACGGCGTTGTTCAGCTGCGAGGCTCACAACAGTAAAGGGCTGACTGCGTCCAACCCGGGGCAGGTCAACGTGAAAGGTAGGGGCGGCAACACGATGCTTGCTTTACCTGTTGACTACTTGTGTCCAAGAAGGAACTGTCCTGATCTCCACCCTTCCCAGCAGCCATTCCACACGAGCTGAAGGAGATGTTTTTAGGACTCCTGTACTTATTTTTCCTCATTTTAAACCTATGTTTAAAATCAAGTGGGATGCATGTAGTTAGCACGGTCACCCAGTGCTGTTCTGTCATCCCAGTGTCACTGCCGTGGGAGGAAGCACCAAAAAGCACATTTGAAAGCAGAACTGTCAGCCCCAGAGCAGGTTTCGGAAGGGCTGTATCACTCTTTTCCTTCCTTTGCAACTCGGGTGGTGCTTGCAATTTTCCATAGGGAATGGCGGAAATTCTTGACATTCCTGTCCGGACCCACTCCAGTAATGTGAGGAAGGTATTCTCCAAAATATGTCATTGCCTCTAAGCAGCCCAGAGAGCTCACAAATATAGAACATGGTCAAAATAGTCCTGCAAATGACTTTTTTCTGCTTCCCTGTCCAGCAGTCTGAAACATCCGTGGTACACTGATAGAGGATGCCATTGTGCCTGTGGCCAGGGCAGTTCATGCACAGTCGGTCTGAGCTCCGGCAGCTTCCTGGGGGAAGCCAGACGTGCCACGTTCGTGCTTAGGCCTCCAGCTGACTGCCCTTGGCTTTTCCCTGCAGGAATACCATCTGCACCCACCAGTGTGCACGTCCTCAACCGAACGGCCCACGGTATCGTGGTATCCTGGGTGCCGGGCTTTGATGCATTCTCTGCCTTGAACAGCTGCAGTGTCCAGGTAAGCATCCATAACCCTGCTTTGCCCCTGCCAGCTACCCTCACACGGATACTCCGAGGCAGGTGGAAATCAGTGTTGTCTGGCATGAACCGCATCTATTTGAGCAGACTGTTGGTTTGGGCAAATGGAGTCGGACTTTCCCAGCAGCTTTGAAAGGGGAAGCTGGCACGTTGTCCCACCCGCGCCCTGCGGGCCGGATGGCTGGGGAGTTTGTGGTGGCGTGATGGCGAGGAGTCCAAGCTGAGCAGCGAGCAGAGTTCCCAGGCGCTGGGACCTGGGACAGCCAGAGCACCGCTGAGGTGGACAGGAGGCTTGGAAGGAGCTGCTGGAGGCTAGTTTGGTGGTGTCTGCTCACAAAGAGCGGCTTTGCTTTGCTCACTGCTTGGGGGCAAAGTCAGTGGAAAGGGTCCCGCAGAGGAGCTGATGCAGGGAGTGTTGAAGCAGGCTTTTGTCCCAGGTTGAGTGGAGGCAGAAACAAGGGGCGATGGGAACAGGTGGGTTGCCTGCCTGGAAGAGCCCATCTAGGCTCGTGCCTGTGAAGCGTGCAGGACTGAACCGTGAGATTGTCTCTACTCAGGCGAGACAGTCAGGTTGTCATGTCTCTTCATGGAGAGATGCCCAGAACTGCTTCAAGTAGCTTGTTGGGAGACTTTGCAAGCCTTAAGCTGCGGCAGGCACATGCTCGTCCCTACTTTTACCTCCTGGTCAAACACTTCCCGACAAGAGCCTTCCTGCAGGGGTTTGGAGGTGGAGGTTTCTCTCGACTCTCCACTCCTTGCAAGTACTGGGAAGGAGCTGAGGGGTTGCCTGTCTCCTGGACAAGTCAGGGAATGCAATCTCTATGGGTGCAGCCCTGCGTGTAGTTTCCACCTGCTCTATCTGTTTGACGTTGCTGGGTTTCACAGTTCAAAGCCTATTCCTTGCTCTCTTGTGGATGTGTTTTTTTGTACTGGCTAATCTATACTCGGACTGAGATAACACATGGAGAAAGGCGATGTTTGAAGCCAGGTAAAAGTGAAAGGAGTTACAGGGAGGAAAGCTACCAGAGCTAATATTAGTGCCACGACCACTTGCTGCCTTCCAGCTGGAGCTTGGAAAGTGGGGTGGAGAGCCAAGGAATTTCCTATGACTTAACGTTCACGGTCTGTCATTAGGAAATAGCCTTTCAAATTTGAAAACAAAACATGATTTCTGGCAAAAACACAGCTGTGACTAAGCCTTTTTGCTCCTGTCCCCTTTGATAATTCCCTCGCTTGGGTAGCGTGGCCCACCAACCAAGTGACTAATTTCTGAGCTTGCTGGTGCTTAAAAGGGAAGATATTGCTGTCACACCTGCCAAGTTCAAACTGTTTAAGTTTGCAAAAAGCCTGGTTTTTTAAAAAATACATGAATTTGATGGACTCTCTCCAGAAGACAAGTTGAGGATCGAGATGGCTGAGCTGGGCTCGGTGCTCAGGAGAGCAGCCAGTCCCAGTGGCGCTTTCAGGAGCGGCTTGCATGTTCATTTGATCACTGCTCGCCTCCCTCAAAGAATCTAGTGACGGCTTGGGAACCTTCCCAGCTTTATGAGGCTGAAGGCTATTCTTTTTCACTTTGGCTGGAAAATACTACTGGTGTTGATGCTGAGACCATCCTGAGCATCCTGGTCTACCCAGCATGGGTGCTCTTGTTGCTTAAGCAGAAGGGCAGGTCTCCTACAACCACAAAACCACAAGTGGGGGCTTTTGAGAGGACTGTATGACTTTCTGCTTGTGGTTCATGCTGAAACACGTCCTGTGGGTTGTCTTCCAAGTTAACTGTCGCGCTTGCACTGGCATCCCTCGTTCTTACTCTTCCCTCTTTCCTCCCACTGTCCCAGCCTAGGCCACGTTCGTGGTGCTTCCCATGAAATGAGACACTTTCCGGAGAGCTGCAAGGGCTGTGTGGGCAGCTACGTGGGTGCTCAACAGCCAGCCCTTTGGGGAGGGAGCAGTTTCTCTTTGCGTAAAAAGTGTGACTTGGTTTTAGTACATTGAATTCATCCATGCTGCTAAATGTAATGATGGAGTCTGACGCGGTCTGTGACTGGTCCCGCAACATCTGATGGTGATAAGTCCTGCGGTCTAATGATGTGTTGCATGAAAAAGAACTTTCCTTTGTTTGTTTGGTGATGTTATTGGGTGCTCCTTTTGCTCCATGCCACCAGAATGAGCAAATCATCCCTCCCTCCTCCTTTCTGCAGCAATGGCGATTTCACGCATCTCTGCCATGTCCCCGCTGCAAGTCTTTCTTCTCCGTGTGAGTTGGAGCCCTCGCCCTGGGCCCCGCGAATGGCCTGCTGTTAGCTTTCCGCTCGGCAGAGACAAGCCAGCATGCAGGAACAAGGTCCTGCCGGTGTTTGGATGGGAGGCAGGGAGGGAGGCAGCGCTCTGGATCCTGTTTACAGATGTAAAATTCCTGCTGCACGTCTCACCCTGCAGGTTGTTGCTGACTAATCCCTGTTTGTGAACTGATTTTTCAATTAAGGTCAAGGAAGCTGTTCCACGAAGCAACATCTCGCTTCTGCTCTTCAACACCTCGGTGCCTCCCCATGTGTATCATATCCAGCAGCTGGGGCCCATGGAGGACTATAACGTCCGTGTTTCCTGCATGAATGAAGTTGGCTGGTCGGCATTTAGCCCCTGGATAACTGCCAGCACCACCGAGGGAGGTAGGAAATGAGTAGCAAAAACTGAGAAGGGTTTCCCTGCCACGTTTGCGCGGCTGTGCTTTGTGCAGGACTCTCTGGATGAGATGCTAGTCCGGAGTCACGGTTGCTTACGGGGTGAGACATCTTGACTCTATTGATTGGGGAAAGGAAATTTACCCACGGGTGGTCACCTGCTGGAAATATTAAAGGCTGTAGGAAATACTGTGTGCTTTCTGGTTGAGCTACAGCTCATTTTCCATCAGCCTACTGTGTCCCTGCACCCATCCACCCGGCTCGCCTCACCTTCTTTCTCTTGGATTCCTGCAGCTCCAACCACGCCACCACTGAACGTCACAGTGTCATTCAATGAATCCAGCTCCTCCCTGGAGATCCGATGGGTGAAGCCGCCCCTGGGGAGAGTCCACGGGGAACTGCAGGGCTATCACATCTGGTACAGGTGGCAGAACTCCAAGGGGTTGGTAAGTCACCAGGGAAATGGGGAAGAATGGCTAAAACCTAGGAGAAAAAACACTGGCAGGCATCATGCAGGGCTGTCCAGTTTGGTACTGGTGCTTCCATATATTCTTTCTGAGCTTATTTGTCTGCTGTCTTATGCTTTCATCTGAGCTTTTTTAATACAAGTGGTCTCTTTCATGCATGTTTTTGTAACTCATGGTAATGCCTGAAGTCAATAATATACTAGAAGAAGCAGTTCAGCTTGAAGGAGGCAAGAGGTTTGCTACCACAGCTCCTGTTCTCTAAAATAGAAGTGAGATGCTCTTCCCAGTGTTGACAATCTTTGGTACGGCCTTTGGAGTGGCAGCCAAGGTTTGGCAGCATCTCTTGGCACTTCCAGCAATGCAGTCAGTCCTAAGGTGTTTGGGAGAATTTGTTCCCTGGGTTTTGAGTCGTTCCTTATTCAGATGGGATTTATCCCATGCCTTAACTCACCTGCAAACCCGTGGCACAGGTTTTCATGCTCAAGGAACATCTATGGGCGCGGGGGTTTGTCCACAAGTGTATGAAGTCATCTGGCACAACCTTCTTGCCTTTCCCATGCTTTGGGAAGTAGCCTTCAGGAATTTGCTACGGTGAGGTTGGCCTGACCTCTCGGGCAGTCCTGGCTCATCTCAGCTACTGGGCAAAAGAGCATCCCGTCCAGGCTCTGCCAGTGGTCGGGGAGCCTCTGGATCATTGTGCACATGTATCCAGCTGTTGCCTTTCCACTGTGGTTTGGTCTTCCTCTGTCCCAGGCTGAAAGCACAGAGAGGCACTGACAGCCTGAACCCGGTGTGGAAAAAGTGACTCACACCCTATTTTTTGTAGGATGCTGCATTTTCTGTTCTCCTTTTGCACCTCCGAAAAGGAGCATGTATAGATCCAGACCGAATGGAGTCAGGGAAACAATATTATGGTCTTGTGACTAGCATGGAAAAAAAAAATGCTGACATATTTGTCGCCTCTCAAGCAGAAAGCAGAAAACAGGACTTGCCCTCTAAGCCCTGGGTGACTATCTTTTGTTGTTGTTGTTGTTTTTTATAAATTTCCCCAGTCAAATGCTTATGGTGTGGAATTTCTGTTTGGGTTCCTGGTAGCTGTTGTCATTAACGCTGGCTTTCAGGAGGCTCAAAAAAGCTCTGCAGTGGGGAGTGAGTTCTGGTGGGAGGTAGTTGTGCGAGGGACCTTGGCTCTTTGCAGACCGAAGGACACAGTTGAGTTCGTTGCTGGTTTGTTTTGTCAGCCTCCAGGTTTTACAGAGGGCAAAAATGCGTGTCAGAGCCAGCCAAGGGCAGGGGCCAGCATGTCTTTTTACAAGGGATGTCGCCAAGTTAAGAGGCACAGGAAGGGCTTGAGTCGTAAGCTTTCTGCAGAGTGCCATGGGCTGGTGCGGTGCCCGGTTTCCCCTCGCACACCCAGGGGTCTCCTGAGCCAATGGACAGACAGCAAAAGTGCAAAAGTGCAACGTGCTTGCTGTCAAGTGGAGCTCTTGTTTTCTCAGAAAGAAAGTCTCTGAGTTTTGGCCCTGGGCAGGCTAAATATGAAATGCCCCAAAATAACCACCAGTTTAACAGCCCCAGTGCGATAAAGGTGGGGAAATCCTGTATTTCTGTGTCAGCAGGGCCACCTGCAGGCCTCTTCTTCTCCACAACCAGCTTAAAAACTCTTTTAAAAACCTCAAAAAAGTTATTTTATTTTATTCCTAAACGAGCAGTTCTTGTCTGAGCCAAGGCTGCTGGAGCTGGGACGTGAAGAAATTCCTCAACTACCGCAACACACATGAAAAACCATTAACTTTGGCAGTTTTGTCCTGCCAGAATGGCTGTTTGCTTTGCCAGTGTGCTCTCCACGGTCTGTTTGATATCAGCTGGTCTCTGTCCTCAGATGACACAGCAGAGCTGTCTGCTATGTGAAAGGATCCCGGTGCATTTTTAGGCTGGTGGTAGGGAAAGGATCTCGTGTGTGTTTCTGCCGAAGGATGCCGTGAACACGAGGTGGGAGGAAAGCAGGAGTGTGGGAGCAGAGGCAGCGGCGGGTATCAGCTCATGCCGATGCCCGGTGGCACAGACATGCTCCTGGGGCTGGGGCATGTTTCACATCCATTTCTGTGGCTTTTTTATGACTGTGAACAGAAGCTGGTTCCCTCTGAGCTGCTCTGATTTCCTCCTCCTTGTCCACCAATCCCCCTCAGCTGCTGCTTTTGCTCAGCTGCGTGATGTTCAGCCAGGGCAAGGAGCTGGGCTCGCCAGCTGCAGCAGCCTGCCAGATGTTTTGGACACCACTGGGCAGCTGTTTTGCAGCTGAGGGTTGGCAAAGAGCAGCAGCAGCACTTCCACAGCTGAAGAAGGCAAGGAAACAACAGGGGGAAAGACTCACTTCTGGATTTACCAAGGAAAAACATCTGTGCCATGGGGCACACTGACTCCTGCCATGTAACCAGGCAATGAAACACGCCTTTAAAACTGGAAATATTATTAGCTTGACACAAAACCACAGTCAGAAAATATCTGCCCTAAGATCTACTTTCTGTGGCAGGGTAGTTGAACAATCAAACCAGGAACGCTGTGGCTGACAGCGGTCAGAGATGTTCTGCAAAGGAGAGGTAGTGACAAGCACCGAGGCTCGTGGGGCTGCCCAGCACAAGCCATGGGCATCCCTGGCCGGCAACAAAGAGGGGTGCGAGCCTCTGCCGGCCAGACCAACTACAGTGAAGGCTGGGGATCAAAATCCATGTTACAGCCAATGCATGAAATGCCTTTCCCCCTTCCTTGTGAGATCACTTTCCTGCCTCTTTTCTGGCTCAGGCTGCTGGTCCCACTGTTGTTGACAAGCAGAGAGCAACAGCAGTACGAGGTTTGAACAGGAAATGCTGCCTAGCCCCCTTCCAGGTCCCATCCGGCTCTTGCAGGCAGGGCTATTATTCTCTGTAAATAGCTTGGTGCTGCATTTCCTCTGGGCTTGTGAAAGCAGAGCAATGCAGAAGGATGGCAAGGGGACTATTCTCAATAAACCTCTAGGTTTCCCTCCTGCTGTAGGGACAGGCCACCGTCTCCCCCAGCCCAGGCTTTTCTTCCCTTCCTCTCTCCAGCAGAACGTCTCCGCTGAAGTCCGGCAGAACGCCAGCGTGGCCGTCGTGCCTGTGGTGGCCACCAATGCCACCTGCTCCGTCCGTGTGGCTGCCATCACCAAGGGGGGAGTGGGACCTTTCAGCAGCCCGGTGGAGGTCTATATCCCTGGCAGCGGTAAGAGGATGCCCGTCCCTGCCCATGCGGTGTGAGTGCAGGGGAGGATGATGGGGTAGCACATGCGGCATGCTTTCCTTGCCCAGCTGTGGCCATTTGGCATCCCTGCATCGTCCTTCAGGCTCTTCCCCCACCGGCCAGGCTATCAGCCAAGAATCTGGGATCTTCAGCATGCTTTGGTAACCAGTAGAGACTTCCTCTCCATGTGTAAACTTGGTCCTCACGCCCTCTTCCCCCCATGTAACCCTTTGGGCTTTACTGGGTTTGGTTTCAGCCCCTGGGAAATCCTCCCCCAACCCCTGGGTGCTGCAGGCTGACTCCTTCACTGGCTCCATTAATGGGATATTTTCTTATGATTAATAACCTCAGGCCCCTCTTCGACTCCAGCCTCCGGGAACACGGACTCCTTTATTGTAGCCCTGGGCTTTATCTGTGGGACAGTTGCCGTCGGGCTGATCCTCTGCTTCTCTGTGGTCATCCAGAAAAGATGCGTGGAAACAAAATATGGGTAAGTTGAAGGGCAAACAGCTCGCAGAGGTGCCCTCAGCTGGGCAGGTTGCAGGCACGTAGAGCACAGGCAGGCAGGGCAGGTGGCCAGCAGCCCATGCTGGACACAGGGAGAAGACTTCTGCCTCCAATCCTGACATCATTGCCACAAATGGCGTATTTTTATGCCCACAGTGAGGGACTGAGTGTATTTTTACTGGAGCCATGGTACTTCCCCTCCCTTCCTTAGCCCAGCAGTTCACCTTTCGCTTACTATTCCTGTTTTTAAAGGGAAGTAAACTTGTGCAACTTGGTATGGGAGGGTGACCTCGGCGTTTTGACACAGACATGAGAGAGCAGAGATGTATAATATCCTGTGGCCTAGAGAAACCCTTCCTGCCTCATCACATGCCAGATATGTCTTGGTGCAATGGCTAAGCGTGGCACCAGCCCCACCGGGCAGAGAGACTGCCACGGGGCTGCATAAGTGGTGTTTTAACGATGTGGACAAAGGACTGTTTTCTGCCACGATAAGTCAATGCTACTCACTCACCCTTGTGACTCTCTAAGTGGCATTTAACTGCCCTGTGCTACTGATTTTGTTAAACAATTGTGGTTCTAGCAGTTCTTACAAGCGCTGACGCTTGGGTGTCCGCTGCCAAGCTGGAAATGTGATATAATTAACTCCTTTGGAAGAGCATCATTTCAGTAGGGGAGTTTATTGAGCTGGTGAAGGAATCCCCCTCCTCTGATCTCCCATGGCATCAGCTCCAAGCCAGTCTGAAAACTGGTAGTATGTAAGGATCCCTTTCCTAACTGGTGTAGCATCGTTGCTCTTCCCGTGCGATGCTAACTCCCTGGGAGCTCTCGAGCATCTGCTGTGGTTTTGTTTCCCGGAGCTGGGCCTCTGCATGGCCCCGTACCAGGGGGGTTGCACAGTGTCTCCCAGCAGCGTGCCCTTCACCACCGTTTTGGGGCCATGGTGTGAAGCTCCCTTTAGTTCCTTTTTGGATAAGGGGTGGGGGTTGCACATGCTACCAGAGAGCATGGACAGGCTGGACTTGTGTATCGGGCAAGAGAAGAGGGCGCGTTAGGAGGTGGAGGATCTGGGCATCATACTCCTACCGGTACAGATGACTCTCTGACTAGGAAATGAGTATCCCATTTCCTCCCCAGAAAAACTCGGTGACTCCTTGACAGATCAGCCTTGTTTATCAAGTGGCTGTTTTGCTCAGACTCTGTAAGCAATGGCACTGATCCAGTAAGAGGGAAATTAAAAAGATAAGCATGAATGTGCATGTTTCCTCCTTTGCTGCCAATATCCCTGGCAGCGCTGTGGCTGTCCACCCGCCCCTGCAGCAGCAGTTCCTTCATCGGAGGAGAAGCAGCTGTGGCCCAGCAGGATCTCTTTCTGTCCCACCAGGAATGCTTTCAGCAGGAATGACTCCGAGCTGGCAGTGAACTACACGGCCAAGAAGTCCTACTGCCGGAGAGCTGTTGAACTTACGCGTAAGCGTGGGGTTTTTTTATCCCTCTGCAAGGAGGTTCACAGGGGTATTGCAGCAGCGATATGCCTGCAGGCTGGAGGTGACCGGAGCTTCTGTTCCCCTCTCCCGCAGTGGGCAGCCTGGGCGTCAGCAGCGAGCTCCAGCAGAAGCTGCAGGATGTTGTTGTGGACAGAAATGCCCTCAGCCTGGGGAAGGTCCTGGGAGAGGGTGAGTGCTGGGGCTGGTGAGCTGGGGCTGGACATATGGGGCAGGGGCTGCCACTGTTACCTACTTCATTGCCCAGCTCCAGGCCCAGGGGATGTGGGGGAGATGGTGGGTCAGGATGACCAAGTGCCAGTGCCCCTGAGTTCACATCCTCCTTCTGCCACTGATGAGACACAAGCCTCCCCCCCTGTAAACTTCTGGGGACAAGGTGTCTGTCTTAGAGCATTTCAGATCTTCAGGGACATAGTGGTGTCCTGACAGGTGGTGCTTTGGGCTGTGGATAAAGGGTTTGCTCCTTTCCCATGGTGCAGGGGAGTTCGGGTCAGTGATGGAGGGACATCTCAGCCAGCCCGAAGGCACCCCACAGAAGGTGGCTGTGAAGACCATGAAGCGTAAGTCATCACCCTGGCCTTGCAGAACTTGATGTTGTTTGTCCCAGTGGGTGCCAGCGCTCCTGCTACCCATCTCAGGTGGTGCTCTCTCTGCACCCTGGCGCCGTTTTGTGGGGATCCCGGCCTCTGTGCCACAGCTCCTGGCATTCACAGGGGCACTCATATCAGCCGGCCAAGGAGAGCAGAGACATCCCGGTCGTCCCTTCCCCCTGCCCCACGCAGCAGCTGTGCTGAGAAGGGAGATGGCAGCAGTGATTTGGGGTGTTAAAGCTCTTGGGGTTTTAAACCTCCTCCTTTTTCTCTGCTTCCCAGTGGATAACTTTTCCCAAAGGGAGATAGAAGAGTTCCTCAGCGAAGCAGCCTGCATGAAGGACTTTGACCATCCCAATGTCATCAAGCTCCTAGGTATGGGCTGTCACTCCCCATCCTCCAGCTGGGATTCGGGTAGGGGAGCCGGACCGGGGAGTGCTCGGGTCCCGCGCAGATGTCTGCACGGGGAGTGTGGTGCCTTTACCCACAGGGCCGTGCAAGCTGTCTGTATTTTCCAGGCGTGTGCATCGAGCTGAGCTCCCAGCAGGTCCCTAAGCCCATGGTGATTCTTCCATTCATGAAATACGGTGACCTGCACAGCTTCCTGCTCCGCTCGCGGCTGGAGATGGCCCCCCAGGTAACAACCACAGGGAGCAGAGGGCCCTGTGTCTGCGAGGAGCAAGGCGGGACCATGCCTCTTCTGGGGACAAACCTGCCTTTGTTTTTTGAAAACATCAAAAGGACTTGGTTCCTGCCTTTGTCAGGTGGCAGCAGTGGGATCCAGCTCCACAAAAGCCTGTGGGATTCTCACCTTCCCTTCTCAGGCTGAAAACCCAGTTATCTCAGCTTCTCCTTGTACACCATGTCCTCCAGCCTTATCTTAGTGGTCTCCTCCGGGCTTGCTCCAACATGTCTTTCTCCTACTGAGGAGCCCCAAATGGGACACAGCATCCAGATGTGGCCTCACCAGTGCCAGATTAAGGGGAAGGACAGTTTCCCTTGACCTACTGGCTGCTCTCCTGCTGATGCAGCCTGCTACAAGGTTGGCCTTCCTTGGCGCAAAGGTGCACAGCTGAACCATGGTCAGCTTGCGCTACACCAGGGTCCTTTTCTGCAGAGCTGCTTTCTAGCCAAAAATATGTGAAGGCAGCCAGTGGGAAAGGCAAGAAGGAAGCAATGTCTAGTTGCAGGCTGTACTCCAGAGATGTGGAAGGAGGGGGTGGGGGTGGAAATGGCATCCACTGCTGCAGCAAACCACAGCAAGATGTGGTTTGCTGGGACAGGCTCTTCTGGCCAAGCGGCACAGCCTGGCAGTCTGTCCCTGGGGTTGTTTCTAAAACAACTGTCCCCACATCTGCAGCTCCTGCAGGCTGGTGATTCAATAAACCTTACAGTTTGAGGGCGTTAGCCCAAGGGGGATGAGAGAGGCCACAGTGGCTGCTGCTGCGGGCTCCTGGTGCTCTCCAAGGCCAGTAAGACCACTAGGATGTCAGCCGGCAGTCCTGGACAGGGAAGCCTTTCAGATCAAACTAAAAATGCTTCCCAAAGGGCTGGCACTGTCTAACCCACACCTTCCCATCCTAGTTTGTGCCCCTGCAGACACTGGTGAAGTTCATGGTCGATATCGCCCTGGGGATGGAGTATCTGAGCAGTCGGCACTTTCTCCACAGGGATTTGGCGGCTCGAAACTGCATGTGAGTTTGTTTTCTTCTCCTTCATCCTGGATAGATGAACACCAGTGGAAGCCCTGTGGTTTTAGAACACAGCTTGGCTTCCTTCAATAAAAACTTCCCTTGATCTTGAGAGACATGGGAAGAGAGCTCAGCCTTAAATTCCTGCTTCAGAATTCAGGAGGTCAAATTTTTCTATCTTGTCATCCCTGTTTCCGCCTGACAGGTTACGGGACGACATGACGGTGTGCGTAGCAGACTTCGGTTTGTCGAAGAAGATTTACAGCGGTGATTACTACCGTCAGGGCCGAATAGCAAAAATGCCCGTGAAGTGGATTGCCATCGAGTCCCTGGCTGACCGTGTCTACACCACCAAGAGTGATGTGGTAGGTCCACACGGCCGGGCAGCCAGGCGGCAGGAGGCAAGAGCTGGGGACCGATCCCTGGGTTGTCTCGTCCTCCCTTGCTGCGCTTTGTTACGGTTGTTTTGTACCGTGGAAATACAAAGCCGGAGGAGTGTGAGGCTGCCGGTAACAGGACGCGCTGACCTTTCGCTGCCTGCCCAGCGTCCTGGAATAGGTTTATTGAGTGGGTTGCTCGCCTCTTCTGTGGCATTGCTTATTATTTCCAGTTTTGGGGAGGGCAGGACTGGAGCGACAACTCTTTGCATTGTGCGAGGGCCCAGTGGACGCTGGGCAGTGACCTTTCCCCATGAAAAGAGTCATTCATTCCTCCTGGAAATGTCCTTTCAGCGTGCTTTCCCTTTGTCCTCGCAGTGGGCATTCGGCGTTACCATGTGGGAGATAGCCACCCGAGGGATGACGCCCTACCCAGGAGTGCAGAACCACGAGATCTACGAGTACCTCTTCCACGGGCAGCGCCTGAAAAAGCCCGAGGACTGCTTGGATGAGCTGTGAGTATTGCAACCCTGTTTCTGGGCTGTAGCGCAGCCCCTTTGCTCTCTGCCCGCAGATAACCTGTGCGTTGCTTGCCCATAGCTGAGGTGGTTTCTGTGGGGTGCTACCCTTTGTGCTTTGTGGCTCTCAGTAGCTGACGTCCTTTCTTTAAGGACACAACAAAAACTCGCGCTGTGGATTTGTGGCTTAGCACTAAATTTGGCTAAAAGCCTGCAGAGCTGTGCATCACAGCGCAGTCAAAGACCGTTCCAGCACGCCCGTGCTCCCACCTGCTGCAAAGCTGCCTCTCCAAGTGGAGTACGACAGGTCTGTACTGGAGAGGGAGCCACCTTCTGCCTCACCCCCCCCATTTCTCCCACAGCCCCCAGAAACAGCAGTTATTAAAGACTGGATTTAAAAAACAAAAAGGCAAGGATTTCACCTTTTCTTCCTTATGGGGGTTGACAGGCAGGGAGCTTACAAGAACGCACATGCACATGCAGCTCTCAGAGGAGAGCTGGCCAGAATAATGGGGTGGATCAAATTTTAAATGAAAGTGTCACAAACAAAAACCTCAAACCCTTTAATATTTGCATAATCTCCCGAGTTTTGACGTGCCTAATAAAAGCCAGATCCCAGGGCAACTTCTTACCCAGGGAGGAGGAAACATCATCTTAACTCCGGGCAAACTGGCGCACAGAAATCCCCACGAGTATCCCAGCAAAAAGCGATGCGTTCGCAGGGCTGGCGCAGAGGGCTGAGGAGCTGGGCTGCTGGCAGCCGGCGGCGTGGGGAGGGTGGCAGGTGCCGAGGTCACCTCGCTGGGCGCTGTGGGGACAGGAGTAGTGCCCTCTGCAGTTTGTGGTGCAGTATTTTATTTTATTTATTTAATACAGTATGTTTTAGCCTGAGGGTCTTGGCTGGTGATGCCCTTCTCTGCCCCACAAAACCCCTTCTAGTTACTCAGGGCCCTTCAGTGCCTAAAATCTCTGAACCTGGAAAGGCAAAATGTGGAAACCCCAAAACTCTGCATTTCTGAGCAGCTCAGTGAGGGTTTTTCTCCCGAGTTTTCTTCTTGAGCTTTTCTCCAGTGCCATTACAGCTGAAAATGTTTAACACCCCCTGCCCCAGATAAGAGCTGCAAGTATAAAAACAGGTAAACTAGCTGCTTGGAGCCACACAACAGTTCCTACAAGGCCCTCTCCAACGCCTGTCCCCAAAGGAAGTGGCAAAGGAACCTTTTATGGGATCCAGCCTGCTAGAGGGCAGAGGAGACGGTGTGTGCCCAGCAGTGTCCTGCTTGCAGGGAGGCGCTGGGAGTTTCCACTGTGCCCTGACCCCCAGCCTGGGAGCAGGCATGTCGGGAAGGGGTGTCCCGGGAGCAGAACTGGGATGTTCCCGGGGTGCTGCAGCTGGCTGCCTCTGCCCGACCCTCAGTGAGTGCCAGGTGCTGGAAGAGTCTTCTAACAGCAGCTTGGGCTGGTAAATCCGTGCTGTTGGGCAAACAGCCTGAGCAGAGGGGGTTGTTTTTGCTTCGTTTTAATGTAAAGCAGCTCAGGGCTTGCCCAGTTTGGAGGGAAGTGGGGAATTAGCCCTCCATACATCCCGTAGCCCAGCACCTGGCAACATCCTCCATCATAACCATGCTCCTCTCCCCATTTCCAGGTATGAAATAATGTCTGCGTGCTGGAGAGCCGACCCTGCTGCCCGCCCAACGTTCTCACAGCTGAAGGTCCATCTGGAGAAGCTGCTGGAAAACCTGCCCACTGTCAGGAGATGCGGGGACGTCATCTACATCAACACCAGGCTGCCCGAGGACAGCCTGGACTCCACCCAGGATTCGGGCTTCCCCCAAACGGACTCTGATTTGGACATTGCCGAGCCCTGCTCCCCCCGAGCAGAGGCAGCGCTGGTGGCCGTGGATGTCCACCACAACGAACGATGGGGGACGAGGTACGTCCTGGAGGAGCAGCTCGGTGGCCCCACGGAGGAGGCCTACGTCCCGCTGCTGCCCGAGGGGGCGGCCGGCGAGGGCTCAGCGTGGACCCAGGCCAGCACCTTGCCCGTAGGCAGCTCGCTCGCGCCGGGGCTGCCGCACACCGATAGCTGCGGGACGGACACCAAAGTGCTGCTGTGAAAGGGGCACAGGCAGCTGCTGTGGGGAGCTGCTGAGAAAAGAACAGAGAGTGTATATTTTAATAAAAAGTCGTCTGTTTTATTTCTTCTGCGTGATTTTCGTGGCGGAGTCTGGCTCTCCCCAGGAGCACTTTTCTTGGGCTGAAGTCGTGGAGGTTTGTAATTAAATGCTGTAACTAGTACCGGAAGGCTTTGATATTTCAGCTCCCCACAGCTCACAGGTAAGGGGCAGCCCCTGGCCCCCCCAGGGGTAACAGAGCACAGCCAGGGTGGACGTTGCCACAGTTTGGGGGCACACAGTGGGCACCCCACATGGGGTTGGCTTCCCGCTGTCCGGGCTGCACCAGCGCCAAATGGCGAGGGTGCTGCCAGCTTCACGTGGCCTTTTTTTTTTTACCCCTCCTTTTTCACCTTTTGTTGTGGTTTTTGTGATGGGCGGCCCTAGGGGTGGTCTGGGCCCCTGCTACACAGCCCGCTGAGGGATCTCACACCCCAACACATCCCCATCGAAGATCGCAAGCGGAGCTCAAACAGGAACAGTGGGGGCTTCAAAATCTCCCAGACAGAAGGTTTCTGTCTGTCGGTGGAGAAATCCATCAGTCCTGTTGCAACACCAGGGAGACAGGAGTGTGTAAGGGGGTCCGGGGGGGGGGATGGAGCCACCTGCGGTGGCTTGGCCCTTCCCGGCTGCCCCTTCTCCCTCTGGGGCGACTCCTGCTCTTCCCATGGCAGGGGTTGTTCTACAGCAACCGGCCGCCCCGCCGTGCCCAGCAGATGGAGCAGGGACCCCGCGCACCGCCCGGCCACTTCTCGCCTCTCCTGCGGGGGAGCTGGGCTGAGGACGGGGTGCAGGGGCCGAGGAAGGGGGTGCAGGGGATAAGGAAGAGGGTACAGTGGCTGGAGAGGCGGTGCCAGGCTGGGGAAGGGGGTGCAAGGGCTGGAGAGAGGCTGCAGGCCCTGGGAAGGGGGTGCAAAGGATGAGAAGGGGGTGCAGGGGCTAGAGAGGGGTTGCCAGGCTGGAGTAGGTGGTGCAGGGGCTGGAAAGGGGTGCAGGCGCTGGGGAAAGGGGTACAGAGGATGAGGAAGGGGGTACAAGGTCTGGAGAGGGGGTGCCAGGCTGCGGAAGGGGTGCTGCGACTGAGGAAGGGGTGCCGGGCTGGGGAAGGGTGTACAGGGGCTGGAGAGGGGCTGCAAGTGCTGGGAAGGGGTGCAGGGGCTAAAAAGGGCTGCTGAACTGGGGAAGGGGATACAGGGCTGTAGAGGGGGTATCGGGCTGGGGAAGGGGATACAGGGCTGTAGAGGGGGTGTCGGGCTGGGGAAGGGGATAGAGGGCTGTAGAGGGGGTGCCGGGCTGCGGAAGGGGATACAGGGCTGTGGAGGGGATGCAGGGGCTAGGGAAGGGGATGCAGGGCTGTAGAGGGGATGCAGGGGCTGGGGAAGGGGATGCAGGGCTGTAGAGGGGATGCAGGGGCTGGGGAAGGGGATGCAGGGCTGTAGAGGGGATGCCGAGCTGCGGAAGGGGATAGAGGGCTGTTGAGGGGGTGTCGGGCTGCGGAAGGGGGTCCCGGCCCAGCCGGAGCGGGGGGCAGGCGGGGGGCTCCTGCACACTCATCCCGTCAGCGGCAGAAACAGCTTTTCTGCACCCCACCCCCCCGCAGAACGCGGCAGGAGAGCGCCGTGCGGGGGTGCTGAGGGCTCGCTCTGCCGGCGGGGTGCGGGGCGGCACCCCGGGGGTGCTGGGAGCGGGACGGAGCGCTGCGGGGTGCCCCGAGGGGATGGGGCGGCCGGGGTGCCCGCAGCATCCCCCCTGGAAAAGCCCGACGCCGAGGCGGGGGGACCCGGCTCCCCGGGGCGGGGAAGCGCCGTCCTCCCCGTCGAGGAGGGGACGGACGGACGGACGTGGGGAAGCGCCGTGTCCCGCTCCACGGGGGAGCGTGGCCACGCGTGGGGCGGGGGCGGCGTGGGAGGGCGAGCTCGCCCGTAGCCGGGGCGGGGAGAGGCGGCTGCCGGCGCCCGGGAGAGCCCTTGCTCGGCGGACGAGAGCCGCGGCGGCCGCCGGACCATGCCGGGGGTGCGGGGCCGCCTCCCGCTCCTGCTCCCGCTCCTGCTGCTGCTGCTGCTCCCGGCAGCGCCGGCGCCCCAGGTGAGCGGGGGGGGCCCGGGGAGGGGCCGGGGCGCGGCGGGGCCCCCCTCCGAAAGGCTTTCCCGGGGTGTGTTTTGGGGGGAAAAGTCTCTTCGCCTCATCCCCCCCAGTGCCGGTTTGTCTGTCCCCTCCTACAGCCTGCTCCTGCCCTGGCCTCTGCAAACAGGTGGGCCAAGCCCGGGTGGGGGAGCTTAAACGGGGCTTAAACTCGGGAGGTTAAACTCGGCCCGGTTTCTCTTAGGCCCCTTTTTCTCCTTCTTACCCCGCACCTGCAGGCATCACCGCGTACACCGGGGGCGAAGAATCCCTCCGGTTTTACGGGAGAGCGGGGTTCGCTGCAGTTCAGCATCCCGCGGGGAGCTCATGGAAGAGCTGGAGCTCTTGAAGTTAAAACCAGCCCTAACAAAGAGCTGTTTATTAAAGCGAGCTACATGCCAGGCATCTATTTGCTTTTGCCTCCCTCCCCATCGGTGCGGGACACCCCAGGGCTGCAGGCACAGACCGGCTCATCCCCACTGGCAGCCCATGGCCCCCCGAAACTGCACCAAGGGAAGCAGAGGACAGCACGCCCCTTGGGCTGGCTTGTATATCTTCTTTGTAAACCCCCAGTAGCTATTGGAAAAGGAGGATAACTTCACCCTGGCGCAGTGTGGTTCTGGGGGAAGAAATCCCTTGTGCCTGGCAGGCCTGTGCCCAGCAGCTCTGCTCACCTCCCCGGGGCCCGTTTGCCCCCAGCCTCAGGCCGCCCAGACCAGACCCCGTGCGCTCTCTCCCCCACACGCTCCGCGAACCTCTGAGCTCTAAAACCGGCTTGGCTTTGCTCAGCCTTTGCTCTTTTTCTTCGGTTTTAAGTCAATTCCGCAGGAAACCTATAATAACCATGCCCGTCTCCTGCATGAGTCAGTCCCGTGGTAGCGATCGGTTTGCAGGCAGGAGTCCCACCAGTGTTCCTGGCCCCAGCAGAACTCACAAGACAGCTGTTTTCCTCTTATTTTGTAATGTGGAAGTGGGACAGGGCTCTAACTCCAGCAGGATGAAACATGAGTTATGGCATCCCTCCCAGGGCTAACAAAGTGATTACAGCCCTGCTTTGTAGCGCTGCGTTACCCATTTAGATGTAGGAGAGCATGCCTGAGCGAAGGACTTCTTGCACAGGCTGCAAAAACCTCCTGCACCTGGGTAAATGGGGGGAAAAAATATAAAATCAGGTATCTCAGAGGACCTTTGGTGCTGCAGAGCTCCTGCACGAGCATCCCCCCGCAGCTGGGACAGGCTGCCTGCAGCAGGTTGGGTCCCGGGTGGCGCGGCAGCACGGGGACCGGAGCGATGTCCCCCCCGGCTGAGCGGCTGCCCCGTCCCCACAGAGCTGCCTCAGCAGGCAGCAGCTCCTGGCCGTCATCCGGCAGATGCAGCAGCTGCTGAAGGGGCAGGAGACGCACTTTGCTGAGGGCGTCCGTGTGATGAAGAGCCGGCTGAGCACCCTGCACGCCTCCCTGGCCAAAGCCGCCCCCGAGCCACCAGCCGGTGAGTCCTCCCTGGGTCCCACCGGTTGCTTTTATGGCCTCAGAGGATGCTGGGGTGGGCAGGTCAGGGTGCTCAGGGCTGTGACGGGTGGAGGTTTGGGCATCTCCCCAGATGGAGATACCTGCTCCCATGTCAGCAATTTGTGACTGTGAATTTGAGCACTTCTCCAGCCTGGTAAGATGTGGGGAGGCTCAAAAGCCTTTAGCTGCAAAGCAGAGAGCTCCTGGCAAAGCACTGAAGGTGAGCGGGCTGGAAAACTGTGTTTCCAGCAAAAAAGCCACAGTCCTGTGCTGGGAGCATGAGGTGGGTGGCAAAAATGCCACCAAACCCCTTGCCAGCGATGCTCGGCCCCAGTGTGGGGCTGAATGTTACTGGTGAACCTCAGCAAGCCAATATTCGAGGAAAATAACGGTTAAAGAGGGGGTCTTGGTGGAACTGGGTGCACCGTGGTAGAGTTGGGGACAGCAAAGATACATCAGTGCATCCCCCAAAGCACGCGCCCGAGACTGACCCCCTCCCCGCGGTGCTCTTGCAGCCTCCTGCCCTGCCCTGCAAGCCCCCGCGGACGGGAGGAAGTTTGGCACCAAGTATTTGGTGGAGCACGAGGTTCACTTCACCTGCGACCCGGGCTTCCAGCTCCTGGGCTCCAGCACGCGGACGTGCCAGGCCAACGGCAGCTGGACCGGGCAGGAGCCGCGCTGCGCAGGTACTGCTCCGGGACGCCTACGCAGGGCTGCCGGGCCACGCTCATAGGGCTGCTTCATGCCCTTCATTTTGCCAGAGTGAGATGCAATCTGGGTTTATTTAAACGTGAGGGATTATTGGGGTTCAACAAACAGGGAGGTATTGCAGCTGTCCCTGAGTCCCAGTTAGCCAACATCCCTTGGATGCTGCAGCTCCCGTGGCCGGTGATTTTGGGGGTTCTCATCCTCAAGGAAAGCTGGAAATCACAGCTGGAGCCTCACCTGCAGCTCGGCAGCAGAGATGAGGGGAAAAGGCATCAGTGCTACAACGGCTCCCTGCGTCGTAGCAAACCTTTGCACCAGGGCAGCGCCGCAGCATCGGAAACAACCCGTGTCTGAGTTCAGCAAAATAAACGGTTATGCCGTGCCGTGGGGTACCAAAGCGGCCCGGTGCGTGCGGCGTTCCTGTGGCTTGCTTCCGAAAATAAAATAAAATGAAACGGGGCTGCTTTTTTTGGTTTTGTTTTTTTTTTTCTTCCAGAGATCAGCGAGTGCTCGAGCAGCCCCTGCCAGAACGGCGGGACGTGCCTGGAGGGGCTGAACCAGTACAAGTGCCTCTGCCCCCAGCAATGGACTGGGGCCGCCTGCCAGTACCAGGCGCAGACGGGTGGGTGACCCCCGGCCGGGGCGGGTGACCCACCACCCTCCAGGCGTATTTCGGCACCCCGCCTCATTTCAAACCCCATCCCGCGGTGTTCCCCCAGCTCCTCCCGCCTGGAGCGTCACGGATGACCCGGCGTTCAGCCGCCAGCCCCGCTGCGCCCAGATCGACCGGACCCAGCACTGCAGCTGCGAGCCCGGCTTCCACATGAGCGGCACGGCCGCCAACGGCCTCTGCCAGGGTGAGCCGCGGCCGGGGGGGCGCGGTGCGGGGGGCGGCGGGGTCTCGGCCCTGCACCCGCTCCCCTCGTCTCTCCGCAGACCTCAACGAGTGCGAGGTGTACAAGCGGGAGGGGGGTCCCCGGCTCTGCGCCCATGCCTGCATCAACCTCCCCGGCTCCTACCGCTGCGCCTGCCCTGCCGGGTACGTCCTCCTGGGCGATGGCAAGAGCTGCGAAGGTGAGGGGGAGCTGGAAACCCACGGGTTTACTGCTTTTCCCAACTTGCATGACTGCTTTTTAAATTTTTTCCCTTTTTTCCTCCTTGTTTGCAAGCATCTCCACGTGCAAAAGTCTCGGTGGGTTTGAGCAGAGACATGGTCCCCAGGCCGGGTGGGGAAGGGAGGAGAATGGTGGAGGTTCAGGCACTGGCAAACACGTGCGAGGCTTTGGGGTTACGGGAGCCCCGCTGTGGTGGTGGAGCTGTCCCTTGTGAACGGGATGTCCCCAGAAGAAGCACAAATAGCGTTAAAAAGCAAGAATTAGACGATGAGGGTTCAGCTCGGAGGCCAGCAGCTTCTCCTAAAACAGGGGAGCTGGGGAGGGGGTTGAGAGCAAAGCGGCAGCAGGTAGGGGTGGTGCGTGCCAGAACTGCTCATATGAAAGTCTCCTCCTGAAAAACAGGGATTTTTTTTGTGTTATAAAGTGTCGATTAATGTAGCTGGTGGTGAAAAAGCTCACGCTTTCTCCTTTTCTCCCCTCCTGTTTCAACACCATCTCGCTAATGCTCCCAGCAAACATCCGCATTCAAAGCTCCTGATTTTATTGCCAAGTATCTTAGTGGGTACATAGGTGTTTAATAAATAGAAAGAGATGGTGTTTTCAAACAACTTATCAGAAAGTTAGGAAAATAAGTTGCCTTCCTGCTGTGAGAGTGCTGCCATTAACACTTGCTGGCCCAGGGAGAGGAGAGCAGGCGCAGAATGGGATTTTAGGTGACGTAGGTGTTTTCAGCCATACTCTCATACTTTTTTGATCACCATTTCAGGGTGCTTTTGCCTATTTTCCACCAAAAGGAACCCCTCAATGGGGTCAGTTTGAGGTCTCTGGTAAGCTTGACCCGCTGTTTTGCAGACATCGACGAGTGCGCCCTGTCCCAGGATAACTGCACGAGGGGGACCACCTGCATCAACACGGGGGGGGGCTTCCAGTGCGTCAGCCCCCGGTGCCCCCAGCCCGCCGGCAACGTCACCTACGTCAAAACATCACCCTTGTAAGTGTGACGGGGTGCAAAACCTGTCCCTGCTTTGGTTTTTGTGGGTGCTGGGTGCCAAAACCACAGGCATAGCATCCACGTGGATCCGGTGCCACTGAGGTGGGGGAGACAGACCCTGGGGTTCCCTGAAAACCTCCCCCCCTCTTTTGCCTTTGCAGCCAGTGCGAGCGCAACCCCTGCCCGATGGAGAGCCGGTCGTGCCACCAAGCACCCAAAACCATCTCCTTCCACTACCTTCCCCTGCCGTCCAACCTGCTGACTCCCACCCCGCTCTTCCGCATGGCCACGGCAGCGGCGCCCGGCCGGCCGGGACCCGACAGCCTGCGCTTCGGCATCGTGGGCGGCAACAACCGCGGTTACTTCGTGATGCAGCGCTCCGACCGGCAGACCGGGGAGCTCATCCTGGTGCAGAGCCTCAAGGGGCCCCAGACCATCCAGGTGGACGTGGACATGTCCGAGTACCTCGACCGTGTCTTCCAAGCCAAGCACGTGTCCAAAATCACCGTCTTCGTCTCTGCCTACGAGTTTTAGGGGCGGCGGCGGCAACCGGGGCGGCTTCCCTGACAGCGACGGTCCCTGCTCAGCATCCGCCACCCAAAAGCACTAGCCCTGGAGGCAGGCGTGTAACGGGAGCTCCAGGTGACATCCCACACCGCAGCCCCTCTGCAGCCAACTGTCCTCCCCTCTGCGCTAAGGTTATTCTGCCCAGGCGGCTTTTGCACCCACCTACGTCGGGAATAGAAACAGCAAATGCGGTGCAAAAGAAACCAGGTGCAGGGGTTACCTGCTCACCGGGGCACGGGAGCAGAGCATCGCCCTCACCCGAGACTCCGGAAGGACGATGCCCCGCATCGGCACCCCCACAGCACAGAAAACAGTGGATAGAAGCCACAGCTCTTATTTCCTTTTTAATTCTTTTTTTTTTTACTTAGGAAAGAAGTTAAGCTGGTGCATGCAGGAGGAGGGAGGCTCAGAGCAGCCACTGCTCTCCTCCCAGTGGCCCAGGCTTGCTTGTGCTGACCCCAGCCCTGTAAAAATATGCCTCTGCTCCCCTTGGGGTGCCACAAAAACCCACAGTAGCCTGTGGGGAAGGGGCTGGTTTGGCATCTTAATCCCCTGGGATTGACTGGGCTCGGAAAAATCCCTGAATATCCATCCCTATGAGCCCTGGCTGGCTCTCAGCGCCCTCCTTGGCAAGAGCGACGGTGCTGCTGGGCGAAGGAGTCGTCCCAGGGCTCTGCAGATGAGCGCTGGCGATGGGCTGGGGCCGTGCCGTGCTTCAGCCCATGGACAGCAGCTCCTTACACCTCCCGAACTGGGTTGCGCACGTGCATCCCCCCCCAGAGCCACGCCGTGACCTCGGGGAGGGCTTCGGCTGCGCTTGGTGCTCGTGTCGAGGGAGCTCGAGGTGTGAATATTTCCATTTTCAATCAGCGGCAGCCCCCGCCCCACTGCGCGTAAGCAGTGCCAGGAATAGCTGGGGTTCGGCTGTAACGCGTGCCCGAGGGGGGGGACACCTCCCCGGCCTTCCCTTCCCCCTCGGTACCTGTTCCTCAGTGCAGTGCTTGTGCATGTTAACCACAAAACCTCGACGTTATGCATGTTTCTTCATTATGCTGGTTTTAGTACCATTAAACGATGATATAGCCTCTGAGCAGGTGCTGAGCGGAGTACCCGATGCGTGTGCGGCTGGGGGGGCGATGCTCACCCGGAGCTGGCTGGGGTGGGGGGCTCGGGGTCTGTGGGGCAAGAACCTGCCTCCCTTTTTTTTATTTTTCTGCCTTATGTTGCTTGGAAGGTTGGTGGCAGGATGGCTTATCCCTGAGCATCCTTCCCCTGAGCATCCTCCGGAGGCCTCAAGGAAGAGGAGCCTCCTGCTGCCCCCCCAAAAAAGGCAGCAGGGCAGAGTCCCCTCAGGGGCCATGGTGCGTGCGCTGAGCTGCACCCACTAAAATCCTTCCCACTCCTTGCCCTAGGGGAAGAGGCTTCCCAACAAGACTGATCAGCACTGCAGCCTTTGGGGAACTGAGCTCCCGGATTTTTTGGGGGGGGATACGGCTTTTCCGTGGGAGCTCGGAAGGGGGGCAGGAGCTCTCCCTGCAGAACAAGGAGGGATATTCAGTGCCTGCTCCTCGCTGCTGTCGGCACGGGGCTGCCAGCGCCTGGGCACGGCGGATGGAGGATGTTTGGGTTGGCGGGCGCTCCGGGAAACGCATCCCAGGGTTGTGCTGGGGGAGGGAAATTAAAACCGAACAGGCTCGCTCCTCCATCCGAGTGCTTAAAAACAACAACAACAAAAAATTAAAAGAAAATGCTTTTCTGAAAAGCATAGCTGCTTTCAGAAGCGGGTGGTGGTGGAGAGGGGTGGCCTGGCTCCAGCGGGAGCGCAGGTGCCTGCAGAGCAGCAGACCCGGGGGTTCCCACCTTTAGATGGGGGTGCTGGTGATCTGCAGGGAATCACCCCCGGGAGGACCCCCAGGAGAGGAGAAAGGAGCGGCTGGTGGGGTGGCTCAGTGCTGCCTCCCTCAAAGGGGGCTGAGGTGTCCTCTCCCGAGGCAGGAGGACCTCCCTGCCCTGCTGAGGACACCCCGTTAATCCTGGGGTGGCGAGGGAGGCTGTCACCACGCAACTGGCCTCAGCACAGCGAGGGAGAAGACTTTTTGGACCCGGCAGTGGAAGGCCCCGCGGGAGGTTGTGCTGCAAGAGAAATTGGGTTGCAACATGGACGGCAGGCAATGTGCTCAGTTTTATCTCCTCAGCGTGAACCGGGGCAGATGAAGCCTGCCAGGAGAAGGAGAAGATGTCCTTTAAAGCTCCGTGGCGTAAGAGCAGAGGTAGAGGCAGGCGCACCTACAGACGTACGGGACTCGGCCAAAGGCGACTCAAAGGGTCCCAGGATATGGGGCGAAGAAAAAACACATGGAGAAAATTTGGTCGGTGGGGGTACGCCTGGGGAAACCCACCCTCACCTTCCCCCGTGGGGATGCCGGGGTGAAATCCTGCATGTGCCAGCTCAGTGCGCAGCGAGCGGAGGACGATGCCGGGCATTGTCAGAGGAGGGACAGGGAACGGGCAGGACGCGCCGCTGGACCTCTCCGCTGTGCGCCTGCATCCCGGGATGCCCCTGAGCAGCAGGCAATGAGGTTTTCCGCGGAGCTACCCGGAGCCCAGCCAAGTCGCCTTTCGTCCAGGAAAGGGAGCAGTTATCCCCGTGAACGCAGCCCGGCGTGTGTTTTAAATTATCGCCTTAGATAAGAGAGCAGCTCTGTGGAGGCAGCTGGCTGTGTCCTCGTACGCCACCGAAAACCGCTGCTGGAAGGCAAAAGCCATAACAGGAAAAGAGCTGAGCTGAAATGAGAGGGATGGATGGACAGCTTTGGGGAAAGAAAACACAATTATGAGAAAGAAGGCTACAGAGCAGGCAGCCCAGAACCCGTGGTTTGCTGGCTCAGGGTCTGCCCAGCCACAACTGCCCAGCGTGGCTGGACATGGTTCTGCAACACGCTGCTACAGCATTTTAGGGATGGTAAAGAAATCCCTGCGTGTGGGGATGTGCTCCTCCACGAGATGCAGAAGAGGAGGCCAGGGACGTGCCAGGAGCAGCTCCAGCTGTCTCCATCACCCAATCCTAGATGCGGTACCTCTGATGGGGTGAATGATGTGTTTCATCATCCCTGCGCTGATGGCACTTTCCCCCCTGACCCTGACTTGCCGGGCTCTGGGGGCCAAAAAGCAGGAGCCTGTAAGAGGACAAGTTCTTGATGGGGCAGAATAGTTTCCGTCTGATGCTTTAACCGGCTAACAAGGCTGGAGACTGGCGTTTGGAGCTTTGCACTGGAGGCTTTTCCTCAGAGCAAAACCCTGCACTGACAACATTTTCCTAATTCCCGAAGCCAGGGTGAACTGGTTTCCCCTCTCCGGGTCGGGCTGGCACGCTGCCGGGGCTTGGAAGCCATGCCTGTCCTCCCAGCCGCTTCTCGCCCGCCTCGAGGGCCAGGACTGGAGCTGGGAAGCTCAGCCGTCTCTCCCAGCATTAGCTGGCTGCAGATCTGCCTTTCAGCCTTAGAAATGTTTAAGGTCGGCTCTCCAGTGTCTGGACTGGGTTGCAAACTTCTGGCCAGCATTTGAGCTGACTAAAGGATATTTTATTTTTCCCCTCCCAGAGCGGCCGCTCCGGCATCTCACAAACTTCCTAAGGCTGGAATGTGCAATAGAGGCTCTTCTGGCCCTGGTAAATACAACTTCTCTTTGGGATAATAATATTTTGGAGCTCAAAAAATAGCCAGTTTGCGTCTGCTCCTCTTCCAGGGCCTGAAGGCAGGCAGTCCCCGGCACAGCTGACCCCAGACATGCTCTCTGCACCCCAGGAGGGCTTGGCCACCATGCCCGAGCCCCAGAGCCACAGTCTCTCACCCCAAAATGGCTGGGAATTGAGGATGCAAACGCTGGAGACCTCACGTGGAGGTGGCCTTGGAGGAAGGCTACGCAGCCAAGGTGCCAGGAGATAAATACAGTGCCTTTGGACTTCCGAGGTGGGAAAGCGCTCCCCCTCCTCTTCACCCTGCGCGGGGAGGCGAGCTCCAGCCTCAGGGCAGGGGCAAGAGGAGGCCACCATGGCTTCATGCCCCGTTTCCTCCTACTACTCATCATCCTCCTTCCAGAATGCATTCCTGATGGGCCTTGCCATGCTGAGCATCTGAAATCCTGAGCGCCCCTGTGCGTCTCCATCCCTGCACTCAAAAGAATGATCATTAACTCTTTAATACACAAGAGAACGTCATGTTATTTTCAGCTGCAGGTTAAAAAAATCTGAATTTTATTACCTAGCTAGCATCCCTGAGAAGTCCATGCCTGGTACGCGTCCATCAGCGCTGCCACGTCTCCTCCCACCCCACGGATTCATCGCACGGTTCGAATCCTTGCCGAAGTGAAAGCACGAGCACACATGCCAAAATGCTTATTAATCCTGTTACGGGCTTTAATGAAGAGCTGAACCACGGCATTTTTATTTGTTATGGTTGCTAGGTACGTTGCTACGCTCCCCACACCATACCCCAGATCCCAGTATATTTGTGATATCCGACAGCGCATACTGGGGATTTTGTTTAGCTGCTATTGCCAAATTTAGTTATACTTTGAAAAGAGGAAAAAAAAAAAAAAAGAGCCATTCAGGAGCTTCTCACAAGCCTACCTTTTTGCCTGGCAACGCAAACACACACGGGGGGGGGGGATATTTAAACAAACAGCCGCACACTACTCTTGGTGACACATTTTCATTTGTTTAAAAGGGATTTTTGCACCTGCACATGCTGTGGGAAGAAGAACCAGGCTTTTATTCTGAATTTGAAATCCCTTTTCCTTTTTTTGTTTTTGGTCTTTGCCTGGGGACATGGTGCGGAGCCCTATAGGCACCCCAGGCTGCGCACCACACTGAGCTATGCACATGCTGATGGCACTAATTAGCCTTAATGAGCTCTAATGGCCCTCACCAGCCCCCCCTGAGGCCACCACCCACACCCCTCCCATGCTCCCTGCAGCCCTATTTCAGTCCCTATGCTGCAGGAGAGCTGCTTTCCAGTTCAGGTTAGTTGCCTGCCTTGATTTTGGGAGTGTGAGATGTTCTAGACCCTTGGCTGTGATCTCCTGTCCTGTTCATCTTGCTCAGGTATGAGCCTGGTGTGTGACATCGTGGGGAGATGGCTGTTTCCTTGTGGATGCAAGGCTGTGCTTTGCCTCTGTGTAAGGGGAAAAATGTCCCTCCCAAATGGGATCTGATGTGGGTGTTCTCTCTTTTTTCTTTATTTTTTTTTTTGCTAGGATTGCTGGCACTGGAAAAAGAGAGTCATATGTCCCGAAAAGCCCTTCAAGCCAGGGAGACTAGCCTGTAAAGGAAAATAAGTTGATGTAACTTACTTGGGATTCTTCCAGAAAGTTTTGACAAAGTCCCTGACAAGACAATGTTAAAAGAAATATCATTAAAATGGTTAGAGAACAACAAACAAGCTTCTCCTGGGGACTATGAACTGCTGAGAGTCAGCAGAACCGGGGGAGGAATAAACAGCCAGCTCTCAGCATGGGGAGGTCTAGCAGGTGGGTTATCTCTGCCTTGGTGCCGGTGTTGTTGTAAATAGACACATAAAGTTTATGGAAGGAATGATGAGCAATGAGGTGACACCATTTGCAGCTGATGCTATTTATTTGAGTTGGACGAGACTGTCCTGTGGTGAAGGTACGGAGTTTGGAGAGGCAGTGCTGTTCTCCCAAAGGCGGGTTCGTTCACCTGGTGTGCTATACGGCAAAATGCACACGGAGCGGAGGCATCTCGTTTCGTATTTGCACAAAGACGGGTGCTGGGTGGTAACTCCACAAAGCTAGCACGCCGCACCAAGAAACTGCAAGGTATTTACCTTGTTACATGATTAGTAAAAACCTGCCTAAAATAATATTCATTGGTTAGTAATTATCATTCTATCTGCTATTGGTTCCCTATATTTTAATTAGCCTTGTCGGCTATGCAAATAGGCAGGCACGCCCCTTACAGGAGTGGAGGGGCAAGTCTTCTCAGTCCTGAATTGAGTTGGTGGTCGTAATCTCCCCCTGCAGCCTTTACCTTTCCCCCAGTTACCGCAGTTTTGACTGACTTTGCGCTTTATCACCCAGCTTTCGCTGTCTTCTGAGGTGGGATGCTCCCTTTTATCAGACTTTTAGTCCTTCTTCAAGGATACCATCGTAAAACAAATGCTTCCTTATCTCTCTGTCCCCTCCTTTGACTGCAGGATTCTGTTTCGCAAAGCTTATGCGGTCCACCATTATTTAGTGGAAATTTTCATTTTCTGCAGGATATCGGTACTGCAGAAGAGGATGAAATTAACTGAAAACACAAAACAACATGCACAGCAAGGGATGGCGGGAGCTGCCACCTGCACCACCGGCTGATGGAGCAGAGAACATGGAAAATGTCAGCCTGTGGCGGGCTGTGATCCAGTGAGGGCTGCTGATGGCGTGGGTCCAGCCTGCCCCAGCTGCTGCATCAACCTGAACTCCTTACAATAGAGTTACCAACACAAATGTGATGAATTTGGGGTGGTTTTCATTGCCGGCTTCAATAATGCCCTGCCCCCTGCTCTGGGGTGCCTGCTCAAGCAGGGGCGGTGGAGGAGATGATCTCCAGAGGGCCCTTCCAACCCATATTGCTCTGTGATGCCCTTCGGTGTTTTGTTAAGGCTTTCTTAATGAGTTTTTAATTCCCCGTTTTTAATAACAGTGACTGAAGTGATGCTCACAAAAGTGTATCTTCCTTTAACCTCCTTTCACCTACACAAAGGCCTATCTTCTCTTAACATCCTTAATGCTGGTTTTTATCACACTGTGGGCAACGACCCCTTCTCTAAATAACACTTTTCATTACTGATTTTGGCTCATGTGCAGTTTTTTTTCTAATGCCTTGGTTTCAGGCACTTCCTGGCGTGAGGAAGCACACTGTGATGGCCTCAACTGTGGGAGGGCAACGGGTCTTAGAGCCAGCCTGGGGGCAGTGTGCTTGTTTTAACGGGAAACGTTAGTCTCGGGACTAAGAGTCTGGCGAGGGGCTCGCAGGCTTGGGGCTGTGGGGGGTGCCGAGGGAAGAGGATGGGGGAGGGGGGCGGAAGCCGCCCCCCGGAAGCGCCATAACGGGCGGTGTCCGCCATTACCGGCCGGCCGGGCGCGCACGTGACGCCAGCCCGCACGCGGCGAGGCGGGGCCCCGCCCCGCTGGGGGGCGCGCGCGCACACGCGGCCCGCGCGGGTCGGACGGAGTCGGGTGGGGGTTGGGGGCTGGTGTTGGGGGAAGGCGTGGCCCTCCGCGCTCGCGCGACGTCACGGCGGCGTGACGGGCGGCGCGCCGCCGCCAATGGGCGGCCCGGGCGGTGCGGTGACGCGAGGAGCAGGTAGCCAACGGCGGCGGTGGTGGGGCGGGGCGGGGCGGTGGCGGCGGAGGAGGAGGAGGAGCGTGTCCGCGGGCGGCGGCGGCGGCGGAGGCCAGCGCGAGGCGACGCCATCGCGGCCCCGACGGTCGCGGAAGACGCAGCGGTGGCGGCGGCGCGGTGCGGTGCGGGCCCGCGGCCGCTGAGCGAGCTGGGGGCAAGCGCCGGGGGGTCGCTGCCTGCCGCCGCTGCCGCCGTTCTCCTTCCGCCGCTGCTGCCGCCGCGCCGCCGCCGCTGCCGCCATTTTGTGAGAGTGCCTCGAGCGGGCGCCATGTTTGTAAGGAAGAATTAGGGCAGCCATCTCCGGCCACCAGCACCTCCCTTCCCCCGTGTGTGTGTCCTCTCGTTCTCCTGTGCCCCGGGCCTGCTCCTCCGAGCCGCCGCCGCTGCTGCCTCCTCCTCCTCCTGCCCGCGCGGGGCGGCCGGGCTCAGCCTGTGCAGCCTCGCCCTGCACTGAGTGCCCGTTAGTGTCTCACTAAGTAACCGTGAGTGAAACCTTCATCATCTCTCCTCACTGAGGGACCCGACCCTCCTCCTCACCGAGCCGCCCCCAGAGCGGCTGTGCGCGCCGCCGCCACCTCCTCCTCCTCCCTCCGCACCACGGGCAGCGGCAGTGTCCTGCCTTCCTCCACCTCCCTCCTCCTCCTCACCACACCACAGCCAGCACAATGGCCTTTGAAAGCCTGTTCTCCAAACCCCCAAACCCAGTTCTTGACCCAAACATGCCCGACTCTGACAGGCAACATGCAGGGGACGAAAGGTCGAGTAACATTCTTCTCTCTCTCCGCTTCTCATAATGGTGATACTAGTGGGGTGATGATGATGCTGATAATGATGATGATGATGATGCTGTGTGTTAATGTGCCTAGGGGGTTAACGATGTTTTTGTGGGGGCAGGTCACCTTCAGGCTGGAAGACCGGGGTGAGGACTGGGGTGGTGGTGGTGGAAATGCAAGGAGGGGAGGGGGGGGTGTCACTGAATTAGAAGTGCATTATGAGCAGGGTTTTATTTTTTGGAATGCATGCATTTTACATCTTCATTTATTTATTCTGGCTGGGAAGGGGGACTGTTTTCCATTTCTTTCCATAAATTGCACTTTCCAGCGGGTGTCTGTTGAATGTCACCATTGTTCTTTTTCTCCCTTGCCCTGGCGCTGCTAGTCAGGTAGGAAAGGGTGCTTTGAGTTGTTCTTTTTTTTTTTTTTGGTTGTTGTTGTTTTTGTTCATACATGAATCTCTCACAAGATCCATATTTAACGTCATTTTCTGGCCAGATTACACCTTACACATTTAACTGGATCTTTTTTTATGCAGATTAAGGTCTGGCTGACGTTATCTTTGCCACCTCTCAATCCCCATGCGCAGAAAACCAGAGTCCTGTTCCTGGTGAAAGGACCTCTGTTCCTCCCTCCCTTTCTCTCCTGCAGCTGCTGGAAATTCAACTCCTTTCTCCAGGCAGCCCTGGCCTTCCTAACTAGTTCCAAAAATACTATGCCAGGGTGACAGCTACCAGTCCTTCAATCTGCATCTACTAAGAGCATTTGTAACACAACTGCAAGAGTTAAAAATGCTGGTTTTCGACAGCTGAGCTTCAGTCTGTCCTCCCCACACAGCTCCACAACTGTGCTTGGTACTTGCTTCAGAGGGCTGAAAAACAGAGAAGGAAAAGAAAAAAAAAGGGCTTGTGAGCAAATGTAACTGTTCCGTGACTGGAGAAAGAGTCACTAATTCTGTGTTACGAATTGTGGAGGGCCGCACCAGCTGGCTGCATGGTCCAAAAATGGCACCATGATTTAGTAACAGGTTCAGGGCAGACCCCAGAGCTGCTGATACTTGTTTTCACCTTCCTGCTTTTAATTGTGAAATAGCATAAGTTGTGTCATGCTGTATGTTCCAAAACCAGTGCTGTGTAGAAAGCAAACTAGTAATCCACTGGGACTGCTGAAGATAGGGCAGAACTATTTACTAAAACTGTGCAGCAGGAGCAGGCAAAGTGTTCCAGAGTTCCTGGAGTTAGTAAGTCTGTGACTTTTTACTGTTTCAGGGATTGAAAATACTTCATGTTTTAAAGTCCTCCTTGAGGACAAGCCCAAGTTACCCACTCTTCTGCTGGAAGCATAGTTTTTCTAACGTGGAGTTACTCATGCGGTGCTGACAAGTAGAGTTCCTTAACGAGCTGTTCTCACCAGTACGCCTGTTGTTACACTGGTAAATTACAAAATAGAATAAATAAGTACTACCTAATAGTCTATGTACTTTTAATACAGGTTAATTTATAAACACTGCTTTATAACGCTTTAATTTCAGAAGAGCAGAAGGCTCTAACAATAAACACATTTACCTGTTAAATAATGCTTTTTGTAAACAAGACTTTAGAAAACTCCTGCTCCCCTCTGACCTGAGATGTGTGTAGTGAAGTGTAGTCTTAATACACCTACAGTGTTGTTAAAAGGAAAAAAAAAAGCCCCAAATACCAATCTTTGTATTGTATTAGGTGTGCGAATATAATCCTGTCAAAACATAATAGTTGAACTTTCTGAAGCTTACAAAGATTTCCCTACCAGCTGGTGACTGGGAAGGCCGGAAGAGAAACAGGGTCTTTCCTGTCCGCAGGAAACATGGTTGGCTCGCCAAGGGGAGGGGCAGCTCAGCTTTATGAACGATTTTTAGTACTGAGTTGGTTTTGTCCAGTCTCCGTTGTAGTCAGCTGAAAAGCCGGTTGTAAATTCTATAGGAAAGTTGCAAGTACCTGATAACGCTCGTATGCCGAGTTACCTTGAATTGGAGCCTCACCCTAATATTAGTTTGGTATTTTAAAATGAACATGTCTAGTTTCAATATGTGTTTTCTTGCAACCAGTTTTTTTACTGTGTTGGTAGCTCAGTAGGACTAGCTACTGTAGGTACAGCCCATAATAGGAAGCTGCTGAAATCATTTAACAGATCAATTTGTGCAGCATAAATTACTAGCATTTCAGTTAACATTTAGTTTGGTTTTGGACTGGTCTGTAGGATTATAAAGAAATTCATTAGCGTTTTTGAGCAGTAGAAAATAGTAAAAAACGATTGCCTGTCTGCACTTTGAATATTACAAGTTGGAAAATTGTTTTAATCCAAAGCCTTTGTTTTCTAGGCTTATAGATGGGTCACCTGATTAAGTGAGGAAGGTTTCTCATTCTTTAAATATTTTTAGTTAACTCATTGTGGAGACATTCTCTTTGATGAAGTATTTGAGACTTTCTATATACACGGATAACAGGTGTCTTTTTAAAGTTTTTCCTGTAAGGTTAGGTTTTATTAAGGATTGCTTGTAAAGTTGGTACTCTCTGATAGGGTAAGAGGGAAGTCCAAGGCAGGGTGCAGGCAGACTCAGTTATGGCAAATAAATATGCAAATGCGTGTAAATATGCAAATTATCACTCCGTTCCAGAGGTCAGCAAGGCCTGATAATTTGCGATAGCCTGTGGTTGCTGCTACTGTCGTCTGCAGGACTGGGTGCTTCACGTTTCTCTTAAACTCATATTTTGTAGGCATTGGTTCACCTATACATCACGCTGTAGGCCAATATACGTGCCTAAGAGAAGAACTAAAGACCTGTCACAAATATAAAAGAGTTCAGTCCTCGTGCAGACTTCTGTAGACTTTGCTTTTCTGACTAATAGTGAGCTGTTACAGGCTTGAGAAGGACTTGTTTGCCCCAGTTGGTTCTGCATTTGAAATTGGTGCCAGATTTACAATTGCCAGGAACTTTAGGAAATAGCTCAGAGTTCATGTATTTTTAAAATCTAAAACGTTAGGTTGGTACTGATGCTTTGTGTTGGCCATCTCTGCTTTACTGTCATTTAATCTCCAGACTTGGAGATTTCTTATACCATTATCTGCTGTAAAAATAGCAGTGACCTAATGATAGGTCTGGGCATTGAGATGCTAACTCACAGATCACAGAGATGCAAGTAATGCTTCTGTAGCCAGTGTGGCCTTACAAGTTGCATTGCAAGTGTAAGTATCAGGCCCCTTTTTACACCAAAGCGTTTGATTATGCGAGTCTGCCCGTTTCTAGCCACAGTGATGTTCTTCCAAAGCCCCTCCTTCACCAGCTATGTGCGCCTGGTCTAAGTCCAGATTAGCCAGGTGAACGGAGGCTCCACCCAGCCACCCCTTTGTTTTTTATTTTCCCAGTTCCCTCTTCCAGCCGCCTTAAGAATTGCCTGCTCCCTTTCAGTGTACCAGTTTTGCGCTCCTGTCCTTGGCAAGCATGATTTACACTCTGCTGCTCTAACAGGTCTGTCTGGTTCGCCGTAATGGAGACCTGCCCTGCTAAATTACAGCCGGTGGCAAGCAAAGGGGAAAACGCAAGTGGCAGGTTGTAACCAAGACGAGTAACAGCACATTGAAATTTGTATTATATACCTCAGCTGTACATTTTCTCCGTTACTGCTTAGTCAACGTCATACTGCAGGTGGCTTTGCCCCTGTCTTGCCTTGATCTGCGTGGCTCCTCAGCTCCGTGAAGCACCACAGCGTTACAGATCCGGGAAGCATTTGTGGAGCAGAAGGGCTAAAGATCTTGTCTAATCTGCAGCTGCTATTGTCCAGCCTGACTGCTTCCCCAGCCTCCCTTGCCATAAGGCTTCTCTCCATCTTTAGTTAAACTTGACAACTCAGATGCGTCTCTTTTATTCTACCTGGTGCTTTAATGCCCTCTGTCCACATGTGCATAATGTGGTTTGAAGATGTTTACTTGTAGCTGGCTTTAGACGTTTTTTTTCCCCAATAATAGTTAATCACCAAAGAATGTGTTCGTGTTAAATTGAAGTTGTTTGTGGTCACTGAATGCAGCCTTGCAGTGATTTATTGTTTTCGAGCATGATTTCAAAACTTGCTTTGACGTTAGGAAACTAGGAAGTGAAGATACAATCACTGTCAAATACACCCTGTGGGCAAGCAAGGCTTGCTTGCCATCCAGCAAACATTGCAGGAGTGGCAAAAACGCAGCTGGCTGACATAGCTGTTACTCCTCATCCTCCTGGGGAGGAGGAGGTGGCCCCTGTGAATTTCTGTAATTTCTTCTACAGTAATAACCCCCAGAGACTGGAGATGCTGAGGCGGCAGGGTAAGAAGGTAGGCTATCCAAAGGTTGCCCGTTAGCCTCCAGAACCATCACAGGAAGCTATTTTTTGGCATGCCTCGCTGCCGGCTTTCTCACTTCTTTCCCCCATTTTATGGGAACACACTATCTGTTAAAGCCAGCCCTGGGGATGAAAGCAAAACAGGGGTTAAGAAAACCCAAACAATCAGGTCCGTAACTTTTCATGATGCAGTTTCACTGCCTGGCTGTAGATTAAAATAACTTCATATCTGCAGTGTGGTCAAAACTACCTGGCAGCTGAAGAGTGCCGTTAAGTGACCTGTGTTACATTGTCAAAGAAGCCAGTGCCGGTTCTAGTTAGACACTGCCTTGTTGCGGCAACTGCAACAACGCCGTCTAGTTTTGTACTTCCTTTCCTTATTCGTTAATAAATTCTGCAGTGTAGCAGCATGCTAGGACAAATTCATTTAATGAATTTCAGCCCTCTAAGATCTTGTTTTAGACATGTAATTTTCATGTCATCGAATTGCATCTGTGTAATTGTGCTCTTCATGATGTTATACAAACTCTTACCTGTGAGGGTATTGCAGGTTCGTGGCATGGTAGTGAGCAGGATAGAAGTAAGCAGGTAAAGGTGAGCAGCGATAGTTGTGCCTGCTCAAGCAGGCGGTTGGACGAGATGATCTCCAGAGGTCCCTTCCAACCCCCACCGTTCTGGCATTCTGGGATTCTGATTCCGTGATAGCCATGTTCGTCTGCGCGGTCACAAGTGCTGCATAGCACCATGTTCTATATGTACTGGGTGTGGAAAATATGTGCAGGAGGGTTCTTTGAAGCAGCAGGAGTGTATAAGGAGCTAGAATAGAGGGATTGAGGGAGAAATCTAGTTTGGGATGCTAAGGAAGCCATGCCCAAAGAAAATTAAGGCGAAGAAATATCCGGGAGGGGTGTAAGGCTTTTTCAACTAAATGAGGCTTGACTGGTGTCAAAAACACTCAGGTAGTTTCCCATCAGTCTAAGCTCTCTCCCCTGCATTATATGTCCTCATCACAGATACTCAGAGGTCGGCAGAACAGGTGTATCATGCCATTATCAGCCCCTGTAAATTAAGGGCTGTTAATGTACTGCTTCTATAGGAAAATATGAGTTTTTGGACATTCTGGATGTTTTCTGATAACTTTTCTATAACTAATTGCAGAACAAAGAAGTTAAGGTTTAACCATGCACTCACTTTAGGAAGAAACAGATTTTATTTTGGTTTTGAACAGTAATATTCAGTTCTCACCAGAAATTAATAGCTTCTTAAAAATAATTACTTAATGTGTTTGAGTTCTGCCCATGTGTGAAGTTTGCATTCTTGTTACTGTGTCCTTTCTCTAGAGCAAATATTTGTGTACAAGAGGCAAAAGGGAGATGTTTGCAGCTTTACTTTTTAGCTACTATGTACTTTTTCTACTCTTGGTAATGCTTTCAGAAACTCTTGGCTATTTATATTCTCCTTAAGGCTTATGTTAATAAATAAAGTCAAAAGCATCATATTGTAAAACAAAATGTAATTATTTTTAAATGAGACCTTTCCTCACCTGTGAAACAAACCTACCAAAAGTGGACTTAACAGAAAATAATGTTTGGTGATAGAGATTCACATGTTGATTGTATGATTTCATTCATGTAAGTTCTTAAAACTTACAGAAGTATGATTCTCCTGTAGCACCTGTGGTATCTGCAGGTGGGCTAAGTACTTCTGTTAGGAAGATTGGAAAAAGTGTCCCATAGAGAAAACCCTTTTGGTTTTCTTAAAATATTTCAGAGCTACAATCTCCAGCGTACTGAGAGAAATGCATCTCAGTTTGTATCTTGGACTTAAGGAGCTTGAGTTGTAGAGCTTCTTTGAACATAAAGAATGCTTTTGTTTTTAAAAATGACTTGGTCTAAGGGCAAGAAAGGTAAGTTAAAGTGGAGTTTGAATGTTAGAAATCAAACTGTACACGCAAGAGTAACGGTGAGTTACTTTATGTATGAATTTCTGTTTTCCCTAACCAACTATTTGCATAACTGCTCTTTCAGTGATTTCACCAGACTAATCCTCCTTGAAAAATAATTTGGCTGTTGTGCCTTTCTAATCCATTTTAGAGATGCTCTAGGAATACACTTGGGACAGTGGGAAGGCTTTATGGTATTGTTTTCACATATCCACCAAGCTCCAAGTATCTGGAGATTGTGGAAGAGGGAGTGATCCATCAGCGACTTTAGTTCTTTCTCTCAGATTTGGAGATGAAGCACATTTTTTTTGTGTACACCTAGTCCTTGTGCAGGGGCTGATAGGAAAGATCACAGTCAGCGTGCTGCCCTTTGGTTAGCTCGTGGAATCTAGGTGATGTTACTGCATTTTGCATCTCCTGTGTTTTAGGTTGCATTTGCTGTCCCATGCGTTACAAGGAAATAGTAGTACCGTATGGCAACTTATTTTGATCATTCAAGTCATCCAGGGCTCTTTATGAAGGAGTTTCAGTAGGTTGGCCAGTGGTAGCCAAACACCTCTAAGCAATTTAAACTGGGTATTTAATGAAGATGCTTTTGTTTCTCTTCCAAAAGGACTTTAAATGGGAAGGGCTTGGTAATGCTAGCTGAGATCTCTGGGTAGAGGTGAGGAACCTTTTGCTGTTTTCTGTGATGCAGAAATTTACGGTGCAGGTCTGCGCTGTGGTAAGTCAGGCATTAACCTCTATTAATTCTGTTAATCCAAAGACACATCAGATTTAGTTCAGCCTTTGCAAATACAAATGAAGACTCCAACAAAATAACACATGGCAGAAGTTAAAAATTGCCAGTGTTTGTTCCTTCAGCACAGAGGCTGTGTCTTTGACTCCCGAGGTATGTGTTGTGTAGGCATCGTAAACTGTTCCCCCAACAGCTTGTTGGCATTATTTCAGTGAAGGTTGTTTTTGCAGTGTATTGTTTTGTGGGGTAGGGTAGTTGAAAGAGAAGTGAATCTTGAAAAAGACAACAAAATTATACTTCCTTGCGTTTCCATATCAGAAAGTTTTGGGGTTTGTGTGTCAGGCATTTCCAGCAATCACAGAAACATATTAAGATATTCTGTAAGCAAGAAGCTGTGCTTTGCAAAATAGAAGTTCATATTATCTCTTGTTAGATCGTTGTTGTGATCTGTTTGCTGTAAATATCTGCCAAAGGGAAAGCAACCTACGACTCGGACCCATTTCCTAGAAAATCATCTGCTAGCTGTGTTTTTTCCAGACCACATCTGTTTGTTGACTTTTATTACTCATAGTGGAAAAGGAGGTAGTCTTGGTTCACTTCACCGAAAGCCTTTCCCAAAGCTGCTTGCGATAGCCAAGTCCGTGGAATAAATTTAGGAAGTGAACGTCTAAAAGGGGTGGGTTCTGCACTCACTTGCTAATGTAGAGCTCCAGTGTGGATTTTAAATGGGAAAAGAAATGCCTATAGAACAGAAGGTAGTTTCTCCCCTGTTACTTCCTTTAAACTTTCTTTGAAGAGTAATGAAATTATTTCCCAGAAATTATACGTTTTCAACCATTATCTTTACAAATCGTATTTATCTGGTTTGTTTTTTTTTTTTTACATTCTTGAAGGTCAGTTCTTGGAAAATCTAGGATGTTGTGGAAAGGATTTAGGCACTTGGGGATTAGAGGACTTCTCTAATCTCACTTTTGAAACGCAATCCAGAGGATAGTATTACTGAGATTCTGCCCAATTGTTTTACCTAGAAAGTTATTTGAGTCCTGGATGCATCCCAGGAGTGTAAATGTCTGGCAGCAGTTCCCAAAGGAACAGGTAACTGGTAAATACCTTATTTCCCAAAGAGCATTTTCAGTAGGCATTTTACTTAAGAGGATATTTTAATTGAGTAGACATCCTTGAGAGAGTGAGTTTAGCACACGTTGTCAAAATATGAAATATTGTTTTTTCTAATAGCTGCAGGTGTTTCATAAATATTTGTGTTTCGGTTTCATTAGGCACACTTCATTAATCAAGTATCTCCTGAAAAGAGGTGACAAATGCTTTCTTGGGATATTATATGAGGTACTTCAGAATTTGTCAGGGAATGCTGGAGGTAATGGACGCTGGTGTTTGAAGACAGGATTTATTTTATGCTTGGGATACATATTCTGAAGATCCTTTATCTGTCCTTAAGTATGGGAGTAGCTTGGTGTTACGTTGTCCTTCACGAGGCAGTGTGAGGGTTGCGTATGAGCAGATCTCTGTGAGCACCTTGTAAAAATCAAGTAAAAATGGGTTCTGAAGCTGCCTTTCTACTTCACATTTGGTGCCCACTTGGTAGTGGGCATACCTTCGTTATTATTAATTTCCATTACTTGTTCAAAAGCTAACTTTGCCTTAATTAGCTTCCTATTGTTTTATATTTGCACTAAAATGGCCTTTTCAAAATGTGTCCAAGTAAATGTTGAAGGCCATAAGCAAAACCAGTGATGACTGCATTTGCAGTATAGCTAAACTTAAGACATAGCAGGTGAGCAGTTTTCCTTACTATCTAAGTTCCCTTTTGTTTTCCTAGCATCCACGGTTGCATTCAGTGTGTCAGAGGGAACAGCCATGCCTTTAATGGGCTTGTTTTCTGTGAGTTTGTCCTGGCCCTTTCTGTGGCTGCTGCTTTCTGCGTCAACAGCTGTCTGTGGCAGTAGGTCCTAAAAGCTCGCTTGCTACCTGCCGTGAACTTTCTTTTACTGCCTGTCAGTGTGAATGATGGTTGTTCCATGATGCCTTCCACAGCAGAATCTTCTAATCAGATGGAATCTTTTTATGCCCACTTTTTAACATTTTGAAATTTGAAAGCTTCTTATGAACTTTCTTTCCAGTCCTGCTACGTCATGCTACTTAGTGAAACAAACCTCTCTTCAGTACTTGTCTGGAAGATTATTTTCTCCCATACTCCAGAGTACTTTTCTCAATCGCTAGATAGGCTAGCTGCTCCTATGCATTGCTTAGAAATGTTCTTTGAGTCCCCTTCTTGATCATGCAAGACAGCAAAGCATCTTCGTGACCTGGGATGTATATAGCTTGTCTTTACATGGTTGCAGTGGGCTGCCACGAGGTGATGGGAAAATGCTGCAGTTGCTGTAGATACGCTGTTGGATCCCACCAGTAGTTGAGAATTACAGGTGAAACGGTGGTACCTTGAAATTGATGGATTCCCTTAGTTTTTCTCCAGAGCCTTTATGCGAGTCAATAACCTGAATGTGTTTTCTTCCATTTTTTTGGCTGGTTAGTGACCTATAATCATACCTTGATGTTTTTTTGTTTGGTTTATTGTTTCCCATGGCATGATGGTTTCTAAGAGCATTTAGTTCTAAGAAGTTGAAGGACATAAGAGGTGACAATACAGCAGTCATGTCTTCTCCTGGGCATATCCCTTTACGCTCTTACAAAAAGTCACAACTTCGGGTTGCTTCTAACTTCCTAACCACCATTTTTTTTACTGTGAACACTCGGGTCCTTCACTTCCTGGGGAATTCTTCCCCTTCTGACTATCCGCAGTCCCTTGGAGTAGGCAGAGTTGATGATCATCAGGTTAGCTGATACCTTGTGAATACAGGATTGAGGTGGGCAAAGGGTGACGGTTCCCCCCGTGCTGCGCCGCCATGTGCTGAGTCTGGTACATTCATAGAGCAAGGGTTTCAGACACTGTAGGACTGGTGGCATTTTCAAGTAATCTCTTTGCAAAAATTCAGGACTGAGTTTCTGTAAGGTTCTACAATGCCTGCAAAGGCTGAATGTAGAAATAATTAAATGTAATGTAGAAATAATTAAATAGAGCTAATTATAAATGTTTAAAAGCAGTAAATTCTTCCACAACCAAAACCCAGCAAATACCAAATAGTAGAAGGGTAGTCGAGATTGCTTCAGCAGTGTGTCTGAAATACGGATAACAAATAGATTAGCTGGTGTTTTGTCAAAATGTTCCCTTCATTGCAAAATATTTTCAGGGCTGTTATTTGGGTCAGTAGACAAAAGTTTAAATAAAGTCTTATGTACTCACAGAAACTTCCCCCCCCCTCCCCCCCCCGACTGATGGAGATAAGCAGAAGCCTTTCTGTTATTTAGTCTACAAGCACTGTGTTACATTTTGTGGTGGGTTTTTTTTTTTTACTCCAATCTGAAGTTTTTTGAGATAGTCACATTCATATGCAGAAGTTACGTTCACGTGCATATTGTTCCATTTACAGTATTTATTGATGTATGAAACAACCCCCTACGAATGTCAGTTACAAATTTTAAGAAGAGAAACCCCACCCTGGGTAGCTTACAAGAAGTAGCATCATAAGATTTCTGTTTTCTGTCAGGTGTTAGATCCTAGCAAATGAAATTCAAATGTTAACTACTCCTTGTCAGCTGCTACTACTAATTTCTTCTGAAGAATCCACTTAACCGCTAAATTAATTCTCCTTTTCAAATTGCTCTTGATTTTGGCCATTACACCCTAGATACTACAGACCCACCTTTAGTTGCAGGAGCTGGCATGCTGAAGGAAATGTGGTTGTATTACTCTGCATTGTTTTTCCGGCAGCGCCCTACTACTGCTCTTCATTATTGCTACTCTTTAACTACATGGTTTTCAGAGAGTTTTAATTGCTTTTAATTTTGATCGTATCTGTTCGGCAAAGACAGCACCATAAAGGCACGTAATAGCATTGTAGTAGAAGTGGTTAAACTAGTGGTTAACTAGAAATGGTTAAAGTACCTCTTCAGTTTGAAATGTGTCTAAAGGCAGCAGTGCTCTGTATTGAGGCAGGTTTTTGTATCTAGGTTGGAGAAACTTATTTAAGAAGAGAAGACCTTTGGTCCAAGAAGCTAAAAAAAAAAAGTTTTAAAACTTTTTACTTTCGCAAGACAATTCAAAGCCATTTAATGGTTTGCATTCCATTTTTCTTTAACTATAAAAGCAAATTCTAAAATCCTAGTAGTTAGTTCTTGGAGTGTAACATGTATTAAAAAGTATATCCACATGTGAAAAAATATAACTGGTGGAAAGAAATACTGGGCGTGTTTGTTTTTACAGTGCTGTTGGACAGATGAGATGGATAATAACATGTAATTTTATTGTATCAATATTTTTCCTCCTACAGAGAAGATGGAGAGTTGGAAGATGGTGAGATAGATGATGCAGCATATGAAGATGTGAAAGAATATGGTACAAAAAGCGATGATAAACAGAAAAATGAAAAAGGACATAGAAAATCACGGAAGAAACGCAAAAAAGAGAAAGAAAAGAAAAAATCAAAAAGGAGAAGGCGGGATAAGCATAAGGTTAGGAAATGCAAAGCAAAATATTGGAGGTGCTTACTTTAATTCCAGGTTTAGACAAGAATCCAGGGAATTAGAGAAGAAAACTCTTTTGGTTTTATTACTGTCTAGGCAGTCTTTGGTCTCTGACGGAAGATTTGAGATTCCTGTCTTATCAATGCACTTCAGTATTAAAGAATTTGTTTAGATCAACTTTCGACACATGGAAGTGCATATTCATACATTTCAGTGCCAGTTTATGTAGGGTAAGAGACAATAAATCATTAAATAATCCAGCCATAGCGCATTTCAAATGATAGTTTGGAAGCTTGCTTGTTAGCCTTGCCTAAACGCATTTTCATAAACTTGGTTTTCATCTGTTTGTGTTTAAAAGAAGTACAAAATCAGATTGCGGGTGTAATGTGTTATTGGTGATATACATCTTCATCAGATCCTTATTTATTTCAGTATTTCTTTTCATAGCAGTTTCCAAAATACTGTCATTTCTGAGTGTTTTACTCCCTGACGCTGTCTGTGGTTGTGGTAGTTCTGACACGAAAGGCCAGAGTCTTAAACCACTTCTTAAATCGTTTAAACCTTAAGCAGCGGCATAAGTTAAGCACTGGCCACTGACAGTGGTGATGGTAGCTGAACCATAGCGAGTGAGAGTTTTTTAGGATAAGAGGCAAAATGTAAATGTATCAGTTTCGCTTTTTGTGCTAATTACCATATTTATGAAAAGAAAAGATTTCAGGCTTGGTAAGTGAATTCTTCAGTAAAGTTCATTACGGTGTTTCTAATATATATTTTAGTCAACTTAAAAAAATGCAAGAGATTCACAAGATTTTAACCTAGAAAATTAGACCTGATGGTCCGTTTCTAAAAATCACAAGAATATAGTATTCTTGTATGGTTTCCCCTCTAAATTTTCTGCGAAACAATACATCTAAATAAAACATTCATAATGAAGTAACACTGAGTTTTCTCCCCGCAGAAGATGACAGGATGCTAATCATTTCTATGGTCATATGCAAGTTACTAGCCCTCTCCCAGATTCGTTAGCCTTCCAGCAGCATCCCTGCTCTGTTGCAAAGAAGCAGGGCTGAGAGCCCGGTAGGAAGCTGATCTAACCCAGAGAAACCACATAGCCCTCAGTGTTTACATTCGGAAGCCTCATTGGATCAGATCTCTTTCTCTGATAAAAGGAGTGGGTCATCAAAGAGTTTGCTTTCTTTAGCTTCCCCCTGAAGCAGAGGTTTGTGAGAGTTAAGAAAACACTTCCATTTATTTATTGGGCTAATGCTTCCTCTCAGTTCATATAGAGCAGACCAGTTAGATAAGGGATTACCTAACAACGTTTGAGAGCACCATTTTCTTCTTTTTTTTCAGCATAACTCCCCTTCCAGTGATGACAGTTCAGACTACAGCCATGACTCTGATATTGAGCGTACAGAAAGACCACATAAAAAGAGTAGCAGCTCTTCATACAGAGATTACGATTCTTCGTTCAGTCAGGTAGTATTTTTTTAAACTGATTTCTCATGTGTTTATTTAGGTGTGATTTAAAAAATGCAAATGTAAATGATGCAGTTTTTGAAGGCTGACTTGGTCACAGTGCCCGTTCTCACAGATTTCAGGAAATACATCTAGTTCTCATCTCCTTGGGTAGATTTCCAAATGTAAAGCATAATCTGTGGCATGAATGTAGGTGGTATAAACAAGCCTGATGCTATTTCTTTCCTCCATCAGGCAACAATTAAGATATCTTTATTACTGCCTACATTGGATTTAGATGGTATTAAGAGGAAACAGCTCTTGAAAAGCCACCTTTAAACATCTAGAGTTGATTCTGGTTTCTGATAGTTCAATTTGTCTTGGCTTTTCTCAGTCTGCAGCTCCATAGCCCTGCTGAGACCACTGGGTGAAATAGAATGCTGTTCTCTAAAGCTGCCATAGAGCAGCTGGAGGCTTGGTGAAACTCAGGTACTTCAGAGGAGAGGAGACTTTCCTTTTAGCCTGAAAGCATTCCAGCAACCTCTAAGCCAGCTGAATTTATTAACTGAAGATCCTGTCTGCAGAAACAGGAGAAGGGACAGTGCTGGCTTAGGAGTGGCGATAAGCAATATTTCACCCTGACTGACAGAGACAGGACGGGTTGTTTCATCTGTGTCCAAGATCGTCAGGATCATGAATGGAAAAAATTAATCATAGTTTGTCTAAGTAGTGCTTAGAACCCTTAGAACGGCATACGTTAAAATGCTTTGTCAACCCCACTGAAAAGTCTTCTGGAGTATGGGTGCTGATGCTGTTCTTTTGTCCTCTTTCCTATTCTGACGCATTAAGAATCAAAAGTACTGATTTTTACTAAATAACTGATTGTCACTGTTTGTTATTAACACTTGTTTGTGCAAATCTGGTAGACAGCATGACAATAAAGCGGTGAAAACACTTTTGTAGAGCAGTTTGGAGGGGTGTTTTTTGCAATATTGAGTTGCTTCTGAACAATGCAATCCCTTTCATACAGCATGGACACGTATCAGGAAATTACATGAGTTCACAGAAAATGCAACATAAAAAAAATGTAAAAAGTAAGGACTATGACGACTATAGTCATTACAGTGATGAAAACTTTGGTAATTATAACGAGGAAGAAAAGGATGAAGATTTTGCTGATCAGCTTAAACAATACAGGCAAGCTAAAGAGACCTCCAGTACTGATTTAGGACCTCCGTTCCCAAAAGAACCAGTGAAAAAACAGGGGATGAAAGGGATCCAGAAAGGTAAGATAATTTGAATCGTTAACTATAGTAACGGGTGGTGGCAGCAGTTGTATCGTGCATCATTTTAGGATGTTTGTCCTGAGAGCTGAAGGAAGAAAGCTGCCAGTGGTGGCTTTGCTATGAGCCTGCAGTCTCCCATCAGTAAGTGATCACGCTGTTCGTCGAGAAGGAATAACGTCACATGGTCCCACCAATGCATATATTGAAGAAAAAAATAAAGTGTTGGGTAATGTGTACGTAGTAAATAAAGAAATAAAACCCTATTAAAAAGCCAAGATCTTTGTTGTGTAACTGCTTGAGTAAGAAATCACAGGGCTGTAAAGTGACTTTCTGGTGGTAGTTTATGAAAATCTGAAATGGGACTTGATTGGGGGGAGGAATGTAAATATGTCAATTCCAAAATCTAATTTAGGGCCCTGCCCCTCCTCCCAAAAATTTAGGTACCTAGAAATTTTGATAGGTGCCTGAATACTGTTATTACTCTGCCCCACAAGTATGCTAGTATCCTTTCATTTTTGTTTTCACAACTTCTCTTGCATTCAAAGCTAGGCCGATACAAATGCTGGTGAAGAAGTATTCCTGTTAAGCGACGTATTCCTGAGAGAGTCCTGCTGCCCTTATTTCATGCCTTACTTATATAAGCCTAGTTATGCAAGCCTTCTTGCTTGCACCTTTCATTTGGTGTCTCACCATTTCCTTGCCAGTGTGATGCAGTTCAGGAGCCAGCTTGCATCTCTGGCCTCCGTGTTATGAAGGGACTTCTGACTCCCCAGTTGTCTTGCAGTACTGCATATTCTACCACTGTGGGTGTGGAAGGTTAGGCGGTGGAGGCGGTGCGTACCATTGACAGAGATAGCCTGATCTGCAGTCTCAAAATGCTTAACTTGTTCTCATCCCTTTTTCTGTGAGATAAAGTTCTCATTTCAGAAACTGTCGATTCGGTTTGCAAGATTTTCTCCCTTTAATCGTGGCTGGCTTAAAGCTTGTCTCTCAGGCAAAATAGGAGCAGGTTTTTGTATGACAGTATGAATACCTGACTAGTTCTTGGGAAGATACTGTGTGTTACAAAAAGGTAGCAAGCTGTCTTTCATTTACTACAGTGAAAATTTATTGTATTCTGTTTTGGTTCACAATAAAATAAATTGGCAGAAGATTGGCAGAATCTTTTTAGCTGAGACAAAAATGGCTTTTCATGTGCTGCTTGGCAATACTGCTTCAAAATCTCTGTCGGCAAGTCACCTGAGATGAAGTCAAGGTGTTTTCGCTGGAATGAGCCTTGGTGGCATGGGTGGCTGCCACCTGAAGCGGGCATGGACTTTCCAACTGGTTTTCCTTGGTTTTAAATTGGTGAGAAAGCAGATACTTTGTCTCGGTTTTAGTTGAGATCATGACTCCTGGCATGCTGCTGCTGGATAATTAAACATTCTTATATTCAAAGGTGTTCTGTCATATTTCTTAGGTTGTGATCTCAGGTTTCTCGCATGTTGTGACAATGAAACGTAGACGCACGCGTGGGTGCCTGTTGTACTCGTCAGTTCTCTGTTCAGAAAGCGACCAAAACGCACAGAATATTTCAAGTATTTGGGCTGGTCGGAAATAACATGCCTGCACTTCTAATTGTGAGACGCCGCTTTGAACAAGATTAATTTTATATTCAGTTTGTCAGTCTGCTATTGATTTGAAGAGCTTTTCGAAGAGCAGGCAGTTGCACAGAATTACAATTGGCTGGTGTAGTTGTACTTGCCAACTTGTGATTCGAGATAGTATTTAGGAATTCAGGCTGCAAAAAGGTAGGTATTTAGTTTGTTAGATTTGCCTGTATTCGATGTCACTAGATAACCATTTTTCTTTACTTTCTGAGGTCGTTTAAAGAGGTCATTGCTGTTTTTCAGGTATTTCTCCGAGAGGTAATAATTATAATGTTGGTCGGGGACGTGGAATGCAAAAGAAATTGAAGCGTAAAGACCGTGGAAGGGGAAGAGGGGGCAATAAAGGATCTGATGGCTTTCATGAGGTACGTGGAATTAAAACTAAACTCCTAATGTAGTTGTTTCAAATGACTGGATGCTTTGCTTTAACAGAAGAGTATTAAAAAATATATATCTTTAAGCTTTGTTCTCTTATCTAGAAAATTACTAGAATTTTCCAACACTTGATGTACGAAGTATAATTAATAACTTAAGCTAATACGTAATTTTCTTGTTTTTCTTGGAAATATGAAAAACTAGTAGAAAGTGGTTTATGAGCTTTGGAGTTTGCAGGAATTTCAGTGTTAACTGTATCTGAAATAAGATGTTTTGCTACTACCAACCAGTTCACGTCAGATTTTTCAGCAAAGCAAAGGGACGGCTTCTTCCAGTTTCTGAATCGTGAAGAATTCTCCTCCTCTTTCCATAGCTGTGACTGTGGAAATGGAAATACACGTGACCTTGGTTTTCATTTAGTAATTCTTTGCACAGGCATTAGAGGAAATGGAGTGTTCAGTATTTGCACAATTTTTGTCAGTTTCTCACTCCGATCTTCATTTAAATGAAAAACAATACAAAATGGATGATTAATGGATCAAATGCATCCATGGCTGAAAAACATTATTTAAGCCAAATCATATTTAAGTCTGTATACTGCAACTAAAATGTCTGTGGTTCTCCTCCCTCCTGCACTCAAGAATGTGCGCGGCTGGCTTCTCACGAACGTGGCAATGTGTAATTCAGCCATGTTAATTTTTCCCTGTGTTCTCCAGCTGGCCTAACTCTCTGGGGCTCCTGGGTGGTCCTGATCAGATTTTCCTTTCCCTGCCCTGCATGTGGTAGGGAAAAGGGCCGCCGTTTGATCTCTTAGGGTGATGCCTCATTTATAGGACTCCTCCTTCCTGTTGCTGTAGAGAGTGCCCTGTCCAGCGCCGTCTCCCCAGCCGTGGGGAAGGGTGGAGGCGAGGAGGCAGCTGCGGGCAGGCCCCAGCAGGGCCGGGAGGCGGAAAACAAAAAGCTGGGCTCCTGGCTACAGCAAAATAATGAATTCTGCGACGCAGCTGCTGAGCTGGGCCGTGTGGTGGGGTAATCGCCAAGGCTTCCGAGCCGCATGGCGACGTCCCTGGGATTCTCGGGGACATGGTGGGGGCGTCTGAACCTTCCCCGGGCCGTTGTTTCAAGTGCTTTGCGGTGTGGGACGGTTGCTGGTTTGCAATGCTCCCGGAGAGACTTGGAGCATCTTGTGTACGTGATATTTGTGTTAACCTTGAAGAGGATCAGGTATTTGATTCAGAGCTGCTTTGTCTGGAGCAGCTGAGATTTCTTTGGATTTAATGTGTTCAGAGTAGAAAACGGGTCTTGACTGATCCAGCAGTGGCATTCCTAGCTCGAAGATTTCTGCTTCTCAGCATCAACAAAATCCGCAAATCATTGTTAGTGTTAATGTTTTGTGACATTGCTCAATCTGCCAAGCAAAATGAGACCGGACGCTTGATGTGCTGATGCTCGTGTGTGCTCATGATGCGGTGTGATGACTGTGGAGAACCACATCCATTCTGTTTCAGAAGTTCCCACTCAGCAGTCAGATCCCTGCTCATTTTTGTGAACACTGGAAGCGTCTGTTCCCCTCTGTTGTCAGATCAGTAGGCAACCACCTAGCACTGTGAAGATGATGTTTGTTTCTACCCTCTGTTGCAGCATCATGGACAGCAGCTCAATAAAGGCTGTCTACGTCCGTGACTTCACTGCCAGGCCCCCTCAACACCTCTCCCAGACTCTCTAGTCAGATCGGAGTTTACTGCGCTTTCTTTAGTTTCTCTCAAGTGCAGATGGCACGTGGGAATCAAATCATAAGAGGGAGCAATTATTTGCCTCACCAGACACATAATAATTCTTCTGTGTTAGGTCATAATTGAATTCTGCTTCCTCTCTGCTTTGCGTCATGGTATAAGCGAACAGGTTGTTTTCTTCTAGCAGGAGAAAAAAGGGAGAAAAAAGAAGATAGAGAATCTGGAGAGACCAATCGCATGAGAAGCACGTAGAGGGGAAGGATTGGCAAAGCGCAGCCTTGTGGCTATGATTGTGGTCTGGAAGCCTGGGTGATTACTCAGCTCCTGGCCATCTGCAGAGGTGCCCTTAATCAGGGGGCGGTTGGCACTGGCTTAGTGGGTGCCCAGGAGTCAGCCCCGCTTTCCAGCATCGTCAGATGAAGCATGAGATACCTGTCTGTTCCCTAAAGTTCTTTGTGTCTGTTACATGGTTTATAAAAGACTCTGTATTAAAGCAGCTAAGAAAAAGTGTGTGTATTTACCTTTGAGCTGTGAGTATAATAATTTTAAGAACTTAAATCATGATGTAGTTGATCACATTTTGGGGTAACAAGGGCACCAGGTATGCTCAAACAGTTTTGCAACTGCGCTTAGTAAGTAAGCCTCAGTAGGATTTTCATTTTTCTTACAGGATGGCAAACCAGTGAAGAAATGGGTTAATATGAGTCAGGAGTTCATAAATCAGCATACAGTGGAACACAAAGGCAAACAGATTTGTAAATATTTCCTTGAAGGAAGATGCATTAAGGTAATTATGCACTGTGTCTGTCGGTTGTCGTCTTGGTGTGAGGAAGGGGAGAAGGTGCTCTGTTCTTTTGTGCTTCAGCTGATGCAAAGGAGACTTGTATGTTGAAACTCTGGTTTGATTTCTGCTGTTCTGTGTGTTTATAGATAAATGCCAACAGAAGTGCTTGTGGAGATATATCCTCTTCTGTTACACATTTTGAATTACAACAAATTCTATTAAAAAAAAAGATTGTGTTTGCTTATTAGTATATACAGGAAAAATATCTGTGATAGTATCATAATCTTACACCGACAGTGTATCGTATGGAAATATACAAATCTTACGAGTATGGAATCTGTAAATGGGCAATGATTTCTGAATGTATTAGATTTTCTCTATTATGTGCTACAGCTTATTTCAAAACATTGAAGGAATTGCTTAATTATGCTAAATTATTTCTCTCTCTAAAGTAAAAAGCGGGGTTGTAGTAATAGTTCCCCTTCCAAAGAATCATCTTCCTTCAGCCAGCAAGTGGAAGGCAGCAGAAAGAAGAGAATGCTATTCAGAGCAGTCAGCTGTCAAGCAAAAGCCCTAGCAAGACAGTCTCTTATTACATTAAAAAAATTGTTATTGCTTCATTTTGAAGCTTATGCTGCTGTGGAGTTGAATCCTCTGATGTGAGACTAGTTCAGTCAGTTATAAACACACTTAAGAGAAACTGCATGCTTCTCCAATAAGTGAGTGCGCCATTTATATTTGGTTCTTCTGTGTATTTAGACATAGAATATTTTCTGTTTCTTTTTCAAATGGTTAAAGTAAAGTTGAAAATTAGTATGCTTTTTTCCCAAACGGGGGGATTGAAAACAATGCATTTGCTGCTGCCTTTACGTATTTTCATATGCCGTGCTCAGTAAGATGAGTATTTGCTGCCACCTTCAGGTTTAAAACAAGTGGCTGAAAGAGCACGTAGTGTATTTTTCATGAAAATAAACACAAAAAATATGCAAAAAACCCCTCTCCCACCAGGTAATCCTAATGTGTAACATGGTGTAGTTGATACAAACTTGGTATTTCCTACATGGAAGAGTCTTAATACTTTGTTTCTTGGACTACTTTAAGTTCTCCCATGCACCCTTAAAACAGAATCAGGTTTCCTGATCAAGTGCATAATTGTTTATATGGAAAAGAATTTCAGTAAAGGAGTTGTTTAAATGCCTTTTCAGTGGAAATTGCTAGGTGGAGGCAGAGAAGCGAACTGGTACTGTAAGGCCAGCTTGTTTTCTCTGACCACTGCATATATTCCTGACTGAATCCCAATTCAGGAATTGTTTCTCTATGTCCAGCCCCCCCACCCCCCTTCAAGTTTTTAGGGACATGCTTATAATGCAATTCTGTGTTAGCAGAGATAAAAAAGTTTAAATTCAGCTAAAGAGGATGTTTTTCTTTAAATATGAAATGGAATTTCTCAGCATTTTAGATTGATAATGGTTTTTCTTTGTTTGTTTGTTTGTTTCCAGGGAGAGCAGTGTAAATTTGATCATGATGCAGAGATTGAAAAGAAGAAGGAAATCTGCAAATTTTACATACAGGGTTACTGCACCAAAGGAGAAAACTGCATTTATTTGCACAATATCCTTTAAGAAAAAATACTTGAATTAAACTGAAATTTTATATTTACTCTTAATCGTTGTCAGTGATTTTTAAGGGTAGCTGTTTCTTTTCTTAAAAGACTATACTAAAGACTATGGAGATTTACTACAAGGAGATTATTTTTCTGCTCAGATAATTAGGAGGAAAAAATATGTATACAATTACTGATTTTTTTGGTTTTAAGGATTTTTAATGTTTTAAAAGATAAAACCCCTTGAAGTTAGGTGCACTTGTCCACATACTTTTAAAAACCTGACCTGTTTTCGTTTGTTGTAAAGGACTTGTATTTTATTCTGGAATTGAGACCTTCATCTTTTTAATCGCGATTTTAGAATTAAGTCAAAAATAATGTTAAGGCCACAGCAATGTAATTATTAGTAGAATGTTAAATGGAGCTAGGAAGTAAGTTTGTTATTAGCTTTCAAAATTCTTAACATATTGCTTTGGAAAGATTTAAGTACTGGTGAACGATAGTTGACAGCTGAATTTCATGAACTTGCCAAAAAGTGCAAACTAGAAATCAGCCTTTGTTAGGAAACCTTAATACATTGATTACATGAATTCCCTTGCAAGTTCTACCATACAGGAGCAAAATGCTATCAAGGAGATAAGTGCAAATTTTCTCATGCTCCCCTGACTGCAGAAACAAAAGAGCTGTTGGATAAGGTGAGCAATACTTAGTCGGTAAACACAACGTTCGTCGCTCGAAAGAATGGGGGGTGTTGCTTGGACTTTTCTGTGGGATTCTCGTGGAGTGTGATGCTAAACAGTAATGATGTTGAGCTTCCCTGGTGCTCTTCAGCACAGTAAGTCTGTGACCAGGTTCAATACTAGGGATTCCCTTTGCTATCAGTTACTTAGTTATGTTTTTAGCCATATCAAACTTGTTTATTTTCATAACTCAAGTTTCTGCCCATGAACTTTCTTTTTTGTACCTTTGTATGGAAATCTTCATGTACTCTGTAACAAGGAGCGTGACTTTTATGTTGTCTACCTTGAGTGGCCCAGAGGTTAGATGTCGTCTGACTTCTTTCTGCACTCAGGGTGGAGAAAGGAATGAGGTGCCTCCTCAGAATGATTCATGCAGTCTTGACCTTTGTGTTAAGTAGGTTATTCGTGTCTCTCTCCAGTTACTATATAACAGGCCTTAAAAGAAAGCCGGCCTGAATTTAACACAAGAAACATTGAGTCCTAGAATATTCAGTTTCTGCCACTCAAAATTATTGTTTGAAGGAAATGGACTCCTGAAATTGTCCTTTCCTGACTACAGAAATAGTCTTCTTCCTGGCTGTGAGTCGGTGTCCTGTGGAACAAGTAATAATAGATTTACAATTCCTCTGAGTTCGATGTCAATACGTAGTAGTGTTGTAGCAGGTAATTATATGTAGATGGAAAGTGCAAGACTAAACTGGGTTGCATGTGTTGCACAATTAAGGAAGCGTTTGCAAATTGCTTTGTTTCTAGGTTTTGAATACTGAGGAGGAACCACAAAACGAAGATGAGAAGGAACTGGAGGAGCTCAGAAAGCGTGGCATAGTTCCCCTACCTAAGCCACCACCAGGTGTTGGACTCCTGCCAACCCCACCAGAGCAATACCCGTTTTCTGAGTCTGATATAGAAAATTATCAAGATCCTTCAGGAGAATATAAGAAAATCCCATCTCTCTTTGAAATAGTTGTGAAGCCCACTGTGGATTTAGCACACAAAATTGGAAAAAAGTAGGTTTCAGAATTTTGTGTAGAGCTCTCCTTAAAACATGGCTGCATGAATATTTAGACAGTTCTTTTCATTTCTGGCAGAAGTACATACTTCTGAGTACATGGCTAAGGCAATGATCTGTCAAATATTGGCTATCATAATTATTTACTTACTTAATCCTTCCCATAGAAGAGAACTTACTGAGCCTTGACCTTCCAGAAAGTTGCTCCGTTGGCTCTTGTTTTTGGCTCTGTGCCTGCCTTGCCTGTCTCCATTTACAGGTTCAGCAAAGTTTATTCTCTTCTGAACTCTTCTTATAGTTAGTTTTTTCTTGACCGAAGCCAATCGACACTCCTGCTGGCGACTGTTGGCCTCGGGATGTTTAAAACTCTCAGTTGCAGCAGATGTCCAGTTCTGCATGTGCTAATGCAGAAAAAATGTTATACTTCCAGACAAGCTCTGCCACGTGTAACGTGTATAGATACTCTCTTTGAACATTATTTTGCTTCTTTCAGATTTTTATCCAACTTACGATCAAACAAGTATGAACGGACATCTGTAAGAGTGAGGAGGGGGAGGAGATAGCCCATAGGCTGTTGATCTTCATAGGTGCAAAATTTGATTCACTAATTTTCTCTTGCCTGCAGGCCACCAACCTTCTATAACAGTGCATCACCGCCAAGACCGCCGTTTCAGGGAAATGACCCACATTCTCAGCATATGTATAATCCAGGTTCAAGTCCAGGGCCGGGACCCGGCATGTCACAAGGACATAACGGGCCGCCGATGCACCCAGGTTCTCCTGGACATCATCCATGCGCAGGGCCTCAAGGCCCAGGGATGCCACAAAGTCCTCCTATGCAGGGTGTTCCGCCAGGCTTTCTCGGACCACAGAACCAGACTGGTATGCCTATGCAAGGACAGCAAGGTGGTCCACCTCTCACGCCACCAGGTCTCGGTGGATCTTACAATGCCCCAGGAGTTCAAGGACATATGGTGAATATGCCGAGAGAGAATCATTGTCCTCCGGGGCCACAATACCAGCAGATTCCTGGTGAACGGCAGCAGAATATGAATTACGAGCCTATTCAGAACCCAGCTGATTTCTATGACAATTACTATTCTCATCAAGCCGTACATAACTTCCAGCCAGCTAATAACTCTGGTGGTAAGGACATTTAAAAATTGTTCCTTGGTATGGTGCTTTGCAGTTGTGCGGTATTAAAACATTCACGGCTCCAAAGCTGAGCAGCTGAAAGAATCTTGGCTAGAAAGCCAAACCTCCTGGGTTGTCTTCAGTGTATACGCTTTTCCAGTCGTGTAATATAAGTCACGCTAGTTTTGCTTGATTGTGTTTTATGTTTTATCTCCTCTGCTGTAAAAGCTTCTGTAGGTTAGCTGCTAACTGGTTTTTTTTGTACGGCAGATGGAACGTGGCACGGAGAATTTACAGATCACCAGGCTCACCTCATGGCTCAAGAGTCACATCAAGGTGGAGGCGAGTCAGACTGCATGAGTAGCCATATGGGCCATAAACCAGCCATTAATGTGCCGGATTTTCTTCCAGCAATGCAGAAGGCCCTTTATGTAAGACTTAGTCAAAAGCATCAAAGAGATGGAGACTCTGTCAGCAGCCAGGGTCAGAGGGCAATGAGCAAAGACGAAGGTAAGGATAATTTTCGTAGAGTTCTAAACGTAATTATTGACCATGTATTAGCCTGGAACAAACCTGTTGACTTGGATTTTCATCGCGTTACCATTCACAATTATTGTTAATGTGCAAGACCAACACAATATTTTCAGCTGAATATACTTGCTTTCCTTCCCAGCTTGTTCCAGGATTTTAGTATGCACTTAGTTGCTGCATCCCAATTCCAAGTGGAAAGATCTGTGGATAATTTTTGGATATAGTTTGTGCTTTTAAGAGGTTCTGTTGTTGATAACTTCTTAAAATCCCTGATTGAAAGAGGAGGGTTGTTATTTCCATCTGCCAGTACTGCGAGTGCAACTTAGATTCTGTTTATTCAGTTGCGCCTCTTGATCTTTTCTGCATATTCTGTTTCTCTAGAGGAGTATTTTTTCCTCTGTGATATCTGAATTTTTCAGTGTTTAATATGAGTGTCTCTTCTGTAACCTGGACAACAGAGCACAGTGAGCCTGCAGATCCGATATGACCACACAGAGTACGTTTGTCCCTTGGCCCGCTCCCTGCTGCACCCTTTTCTGAGGCTGCTAGGTTATGTGACCAGAAATGCGCCTTCTGTCTGACCCAAAGGCAGTTGCTGTATCAAATGATTTCAAGGATATTGCCAATGAGAGAGATCTGGAAGTGCAGCCCTTCAGGCTACCTACAAAACCAGAGCGACCTAGAGGAATCTACTCCGAACTGGAGACTCCTCACCGGTGCTTTAGGGCGACTGGCCCTTCTGTATAGAGAGCTTTTGCAAAGCAGTATAACGGAAATATGTTCCTATCAGCTGCCTCCAGCGACACGTCGCTCCCTGTTGTTGATACAAGAAGCGTTGAGGAAACGTGTGTTATTGTGTGTTAGATCATGGTCATGGTGGTGGGTTTTGCCTTCGTTTCTCATTTTATTGAGCCAGAATAGACCAGTAGTCTTCAGTGAGTAGGCAAGTTTAGGATGTGGACCTGAGCGCACAGCTGTGTTGATAAGGCTTTCCAGGAAATTGCAGAAGGTAGTTGAGAATTTATCCTTTAAAATGAAATATTCTTATTTCTTCCCTTCCTGAATCTCAACCTCTCCCCAAAACCTTGAGATCTGGATTGTAATAAGGCAGCACATTCCCCATTTGTAATTTACCTCTTTTTAAGACTACTGTAAGGTGCCATTTTACTTTTCTGCCACCCACAACGAAGGTCCTTTTCATCAAGATTCAGATTTTAAATGTTTTTTTTTTTTTTACTAGTACTCATAGAAATAATTGTTTGAAAGCAGGTTATTTTCCCAGATTAATATTGACAGAGAGAGATGTAGACAGAATGCAGCAGACTTTGGGATTATCTCAAGCACCTACAGTTTTTCTGTTGTATCAGTTCTTCATTGAAATTAATTTTTGCAATTTTAGATTAAGGTGGTTGTAACACAGGGAGGGATGATTTAATATCGGGTCTTTTCAGTTTGCTTTTACTGAGAAGCTACCCTTTATATGAGTAAATGTGTTGTATTCCCTGGTGATCATTTGCTTGAATAATCTTTTCTTTCTTTCTTTTTTTTTTTTTTAAGATGACAATGTTAACTGGTATTCCAGTAGTGAAGAAGAAGAGGGGAGCAGTGTTAAATCAATACTAAAAACCTTGAAGAAACAAAGTGAAAATTTTAGGAATAGGCAGCAACATTCCACAGAGCAGCACATGCTTGGTATTCCTACTGATCCAAGGCTGGCAAAAGAAAAAGGCACAGGGCCTCAGGCTGCTGACCCAAGACTTCGGGCCTCTCCAAGGTCCAACCCCAGAAAGCCTGCAGACTCCGCGTCCTTGGACCCGCGGCTTGTGCGAGATCCCAGGATGCACAAGGTCAGCGAGGGTGGCCATGCCAGCTCGTCCCTTGGGGGAGCAAAGCTAGATTTACACCATGCGCACGCTGGGATTAAGGTCAAGCAAAAAGGGATGGATGATGATGAAGAGGACTCAGAAAGAGAACTGAGAGAACGAGCTTTTCTGATACCGTTGGAACCTTTGCCCGGTGTAACACTAAGGGATCCCCGATCTCAGCTCAGGCAGTTCAGCCACATTAAAATGGATGTTACCCTCATGAAACCAAACTTTGCGAAGCATATTGTATGGGCACCCGAAGACTTGCTCCCGATACCTTTGCCTAAGCCTGACCCTGTCTCTTCAATCAATTTACCTCTTCCTCCACTCATTGCTGACCAGAGACTTAATAAACTGCGGAATTTGAAAAACGATCCCCATCCAAATGCCATGCCAGCTGACCCGCGACTAGCGGCAAAGGCAAAAAACAACCTCACGGGCAGGAGTGGCTATTTGGATCCGTCTGCAGATTCGCATGCCAGTAGCTCAAGCAAATTAGGAGATCCTCGCTTACAAAAAAATGTCGATCCCAGACTCCACAGACTGTCGAGTGCAGATACGCATCATGGAGTCGCAAAGGATTCACACCCTCCAAAGTTTGATCCCCGCCTCGCCAGATCTGCTGCCAGCTCATCACAGCCCTCGGAAGCTGTGACTGCTAAACCTGACCCAGATGCTCTGCCTCCGTACGCGCCCAAATTATCATCGAGCGGCGTTAGGCTGGGAACTCCGGGCTCGATACTGAGCGGTATTAGTTTGTATGATCCAAGGGATCACAGCTCATCATTGGACACGGCTCCGGCTAGTTCAGGAGAGAACGGAGAAAACCAGAAAAAAAGTATTTTGAAAAATTCTGGTAAAAATGACCCCGGTCTCTCAGAAGATACGTCGCTGCAGAAGGCTGCCTCGAACGTGGAAAAAAACACAGAAGGATCAGCGGAAGCTACTTCAGATAAAGCAAACAGCACCAGTAAATCTCAGGCTAAACACTCCAGCGCTGCACCAGCGGTGCACAATCTTCCTATCCAAGCGTTATCAGGATTAATCAGACCGCAGTACAGCGACCCGAGGCAGGTTAGACAGCCCGGACAGGTAACTCAAACGCAGGATAGCGACCCGAATGGGGAATCGGATGATAAGTCGTTAAAAGATGTTTTCAAGACTTTCGATCCAACCGCTTCACCGTTTTGTTAGCAATTGATTTTAAGTCTTTTTACTGTTGTGAATATTGCAATTTTCTGCTGTTTTGTAACTGGTTTACCTCTTTGCTTTATTTATTTTTAAATTATGATTATCAACACTTTTCAGCTGCTAATCTCAGAACCACATGCAGTTATACAGTATGCTCTAGTGTTTGCAAAGCTGTGGTATTTTCTATATAATACTTTTCCAATTTCAGGGAGACTAATAATTGACGTGTAGAAAAAACCCCATGTATCGTGTTAGAGCTGATAAAAGCACTTTCATTGTAAATAAGTCATTAAGGAAGTCCGAAGACCTGTATATGTGTGAGCTGTCTCTTTCATAAACGACATTTAGATATGATTGCCACATTTGTATGATTGTATAGATACAAGCAATATTATGTACATTACTGTGAGAGACGCTGTTTGACAAGGATTGTCCGACGCATCAAGCCAAACCTACTAACTGATTTAAAAACCTACGTAAATGATTTAAAAGGAAAACGTCGATCCTCCTTTTCAGATCGGTTGATGTAAGACATTGACAGTTTTTATTCATGCAGTCAATATTCTTAGTGTAAAAGAGACCTATATCGCATATTGAGGATTAAAAATGTCATATCTTTTAAAAGTATTTTATTCTATGCTGTATATAGAAGAAATTGTGAAGTACATAACTAGAAGAAAGTTACTGTTAAAAGTGGAGAATACCTAAGTTGTCTAATACAGAAAAGGTTTTTATTTAATTTTTTCACGCATACACAATTCTGATTAGTGCTATAAGTTACATTGTGGTGTTCATGTATTTCAATGTATTTTTGTATTCAGCTGCTTAATTTGTATTGCTTTTTTTGTATTGATGTAACTGCAGTACTTGTATTCATGGTGTCTTTATGACATTTTTAACAAAAAAATTAAAAAGGGTACAGTTAAAGTCTGGTAATGACTGTGATGTTGACACGTTGGCAGCTATCTCAGCGCTGGGGAAGGAGCAGTGGGGGTGGCCGCAGGATGAAGGTGACTAGAACTGGTTTTAGTACAGTCGCTACACCGCTTTGCAGTCAGATGGTAGTGGGGTTTTAAACTAACCTTGTACTGAGTCCAGACGGAGTTAGCTTGCTGCGTGGTTCCAGCATCAGACCGCCGACTTGGAGAGAGTCGTCGATGTTCTCTTACTACAGTTACCAGCATTGCTATGAGAAATGTCGTGCATGTTGTTTAATTTCTGAAGATGTTGCATGCCGAGAGCACAACTGTCCTCAAAACCTCTCTTGTTTTGCCTTTTGGGTTGCTTTTTATATACAGGAAATGTAGTCATACCTAGCTAGCTGCATTTACAATAAAAATTTGCCGTCTGCTCAATTGCCATCTGGTTCCCGCCCACTTGGAATGTTTCTTTGCATTAAGTCTCTTCCTCGGTGGGCCGTTTCCTCTTGGTTTTTGTAAGTTGGCCCAAGTAACGCCTGCGACTGGGACAGCGCAGCGTTTATCACAAATCCCTTGGGTTTGGTTTCTTCCACCTGGGAGACAAACAGGCAAGAATACAAGTGTCTCGTGTGGATGAGCAGAGCTTGGATAACAGAGGGAAGCCGCTGATTTCTACGTGTGCAAAGCATGGCAGAGGAGGCATCGCTGGAGGCAACAGTGGTTTCAGTTTGCCTTCCTAACTTCCCGGAGTGTTAATTGTATTCATGTTATGATATTTTGAATCGCGCTCACTCAAAATAATTGAAAACTAGGTAACAGACCTGAAACTTTTGGTGTTATTTTGGCATAATCTATTAGTCCTACATAATTACTTCTTATCACTTCTTCATCTGGTGACAAGTGAGGCTGTTCAAGAATTGCATCAAAAAAACCAAGCCAGCAGAACTGGCCAGCAGGGAAAAATAGAAATAGTTTGGAAATAGCACGTGGGTTGTTAGGGGAACAATGGGGAAAAGTTGCAGTGTTGAAGCCAAAGGTGTGGTTCACATTTAGACGTGGAGAGTACGTGCAGGATGCGCGGCTCTGACCTGAAGTTGCAACTTCTTGTAAGGTGGTGATGACGACATCATCACTGGATTGGATTCTCTGTGGTTGGTTTTTTTTTTTTTGAAAGCACTGGAAAAGTAAGTGTCAGAGGAGAAGCTTTGCTACCAAGAGCAAAATGTCGTGCCTTAGAGTTGAGGTAGCCAAAGAATCTCGGGTGGTTTGCCATCGGTCCGGTTATGGACCCGTTTTGGAGCTGCAGGGTGTGTTCTGGAGGGAGAACCCAGAGTGCTGGCATCTAACCTCGGAGGTCTGCTGCCGTCTCGGTATCTTTAATACAGTTCTTTATTTTGGAAAAGAAGGGGTACAAAGGAAGGAGGAAACAATTTGAAAGGGGCCAGCTAGGCATTGCAGCTTATTGTCTCCAAGTATAACCATCTCCCTCCTTCTTCCCAGATCCAGCCGTGCCCAGCCGGCAGGGCCCTGAGAGCCTCCCCAGGCATGGCACGAGGGTCTGCAGGCTGCCGCTCGCTCCTCCGTCTGCCTGGGCTCGCTGGTTTATTCGTTGCAGATTTCTTCCCCGAGCCTACGCTTGCTCTGGTGTGTCCTTTGCTACTGCGCTGTCTCGGAACGTGGAGGAGATGCATTGCTACGGCGCAAGTACTAAACCGCCCGATACGGGGAAGGTCAGAGGGGGCAGGTGGGGACAGCCCTGGCACACCGAGGTGGGCTGGAATGGGCTGCAGGCAAGTCAAGTCCCACGTGCTATGCGGATTCATTGTGTCTTTTGCAGGGAGGGCCCGTTTCCGTCTCTTCCCCACGTGCAGCATGCTGGTGCGGAGCCGTGTTTCCCTCAGACGCTTGCAACACGTGCCCCCGAGGCTGTGAAGCACGGGTGTAACGGGAGCAGCCAGTATCGTCGGTCCTGAGTGCTCTGTGAGCCTGTCGCTATGAGGTGGGTGATCATCAGCACTGAATGTTTTACTCTGGGTAAAAGAGAGTCCTGGGGCTGAGAGGGATTTGGGGAGAAAAGTCTCATTTCTCCACATTGCAGGATCTGCCTAGTCAGGGGCAGCAGGTGAGACAAAACGCTCCCAGCGCCTGCTAGCCCTGGAGACGTGAAAGGGTAAAATGTTTGATCTTGTCTGCACTTCAGAAAGACTGAGCATTGCTAGAGCACCGCCGGGTGTTTGCTGCCCCATGATAAAAATACTCGAGGGAGATTTGTAGTCTCCCTGGGTAGCCTGTTTTAATATTTTCCTACTGTGACTAAAAGACTCTTAACGTGAATCCTTCATATTGCAAAGTAAATAAATTTATTCTTGCAAAGTAGAGAATGCTTAATTACACTCCTGTTTGCATTTCAAAAGTCAGTGATCCTATCCTGTGGTCTTCCTTCTCATTCAGTTGTTCTTTCCTCCAGCTTTTGTAGTGCACGTTACCCTCTGCATTTGTATTTTGTGTATGAGCTCCACCCAGCGTGCTGGCTCTTCTGCAGGTTTATATATGTCTGGCCTCTCGTCCTGCAGAATATTTAGGATTGCTACCCCTAGAAAAAAGGGCGATGGTTGCTAAAAAGGTGATGGTTGCAAAAAAGTTTGATAGTGTGCAAAAGATCAGGGCCTGAGAAAGACCTCCCAGCTCTGAGGCTTTCTTGTGCAGCAGATGAGCAATGCAGTCATTTACAGAACCCCCTGATCCTTCCTTCCAGCCAGATCTGCTGCTACAAGTGTGTTCCCACATCCTTCTGATCACATCTTGGGCACTGACGAACACAGGAGGACTGGCAGTTATTGAAAGTAATATAATGAAGGTACCTCATCAAATGCTGTCTTCCCTATAGCCATGTTTGCCCAAGGGGAAAGACAACAGCCTGACCGGCTACGTAAGAGCCAGAGCTGGCTCACAGCTAGTCAGAGGCGTGCAGTATATGAATACGAAATATTTCATTCCCCTCTGGCCCGGCTTGGTGGCCATTGATTAAGGAGAAATGGCTTCAGAGCGACTCCCATGCCAAGTAACAAAGATCAGTGAATGATATTTTACTGAACAGGAAACCTCTTTCCCTTTGACTGGGTCTTAAAGCTCTTCCCCAACATCAGCGTCCTCTGTGGCTCGGTATCGCATCTTATTACTCAACTTCAGACGCCGTCTGGACGAGAGGCCCCTTCGGAAGTGCACTAGCATGTGGCATCATTCTATTCTTCTCTTTGTTCAGTCGCCAAAAGGAAGCAGTGTCTCTGCAGGGTGGAATTTGCCGCAGGAGGAGCGGCCAGCACACAAAAGCCTTTCCAGGCCTTGCACTCTCAGTCCTGCAAGAGCAGCTTGGAGAGCAGCAGAGATGTGAGCCAGGAGCAGCCCCGTTGCAGAAAGGTTGTGCTCTTTCTGCTGAGGCCAGTTAGCAATGCAGTACCCCTCCAGCAGAAGTCCCTTCCCGTTTTTACAGATGGCTGTCCATAATTGTGTGTCCCTCAATAGGTTTTGGATGCTCGGGGGTGTTCTTGGTCAGAGGTGATAGTTCTTGCACCATAGCCGTCAGGGTGGGTTCAGCCCTTGCCTGAGTCTTGCGGAGCCCTAATTCATCCCTGTCTGTGTTTAAAGACTCCTTGGCTCTATGCCACAGCAGGTTTTTTCTCCACTGCAGGCAAAAAGCAGCTACTTCTTCTTCTTCAGAGTCAGGTGGGGGCTGTTGCAAACCCTATTAGACAAAATATTCGCATGCTTTAATGTATTGTACATGAACTTGTTTAAAATATCTTAAATGATATAAAAGTGTGAATGTATCAATGTGTGTGTGACCAATGTGGCTTCTCTAACTGCTAATGCTTAAAAAAAAAAAATCCTTAAAGTGCTTAAAAACCTGCCTACAGAGAGACAAAAGGAATACAATATAGTTTATTGATAAGCGGGGAAATTTCCAAAGGGAAAAAGCCAGGTCCTAAAGGACTTTGTAGTCTAGACAACCAAGATAAAAGAACGGCTAGTTACTTCAGCTGAGATCAGCAAAGTAAAAAAAGGACGTATATAGTATATTTTTAACAGTATGGGCAATTAACCACAGGATGAGCTTTTCCACTCTTGTGGCTGATTCTCCATTAAATAGGATTCTAATCAAAACTGCCTCTTTCACAAAGATGGGCTCAGCAGAAGTTGTAGGATTATGTAGGAGGCTATGGCACATGAACAACTGCATCAGCGGAGAGTCTGGTTGTGTTTGTGCTCGTTTTCCGAGTGCCTTCAGATAAAATCCGCTCTCACAATCTATTTACAGTTGGATCAGTCAGCCATCGCTGGCAGCTGCGAGGGGAGCTCTTGGGAGTTTTGATCCGAGCTCGTCTTGAGACAACATTAAAGGCTAAGACTGACATGGACTGTTTCCAAAGAAAGGCCTCCAGCGAGATGCTGCTGTGCTCCTATCCAAAAATGAAATGGGAAACTGACCAGCTGACTTCAGAGTTGGTAGCAGTGACCGAGCAGATTCAATGCCTGGAAGGAGGCTTTGGAAACAAGACAGAAAGGCATAAAATAAAAACATCACAGTAAGAATGTTTACCCCCAGCTGGAGTTGACGGAGGTCCCACGGCAGCCGGGTCCTACCTCCCGTAACCGGACTGGGCTGTAGGAGCTCCCCACAGCGTGGACTCCACCTTGCAAAACCTCTTTGATGCCATCAGGGTTAACTTACTTTGATACATGCTGCCTCGGCTGCTTTCAGAATGTGCGAAATGGCTTGAATTAGGTTCTGCGCGTTGCTCACAAGCAGCTCAGAAGAGGACTTGCTCTCTGCAGTGACTGCTTTTACCCTGAAAAGACATTTTAAGGGATTTTACTGGAAGAGCATCAGACAGCGTGCCTCCCCTGTGTGGCCAGAATTCTCAATTACTCTAAAACCAGAAGGCTGTCGCCTCCACTGTCAGAGCAGGTTTCCACAGAGGCAGGCAAAGCAGGGGAGGAAAGGGCTGTCGTCTGCAGCCACAGGAAGAGACGAGGGAGCCCACTGAATTGTAACTGGACTGTAAGGGCTACGCCCAGATCCAAGAAGGACCTCTGGAGACCACCACGCGCACCCCTTTGAGAAGTGGGCCACCAGCCCTGGGAGAGATTGCCCTTGACCTCAGTGACTCACCTGGCCACGATGCCGAGCTGGCTGCTGATGGTGTGGGTCCGCTCTGCGGCGCACAGCAGCTCTGCGGAGCACCTCCTGTCGAGGCAGTGCCTTGCAATGATCTGGCCAAACCTAACGAACACCTGCCCATCGGAAGCAATTTGCCTCGCGTAGGCGACAAGCTGGTCCTTGCTCTAAAAGAGAATAGAAATAAATGTCTTTGGGGAGAGAAGGAGAAAAAAGATCACTTTTCCTGCAAGACAGGGGGCGCCGAGGAAGCCCATATATATCCTGAAAAAAGGAAGGGACTGGTTGCCAGGTTCATATCTAATCAGGAGGAAGTAATTTCTATCGCTTTCGACAAATGCAGCCGGAGCCGCTCTTACAAGAGCAGGGTAATTCAGGGGTTTCAGTGGGCGCTGGGCAGCCCTGTCACTGGCTTTGACCACGCTCTTGAGGGAAAAAACGTTTTCTTTATGCCTTTTAAAGTGCTGGGGTGGAGGGGGTGAAACACTCCATACCATGATGGGGCCCTTCTTCCTCAGGAACTGAGTCATGTGAAGCATCCTTGTTGCCATGCCCTTGGTGACCTGGGACATCTTGCTGGGGCCACCCTGCCACATGTCACTGGCTTCTCCCTCACACTTTGCAGGGCTGCTGGCAGGGGAGATGCTGGGAGGACCGTTCCAGTGCTGTCGAGACAATAACTGAAGAGGTTTGATGTCTGGAGTGTGCAGACGCACCGATGCTGATACTGAGAAGTCTCCACCTGTGTGTTTCTGAAGCAGTTTTTGGTGAGTAGACAGGAGAGCTGCCCGCCACCTCAGTGGGCCTGCTTTGCCTTCCCAACCAGCCCTTCTCTCCCCTGCCTTCACCCAAAATCCAAATGCCCTGTGCTGTTGTCTCCTGGAGCTATCTCCAGATGGGCGGTAGCTGCCACGTGAGCTGACAGCGCCCGCAGTTGAGAAGAACGATTGAGTGCTGTAAACCACTTTGCTGAGTGATCTGCATCGTGTTGCTGAAGCCTTTGCCAGCTCCTGACAACTGACAGCAGTTGTTGTGGTACTCTCAAAGGGTGATTATGGGGAGGTGAGGAGCTGAGCAGACAGGTGGTGTTTCAGGGGAGGGAGAGGAGTACAGCCCTCTGCTCCTCAGAAACAGTGTTTTGGAGATGGGTTTATTTATGCAAGAGCCTACGTCAGGTCAGATATCCAGAACTCAGCTGAGTAGGGCAGCCAGCAACCTGATCTAACTTCGAAGGTGGCCAGGGCGTTGGACTATTGACCTCCAGAGGTCCCCGCCACTGTCATTTATCTTAATGCTCCATGGTGTGGGTAACAGGCCTGACTGACAGCCCGGGCCGGTGTGGGTAACAGGCCTGACTGACAGCCCGGGCCGGTGTGGGTAACAGGCCTGACTGACAGCCCGGGCCGGTGTGGGTAACAGGCCTGACTGACAGCCCGGGCCGGTGTGGGTAACAGGCCTTACTGACAGCCCGGGCCAGTGTGGGTAACAGGCCTCACTGACAGCCCGGGCCGGTGTGGGTAACAGGCCTGACTGACAGCCCGGGCCGGTGTGGGTAACAGGCCTGACTGACAGCCCGGGCCGGTGTGGGTAACAGGCCTGACTGACAGCCCGGGCCGGTGTGGGTAACAGGCCTGACTGACAGCCCGGGCCGGTGTAGGTAACAGGCCTGACTGACAGCCCGGGCCGGTGTGGGTAACAGGCCTGACTGATAGCCCGGGCCGGTATGGGTAACAGGCCTCACTGACAGCCCAGGCCGGTGTGAGTAACAGGCCTCACTGACAGCCCGGGCCGGTGTGGGTAACAGGCCTGACTGACAGCCCGGGCCAGTGTGGGTAACAGGCCTGACTGACAGCCCGGGCCGGTGTGGGTAACAGGCCTGACTGACAGCCCGGGCCGGTGTGGGTAACAGGCCTGACTGACAGCCCGGGCCAGTGTGGGTAACAGGCCTGACTGACAGCCCGGGCCAGTGTGGGTAACAGGCCTGACTGACAGCCCGGGCCAGTGTGGGTAACAGGCCTGACTGACAGCCCGGGCCAGTGTGGGTAACAGGCCTGACTGACAGCCCGGGCCAGTGTGGGTAACAGGCCTGACTGACAGCCCGGGCCGGTGTGGGTAACAGGCCTGACTGACAGCCCGGGCCGGTGTGGGTAACAGGCCTGACTTGACAGCCCGGGCCGGTGTGGGTAACAGGCCTCACTGACAGCCCGGGCCGGTGTGGGTAACAGGCCTCACTGACAGCCCGGACTGTCACCCTGCAGTAAGGGTTGATGGGGGGAAAACCGCTACTGTACCGTTTCACATGCCTCCCTGGAGGCTCCACTTGCTCGTCCGCTCCTGCTTGGGCAAGTTTCTGCTGACTTGGTGAGGCTCAGAGCATCAAGCTCTCGGGCTGGGAAGAGCTTGGCTGCGCTGTTGCGTTGTCTCGGAGAGCGCTGGTCGCCTGCGTTCTGCAAGCGTTGTCTGATGAGCCGCAGGACGTGTCCGCTGATGCCCTGAGCAGCCTGAAGCTGCGTGACGAGGTAGCGGGCGTTTGCTGACCAGTACCAGACGATACTGTCCAGGCAGAGATGCCCTTTGTCCTGGCAGCTCTGGAAGAGCTGCCTGGTGCTGCCCACTGCATCAGACGTGAGGACCAGGAGGTGGTCTGCCACCGAGAGCAGGTTCGCCTGTGACTGCAGTTGACCGCTGGCCTCCAGAGCATCTTGGAGGGTGGTTTTGACCCACTGAACATTAGCCATTAGCCGACTTGCCTTCTCCTCAAAGGCCTGTTTGCTCCTCTCCCTCTCCTCTTGAGAGAGGGGGGACAGGGCTGGTCCGACGACATCTCGGATGACCTGCAGGTGTTTGGTATTGACCTTCTCCAGGTGGAGCAATAACGCCTTGGTCCTGAGGGCCAAGTCTGTCTGCAGGAGCTCAAAGCGAATGTACAAGCTGGCAGTAGACAGTGGGGAGACCAAGAGGGTATTGGAGGCATCCAGCAGTGCTTCCATGAGCACCTTTATCTCCTCCCTGAGCACTAGGATTTCACTGCCATCGCTGTCTTCAGGGCAGGACAAGTAAGAGAGCCGGGCGGCCTCCTGCAGCCTCAGGGAGTTCTCAGACACAGCAGCCAAGAGGCTCTGTGAGCAAAGCTTGTTCTTCATGGCGCTCCTCAGCTCCCTCAGGAACAGGACATCCCTGCCTACGAACTGATCGACGGCACCCAGCAGGACGTGCATGCTGACGGCCCACCGGACACAGTGCAGCTCCAGGCTGGCCTTTCCCACCCTGCAGGAGCCCTTGAAGGACGCCGCTTTCTCAAGTAACACTTTGGTGCTCATCTGAGCGCGTGAAAACTTGGCTTGGACCTGTAGAAGGCTCTCCCAGACATCGGGGGAAATGGGATTTCCCTTACTACAGGCTAGGCTTGCAATGTCTCCTGCTAACTGAACTGCTCCTGCTAAACTCATCATGGTCTCGTCCAAAGCCTGTTTGCCTCTCAAAAAGTCAGCAGACAAGATAAAGCCGAATACTTGCTGAGACAGACTATACCAAGAGCCTGCCACGGCTGCCAGGGACTCTTTGGTCTCACAGATCCTCTCTGAGAGAGCGAGTGCCATTTGGAGAAGTCTGCTTGGATGATGAAGCTGCCCTGGGGCTGTTTCCCTGGTCAGGCTAATAACACATGGTGTCAGTAATACAATCTTCTGGTACTGCCCCAGTGTCTCCATCTGGGGAGACTCAGCAACGGGCAGCGCTTCCTTCGCCGCATCGACGCAGCCATTGGAGAGTTCGAGCAAGGCGGAGCAAGCAGCGTTGACAGCTGCCGTATCACGGGCTCTGGTTGCTGCTAGGAGAGCCGTAATGACAGGGTGCGTATCTCCTTTCCTTGGAACAGCACCCGGGTGTAAGTTACCTGCTCGTGGAGACTGATGATTTAAGGTGTCTTCTTGCAACGCAGCCTCGTCAGTAACGGATTTTAGCCCGGTGTGCGACAGGCTGAGTTCAAGCGCCTTTGCAACATCAGTGCTTCGCACCTGTGCCCGGAGAGGGCTGAGGATGTCTGGGTGGTTGGAGCCATCCAGCCCGTCTCGGACATGGTGAGCAGCACCCATCAGGCAGCTTGCTGCCTTTGAAAAGACATCCCTAGCTTGGAGGCAGGAGAGTCTCTCTGGGCAAAGGGCTGTGGCCGCTTTCAGCTCAAGGATGGAGTTGGCCAGTTGCTCAACCCAAACCAGCAATCCGTTCCTGAAAATGGGGTCTGTGGCTCTGTCCACGTACCTGGTGGTAGCTTCCACCACCCACTGAGCCCAGCTGGAGAGGCGAGCTGCGTGCCAAGAGAGCCTCTCGGGGTCCTGACTTCCCAGGGCCTTTTCACACCATTCCCTGTGCTTGGCCATTTCCTGGATGGACAGCTTCAGGAATTCAGCTGTGCTGACCGTCTCCTCAAAACACTGCAAGAGGCTTTCTGTTGCTCGAGCCCAGGCGTGGTACAAGGACTGCAGTTGCTTGGCAGCGCTCCTCTGGGCTATAGTTCTGCTCATGTCCGTCAGCAGTGGAGGGAGACGGGCAAGGAGCCTCTTCAGATACTCCACCCACTCTCCGATTTCTCTAGCGGTATCAGTTTCGGCACACCTGGCCAGAACAAAGTCTGCCGCTCTGAGCATCTGCTGGGCGTGTGTGAAGAAGGTGGCAGTGAGGGGCTGAAGCTTCTTTAAAAATCCTCCTTGTCCTGCTGGAAAACACCCTGTACCAGCAAGGCTAACAGCATCTTCAACTAAGGGCCTCAGGGGCTCCTTACCCTCAAAGAAGGTGTCGAGGATTTGGCACAGAGTTGCTGTGAGCGCTGCCTGGTCAAGAGTCTCTACCTCCTCTCTCATGGCGCGACATTCCTTCTCCAGGCTGCTGTGCCCTGGCCATCCCTCCTGCTGGCTTACGCGGCTGCAGATGCTCTTCCTCAGCTGTAGCAGAACCCAGCAATGTTTTACCAGATCCAGCTTCAGATCTGGCCTGGCCGAGTCTGCTAGAAACATGCAGTAGAAAATGACCGCTTCCACGTGAGCACTGAACTCGCTGTCAGAGAGTTGCACCGGGTCTGGGCGTGAGAGCAGCGCCAGCAGCCTGCTCATGTGCTGGGAGAAGGTCCCGTGTCTGTCCCGTGGCTCCTTGCTGCCCATATTACCGATGAGCAGGGACGTGAGCTCTTTGATGGTCCTCTCTGTCAGCTGGAAAGCATCGTCTGTGGAGACTCTGACTTGCCAATCCCCGGAGAGTTTAAGATCGCTGTGCTTTGCGGCGTGGAGCAAAGGAATGCACTTCTGAAGGAGCTGCAAAGTTTGGGCCAAGCTCTTCTGTCGAGGACCATCTCCGAGTTCCTCGAGGCGCTTTGCTGACAGATTGCTCAGCAGAAGCAAGGCCTCGGCAAAGGCCCGGAAAGCAGCCAGCATTCCTGGCATGTCCGCTGCATCCCGCAGCACGCTCAGGCACTCCAAAAGCCAGCTGGCAGCCTGAATTACCCTCCTCGCCCCAGCAGCATCTTCAATCTGAAGAATCTAACCGGAAGAAAACGGCAGAACAAATGGTCAGAGCGGCTGAGGCTCAAGAATCCCTGTTCACTCTTTGATCCCTTGTGCAGCCAAGATGACACCCCAGCCCTTGCAGGAAGAGCAGAGGTGCGTTTTGCTCTGCAGAGCTGCCCTAGTGAGCACACGGTGAGGAAACAGCCATTGCTCTGGCGTCCCCCAAGCCCCAGCCCCTGTCCTGGTGGAGGACAGCTCTTACCCCTCCTACAGCTGCACCCTTACCCACCGCGGCATCCCAGCCCGACCTCCCCTGCTCACCCTGGCACTGTCCCCCTCCGCCGTTACCTTCGCTGTCTCTGTTAAGACCCTCTTTGCCGACGCAGCCAGCTGCTCCCTGCGGCCAGCGCTCTCCGGCTGTACCTGGAGCTCACGGGCTGCCAGCAGCACACTCCTCCCTGCCAGGACGAGGGACTCGGCCGCAGGACGCGTCTCCTCCTTGAGCACCTCGTCACTGCACTCCTCAGCCAACCTGGAACAGAAGCTGCTGGGCTCAGCTCTTGGCCATCCCATGAGTACCAGCCGCGCCAGACATTTCCTGGGCTTGAACTGATTTTAGCTGTATTTGCAAACTCTTTCAGACCCTTTTGCAGTGGCTGCAGTTCGCTTTAAGGTGGGGTGCCTGCCCTCTACCAGGCCCTAGCTGGAGCAGCAAAACAGCCCAGTGGCCGGTGCCTAATCCGTGGGTTTGGGCTGCAGTTTACTGAAGCATTCAGTAAATTGAAGCATTTGGTCAGTTGTCTGACCGCTATTTTAAGATATGTTTAGCTTAAACGTTGCTTGTTGAGGTTTTGCTTACTTTGCCACATCCCTTCCAAGCACGTGCCCCTGCTTTGTCCCATTTCTCTTTTTCCCTTCCTAATGCTATCCCCCCCCTCCTGTTCCCACCTCTAGCAGGGTGCAGGCAGGCTCCCCCCCCCGCCAGTTTCTTTGCCATCCCTTCCTCTTCCGTCCCAGCCCCCAAACCTCCGCAGGAGACACCCACCAAGCTTACCTTCTTGCAACAGAAGCAAGTTCTTCTGTGGCTTTGGCTAATTTTTCTGCATGCTCCCCCAAATTGGGAAAAGCCTGAGAAACCCCATCTTCCCACTCGAGGGCGAGGATTAGATGGCAGAGCTGTGCAGCCATGGGGCAGAGGATCCTCTGAATAGCTTTGTTTTCTGTTAGGAGCCCGAGGTCATAGAGGTAAAAAGGCTCCATCACGTCCTGCCTGGAAAAGGGAAACAAAACCTGGGATGATTACGGATCCTTCGCAGTCTGCAAGCGTTACCATTTTTACTAGCGACCTTGGATTTGGATGGCAGCTTCTGGCTTTGAAAATGCTGTTGGCTTTAGTGTCTCACAGCCCTGCAACAAGGTCAGCAACCTGCATTTCCCCCGGCAGCGGGCTTTTGCCCCAGCTCTCCCGGTGCGGACCCCCAGCTCTGCAGCCTGGCGTTGCTCAGTGCCGAGGCGCGGCCGTGTCTCTGGGATCCCGCAGCCCCAAGTTTCCATCCGCGCGGCTCCCATCCTTCTGTGAGCCTGGGTGTTTCCTTACCGGGCCGTGGACGGTCCTGTGGACGAGTGCTGGGGACGGGGTTGCGGGCTGTTCCTGGCACCGTGACGGTGACACGGGGGTGCCCACGCCACCGCGGGGCCTGTGCACGCGCAGACAGCTCCTGGGCAGCGATACGAACCCGCGGCGGGGTTTAATTACACCTTAATTACCATAACTCGGCTCCTGTTGCAGACCGGGTGGAAGGCAAGCGCCTGCTGCTGGTGTGCATGGGGCAGCGGGGCTCGGGGGGACGTGGGGGGGTGCTGGCACCCCCCTAGGTGTCCCCCCTGCTCTTTTGAGGCCAGGGATGCTTCCAGGGCGCCTGGATGTGGGGCACGCCGGGAGCTGTAGTCCAGCCCTGAGCGGCAGCCTCAGGCTTGACCGCCCCGCCGCTAATCTGCCTAATCCAGGGCCCAGCTGTGTCTGTGCATCTTAGTCCTGGCCCTTCCAGCCCCTTAATCCTCACGCTGTGCAGGCGGCTGTGCGGCCTGGGTTGTCTCTGTGGGGGCACGTGTGCTATCGCCTTAAAAACCTGAGGGAACGAGCGGCTGGGGGGGGAGGACACCCAGAGGGGTCCCTCCTCACCCCCCGCCTGCCTTTGCTAATACACGTCCCTCGCAGGGCCTCGGCGCTTGGCCGCTAGTTCAGAAGTGAGGTCGGTGCGGATTTACAGGATAAAACAAACAAAAAAAAGAGTGATTTCTACCTTCTCCCTTTCTCCTGCGCATTCGGTCTGCATGAAGTTTGTAAGCCCTGTGCTGAGCTGCTCAGGGGAGGGACCCACCCGTGGGCTCACATAACTGGGGGGGTGGGCAGGACACGCATGCATCGGGAGGGAAACCAGGCGTGTTTTCACCCTCTTCTCCTGACTTTTTCTGTATTTTTTCCACTCGATGCAGAATATCCACCGGCAACAAGCGCCCTTCTCCGGGGAGCTTCAGCTCTACCTGCTGTGTTGAAGTAATTCCGTGGAAACTCAGATAGTAACGTAAATGATGAATTCACTTTTTCTTCCTCCTGGCCTACTCTGTGCGTGCAGCGAGTGCGAGGGCGGGTGAGTGCCTTGGCCGGGGAGGGATAAGGGTCAATCCTGACTGAGCTGGCAGCGTGCGCTGCCCGTGGGTGTCTAACCAAGGGCTGCAGCTGGACCCTGCTCCGCTTTCTCCCTATTTTAAGCGCTCCCATCCCAGCGACGGCTGATTTCTTAACCGGGATGTACACTTTCAGTTAGGTCACGAATGAATCTCCCTTTCCGAATGACTTTTGTAATTCTGAGGGCGCCGGGCGCCGCTGGGGTGACCCAGGTGCACAAGCTTCACCGTTTTGCACACACCCCACCCCCTTGTTGTGAAGGTGCAAAAGCCGATCGACTCCACCCGTGGCTGCAAGAGGGCCCCGAGAGTTTCCGGGCCTTGGCGCCGCCTTGCTGCAGGGTGCGGATCGCCCCAGAAGGGTGGAGGGAAAACCCTCGCCGGGTGCTCCTGCCTTCCCCCCCTCTGGGGCGGGCGCCGCGCGCGCAATGCGCGCAGCGTGAGCGGTGCGAGGGGGCAAACGTGAGCCCCCCGCCGCGCGCCTCGCAGCACGCGCCTTGCCTCCTGCGCCGTGCGGCGTGCGTGATGCACGCGCCCCGCCCCCTCCCCGGCACGCGCCCGCCCGCCGCCGCCCTCCCCGTGCACGCGCCCGCCGGTGCAGGAGGAGGAGGAGGAGGAGGAGGAGGAGGCGGCCCGCCGCGATGGACAGCACGGGCAAGGAGCGGGAGGCCGTGCAGCTGATGGCGGAGGCCGAGAAGCGGGTGAAGGGCTCCCACTCCTTCCTGCGGGGGCTCTTCGGGTGAGCGGGGCTGCGGGGGGCGGCGAGCGGGGGGGGGGTGGTGTGTGCAAGGGGAGGAGGGGTGCGCGAAGGGAGGGGTTGCAAAACGGGGGGGCAGGGTGTGCAAAATGGGGGACTTGCAGGGGGTGCGAAGGAGGGGTTGCAAAAAGGGGGGGGGGCTGGCAAGGTGTGTGAAGAGAGGGGTTGCAAAAAAAGGGGGTGCAGGTGTGCGAAGGGAGCCGGGGCCTGTGTGTGGGTGCCTGCGGGGGGGCATCCCCAGCTCCTGCCCCTCTGCCTGGGTGCTGTGTGTGTCGCCCCCCCCCCCCCGTGTGGGTGAGGGTCTCCCTTAGCCTCTGCAGCGGGTGGGCTCTGTTAGAGCATGGGGAGGGGTACACACATAGCAAAGCAGGGGGTGAGCCTGGCCAGCGGTGCTCCAGCAGCACACCCCTTGCCGTGCCGTGCCCCCCCCCCCCCGCAGCTGTCTGTCCGCACAGCGGTGTGATGAGCCCACCCGGCCTCTGCAGCTCAGGGCGCCTGCCTGTGCTCCCCCCAGCGTTCATCCTGCCCTCGGGGTGGGTGTCCCCAGGTCTGGCTCCAGGGCGGCCGTGCTTGCTCATCCCGGCTTTCCCCGAGTGGGGACTCGCTGCTGGTAACGCTCTCGTGGCCGCGGCATCGCCGGGGTTCGCCCTGGCGAGGGTTGCCCTCTCCCCGCGTCCTGGGGAGCACCGCGGCACCCGCGGGCGCTGCCGGGGCGAGGCTCGAAGGCCCCCGACCTCCTGGAGGCCTTTTGCGGCTCCAGGGAGGGTTTGGAGCCAGGCTCCGGGTTCTACAGATGATTTTCTGCCCGGCAAGGCTGCAGGCCCGAGCCCTTGGCTCATGGAGACCCTCTGGAGGGATGGGGCTGCCGGGGGGAGCGATACCCCCGAAAATGGCAAAGCTGCCTTTTTACTGGGTCTTTTTGCTCAAAAGTAGATATTCCTGGGGGTGCAAGAGCTGTGCCTGGGGGAGGGGTTAAAAAACGAGCAGTTTTGGCTACCTCGGTGTTAGCTTTCTTATTTATTTAAATCTTATTTTTAAGAAAAGAGCAGTTACGGAGCGATGCTCCTGTGGAGGCCTCGATGTTTCTAAACAACAGCCGGGAACCATCTAGTGCCCGCAGCCCTAAACGCAGAAGTTTTAAAAATAAATTCCTCCCATCCTCCGGCAGATTAATCTCGGGCCGGGCGCGCTCCAGGGGCATAATCCGGGTGGCGAATTGCCGAAAAACCCTTGGAGCGACCTGGCAGAGATTTCGAGAGGCAAATTTCTCATTTTCTTGGGCTAAAAATAGACGCAAGAGCAATAGCTTTTTACAACGCAAGAGAAGGTGCTGGGTGACTTCATTCTCGGCGTCCTCCTGGTACAGGGGGTGCCCGGCCAAAGGCGTTATCGACAGCCAGGCTTGTTCCTGGACACCTCCGTTAGCCTGCACGAGCGCTTTGCCTTTTTTTGTTTTGGTTTTCATTTTTTTTTGGAGACTAAAAGGCTGAAACCCGCCCCGTTCTGGACGCCTCGCAGGGTGTAGCGTTACCGTGCGCCGCCTCCTTTGGCTTCAGTTCGTGCAAAAGGCAGCTTTCAAGAGCAAGAAAGGAGCCGTCCAAAAAAAAAACCCGGCTCGTACTTAGAAGGGAAATGTGGTCGGCTGCCAGAGGAGGAAGGGAAAAAATACCAGCAATAATAGCTGCTGTCGCCTGCCGCGCTCCGGCCCTTCCTGGGCTCGGCGGCGCCCTGTGCCGCAGAGGGCAGTAACGACCCTGCCGGCGTAAGTCCGTGAAGAAATCTGCGTTTAATTAACAAAAATATTTCACTTTGCTCTCAAGATAAATTAATCGTTAATTATCCGCTTCGGGGAGCCGAGTCATGCTGCTAAACCCCGTCAGCGAGGCCTGGGCTGCGGCGCGCTCGCGCTCCCTCCCGGAGGTGGAAACCCTCCGGCGTGCCGGGGCTCGGCCTGACGAGGTGTGTTTTCGGGACGCGGAGGCCGTGCGCCCGCGGCTGTTACACAAGCACCAGGTTGTCTGGCAGCTCTTGTTGGCTTGCTTTGCGCTCCCTAACCCATGCAAGTAGCTCGTCGCCCGCTACAGTTTGCTTTTTGCAGGTGTTTTTGCTGAGTTTCTTGTGAGACTCTTGTCTTACGACAACTGGCTTGTAACAGGCCGGCAGCTCCTGCCTGGAAAGGAGGGACCCGAGAGCAGATGGGGGCTTGCTCCAGGCTCCAAACTCTTCAGGAACGGGCCAAAACCCTAAGTTGCCATTGCAGGGGTGGGTTTCCCGCCGCTCTCCTGTCCCTGCTTTATGCAAAGAAAAACCCTCCCTCTCCTTTCTGGCGAGGGCTCGGTTATTTGGCGCCTGCCGGCTCCGCCTGCTCCCTGTTCACAGCGGGGTTGGGGGGATGCTGTTAGGCGCTAACCCAACGTCCCCCACCTCCACAGTGGAGCTGGCACCCCCTGGGAGAGGGTCTGGCGGGGGCTGCCGGTCCCCCGAATCCAGCTTTCCCCTCTCTGAGCAGCATGATGCTCCCCCTGCTTTTTAAAATCAGGGTGACATCGCCCGAGCACACGGCGCCGCGGCACCCCAAGCCCTGTTTCAGCTCTCGGCCCCCGTTTCGGGGGCAGCGTTTCGTTCCGGCGCGGCATCAGGGGCGCTCTCGCTGCGTTTCAGGGGCAACACCAGGGTGGAGGAAGCCTGCGAAATGTACACCCGGGCTGCCAACATGTTCAAGATCGCCAAAAACTGGAGCGGTGAGTACAGCCCCCGCTGTCAGGGGTGGGGGGCTGACGCTGGGGTGACCCGCGAGTCAACAAGCATCTTCCTGCGAATTATCGCAGTGGAGTTTTACATCCCAGCGTGTTTCCATGGGGATGGTCCCTATGGCGATGCAATCCCTCTGCTCTGCCCGGCCCTGCGATGATTTAAATATTGGGAGGGTGGGCAAAGGGGGGGGTGACCTGACTGTTCTGGTGTTAAATGAGCCGGGGTGCAGTTTACTGTCTAAAATGAAAGCTCGTAATTCTGCAGGGAAGCCTGCTAAAGGGGCGCTGCCCTGGGTTGGCTCTTCAGCAAGGAAATACCTTGGGCTGGGACATCAAATCCAGTGGATTTCGAGGTCCAAGGGATCCCCCTTGCTGGCCCAGTAGGTGCTGGGCGCAGCCGGTGGCGAGGATGAGGATGCGGGTGGGGTGCTCCTGCTGCGCCCCGTGGGGACGGGCTCAGCCCCCTGCCGACGAGCGGTACCTGGCCACGCGCGGCTCGAGGTTGCTCCATCTCTCGTCCTCTCTGGGTCCTGGGAAGCGACGCGTGCTTTGCGGCCATCCCGCTCCTTGCCGGGCCGGAGGGGTCCATGGGGTCCGTGTGCGCTTCTCTCCCAGCCGCAGGAAACGCGTTTTGCCAGGCGGCCAAGCTGCACATGCAGCTGCAGAGCAAACACGACTCGGCCACCAGCTTCGTGGACGCCGGGAACGCCTACAAAAAAGCAGACCCGCAAGGTAAGGGGGGCGAAAACGGGATTGCTTCTTGCGAAGCCGCGTAGCGGCACAGGAGGTGGCACGCCGAGGCACCGGCTCCCCGGGGCTGCCGATCCTCGCTGCGGACTACTTGAAAGCCAAAAGAAGCAGCTAACTCAGGGCTGATACTACTGTTTCGTAATTAAAACACCCAAATTTCCTAGAAAACGGCAGCCTCTGCGTGTTTACGAGATTGGCGTTTTGAGTTTTGCTCCGTTTGAGGATGCAGCGTGACAGACCTGGGGTACGAGTCGTTTGTATCTCGCCCAGCCAAATTTTTGCCTGTTGCCTCTCAGCGCCAGAGTCCTCGTGCGGGCGAACCGGCAGGCTGTCGGTGGCACGGGGGTGTTCGGGCTGGATGAATCGGGGTTAGATCTGCAGGTGCAAAAATGCGAGGGACGTTACATCAATAGGCCTCAGGGGTTGAAAACGCCACGTCTGTTGTTCCAGGCATATGCACATATGTGTGCGAGTAGATATTTATTGAGGAATCTCGTTTCTGGTCTCATGAGATGTTACCAAGATCTGGTTTTTGGAGGAGGGGGAGGTTTTGGGCTGGGAAGCCTGACGTGCTGGCTGACTCTGTTGTTTTTCCTGAACACTCATGCTGCAGAGGCCATCAACTGCTTAAATGCAGCTATCGATATCTACACCGACATGGTAAGAAGCTGCGCTGGCAGCTCGTGGACGATGTGATCGTGATGCAGCTCGGTAAACGCTGTGTGCGCTGGGCGGAGGGGGAGCCCCCGTCTCACGCGCAACCTCCGCCTTCTCTAGGGACGATTCACCATCGCTGCCAAGCACCACATCACCATCGCGGAGATCTACGAGGCCGAGCTGGTAGACATTGAGAAGGTAAGGATGCCGAGCGCTGCGTCGCAGGTGCGGCGGCTGCATTTCCCTCCCCGGCCAGAGCAGCGCCGAGCTCAGGGCGGCCGATAAAACCCGGCTCCTGTCTGGCACCAGGCTTTGTTATGTAGGTGCAAAACACCCGTGACTTAAAAGTTAGCGTTAACGGGGTGAGCGCTGATTTTCCCAGCGCAGGTCTCTCGCGGGGCAATCCTGACTCTTGCGTGTGCCCCACTGCTGAGCATCAAACGCCCAGGTGAGAAACCTTCTGGGCTGAGGTGGTGTTTCACGTCTGAAAAGCACCTTGGAAAAGTTGTGGGGGCCAGTTTTATAGCGGTTTTTTTCCCCCCCCTGATGCACCCAAAGGAAGCTGCTGTTACTTGTAGTTCACACTTCACTACTGACCACCTCGTTCCCACAGCCGAGGTCCCTGAGCAGGAATCCTGCAGCAGCTCAGCTGGGCCGCAAATCTCCTGCTTGAAGTTTGCAGGACAAAAATTGACGGTTTCTAGATACTATTTTCTAGATAATCATTTGCTTCCTCAGCTCCACTTCACTAGATCCTGTCTATATTAATGACTTTGGTGTTGCCTCTCCGCATACAGCCCCACTTAAATCAAGCCCTGCTCTGTCAGGGCTGTTCTGTTACATGATTTATTCTATCGTGGCAAAGCTGGGGGAGCCTTGTGGCGCTGCGATGGTAACTGTAGTCCTTACCTCAAGTAGTGCCACCTGCATTAAGCCCGCACTGGAGCTCGGGGCTCGTAACAAGCTCGTGGTCACGTTGCCAAGGGCAGCCCGGTGTTCTGAGTGCGCGGGGGCTGCGCGGCCGCGCCTCGCTTCAGCAGAAGCGCCGTGCCGCCGCTCCCTCGGCGCGTGGGACGCAAGGGCTTTCGTGAGCGTGGTGCCTGCGCGCTGGCCTGGCCAAAACTCGCACCTCGGAAGCGGGGTTCAAGCGCGATGTTTCTGTCCCCAGGCGATCGCACACTACGAGCAGGCCGCAGACTATTACAAAGGAGAGGAGTCCAACAGGCAAGTGGTCTTCGTAAGAGTCGCAGCAGGGAAGAGCTGGAGACGGGGATTTGTCCTAGATGGCCCGCGTGCTTGCGCACCGCGCCTGCCAGCCGCTTGGAAACGCCCGCTAAAGAGCCCTGCTTAGGTTTCTGGTTAAGGTTCTCACCCTGCACGCAGCCTTGTCTGGCTCGGGCTGCCCTTCTGAGCGCAGAGGAAGCGCGGAGGGATTGGACGGTCTCTGATACCAGGTCTGTGCCGAGCTGAGGGTCTTTGTGCCTTTCTGTGTTCTAATTTCAGCTGTGAGAAAGAAAATTCCCCTAATTTGCAGCTTTTGGGCCCCGCTTTTATATCCCCTAAGTCGCCCAGGTAGTGCTTTGGAGGTACCGGGGTGTGGAGTTTTGTTATTTCCCCCCAGGACACAATCACTCACTTTAATGCTGTAATTGATTGTAGCTCGGCCAACAAGTGTCTGCTGAAGGTGGCCGCCTACGCGGCGCAGCTGGAGCAGTACCAGAAGGCGATAGAAATCTATGAGCAGGTGAGGACGCGCCCCTGGGCGGCGGGGCTGGGGCGGCCCGGCGTGGTGGCCACCGCGTCCCTCGGCGGCTGCGCTCCTGTCCCTCGCGCTGGCGTTGGCAGTCGCGGCGGCGGGGGCGCGGTGGTTTTCTGCTGTAGGACCGAGTTACCCGCAGGTGTATTTTTAAGGACTCTCCGACACGTGGGACGTTGGAGGTGTGCTCTGGGGTGAAAGGTCTTGTTTCAGTGGTGCTGCAGATCGGATGTGAATTAGAGAAAATCCTGAGCCGAAAATTTCTTGAAAATGAAAAGGGGGTCAGTGTGGTGGTCTCCCAGAATTGCTGTGGCCTAGAAGCTCCTAATCATACTGATTTTGGGGCTGATTATGCCTTTACAAGACACGGTTTGCTCCTCTGCCTGTAAGAGTTGCTTTAACTTAGGAAAGGCTTTTTTTTTTTCCCATGACCATTTTTTTGATGGTTGGACTTGATGATCCTAGAGGTCTTTTCCAACCTCAATAATTCTCTGATTCTATGAACTCTGTTGTTTCTAGTGGAAGGCAGGGGGAAGCAGCAGGAAGGAAGTCTACAATTCAACTTCTGATCGTATTTACAAATACGTTTGGCAGAAAATTTCCCCCCAGATTTGTAAACTCGATCGCTCTGCCTTTGTACCAGGGATTTACCTGGGAACACTTGCAGCGCTGCTTTTGTACCTGCGGAGGGTTGATGCTGGAGCGGCTTTTCTCCGAGCCGACTTGCCTTCCCCGCCCCCGCGGGTGGGACGGGACGTGCTGGGGCGGCGGTGGGTACCCCGAGCTGGGGCAGTGGCTCCCCGGCAGGACGGGCTGCGCGCTCGCAGCTGCCTGCGGGTTTCTGACCTCACTTGGGAGTAGTTAAAAATCTGTCCGGCTTCCCAGCGGCTTTTTGTACGGATGCTGGCGTTTACTTCCATGGTCTTTATTCGCGTTATGGCGCAGCGTGTAATTCCAAGCAGCTGCCCTGTTTTGAATTCAGTTCTTAATGATGTGTTCTTCTTTCCCAACTCTAATAATGTCTTTTTGTGCCTAGGTCGGAACAAACACGATGGATAATCCTTTGCTCAAGTATAGTGCGAAAGAGTATTTCTTCAAAGCCGCTCTGTGCCACTTCATCGTGGATGAGCTGAACGCCAAGGTCAGTGGGCTCGGAGCCGTTATCCCAAACTTCCTCATCCCGCTTATCCAGCTTTTCCCGGCTGAGGCGCGTCCTTGCGCGCGCAGGGGTTCGCGTGGCCGTTGCACGGGCTGAAGCGTGAAGCGCCGCAGTGTGGACTTGGACTCGCTGTGACTAGTTTCCTAGGCTCTTTGTGTGGTTTTTAGGCCTGGAAGGCAAAGACAAATAAAAAAGCAAGTAGTTTTGTGTGAAACGAGCGTAAGGGTCGCCTTCTCTCTTTCAGCTTGCGCTTGAGAAATACGAAGAAATGTTCCCAGCGTTCACAGACTCACGGGAGTGCAAGCTCTTGAAAGTGAGTAAAGCCAGCGTTAAGATAATAGTCACGCTTGAAAACGCATACTGCCCTTTACGGAGGTTGGGTCGTGTAGCCGAACGTTTTAGAGGACCTCAGACTCGCGTGGCACCGGCTCACGCCACGCTTGTGGCAGCAGCTGCAGCAGAAGGATGGTTACTCTAACTTGAGACAAAACCCCCAAGCGGTTTCTGTGTTCGTGGCGGGTGGGCCGAGCAGCTCGCGAAGGTGCTGCTGCAGGACACGTGGGTGCCGAGGGCCCCCTCCCCCGGGGACGAGACGGCCGTGCACCCGCCCTGGGGAACACGCCGTAACCAAGTATTTCCTGATCTTTAACGCTCTTCTAGAAACTGCTGGAAGCCCACGAGGAGCAAAACTGCGAGGCATACACCGAGGCGGTGAGTAGTCACGGCTTTGCTCGTGGATGGCGGGTTGTTCCTTTTCCATCTGTTTTCTGGGGCGTGTGGGACACCGGGCACTTCGCTGCGTAACCGTCCTGCCGCGAAGCAACCTGTGTTAGCAGAGCTGCTGCCAGGCTGCGCGTTAGCAAGGCCCAGGCTCAATACTTGAAAATTACTATTTTATCATCAAGAGTTAAGTAAAGGACCTGCCTTGGCTTTGCTCCAGCCCCTTTCCGTGTTTGTTTGACAGTGCCTTAAGGTGCTCTGTGTGGTTTTGGATAGATAAAATATAAAATATCTATTTTTTTTTTCTCTGGGAAGACTGGAAGTCTTCAAAGCCCACACGTCGTGAGCTGCAGGGTGCTGCTTTTGCATCAGTCTCGTTTGCTTTCTAATAACTTAAACTGTTGGGGTTTTTTTTGTCTCTGATAGGTTAAAGAATTCGATTCGATATCGCGGTTGGATCAGTGGCTTACGACCATGTTGCTTCGCATCAAGAAGTCGATCCAAGGAGAAGGGGACGGGGACCTGAAGTGAATCGTTCGTGGTATTTGTGGCATGCAGCCTCAGCAATCTGTTCGTGTGTTACAGCCAAGGACCGCTATGGGATACGTGATAAAATACCTAGCTTTATTTTGTTGCTTACAAATCCAATGACTTGTGTTTCTTTACTATCCTGCTTTTTGTCGTGACAGTGTGGGTAGGTGAGGAGCCACGCTCCGGGTAGCGCTGGCAGAGCTTTCGAAGGGGAAAGAGGCACTTCTGGCCGAAATCCTCTCGGTTTTGTTAGCCGTGAACCCAAAGTCTGCCCTCGCGACTGCTGTTTTTCCCTACTGTTCTGTCTTAAGGCTCAGTACCATTGACTCCAGCATGTAAATACTTTGTCCGCGCCAGTGCAGTACAAATAATTGCTTCTGATCTGTTGCTGTATTGTTACCGCTTCCCGTTTCTGAACGGACGTCTGTCAGGCACACTTGGACCCGGGTGTTTTGGGTTTTTTGGTTTTTTTTTTTTTAAACTATTTCAGCTTTTTTTTAACGGTGCTAGTGAAAGGCTTTGTGACCCTTCCCTGCAGTATGCATGCGTGCGCGACCGTCCTGTGTGTGCACGGATAAATAGGTAACGGCCCAGCGCTGGAAGCGTCACCCGCTAGGGGACAGGTCTGCTTAGATTGGTGTCAGCCCTCCGGACAGTCGTGGCGAGTAGAACTAGTTAACAGTGTATTTTGTATTTCAGATCTAAATATAAAATGTGAGGTTCTTCTATATTTTCTTGGATCTATTTTTCCACTTTATTTTGTGGCGCATCCCCATCCCTCCTACCCCGGGATGACTTGACCCGAGTAATAATCTATTTTTCTAACTTTTCATTTACGTGAACTCCTGCTGCTGGCTCTGCTACAGGTCTTTTGTGTGCGCCGGGCAGCGGCCGTTAGTTTCCAACCTCTTTGCTGTTGGTGAAGCTGCCTCGTTCTTGTGACGTGCAAAGGTGGCGACCGAGACTCGCTCTCTTGGCTTTAGGGGTCTGGGTGACAGGCGGCTCGAGCTTGCTTTGAAAAAGCATAGACACGTTTAAAAAATTCCTGCGGTAACTTTTAAGAAACGTGTTTTAAAATGCCTGCCACCGAGGCCGCGCGTGCGACGCGCTCCTTAACTAGAGGTGATCAAACTGTTACTTCATGTGCGTATATATTAAGATGTCACGCGGTATTTCTCTGTGATTAAGTGATTTTCAGCTGCGCTCCTCACACATAAAGAATGAAAAAGTAATTAATTGCTTCACTCGGCACAACTGCGGCGTACGTGGGCCCTCTCCCGTGGCCGGAGCAGGAACGGCGGGCGCTGCCGCCCGGCTGCACTCTGGCCCTTGTTTCTCTTGGTGAAGCGATTGTCTCTGCTCATGTTCTGGCAGGAAAAATGGCTTTCGAACTTCTCTTCAGTTTGTTTTTCACCTAGATATTTCTGGGAGTAGAGCGCGGTTTGGCTTAGTGGTCTAAGGGGTTTAGTTCTGTCAAAGTGGTACTTTATCCCTACCACTGACTTACGAAAACCAAAAACTGCTCCTGATACACACCGAACTAGTATTTTTTGTTTTCTCCTCCTGACTGAGCTCACTGGTCACTCATTTTCTGTAGACTATTCTATTGGCAGAAAAGACCCATGAGCTGTGCAGAACTGGCACCGTGAGTGTATTAAAAAGCCTGGATGAGTGAGGCTCGTTCTTCCAAACAACTTCACTTTCTTCACTTCTTAATGTGTTTTTAAGGCTACTGCTCGTGACAAACCCATCATTTTAACTTAGACTGTGCGTCACCTACGTCTTCCCACAAACTTAGCAAAGACAGACCTTCCACCCCGTTTAGCGCGTGGTCCTGGTCTGTCTCCACCCCAGACGGGAGCCCACCAGAACCAGAGACCGACTGCTGTTTTCCGAGGGCGTCCCCTTCCTGTACCAGTGTCCTTCGCGGGCTTGCGCCGCCTCCGCTGGGCAGAGAAAACGCTGGGCTTAGGATGCAGAGGTGGTAGGGAGGTCATCTTGTCGCTAAAGCTGGCTTAGCTGCAGCTTTGCTCTCAGTTTGGACAAGAGGGCCCAAAGATGTAACTGCTGCTGAGCTTACCTGCATTAAAAGGATGGGGTTAGAACCATTTTTAATTCACCTGTTCCCTTAGCGAGCGAAGACCCATCGTACTGACAGGTTTGTCTTGACTTGCAGCCAAGCCCGTCGGTGTGAGGGGTGCTGAGGCAGAAGCCATGAGGTTTACTTCTCCTAGCGTCACACGCGACCGAGGCGAGCAGCTTGCGCCTTGTTTTGTTCTCTGCTCCAGCTGTCAGTGTTATGCGCAGTTGTGGTAAGATGTACGTGGAGCAGAAAACCGTACCCGTGGGGTTGTGCGGTCTCTTACTCCAGAGCGCAGTAACACCATTCAAATACAAGCATAGTTCTGTACCAGTAGGCTGCAGCATGTCCTCCAGTGTATCAGTGGTAAATTGTGACGGTTTTAAAATGACAATCTGCCACTCTGCTGTATTCCCACCCCCCCCAGTTCACAACTCTGTACTCTGAAAACTTATTAATGAAATGGCCTTAGCAAGAATATAATGTTTTGTGTGAATCTGTACATTAATAAAGTGAAAATAATGAAATGTAAGTAGTGATAAACGTTCTTTCCTGGGAAATACAAAAGGCAGGCTCGAGCTAGAGCCTGACTTAAAGCCCAAGGGTGTGATGACAAAAGCACAGCGCTTCCTTTCAGTTAGTTTGGTGACCTGTTAAGGGGCAGCCCCAGGGTGAACGCTCGCACAGGAAAGCACTGGCTGATCATTTTACAGCGACTGTCACACCCCTTAATTGCCTGTTGTTCAACGCGTCAGGTGTAGGAAGCTGGAACGCCCCGAAGCAGCACGCTTCCCAGCGCCTAGCTAAAGGTGAGCTCCAAGAAGCCGACCCCGACTCGTGGAAAGGGAAGGTCCAGCCCTGGCTTTCCCAGCGCTGTATTGTCACTCTGGCAGCAGGGCCCAAGGAGGAAGAGTGGCACCCGCCAGCTTCGGCCCCGCAGCAGCACCGAGTTGGGGCTTGCCTCAGTCTTAGTGCAACCACAGTGCTGGGGGGGGTCTGTGCGATAGGCGGAGGGTACAGGAACATTCACCAGAAGGGTCAGGCTTAAGATTTCAGTATTTTAATAAGAACAGTTCATACGAGTAACTCACTTCCGTACATTCATGGAGTACAAAAGGTTCCCTGGCTACAGGTACTAATGCTCAGACTTTAAATATATCTACAAGTGCTTTACATTGGTCATTGGGAATATTAGGCTTCAACAGGAACGTCGTGCTTGAATAAATATTTCAAATATAACCTCTTGGAAGTGTTCTCTTTAAAAAAATTCCCTTTCTATAGATTAAGTTATGATTCCATGGTAACACATCAGGCACCCCTTTAAGGTTCAAAAATAGCTCTGTGCCACGGTTTGGCTGTCTTTATTGCTTTGCCAACCCCTAAGCCTTAGAACTGGCCCTAACAAGGCTTGATTGTGCTTACCTTCACGCTACTGCAATCTTTTTTTCAGAAAGTTTTTCTCACAGCTTCAGCTGAGAAAGTTTCTGTGGAAATACTACGTTAATATGAAAATAAAGAGCAACAGGAAAATGAATTAGAAAAGCTCCACATTTTTACATGGTGGCACTGGGAATCTGGTCCTGAGTTTGAAGCACTAACCATACCAGCAAGTTGCTGTTGATTCAACGCTGTTCCCGAAACCGAGTCACCCCCGTCGGCTGTTTCTCTGTCAGCGCCAGCTACTTCCCTGCGCGGCAAACATCCCAAATCCTCCCAGGCACTCCAGTGAGGTTAATGTGAGGTCAGCCACAGGAACTTTCTCATCCAGTTCAGCTTCAGTGTTAGCAAAGGTGCCCAAGCTTCTGGGAACACAGAAATTGCTGACCCTGGACAGAAACCCTCTCGGCTTTCCCAGCTACTGGCCGGGACTGGGGCAAACAAGGGGCTGGTCTCCCTGGGAAGGGGAGGAGACACTAAGGAAGGCGCTGTCTCTCTGGGTAAGAAACGCCCAAATAGAAGGGTGATTCTCAGAGCGGTGGGTGGTGCTGGGATCCAACCCCAGCGGGCATCGGAGCGTGGGCTGAACGCAAGTCACACTTGGGACCCTGAGTCCCTCTGCTCGTCACCTTTCCTTATTTAAAACAAACAACAAAAGGCGCGGTGCCAGGGTTATTCCACTACAATCAGGAAAAGCCTTTGAACTCTATGTTCGTTCATCACTTAAGGCCTCACTGGGGACCGTTAAACAGACACAAGTTTAAACCTGCCGTTCAGGTTCCAACAGAGCCTTACAGGCAAAGTATTCGCGATCTGGGAAATAAAGGTCTAGATACCTCAAATAGCCCAGTATATTTTTCACTTATTTGCATCTTTGTATCCCATTAGTCCTACGAACCCTGCCTGCCTGCCTCCCGTTTGTAACTGAATTTACCCCTGGAGACTCTAGCACTGGTGGGAATTAGCTGTAGCAGCTCGACAGCAAAACAGTAATTACCTTTTCCCACCGGAGTACTGATGTAAAAGTAGGTCTGCAGTTCTGAGCAACAGCGACGCTGAAGTGACTGTGGAGAAAAGCATTGCTGACCTATCTGAACCAGCAGAAAACAGCCTAGCTACAAGTGACCAGGACAGCGCCGATAAGCTCGCTTTCTACCCTAGCTAGATGTTTTTACAGGAGATGCTTTGGTCTCTTAATTGCCAAGTTATGTGTCGGCTGGAGTGTTAGAAGACAAAGACTGACCGAATGCAGGTGTCAAACTGCACCAGGTTTCACTGAAACGTGGAAATACTGCCACGGCCTGTACAGATGCAGCACTTGGCTCCCACTTCCCTGTTTTGCAACTAGAGAATCAAAACTCCTGGAATGAAACTCTGCATCTTCCCAAAGCCTGCTCCCACTCGTATTCCCGAGGAGCGAGCTGGCTCACTGCTTGGATCTCTGGCAAAAGCAGAGATAAACCAACATTTCCTGGAAAAGCGACTGAGCAAAACTTATTTTATCTATGAATTTCCACTGGGGAAAACGCAATTCACTAAGCTACGAGGCTGAGAAACACAACGTCGTTTCTCTTGATTGTACGTGTGTCATCAAATCAACTGGAAATCACACTCGCACCTTCGTTATAACCTAGCTGAGTACAGGTGCTCGCTCTCACTGCAGGCCGGCTAGAGCAAACAAGCTGAATGACACCCTTTTAATTGTAGAGAACAAACGTCCCGGGACTCCTGCCTCCTCTGCCCCCACCCTGCTGTGGTGTCACCCTGCCCTACCTTGGGGAGATGGAGGTGGATAATGAATTGTTTGAGGAAATTCTGGAAATCCAGTGCATGCCTTTCACCTCTAGCCCTGCTTCCTTGCAATAGCTTCCCCTGGTTCCCTCAGCAGGTTACTGGCAAAGTCAAAGGACTATACAAAGGGTGCAGCTTAAACTGGAGTCACAAATACCCCATTACTCCATATTCACCAGAGCGTGAAGCTGTGGCTGAATAGAGTCTGTCTGTGTATGTAGCACTGTCAGCTCACTCAGAGTGGTGGCTATAAGGGCTTCCTGGGGTCCTGGAGTCCCGTCCGACTTACAGTCTGTTCCCGTGGCAGAACCGTTGTCGTGCAGCGCAGTCACGCTCCCCGGGACAGCGGTCAAGCTTTGATAGTGGCCGTTTTCAGAGAAAGACAGCAGCTTCTCTGGTATTTTAGGTGACACATCATATTCTTCGTCAGGAAGCTCCGTTTTGTGACCTTCGTCATTCTTAGATGCTCCTTCAACAATGACAAGGAAGGACTTCCAGGGGGTGTTTTTATCGTGTATCTGAAAAGAAAATAACCAAAAACCAGAAGGTTGAACAGGCAACTGTCCAGGAGGCACAAGCGTGGACCCAGCTCACGCCTGACTCTGGTAGAACAGGCCTCTCTCTTCATCCCGCACAACTGCCCCAGAACTAGGTCGGAAGGCTGCAGGGCTACGAGGCAGCGGGATGACAGGCTCTTACCGAAGTGTGCCGGCGGAGGGTGGACTTGTCCGTGAAAGTTCGGCCGCAGGCGTTGCACATGAAGGGCTTCTCGCCGGTGTGTATTCGGTGGTGACGCTGCAGCGCGTTCAGCTGCGTGAACTGCTTACCACACTGGTCACAGCAGTAGGGTCGCTCACCTGAAAGCCGAGCACAGTGTTAAAGCGGCGGTGTTACGCATGCTGCTCGCTGGGGAGCCTCACGTAACCCCTGTGCTTCATGACACGATAAGGCACACACAAATATCTTCAGAAAAAAACCCAAGATGTTTTCAGAATTCTCACAGTTGGGTAAATTTTGGCACATCTGGAGGAAGCAGGTGCTTACAGGGTAAGGGCTAGGCCCATAGCCTGCATAAATCTGTGCAACCACTGAAGCCTCCACATTTTTTACACATATTTTCCATCAGCAACTGAAGTCCTGTCCCAGAATACCAGTTTTCCTGTGTACAAGGTACGTTCCGTGAGCGTGAACAGCAGAGCTGCCCATAACCACTACCCATAATCAGGATGCCCCCTGCTCCTCCCGCAGTAACACCTCGCCAGGCACACGGATTCAGGAAGAAGGAGCGAGGCACGGCAGTCAAACAAGAATTTTGTTAACAGAGAATATTGACAAGGATGCTTGGCGCTGGGTAAGAAATAGTGGGATTTACTACACGGTGGAAGTAACGTGAGTATTTGCAACCCGCTGTATTGCTGAATAACGTGGACTTTGAGAGAGCGGGTAAGAAAACTTAAGAGAGAAAGCCTGTCTATGATTCCATGGGAGGGATGAGATTTAGAGCTAGCCCTGGGGAGAAACCAGAGGCTGCGGCCCCTCTAAAGAGGCAGGGTAAGAGAACGTAAAAAGAGAGAAACGCTAAGGTTGCAAAGAGTGAGAGTGACCATTCTCTTGTCTTTCCACGCTGACACAAAGCCTACGTGACACCGACAGCACCACTTGAAAGTCAGTGCTACTGTACCTGTGGTCACTGCTTTCTGCTCAAAAGAACCCCAGAGGAACAGGTGGGAATAAAACAGACACTGAAGAGAAAATCCAAGCAGGAGAGAACGCAAACATGCAAGGTGAGCCATCAGCACTCCGCAGGGCTTTGCTCAGAGCTAAAACAGACATAGCTCTTTGGTCACTAACAACCCTGGCAGCATGATGAACAGCATCTGCATAGCTCTTGGGAGTATTTCAGAGAACCGCTGTAACTCGGTAAGGAGCACAGGGAGTACTACTAGGAGCAGGGAAGTGGATGAAAGAACATGCTGCATCGAGAGTCAAAACGCGCATGCAGGGTAGGAATTAGAAGTATTGGGAAATCAGAGCTGAGAAGGTCCCTGTCTGAATTACGCAGCTGGGAGGCCTACGTCTTTAAGTCATGGTGGTTTGTTCCAAACGAAGAGAGCACCTCCTACCTGTGTGAACTTTTATGTGCTGGTAAAGCGAGTTCCTCTGTGCAAACGTTCTGAAGCAAACTTCGCATTTGAACGGTTTGGATCCGGTATGGATTCGATTATGGTGTTTCAAGTACTCCTTAGAGGCAAAGCTCTTCCCGCATGTTTCACACATGAAAGGCCTTTCCCCTACGGCAAGGGTGAAAAGGAGAATTAAACCAACGTAGCATCTGAGAATGCTCTTAAATAAAAAAACTGAGCGCTGTTAGTCAGACCCACACACCAGCCTCACGGAGGGTCTGAACGGACCACAGTGACAGCAGAGACCTCCGCGTAAGGCACAGAGCTTTCCTGGGAGAAACCTGCACGAGCCTCTCTGAGCGCAAGGGCAGCCACACCTATCGGACAGCACACTAACAGCTCTGCGCAGCAGACGAAAAGCCCAGGGAGATCTGCAGCTACCAGTCCTCTCGCCATCTTTGGAGCATTCTGGCTTACTCTCATCATAAACACAACGCTGCATGCCTCTGATGAAAGGCCCCCACCTGTAAGCAGCCAATTTTGGTTATACGTGTCTCGAAAAGCGTTCTTGGAATTATATTCCATTGTAATTTAATGTTTTCTATCTACATTGAGTTACAAGTTACTGGCAGAAGGCAGACTGTTTTAAGACAGATCAAGGCGAGATGCGTGTAAGGACTGCACACAACTCACGGGCGGTACGAAGGGCTGATCCAAAACACCAATTTACACCACAAAGGATACCTGGGAGGAGGACACGTGCTTTTTAAAAGATCAGAATAAGTCAAGAGAGCTGTTTTATATTCCTCAGGCTAACTGTTCCAGACTTATGGGAACTCCTTTTCTCTTTAATCAGCAACAACTTCTCACTCTGCTGTCTGCCTATCCACCTATAGGAACCTTTCTTGGTAAGATCGTGTCTAGGGATGAGAATATCTCATTTTATATTAAAAACAGCAGCAACAAAGCACTTTCTGAATGAAAACAAGATCTCCCAGGTTCACAGCAGGCCTCCTCCTATACACAGTGCATTGCAGAAGAAAGCCTTACCTGTGTGACATCGCTTGTGATATATAAGCATGTGATTCTGAGTGAACCTGGCGCCACACTCATCACAGACAAAAGGTTTTTCACCAGTATGGATTCTGAAACGAGAAAGCAACATTAAAGCACCGAGGTATACCCCTTTCCTTTGCAGCACAACACGAGTTGTCTTTACTTTGTGGCTGCTCGCTGGAGAGCGACTGTACGCCTGCGCAGGATTTTAGTGTATTTTATAAACACCTTCAGCTGGGCCGGTTTCTGCAGCGCTGCTGCTATTGCTCGATCATGCTCATGCTGCCACGAGCAAGGCCCAGGTCAAGAAATTTCTTCAGGGTAAAACCAAATTTTTAAAGGTAAAAGTTGCATAAAGTTTAGAAAACTTGCCACCCAGATAGACAGGCTGAAAGGAAAACGTCACCACCATTTAGGATCTGAAGTACAGCAGGTATCTTTATGTTGCTGACGCTATCAATAAAATATTCCACACAGAACCTGAGTTTTGTGTTCCCTGGCACACTGCTCTTTGCGAGGCCATCGAGCCGAGTCACTGGCTACCCTGGAACAAGTGGCAGGGAAAGAGCAGAATAAAAAGCTGCCACTGTTACACAGTCAGTTTTCTTGCTGCTGCCCCAAGCCTGTGGTACCATCTCCCCAGGAAGGCTGCGTGCACATGAAAGGCAGTTTACAGAATCGCTGCCTCTGCCAGTTTACTCTAGATTAAATTTTTGAGCCCATGTACACTTCAGGACTCTTTTGAATAGTATTGCAACAACACGGCCAACGGAGGCCAGTTTTTGTGGTGATATACGTCAGCAGGAAGAGCACGGATGTAAGAATATATACAACAAGATGAGACATTCTCACCACAGACTGTCACGATACACAAGTTAGGACAACACTGAGTTTCCAGCATTCAACAAGGTTATTGAATAGTCATAGCGGGACACAATGGAGAGAAACTCCGCTAATGCCAAACCCTCATTTTTTAAGCAGCACAAAGCAGTTACTTGCAGTTAGGAAAGGACACATGACGAGACAGAGATGCCACACAGCTGCATCAGCAATGTCACAGGAGCACTCTAGCAAAAGTGATGCTTCTGGATGTGCTTTCTACCACTGGGAGCAAACCCGCTGGCTTCAAAAGGGGCAGTACAAAGCAAGCAGCGGTTCATGAACCCTTCCACCTTGGAGGAAACGCCACCTAGGAATACGCTGACGCTGCTGCCTTCTCTTTTTGGATCCAAGTAGTAGCACTTCGGGATATTTCTTCCATACCTCCCTCATCACGCTTACTCCCTGGCAATAATCTGAATTTTGGTTGTGGATGACTGCTTTGGTAGACTGATAAAAGCAGGCTAAAGCACTGAATAGTGACAATTTTTGCCTTGATTTAAAAAAAAGTCTCCCCTGTGAACTTTCAAGACAGTGGGTTTGCACCTCCACCTTCGAGTCTTGCTGCAATATAAGTGCTACAACTGATTCCATCAGCTCCGTGTGGGTGCCCTCGGTGCTTCACTCACCTCCAGACAGTGACGTGTCAGCCTGTTTCTAGTCACACACCAGTTGTTTCTATGCTTAGCACCCAAATCTGGTGTTCTTGAATTTAATACACAGCCAAATCTTTTAGGAATATTTTCGTCCTTACCACATAACTTTTCTATCTAATATAAAGAGGCATCAAATTAGCTGAAATAATTACACACCTAATCCTACATATAATTTGGTGCGGGGGCTGCTTTTCTCATGTGAAACATCCCATTGACTCTTAATAGGTCTACTCCCATGAGAAAAGTTAACTGTGCGCTTCAGCAGTGGCAGGCCTCAGCCCATGCACCTCTACTTTGGCTCAGAGAAAACTACAGCAACTCCCTTAACCTGAAATGTGGGGGGGGGGGTGGGAAAAGCAAGCTATGAAAAAAGGAAATATGGAAACTTTCCAGTCCCTTTTTACATCCCCACTTCACTTGAAGGCTCAAGGTGTGCTCCAGGGGATTCTGCTTCTCCCCCCAGAATCTAACAAGGCCAGTTAAGTCTGTTCATACCTCATGTGTGTTTTAAGTGCAGAAGGCTGAGAAAATTTAGCCTCACACTCTGTGCACCCATAAGGCTTGTCGCCTGTATGCGTCCTTTCATGGAGCCTCAAGGCAGTTTTGGAGCTCAACCCCTTTCCACACTGTTGGCACTGATGACGCTCCCCACCACCCTCATGAACCTGGAGAATGTGCCTCTTGACGTCCTTCTTCCGCTTGAACTTCTTACCGCAGAGCTCACAAGGGAAGTGGCGCTCACTGCTGTGGACATGGCGCTGATGGCTTTTTAGGTTGCACCGGTTGGCAAAGGTCTGACTGCAGGTTTCGCACCGATAAATTATTTCGGCTGCAATGCCGTGGCTGTGCTTTATGTGCTTGAGGAAACTTTTCTCGTACAGGAATTCCTTCTCGCACGTGCTGCACTTGAAGTTACTGCCTCGTTTCTTTTTATCCTCTTCAGATTTTTTTAGGTTTTCTTCCGATTCAAAGTTGCCATCGCATTCTTCGCTTTCAGGTTTGACGTTGTTCTCTGCTTGCTCCTCCTCTCTCTCCGTATCACACATATCCTGATCTTGAGGATATTTGCTTTCTTCAACAGCAGCCTCTGCGTTCTTCTGCTGCTCTCTTAGCCGCCTCGTGTATTTCTTCTTCGGGATTTCCACAAATACTTTCCTCCCAGCCAGCCTCCCGCTTGCCCTTCTGATTTTGGCGTAAGGAGGCTTCATCATTTCCTTCTTTTTGTCCATTTTCTCTTTCGATTTGGTAGCCGGCATATCAGGAGACATTCCATTGCTGGGCCTGCCTCCTGGGGAACCTGGAGGATCCAGAGGACAGCCTGCCCGGTCTGCTTCTGCCACAGCAGCTGCTTTGGACTCAAGCAAAATGCTCGGCTGGGTAGCGCTCTCTTCCTCAGAGTTCTGTGATTCTGAGAAGTTTTGCAACTCCAACAGCACCGATTCAAGCATCTGCTTCTTTAACTGAAAGCAGGTTTCCGAGAGGTCCAAGCACTTCAGCTTTTCGGCTATTTCTAGCATACGCTGCACTCTGTCTTCTTCCACTTCTACCTTAGCAGTGTAGACAAACTCAAGAAAGGAAGCAAAATCAGCAACCTGGACCTCATTCAAGAACACATTGGTCCTTGGGCCATCCACGCCCTTCTCGTTAAGGAACACCTCCTTGAAAAACTTGCTTGTTGCTGCCAAGACAGCCTTGTGGGCAACAAACTCTGCCCTGACACCTTGATACTCCACACTGACAGTCACGTCGCAGAGGTGGCCCAGGAGACGCAGCTGATGCATTTCATTCAGTAGGTTGATAGGAGAGGACTTGGATTCCAGTAAAACTGCATTACTTTCCATCTTTCTTCTCTCTGCAAAAAGCTGTTAACAACACCGCATGTTAGCTATTTGCACAGAAGCTAAGAAAAAACCTCAAAGATTTCAGCCGCCAAATGTCATGGCCAGACTTTCAAGAGCGCTTCACTTCAGACTTAAGCGCTTAAGGTGCTCGAGCTTAAGAGACCAGACTTTCAAAGGAGCGTTGTGAAAAGCCTGGCTGGAAGCGCAGATGTCGAGAAGCGTTACCCTAAGCGGTGATATCTAAAACCGTGCCACCAGTCGTGCATAGAGATTTTGCTGAAGTTCATTTGAGTTTAAATCTCAACCATAATTTTACCTGAAATGCTAGAGACTATTAGAACCTGTAATAGGGACAAAGCAAACAGAGGAAGATCAAAAGACATGTTTTCATTAAGACGTATAGAATTAAGAAATTATTCTCACTCCTAATTGGGCAATAAGAGGAAGGTAAGATTAAGTAAAAGTTAACTGCAGTCTTAAATAAACACTTTCTTAAACAGGCTTTCGAGATAAGACTTTTAAACAAGACTCGGATAAAATTCCAGATGCTTAACCCACCAATCACAGGAGACTGCATAATCACATTCTCAAACTGTAAACCTAAGAAATCATAAAGCTTCCTCAAAGTGTGGTTTTTTTTTTTCTTTAAATTAATCATTCAAAATGGACTTACAGCCTCTATTTTTGAATGCCCATTTGTAGCCTTACAAGGGCTTCACCATTTCCACTGCCGTTCAGGCTATGCCTCGTTTCCAAGTAATGTTTTAAGCGGCTCCAAAGTTCTTACAAGAACTGAGGTGTTCGGTTTTGTTTTTTTAAAGAAAACATTTGCTCCCAGAACAAACAATATTTCTGTGAACTTTGAAGGTTCTCGGAGCAACACCCCCCCAACCTACTGAGTTTCACCGAGTTCCTAACAACTACGTATGCATGCATTTTGAATCTGAGGAATTTCTTTCCCTTTCCTAAAAGGTAACAAAGATTTCTTTCCTCTGTACGTGCTCAGGCACAGCACGCTTGCAACCTTTTATACATGGGATGCTAGAAGACTTGCTCAGAAGGATATATAAAAAAACCCAGTGTACAAACGGAACAAAATCTACGCTGATAGAAGCCATATTAAGCATGAGAGGCACAAGAATAATATTTGTTGCATCAGAAAGAGTTTCTCTCTCTCCTCCCATAGAGCTATAAACTCAAATTTTAGTCCATACTCATTTCCACAAACCCAAACTTAGACTCACATCCCAGTACAATTCTCTGTTAAAACAGTTTTGATAAAACGTTTTCAAGAAACTAAAACGGAGAGCTGCAGAACACACAGATTCATGGAGATTATTAGTAGCCATGTAAAATGAATGCTTCGTAGACTTGATACCATGCAAGGCAAAAAGCCACAGGGAGCCCCTGCCCTAAGGGGTTTACAAACAGGGCAGACAAGACCTGAGGGAAGTAGAATCATTTCCCGAACCTCACACTACAAGCAAGCAGGAGAATGGGGAACACAATCCACCACGTGCACCCAAACCCCTACCTTAGAGTCTACAGAAACAGATTATGCTCAGAACCAAACCTTTCCCACCTCCTAGCCTTTGAATCTTCAGCTCAGTAAGCAAACTCTTAGGATTTAAATAGTCCCGTTAGTGTTATTCTGACAGATACCTAAAACCCACCATTACCGAGTTACACTTACTACACCTAAACCAAAAGACCCAGGAAGGGGCTAAAGAACCAGCTGTGCCAGCTCAGAGCTCAGCACACGTCTCGAACCACTGCCCACTTTTACAAGCAAACCGCAATGCTAGACTTCAGTTTTGACAGGAATTTTATATGGAGAACGACACGATTTGACTCCCGACCGAAAAGCTTACTCTTAGAAATATGCATAAAAGATGATGTTGAAACTTTGCTTCCCTTCTCCACAGTCACTCTGCGATTTTTTTTCTTTCTCCCAGTTATAGGACGCACTGGCACTCCTGGTATTTGAGAAGGAATTAAGCAAAGACTCACTGAATGCTTTATCTGAAACAATCAGCGATGTAAAAACACTACTCTGTTTCCCCCCCAATACAATTATTTTTGAACTACTTATCGTGTTATTTCACAACTATCCATCTATTTTCGCTTTGAGCGCACAGCAAGAGCTGTGGTTGCTCGTAGACAACAGCGATCCCCAGCAGGAAACAAGAACCGAAACCACAAACTTCTCCCACTGGGGTGAACGAGCTCCTGACCGTACTTGGCGAGCTGCTCATTTCAGGAGCTGACCACAGACGCATGCGTTAACAGACGCATTACACCAATTCCTTTTTTTTCTTAAGGCTGCAGAACAGAAACCTCCTCTTTTTCCCCCCTATAGTATTTGCAGAATCAAAAGCCACTGCGAAAATACACCGCGGGCTCCCGTTGCTAGCCTTCTGCTGGTTTGGAATTTGTTCAGAGCAGAAGGAGGGTTAATCTGACACATACAGTAAGATACGTTGTGAGGGCTTTTCATTACCACTCCTGTGGCAAGCATACTGAGCTGCTGAGCGCTGGGCTGGCACAATGTCTTCAACAGAACTATTATTTATTCATCTTAAAAAAGAAAAGGCCTGAAAATCCACAAGCTGAGCCTGCTCACCAGGACTAGCCTGCAGAACTGGGGATCTAATAAAAGCAACTCTTGCACACAGTCAGCCATTATACACTGTGAGCGTGTCCCCTTCCAGGGGCAAAACAAGCTGAAAAGAGATAAACGGAAAAGCCAGCTGGATGTCACCGAAGTGCTTGAGGACCCACAAGCCTGGCTGTTCTGCACCAACAACTCCACGCAGTTTAGTAAGACGCTACCGCTGTACACCCACGCGCCTCATTTAGGGTTGTCCCAGCTATTTAAGCTGCAATAACGGCACCACCACGACGGGCACAGTCCGTGGGGCTGCAGCACAGGTTACACCCGTGAAGCGAAGGACAGCACGCTGCAGCAACCGCCCAGCCCGAGTTGCGGGTGACAGCCCAGGGGACCCCGAAAATACCCCGCCGTCCGGCGCCAGGAGGCCCCTGCACGGGAGGAGGATGGGGTATCGCCCCATGCTTCCTCATAGCTCGCGTGGGAAGGCCGGCCCCCCTCCTCCTCCTCCCTCGCCCCAGCGGCCCCGAGCCGGGCCGGGGGAGGGCTGCAGCCCACACGGAAGAGGCGGCCGGAGGGGTGGGAGCCGGCGTCTGGGCCCGGCGGTGGGTCTGCCCGCTCCTGCTGAGGGAGGTCCCTCAGGAGGGGTGAGGGGCCACGGCGGTCCCGGGCCGCGTGGGGAAGGGTGTGGGCCGGCGGCCGCGGGAAGGCCGCCCGCCGCGGGGACGGCACGGCAGGAGGGAGGGACCCAGCCGCCCCACTCACCGAGCAGCCCCGCCGGGCCGGGTCCCGCCGCTCCGCTCCTCACCCCGCAGCCTCCGGGCGGGCGGCGGCCGGAAGTGCTGCCGCGCCTTAGCCCCGCCCCTCCGCCCTGACAAACGGCCGTTGAGCCGGCGGCGGCGCCGCCGTGACGCGAAGGAAGCGGCGTCACGCGGCGCGACGGGCGTTGCTAGGCAACGTCCCCCCCGCCCGTGGGGAGCACCACGTAGAGAAACACCCCCGGCTTCGTTCTGACCCAATTAACTAGTTTTTACAGTCAAATCTATGCAAATACGTCAGTTCGGGGATGGATGGCCGCTCGGGCTATGAGCGCATCTTTATTAATTAACAAAAAAAGCACTAATTTACAGCGACAGCACCGCCCCGCCCCTGCACACACACGCCTTTCCCAGAGAGACGCGTCATCACTCCGTAATAAATAAAACTCTGGCCGGATCTAAAAGAACCTAAGCAGCATAAACACTTTCAGCCAGAATCACGAACGCCTCTCCTGTGAGCGCGGTGCCCACGCGAAGGCGATACCGCGCTGCAGAGCCTCACGGGGCGGCTGCCACCGATGTCCGACTCAGCCACTTCTGACCTGGAGCGACCGTATGGTTTCCTGGCAATAACTGACATTATAAGTATAACAGGGAGGGATTGGCGTCCTCCGTGTTACTAACGCTAGATGGCACGTGTTCTACTTTGTTAAGGAGAACGCTTTCTGGTTTATAAAGTTTACCTTGGTCAACTGACCAAATTGATGGCGCAGAGTCTTCACCCGCACAGGCTTCTGAAAATGTCTCTATTTTGGACCAATTATGGTCTTTTTTGGTTGTAAGATCTATCAAGAAACTTCTCCAGTGAGCATTCCGGTCATGTATCTAGAAGGGGAAAAAAAAAGGGGGGGGTAAAACAATTACATCTGAGTTTTTCCTAACAATGACTTCAATAACTGAAGATTTAACCCTGTGCAAAATCAAACAGTATCAGGGTTAACTCTGTGATACCGTGCTCAAGTGCAAAAGCTGAACTCTTGAAGTGCACTAACAAGCCTGTTTTGCCAACTCGGCACCGATTTTCTGGCTCTTCCAACAGAGGGCAGAATTTTAGCATACAGGCAAACATTGACTTCAAAACTTGCATGAGAAAAACCCGTATGTTCTGTCTTAGCAGTTGCTTCAACGACCTGAAAGTCTCTGCAAACAGCTAAGCCTGGCAATCCAGTTTTCAGCATATCGCAACACTGGAAATGCATAAAATCATCTGCAACAGGAAGACATTATAAACCATTATGTTATGGCCTCTGTGTAGGAGGCTTAAAAGGCTGCAGAGACTAATAACACAAAATGCAGTACTGTTCCTGTTTTAAGAAAAGGCTTAAATCAATAAAAGGCATTTTAAATAACCACCGTCTAAGATTAGATTTGCCTCCTGAAGACAACACAACTAGCTGGGAGGTGACTGGTTTGATAGCCAGCAGTGGGAGCTGCTGCGCCGCTGGAGGAAAATTCTGCACGCTTCAGAAATACATTTTTAAAAGCCGTCTGTAGCTTTCCTATCCCAAGCCTAATATTCATTCTTCTGCAATGATTTTTAATACACATCAGAACTTAAGCACCAACGTGAACCCTCACTAAGCCAAAAAACTTCTCGCAGTAGTTAAACAGCACCGCCGCAGTTTGCCTGCCCCAGGGACACCCGAGGGGCAGCGTACCGACACATGTCTGCGCAAGGTGGACATGTCCGTGAAGGTTCTCTCGCAAGCCCTGCACTTGTACGGCTTCTCCCCGGTGTGAATGCGCTGGTGGCGCCGGAGAGCGCCCTGCTGGGTGAACGTTTTCCCACACTGTTCGCAGAAATACGGACGGGTCTCTAAACAACAACAAAAGCCAGGAAGCACAGGGTTAGGAGGCAGGTTTCTTTCAACCTTGACTTCAACAGACAAAAAGCGTAAATAATTATTACAAGATCGATATCAATAAAGCGGTGTATGTAGGAGACATGCGCTTGAGGCCCTGGGTTTTAAGGGTGCATGATAAATGTTTCTTGGCTGCAAAGGAAAGCGTGAGATCAGCCCCCCAGTCTTGCAAGGGGAATAGCAGCAACTGCAGCCGCTCTCTGCTCCAACGTTGTTCAGCAGAGCAGAAGAGGCCTCAGTCTTCTGGGCAAGCCTCATCTGACACGATACAAGATGATATCATGCCCTGTTTAACAAGTCAGGATCAGTAAGAGCCCTGCTTCCCCTCATCACCTCATTCAAGTTGCTTATAAAAGCAGTTCCAGAATAAAATGTCACCATCCCAACTGGGAAGTACTTCAGACCCAAGCTTCCAGTGCCTTTTATTTTCCCAGCCCTAGTTCCGTTTGTTTTGTTACCTGCATGGACGTTGCTGTGCTGGGCCAGCGAGGCTCTCAGTCCAAACGTCTTCCCACAAACCTTGCACTTGTAGGGCTTAGCGCCCATGTGGCATCGTTTATGGCATTTCAAATACTCGTTGGTGGCAAAATGTTTTCCGCACACGTCGCATTTAAAAAGGCGCTCGCCTGAGTAAAGAGAAAAAGACATTCTGAATTCTTTCAGCAGAATTTGGTTCTTCAGAGTTGGTTTTCAAATGTCTTCCTATCACTGGTAGTTCCTTCCAGGTACCTGAAGTCTCTTCTGTGAGTTAAAAAACCCAAAAGCATGCACCTCTTTCAAATCCCAACTAGCAATTTCTAGCAGCATAACAGGAGGTGATGGGAGAAACCAGATGGGAGGAAGAGAAGCATTTAATGCCTACCTGTGTGGGTCCTTTTGTGGCCAGTGAGTTTGCCTTTATCAGCAAAGCAAGCCCCACAGTCCTCACAAATATATGGCTTTTCCCCTGTATGGGACCTAAATGAAGTGAAATACAAACGAGTACTAATAAATGAGCTTTAGTAGCGCATTCTTAAAACAGTATATTTGAAATCACATACTACACACACACTGCAGGCAGCATACTTCATTTTTTAAATGAAGCTGAAAAAAGTACACTCTGCTAACTCAGGAAAGGGCGTGTTTACGGCTATAGGTGCTACACTAAAGCACTAAAATTCCCATGTAAGGTTTTACCTTTTCCTCACTCCCAGGCCCTACAAACTCCACCTTTCTTTCACACGTTATCACCTACGGTGTAAGCTCTGGAAGGAAGAAGGCAGGGAAGATGAACAGCTGCTGCTGCGCTAGAGACTGCAAGTGCATCCAGACTGTCCCAGCACCACGCCAGCAGCAGATCTTTTGGGACACTGCGGGCCACATTCTTGGCTTCCGCAATCCTGCCGTCTCACATCCTCTGGCCTGCAAACTTTAACCGGCAGGATATTCCCATTTTTAAGACAAAAGTCACTAAAGTCAGTCAGGCAAGCAGTGTTTCCGAACGCATGCTGGACATCTGATTTTAAACTAGCTCAAATCAGAAAAAGTCCGAGCCTAATGTTTGGTCTTAACACTGTGCTGACTTCCCTTATTCCAACCCAAACAGTACAATGTGCAAAACATGGATAATTTTGAGTTGTCAGGCAAAATGCTGCAAGTATGAGGCAGGCGGTTACCCAAGACAAAGCCCATGAGTCACTGTTTTGTTGCAGTCACACCGCATCTTACACGCAGCGCAGCTCTGCTGCGTTTCAGCCAACAGGAGATTACCCTGTTGTTTCAGATATTTTGCTGGTCCTGAACCAGTACACCTCACAATTTTTTTACATCACCGTAGGAACACTTAGGAGACAGAAGAAAGCTACTGTCCCCATCATATCAGTCCACGTTCTCTAGTAACAGGATTTCTCTCACCTAGTTTAGCCCTCCAACAGTTAACCTCCTCTTATAAGCTATCTGCTATACTCCCTGTTTGGAGAAAAATGGGAAATTCCATGGAATGATTCACCCTCTCCTGAGAGAGGAGACATTTAACATGGACCCCACCAGAGAGCAATTCATCCAGTCTAGCTCCAATGACTACACAGGGAGCCCAGATGGGAAGTCCAGCTTTTGTATTGCATACAAGAAATGAAATCCCGCACCAAGTGACTTGCTCGGGGTGACAAAGAGCGAGCAGGGCTCCACATCTGGGTCTCTGAGGTCCCTGACTAATTCTTCAGCCTGTGCTACTTTTCATCAGTGGAAGCCATCATCTTATTTTGAAGACTGTCTCAGATGACTGGCTTTTGCTTACAGCTTCAGATAGACCACCTCTTTCAAAATCCTTACTAAAACTGATGCAATGACCACCTGCAGACAAAGCCGTTACGTAAAACAATTAATCACAGCTACTACAGAACAAATTCTATCCCAGTGTTCCTGTTACGAGGACACGCAAGGAGAATGACTCAGAACTGGGAAGTCAGAGGAGGAAAAAGAAGCGCTGGGCATGCAGGGAGCGGTAACGGGAGAAGCAGTACTGTAGGCTGACCTGGTATGGATCTTAAGTTGCGACGGCTGAGCAAATTTTGAATGACAAATGCCGCATTCATAAGGTTTTTCTCCCGTATGCGTCCGCATATGAAACACGAGTGCTGTTCGGGAGCTGAGGATCTTCCCGCAGACAGAGCAGAGAGGGCGTTTAACTCTGCCTTCATGCTTCCGCATGTAATGTGTCCTCACATCTCTCTTTCTTTTGAAAGTAGCATTGCAAAGGGTGCAGGCAAACTGCCTTTCTTCCGTGTGAACGCATGCTCGATGCTCCTTCCAGCTGTTGTAACTAGCAAACGACTTGCTGCAGATGTCACACTGATAGACTTTACCAGGCAAGCACTGATGGACGTCTCTGCAGTGATCCACATACTTTTTCCGGGAAACAAACTGCTCGTTACACTTATCGCACGTTATGACATAGGCAGATTTGTTACTCGCCCCACTTTTATTTACCTTCTTTATTTTAAACAGTTCATCTGATTCTCGCTCTTCACCATCCTTTTCATTAGAGGACTTATCATCCTCATCGTCTTCCTCAGTACAGACCTCCTCATTATCTCTGCTGTCTTCAACTTCTGAACACCCCACTTCGTAATCTCCCTCTTCCTCTCCCTTCACGTTCATTTCACCTTCATCTTCATTCCCTTCTTCCTCACTCATTTTTTCACTCCTTGCTTCAGCTTCCTTATATTTCCGCTTCCGCTCTTCTCGCTCGTCACTGCGGTCTGCTTCAGTAACGGACGAACCCCTGGGTTCTGCCTCACAACTTGAGGCCTCTTCGCGCCTCGCACACTTCCGTCGTTCAGCCTCTGATGTCCCAGCCCAGGTCCCTCCATCAGGATCTTTGACACGGCTTGTTGCGTTTGGTCTGCGCGCAGGCGGAACTACCATCCAATAGACGGGCATAAGTTTCCTCTCTTGCCCGGACTCATGGATTTTTCTGTTAAAATAAACAAACAACAAAGCACCGTTTCAGTTAGTTTAATTGTTTCATTTCAGATGTGTTTGCCTTGGAGGAAGAGTCGTTTCCTTTTAATTGTTCTTTGTACCATTTAAGAAATTAACAGCGTGTTTGGAGAGCTGAACAACAGGGAAATTTTATGTAGGGTTGGACCAGATGATTAAAGAAAATTAAAACGTCTCAGTTCATCAAGGATGGAGCCTCTCAAGTATACATATTTGCCATCTCACTAGAAACACAGGATGGACTCTAATTTTTCCTTCAAGGCCATGGTGGGCAGGATAAGGAATGATGGCCTTAAAACAAGGGAAATACTGATTAAATGCCTATATGGAAAATAAAAACAGACCCCCTTGCAAGCCATCAACTGCAGCAGTTAACTCTACTTATCGCTACTCAGGGTGTGGAACAAGCTATGTCGCTGCACTTACGACTTATCTGGAATGTTTTTTTGTGCTACTGAACTATGAACAAATTTTGACATTTTTTAAAAGGGAAGTAGAGGTCCAGTAGAAAATCACCTATCTCCTGCACCACATGGGCAGGGCAGGGAGACGTTTGACATGTGCAGTGGCTTTTGCAGCTCTGGAAACTACTGTGCAATTTCAACATCTTGTTTTCAGTCAGGCAGCGCTTAATAAGAAGCTCATGCTACCCAGCAAAATAGCATGCAGGACGTCTGGCCCATGAAAACTGTACTAAAAAGCACCACAATGCCCTAATGTTTTGTGAAACGGGCATTTTCTTGTGCATTTTAAACGGACCCTGACTATTTTGAGGCTCCTCTTTAAAAACCCAAATCTGAGGCTTCCAAAATCACCTAAGAGATCTGGTTGCACAAGTCCTCTTTCACTCAACAGGAAACATTTGCCTAAATTCCCAGTCTGGGAGACCTCAATCCAGTAATCCAGACCGAGAGCTTGATGAGGTCAATGGAAAAAATCTGTCCCGATTTCAACACACTTCTGATCAGATCCAAGGAATTGTAGAACTAAAGCAGCGAGGACTTCAGGAACGCTTTTATCCTGGCGCACCAAGAGAAAACACATTTTCCTGCGCACGCAAGGACACGCGCACACACAGAATATGCTGTACCTTACATGAGTGTTGTAAGCAGACTTCTGAGCAAAGCTGGCAGGGCAGTGTTCGCACTTATAAGGTTTCTCCCCGGTGTGCGTTCGTATGTGGACTGTCAGGCCGCACTTGGAACTGATGACCTTGTCACAGTAGGGGCAGGCCTGAGCATCCCGCTTCTTCTCATGCACCCTGCGGATATGGTCGTTTATGTCCTTCTGGCGCTTAAACCTCTTGTCACAAAACACGCAGGAGAAGCCATGCTCATTACTGTGAACGGTGAGGTGGTGCTGCTGGAGGTTCTGGTGGGTGGAGAAGAGCTGCTCACACGTGTTGCAGCTGTACTTGACCGCCAGATTAACGTCGTGCTTGAGCTCCATGTGCGACTGGTACTGCTCGATAACGCGGAATGATTCGTTGCACTTCTCGCACACCATCTGCGGCAAGACTTTTGCCACGTGCCGCGGTGATTTCCTACGTTCGGATTTACTGGCAAATTTGGAAATTAAACTGTTTTCATCTTCCCACTCCTCAGGCAGCGCATTCCCTATGATTACGCAGGCTTCTTTTGACTCAGCCTGGCTTGGAAGAGAACAACTGTTCTCGTTTTCCAGACAAACTATATCCATACTGAGTCTGTTTCTGGTATCTGTCTTGTTACATTTCGGGAGCTTTGCTGTCCTGGATTTCGGTTCTGGAAAAGCAGCATCCTCTTGCTCCAGCCTTGCCGGTTGGCCTTCAATTAGCTCATAGCCAGCCAGCAACTTTTTATGTTTTTGCCTATCCCACAGTTTCCTCTGCACGGGTATTGCCACAGCTTGGGAAGAGTTACTCCGTTTGCGTTTCTCCTCTTGCTGGATGCAAGTCCACTGCGGCCTGCTGTTTTCACATAGCTGACCTTTCAGATGGAGGCTCAAATCTAAACCCTTCCTGCCCTCTGCTCTCGCTTCTTCACAAATGTCAAGCAAATCCTTGCATTCAAGTCTTTCGGCTATTTCTTTCATCCGTTGCAGTTTTTCCGCTTCAATCTCCACTTCTGCAGTGTAAACAAACTCCAGGAAGGAGGTGAACTCTTCCGTGTAAATGTCTTGCAGAGTCACGGTGCAATTCTTGGTGTCCAGCATCTCATCGTGCAGGAAAAGCCCCTTGAAATAGTTGCTGGAAGCAGCCAAGACAGCTTTGTGAACCAGAAACTCCTCCTGGATTCCTAGATGTTGTGTGTGAACTGTCACATCACAGAGGTGACCAAACTGGTACAGAGAATGCAGTGCCCTCAAGAGGTTGGGAGCAGCGACCTTGGATTTCATGAGAATTTTCTTTTTCTCCATCCTGCCAGAAAAAACAGACAGATGTTTGAACGCTCGCTCTCCCTCCTCCATGAGCTATCTTTTAATTCACATAAGACATCAATCACTTAACAAAAAGCTCACTAGAGATCCATGTCCTAATTCCTAATTTACAAGACCTGGTGAAGACCTCAAGGTTACTTAATTCAGTACAACCATCATCAGCAAACACACTTGGTTTATTACAGTCATAGATTCAGATTCACACTCTAGGATAACACTTCGGAGCAAATATTCTGTAGTGCAGATGGTAACACTAATGAAATAAAAGTAACATGATTGGCCCAGCTCAATAATAAAACATTTTTCATATAAGCACTTTTCAACAGTAGCGGTCACAACAATATGCAGCAGAAACAAGCATCTCTCCCCACCCTTCTCGTACCAAGAGGGAACTGAACCATAGCAAGTCACTTCACTTCCAATTTTTTCCAAGCTGGTGTTGAAACAGAGCCAGTGTTTTCACAGTTGCACCAGGCTCCACTCACTGGGCCAGGCAACCCCTTGTGCCAATGCAGGGGGATAGATCTTTGGATCTGGTTCAGTTTTGTTTCGGGTGGGTTTCTTCCCCATGTAAACAATCGGAGGAGTTAATAATGACAGTTAGCAAGCTTCCATTTTATTTGGCCACTTAAATAATATACAGGAACGAACTATGTACCTAGAAGTAGCTACGACGTTTTTCAGGAGGTAGTAGTGTTTTATTTGAAAAATATTTCAAAACCACGCCTTCCCAATCAACAAACAGAGGGGTCAGAAGTTTTCTGACACTTTCAGAAGGAACGGTTTGTGTTTCCCCACCATCTCAGGAGACAGACACTAGCTGTCATTACAGTAAATCCGATACCTGAGAACTCTGTGGCTTTCCTGGCTCAACCCGCACATAACACCCGTGCTGCTGAACAAGAAGTCACATTTACCCTTGCCCGTAAAGCACGACAACGATGCTGTCAACCCTACTGAGGTCCTTAGATGCTCTGCTCTGATCCTCTAAGCTGATCTTCCTGATCTAGCATAGTTTTAAAATGTCTGTTGTTTAGCACATGCATACAACGGCTTTGTAACCAAGGGAAGAACATTGGGCCAAAACACACAGACAAATCGGCTTGTTACTGCTTAAAGGCTCCGTTTAAGCTTGGCTTGCTGTGCTTCCCTTTCACAGTAATAATGGTTGGCAGAATACGACACCAAACTGTACTTTCACTTCTCATCTAAATTATGTTTGACATTATATTAAATACATTCCTGGCAGATGTGAACTGTCTGATTAGGTAGATAAATGTGTCTTCAACATAAAGTACCAGGAAGTTGAATACAATACATAGCTTAGAGTGAATAGGTTTGAATAGCAAGCTTAAGAGATAGCTTTGAGAACACTCTTCCTATTACAAGCTACCACAGTAAGCACTGCAGAGGATAATCACCTTCTAATCTGCAAGACACAAGTCATTCAATGCCTGTGATGCCCCAAATAACGTTTTAAAAATTGCATTTAAAGGTTTAAATTGATTTTCTGATGATCCCCCAGTAAGTGCCACTGGAACACACAGAGCTACATTCATAGGAAACAGACAGGGCTTCTACTAGACATAAAACGTCTGTAAACTTGAGTTATGCAGAATCTCAAATATTTGTACGTAATCAGGGGTTTGATCCCGAGTACTCGATGAGCTCCTGTGAGCAGTCCCACCCCAATCCACAGGACTGCTTGGGATCTCAGCCTTCTCACCTAGCTGGTGCAGAACCTCCGCAATCCTCACTGCCAGCGAGGTCAGAGATGTTTACTCAGAGAAAAGAAAACAAAAACATGACTACAGGAAGAATACTTAGGAAAAGTAACTAGAGGAAAGAGACCAACAAACCACCTGCTGAAACATCCCACAGAAGCTAGAAATTGAGTGGGGGGATGCGCAAAATAGCATCGTCTAAATTCTGTCAGAAAAGGACTGCTCGCGTCCAGACTCCTACAGATGTTCAACAACTATCACAGTGTCTGCCTTGTGAATTCTGGCCAGCAGGCATCTTTAAAATGCTCCTGACTGAACATCTGCCAACTATTCCCTACCAACAATCACCAGTTATGCAGAGACATGACCCTAACAGCTCCTACAGCACGCTTGCAGGCTGCAGGAGGAAGCGCAGATCCAGAGGTCGATACCTATATTCAGCCCACAAATTCACAAAAGCTTCCACTTAATCTGTCCCTTGGCTTGCCCTTCTTAACATTTTCCAACAGGATATCCTTCTTCATTTCTGTGCGAGCTGACCCCAGCGTTGCGAAGCTCACTGATCAGTAGCGCTTACAGAAATCAATGAGCAGAGCGTGTGCTAATTTCCTCCTTCTGCTTTTTAAGATCCCCATCTGCGATAAATTCTCGATACGTGCTCCCATGTGTGCTCTACTAACACTAATATCTGATACCAAGCCAAATGGAGAGGTTTGTTCCAACATCACCTCTTTAGTTCAGCTGGTTCTAGATTAAATCAGCCCAGAAATAGTTTACTGAAATGTCTTTCCAATGAGAAACGCCACAAATTAACCAATTCTTACATGTTTTTTTTTCTTCAGAAAAATGAGACTGTACTTTTGGTTAACAATTTGGAGAGGAAACTGATCTTTAGTTGTCTGAACTGGTGCTGGATACAGTTTGTTTTCATGTTTTACAGTTTCATGAGGTTGAGAGTAGAACACAAGGTTTCAGGGGTATAAAACAGCGTGTAAGATTATACCCCCCCTCAAAAAAGTTGCGGTAACAGAAGATTTCCAAGTATTTTGCTTTCATTTTGGGGGGTAAGGAAGCAACTTCTTATCCCCAATGATTAGAAAAGCTATTTTCTCCTTAATCTTTAAGCTTCATTAACACTTACTAAAAAGATAAGATTCTTAAGGAATTCCCATCCACGGCAATGGGAACACAGATGACGAACATTGCAGTAAATCATCGAGTTACTGAACCAAAGAGAAGGACATATTTTGTTCTAACTGCCGGCTAATGTTGGCTTGAAATAACCACCAGTAAGTGAATAAGAAAAATAATAGTAACATCATTAATGGGTTTAATTCTATCCCTCTATTTACGAACACAGGGCACCGTGGTCTTCATAATCCTAACTCCGGCTCCCAACTGCATCCGTAAACCCAGCATTCCCAGAGCCGCACCCCGTCTCTCTTGCTTTCCAGCGCTCCAGCCAGCCCAAATCTCAACAGGGTTGGCACTTCTCTCTCCTGCTCAACTGCAAACATGCCACCCCAGCCTGGCCGAACAAACTCCCCAGCAGCGACGCAGGGCTGTCACGAAGGCAGAAAAAGCGTGAGGCAGCAGGAGGAGCGCGCTCTGCTGCGCCGCAACCCCTCTGCTATTTTCTGACACCCTCAGAAACCCTCTCGGAGCTGCTCCTGGGAGGCAGCAGGGTTCACAGCCCACTGGAAGACAGACATGACTTGGGGGTCATCGTGAACCCGTTACCGCTTCTGAAACCGGGAAGCAAAAAAGGAGCTGGTTAGGGGCCAACAGCCCTAACAAACGTCATTCCGCTGTACCCTGAAGCTACTTGTGAAAGCAAGTTGCCAGTCCCCCAGACACTGACTTCAATGGGAATATTTAAACAAAACCATTTTTTTTCCCCACGTGTTGCATTTTACAGGTTTGCTTGTAACTTCTTTCAGCCTTTTCCCTGACAATAAGGGAATAAATGCTTTAAAGAATTTGCATATATGCAAGATTTACAGAAAATGTTAGCCTAACAGAACCACCGCAAAAGCCAAAAGGTATTTCAATTCAATTACAGTTCCTGATAAGGCCACTAGAATAAGCACAACTGTTTTAAAAAAAATAAAGCCTAACAGTGGCTTCCAATCCCCAAGAAGAGATTTATATTTTCTCTGTGCCTCAGCGTTTGTTTTTTTTTAATGATGCAGCAACACAGTCAAGAGCACCCCTCTAATGCAGGACAACTAACACAGTAAACAAAGACATTTCTAGGAAGGACAGGAAATATTTCTACAACATCATTGTTTCTTGGACTTTCACTGTTCACATCTACTTTGCAATTTCCAAGGGCCAGAGCCCTAAGTGGTGTGATACGGTATAGCCCTTCTAAAGTGAAGACAGCAAAGGCGCACTGATTTGTACACCCAAGTATCTAGGGGAGAAAAACCCAATAGGTCAAAGAAATTGAATTGCATGCTTCTCAAAAATTCTGTTATTTCAGATAAATATACCCGGCTTTTTACAAAGTATACATAATCATTGGTTGCTTGATTATCCCCAAGCCTTTTCAATTAGATCTTAAGTTTCTATTCAGAGAAATGATGAGGAAATTCTTCCTTATTTTCCCAGGAAGGGTTCCTTTAAACTCTCTGTAGCTGCACATACGTGTACAACAAAGGGCCCTGACAGCGATCAAAATGAGAACCCTTGAAATGTCAATGGTGTTAGGAAAAAAGAAAAAAAATAGTGCTGGTATGCTCTTAGTCATCTTTGTCCTCCGCAGAAACTGGCCAAATATCTCTTGGAAGTGCTGGTATGGCTGCTCCTCTCGATGCCTGGGCTACCACTTGGCAAAATAAGACCAACACGGGTAGATCATAACGCAGTGCAACACCCCAGATCCCGACCGATAAAATGAGCAGCTCAGGAGATCAGATTAAACAACCAGAACTGCAGTACAACAGGCTGAATACTTAAGAGCACACAAACCGCCCTAAGCAAAGGGCAGTAAGGCTTGTTGCCACAGATGCGTAAGACCTAGCTCCAGTCCTCAAACGAGCCGTGCCCATAATATTTTTTTTCCGATCTTTTGCTTTGTTTTTTTTTCCTGTAAAGTCAAGTAAGTTTTGCCTATCTTAAAGAGAAATTGTGATGATAAAAACACAGTAATATTAGTGAGATAATAAGCTAACGTAGGTGAAAAAAAGCGTTATGAGGACGTAAGTAACAGCTAGTTACTCAGCTGCATCCATCATCTAGAAAACTAAGCTTATTTATGTAAACTCCCACATGATATAGATACATCAAGTCAGGTATGTCAGGACAGCGAGTGAATAGCAACAACTGTACCTCCCCTGCCACAGTCCCTGGCCTCTTTGTGCACTGCTGGCTAAGCTGAGGAATTGCCATCCAGAATGTTCCGATTTATCCTCCAACAGGCTGCTGGACAAATTCCTCTAAGAGTCATTTAAGGTTGTTAGGTTGGGTTTTTTTTTAACCGTACAGAACTTTGATTCTTCCTTTACTAAAAAATGTTACTTTTGAGACGCAACTGGAAGTGCTCCTCACACGAGGAAATCAAGGCTGACCACGCTTTCCAGGTGGACCAGCACCAACATGCACAATCCCACCTGGAAAACACCATGCCACAATTCCTTATGCTGCTGACAAATCACGGTTACAATAACCTTCTGGTTTTTAGCATTTACTTTGTGCAGGCAATGGATTTCTACGTGCATATTGGCCTGCAGGTGCACAGGTCCCTCCAAATGCTGTAAGGACATCCGAAACCAAGGATGTTTTTCCTGCTGCTTGACGACCGCGTGCCTCCCATGCCCTCACAGCATGGCGGGCAGCCAGGGCGCTGCAGAACCAGCGTGGAGACATGGGGCCGGCCGGCTGTCACCCACCACCCACACATGGGACGGGTGGCACCCAGGGACGCGGCAAGGCCACCCCACGCCCCGCTCCCGGGCGAGGCCTCGCCGCCCGCCACGCCCGCTCCTGAGACGTCGAGGCCCTGCCTGCCACCCCCAAGGATAGCAGTCACCACAGCCGGGCCGCCTCCCCGCAGTCCTCCCCCGGAGTGCTCCCCCGCCGCCCGGCCCCTCACGGCCCCCGCCCGGCCTTACCCTGCTCCCGCCTCCGCCGCGCTCCTCCCGCCCGGCCACCGCCCCCGGCCGCAACCACTGCAGGGCCCCGCTGCCCGAATGCAACATGGCCGACCCAGCTTCGCCGCATCAGCCGCATGGCTTTCGCGGCCATCTTGAGTGAGGGAGGCGGCGGTCAGGCACGGGCAGCCATCTTGGGCGCGGGCAGGGGCCACGCGCAGCCGAGTCGCCGCACTCGCTGAGGAGAGGCGCTGCAGGGGACGGTCTCCTGCCAAAAACCTCGAAATTGCTCAAAATTGCAGACAGGCGTAAGTTTTACCCCATTACTTGGAGTGCCTCCCGCTATGGTATTAATTATTTCCTCTCACGAAACTGCAGCATCTCCCACACACGCACAAACAGAGGCCCTTGGTCAGGAATATTACAGCGTGCCAGGCTTTGCTTGTGCCTATCCACATAGGCCAGCCCATAGGTCTATTTTGTGGAGGGTACCCACCTCAGGAAGAGGAAAATCTCGGCTCTCTGTGCAAGTCCTGTGACAAAAAGGGTTTTCCCGTGAGGAGGCGAGCCAGCTATGCTCCAGCCTGACAGCAGATCACGTTTCAGAGCCGATTCAAGCTGGCTACCAGGGCTCGGTTCCCTCAGGTGCTGTACACGACCGTCCCTCTACATCTCCAGGCTGGACTACACTTAATACTAAAATTAACAATTTCTGTGGGGACTTTGTTTTTCCAATGATCCATCCACATCTTCACTTGTGAAGAGTTGCTTGGAAAAAAAGAAACCATAAATTTTCATAGCTTCTGCTTAGCTGTTTCCACAAAACTGAAAACAATTTCACATCAAAATAGTTGGTTTTCACATTCACAAAGCACAGTGTTTAATCAGGTTAAATTGCTCGTATTACCAGTGGCTGTCTACAGTGGGTTTGTTCCCCAGACACAGTAGATGCCTTCGCTCATGTTACAGCCCAGTTTGCTCTGCCAGCTAGATCCAGCTCCTCACCATCTCCCAGTATGGATGCTGGTGGGTTATTTTCAGTGTTAAGAGAAAGGTTAACAGGAACTAACTTAAGGGTCTGAACTGTGGTGGGGTAATCTGGGCTTAGGAGAAGCACAAACGGGATCTCACCTCTCCCAGAATGGCTGTTCCAGAAGGACGAGCCGCTGTTTCTCACCGGTGACCCTGTATCACTGTCATTTATCACATGCAAAGATTTTAAACAAATGGATGGGGCAAGTCACTCTATGTATTGCCAAGTACTTAAGCACACAAATCTTGTTTCTGAGACAAATGACAGATAAACTCCTCCTTGGAAACTTTTTTTTTTCTTAAGTGCAGGTTTTAATCTTCAAATTTTAATGGCTTGTAAAAACGGTCAATAATGATTGTAATTCCTCAAGGTAATGTAAAATAAATTCCTCCATTAAAAAAAAATCAGGGAGAGGCAGACATTGTGGCAAGTTATTACACTGTTTAGCTTTCTTTTCTATACTTCTATCACACAAATTTGAACCTAGATTCTATAATTATCAGGCTGCTGGCCAAATGTTGGAAAATGTTCACACATTTATGGGAGAATAAGAGTACTGTAGGAAAGACAGAATAAAAATAATTAGAATAAAAATAACTAGTGCAAACGTAACTTGCTCAGACTCACACAGGCCGAGAGGCAAATCTAGCCTGACAGATAGCTCCCACCGAGGAGTGCATGCTTCCACAGTGAATTTGGTTTTCAACCCTGATTATTTTGTTTGTATTCGGGGAATGTTTCTATTGTCAAGACACAGCTCTAGGAGTGGAGAGAATGAGCAGCAATATGAGTGATCCATGCTAAAATGTCAGGATAATATTCCTGTATCTTAGCACAAGGGAATGGTGTTTGCTTTTACTTTATCGGAAACCTGGTCTGCTCAACAGTTCTCACCCAGAGGAGTTGGGAGAGAAGATGAAGTGCAGGCTCCTGTCCAATTTAGTCTTGCTTTCATAAGGATTGAGTGAATTGCTGCGGAAGTTGGCAGCGCTGTTGCACTGGGTTGTATCGGCATGTCAATCTTTGCAGAGCTGCCCAGGAGGGATTCTCCCAATGCTCCTTTGGCACGCTGGCGGCTGTGTGACTCCAGGCTGGATTTCACGCTCCCCTCTGCCACCAGTCTTATTTCTCAGGTTGGAGGAGATGAACTTGATTCTCCAAATGTCATGGGTGCTCAGCTGCACTTTGAGGGTGAATGCTCCATGGCTTCCTAGAGCAGAAGGTTGACCCCCATCTCCCTCATCCCTGATGAGCACCCTGATCGCTAGGCAGGGGGGAGAGGGAGGGAAGAGCATCTTATTCACTCTCTCTGCATCATTAATTCTTTTCTGCACTGTTTCAACAGGAGGGAGGTGGCCCAGAGGTGTCTGAATCCTCTTGGGCCGAGGAAGACGCTGAACCCAGGTGCCCCACGTGTGAGGCAAATGCTCCAGACACAGGGCTGTTGTAATAAAACAGGATGCAATAACCCGTTTTGCCCTGTAAGCCAAAACACAGCAAAGTCCAGGAAAGAACTGCCGCGTGGGAACTCAGATTTTATCAGAGTGCTTCCTTCGCCTGGAAGTGAAGGCTTTGGTCACGGTGACTAAGACCAGGAAAAGGGGAGAAGCTGGGGAGCGTTTCTGCCAGGCAGGTCACTCTGCTGTGAACACGAGTTCTGCTCTTGCAGCACCAGACTGTCAGAAATTTGCAGATGCTTGCCCAAGGTCAGCCAGGACATCTGCGGCAAAGCAAGGAATGGAAACATCCCCAAATCCCAGGCTGATTGCTGGGCTGCCTCTTCCCCTCTGGAGCACGGAGGGTAGCTCCCCCTATGCAACATCACTGGGTCAGCATTAAGGCATTTGGGATTTTGGCTCTTCCCAGGCACGCTGCGGCTGAGTGAAGCTGGGTACGTTTTGAGAGGCCCCAAACCCTGCCCTGCAATGCAAGACGAAACATGGTGCCTTTCCCCTGGATGGCCATCCTTTCCTTGCAGCTCCGCCAGAGGATGCTGCAGACTTTGGAAAGAGCAGCCCAGACTGCAGCCCAGCTCATCCTTTCCAGGATCCAGAGATACGCATCCAGTCGCTCACTGAGGTAACCTCAGCCTCCTCATACGCAAGACAAAACAATTTTCATCCTCTTGCCGTTAGAGAAACTAACCCTGCAGCTTTGCTCGGGATCACCACCAGCTCCCGCTGGGCCTTTCCCCACCGGCTGGCGGGCTCGGTCCTGCCACAGCACAGCAGCACGCCGGTGTGCTGGTGGCATTGCCGGATTTGCAGGCAGGCAGGGAGCGCCTGCCAAACCTGTGCAGGGTAGGAGCAGATCTGTGAAGGGCATCCTTACGTGACAACCTCAGAGCAGGAGCCCAGTCTGTGCCGTGCTGCCCCTTTACCAGGGAGAAGGGAAAAAGATGGCTCCTTGACTATTTAACCCTGGAGTGAAAAATGTTCTGGGAAGGACAGAAAAAGGCCGATTTGGATAGTTTCCTTGGCAGCAAATTCATCCCCCATGCTGTTCAACGGACTGTTATATTGGGAGGAATCTGACCATGTGTCTGCAGAGCCTTTGAGGAGGAGAGGGCTTCAAAATGTGTTTTTCCCAAGTTCGGAGCTGATGAAACTGAAGCACTCCTGAATGGGAGCCAAGCCACCACCCAGCAAACATTAGTGTTGTCCCCAAAACAGAGACAGAGCTTTCAGCATAGTCTAAAAATGCAAATTCCAGACAAAATCCTAATGGAAAACAAACAGGAGGCTCTCAGTCTATATGTCAGTTGTGCATACTGTTTAGCCTCTAATGCTACTCTGCTAATACATTTTGGCATATGATTTTGCTACAAATCAAACATACCATATATACTTGCCCTTATGCTGCTTATATGTGAAATCTCAAGAAGCAGGGGTTATATATGTTCTAGCAAGAAATTCCAAGATCTTGGCGTCACTCGGAAAACACATGAATTGATAAAAGTCCTTATACTTTTTTTTTTTTCTTAAAAAGGACATATTACAATACTAAAGAGAAGCAAAATTTAACTGTCAGCAAGGTGCGGTTTGTTTCAGTGGAGAGAGACTGGCCAGTGGAGCAAATCAAAGGGAAATAGGCGCTTCATCTCCAGAGAATTTCAAGCACTCTTCCAGAGGGAAAGCTTTAGCCAGCCACAGCTCCACTCATTAACTGATAACATTGTATGGTTGGTGGCAAGAGATCAGACTAGGTGAACTAAAGGCCCCTCCCAGCTTTAAAAAAATGCTATGAATGCATAAATTATGTAGATTGTGTAAGATCGATGAAGTTCTCCAAGCCTACGCTGGATGAGTCCGTTCAACTGGGTGGTTAAAATTGTGATCCCTTCCTACCCGAGGCTCGGCTCTGCCGTGAGAACTTGGGGCTTTGCAAAACCACTGACCTTAATGTCTGTCTTCATTTGGTACCAAGACAAGGAATAATTACTTGCTAAAGCTGTCACCTGGAAAGCATAACAGTGTTTGTCCCTTTTCTGATGCTGGAGTATCAGGTAGTTTAGTTCCTGCTCTCAGGCTGACTTTAACTGATGCGTAAACGATTTTGGGTGCTGCTGTAGAGGAAGAAAAAAAAACCTGCCGAACAATTCCTGGTTTTGTGCCAGGGTTGAGAAGAGAGGTCTGGTGTGCTGGAGCAGTGGGAAGAGCTCTTTTCAACACTTCTTGTTCCCTTGTGCTATTGAGCCAACAGTTTTGATATTAGCTTCACATTACTGATGTGGGGACACATCCAAAGCCTATAAAAGTCACTGGAAGGGCTCCCGCTGAGGCCAGGGGCTCTGGGCAAGACCCTTGTTCGAGGAGGTCTCTCAGAAACGAGCTTGGAGCCAGGTCAGCATCACCTGATTGTTATTAGGACATCTGCAATCCTGGCTCTTGCCTGCAAATTACTGATAGAGAGCAGCACCTTTCCCATCTAATTTTCCTTTGTAGCTCATTCCTGCATTTAGACATTTGCAGGAGGATATATTCCCACAGCTTTGGGGGGACACAGACTGCTTTTGAGTTAATTCACCACAATCCTGACACCATGCTCTTGACAAGTGGCCTGCTACGTCGGTGGAAACCCAAATATAAGAGGTGCATCAGCGGATGGTTTCCCTTTGTTACCATATAAATCCCCTGCACAGCTCATTCGTTATGTGCCCTTGTTTATTACACATACTTAAGCTGTTGGCACACTGTAAACTTCTGTTTCTCCCTGTACCTTCCAGAGAAACAAAATATTTTAACCCATGCTAAGCTATAGGCATCAAAACCAGCAATTGCCTTTGGAAATGTATTATTTTCCATCATGTTCCAGGAAATACTGGAGGTCTGATGCAGCTCTGGAGAGCTCAGGCAAGCTTTCCCCCTGTATGCAAACCTTTCTTTAGCGCTGTACTCTTCACGTTTCCAGTCAAGCCCATATTCAAATAATTTTCTGAGTCTGGGGGTTGTGAAAGATTATAAAGATCTTGTCTCTCTGTCAGGAATCTAGAAAGCAGGTGGATGACATGTAGCCTCTGGCTAACAGGCGCTGCTGATAGCTACAGGATGCTTTCTCTTGGAAACAAACTGCCTCCACTTTAGTTACGGGTGCTTAAATATATATATGTATCTCTCTCTATATATATAAATGCAATCAGCAGAGGGAAGAAAAGCATTTTCCACCCCTCTCCTACATAAGGCCAAATGGATTGCGGAGGATCACAGAGAATAAATGAACATTAGCACCTTGCTCCCAGCCAAAAGAAATAAAGCAAAAACCTCAAAGTTATTCTTAATGGCAAGAAAACAGCAATTTCTTGCCAAATTTGCAGTCCCAGCCTTGCAACGTTAATGTTATAATCCTTTATTTTGACCAAGACTTCTATTAAAATAGCTGCTGATTCGATGAGAGTGATGCCAGACAAACTCCACCTGATCCCAGCTGTCAACTAATGAAAGTTTTAAAGAAAAGCAGTAAGTCCAAATACCTTGGACTAGGGCTCTTTTGCAATATTCCCTTGATACCCAGAAAGCAGCCTTGCCTTGCAAGACCCCAAGCTCACTGAAATCAGTGCAAAACCCCTCCTGTGAAGCCCAGTCAAGCAGCAGAGCATCCCTGGTGCCTGCAGGCTACATCTGGCATCAAAATCACTGCTGTGCACCAGCGCGGATCACTAAAAGGTTGGCTCCTGCCTGGGACCAGGCGGTTCGGGGCAAGCCAAGACCTAGAGGTACCTTCCTGCAGCTCTTCCTCAGCCAAGATTTTTCTACTATAAGAGAAGAAAAAAAAAACAAACCCCAAAACAACTGTACCTCTTTCCTTTCCTTTGACCGTAATTCAGCATTGTAATGATGACACAGCTGTTAATTTAGCCAAGGACTCGATTCACATTCCCACACCCATATCTCAGACCTGGTGTGAGCCAGCCCACGGCGCTTCGTGGACAGCAGACAGGTGCGCATCCAAAGGGCAGCCTCACCCCTGGGAAGGGTCTGCCCCCTCCATATCATCTTAGAGAAGCCCCTTGACTTTTAGACACCTGAGTTAGCCTGTATATTTAATATGTACACATCTCCTGTCTTCACAGTGATAATATATTTTTTTCCCCCACAGTGATTATTTTCCTTAGTGATGGGCTCTTATCACAATCTAAGAATCCAGATTATCGGGAAAAAGATGAGGATTTAAGTTTGCATCTGGTCGCTCTCTCTGGAGGGGTGGAACCGATGTCCTGGACGCGAGTGTTTTCAGGGAGCTGTGTTCTGTCTCTGAACTTCTTGCCGTGGGCGTATTCGTACCTCCAACCGCTATTCCTTGTTCCCTGCCTGTGAGGAGAAAATGCTCTTTATCACCAGATTTGGCGTGGAGTCTTTGCCTGCAATGAGTAAACATGCAAAAGGCAGCTGCCTAGGGAAATAAACACCTGGCAAAATATTTTTGGAAATTTTAGCATTAGTCACTGTCTCTGGGTTTGTGAAGGTCGGACACCTGCTGCGCAGCTTGGGTCACGGGGAGCCTTCCTGAAGGCTGCGTCTGTAGTCAGCGGGTTTTATATGTTAACATAACCTTGGTTTTCCAGCACGGATACTGGTCTAAAGATGTCCCTTTCCTACATCGGTTGGTAGCAGCTTTGGGGAACAAACCATCACAAGACAACCAAGGCATCTTCGTTAGAGCTGATGGACCGACATTATTGGTCAGAGCATATTTGCATGAATTTACATGCATGTAAACTTGCCCAGCTGTTGAACCCCTGTGAGGAGGTGAGGACGGACTTGAAGGTAAAGCTGCCTGAAAACACACAAGTACCTCTGCAGGGCATCTTACAGTCTGAAAGCAAAGCACGTGCTTGAGGACTTGCCAGGGCACGGCAGGTATGAGCTTTATGCATCTGAAATGCCATCCGAGAGTTGCTCTGGGTTTCGAGCAGCTCCCTCCAAAGCAGGTGGCAGCCCTTCTGCGGTGGGCATCTGAAATCCTGGGCGGGAAGCGGTCATTGCCACGAGAGCGGACAATCCCTGGTCGTAACTACCAGGTCGTGCAGAGCCACGTTCTTCCTTTGGCCAGAAATCTGGGTTAAAGTCAGCACAAGTAGCCACATGTGGAGCGCTGGGATTTCATCCAAGAAACCCGATACATATACTTTGAAATACAAATAAACAAGCAAGCACAGTGCAGATGGGGAAAGAAGAGAGAACGCAGAGGAGACGGGAGAAGGAGGTGCTAGAGCAGAGTGGGAGAAGTTGAGGGCAAGCCGTTTCAACCAATACACTGGAAGGAAAGCGGCCCTGTTGAAGCCTGCAGCAGCGATCCCTGGTGAAAAATGTCCTTTTTTTTACTGCAAGGATGGTCAAACACTGGAGCAGGCTGCTCAATCTCCATCCCTGGAGATATTCAAAAGCCACCCAGACATGGTCCTGTCACCCGGCTCTGGGTGACCCTGCTCGAGCAGGGGTTGGAGCTGGTTTGGGGAATAAACTCTGGGTTTATATACCAGCATCACCTCTGCATTTGCTGCCTCGGGAAGCTGCACCAGGTAGGGCTGTGTGGGCTTCATCAGCCAGCCACATGACAGTAAGATACAGCCTGAAAGCCCCAATTTTTCGTTGACATGAAGTATCTGTGTCATCTCACAGCTGCAACTGGACATCAGAAGAATTTGCTGTCAGACTCTGAGAATGCTCTGCCTGCTCATAAACCTGCAGATAAATGGGTTCTCACATGGCTTCTCGCTTCAGAGAGACAGTTTTGTGGCAAATTACAGCGGCGCTGCAAAAAACAGCAACGGAAACTCCTGGCAACAAATTGCTGTTTCATGCACTGGCTGTTCGTGTAGCACGTCATGTTTACCAGCGTTGGATTGGGAACAAAGCCTGCCTTTTAACTACGTGATTCACATACATACCGAACAGCAGTACCTTTCTAGCCTCTGTTTCTGTTTTCAGCAATTTATCAATTATCTGCCGAGTCTAAGTCCAGAGGTTTTCTAATTTGCAATATCTCCTCTGATAGCACCAAGAGCTCTCACTGCAGCACTGGGCATAGTTATCTACCAGATATCAAACAGAAAGAGACAAGAAAACTTCTTCACACTACTTAAATAATATTGGTTTTATGTTTCCTGGAGATGTAATTAGATAACGGACTAACATAATGGAAGCTGATGCAGTTAGTCTGGCTGCAATAGTTCACTAGCCTGAAAATCTGACTCAAGTTTCCTGGATGCAGAATCAGCCCAATGCAGTTTTCTCATCTACTTTGATCTTTTATTCCACCTTTCTAAGCTCCTCTCAGCTGTCCTGCCTGGAGAAGGACCATGCCAAGATCTGTCCCTGTCACTGCTCACGGAAAATGCTGATGGGACATTGTGATCTCTGCTTGGTCCGTAGCGAGCTTCAGTTTCTGTGCAAGTGGAATGTTCAAGCTCATTAAAAACACAGTTAATCCCCTTTTAACCATCAATATTTGTTCCCAGCACGGTCATTAAACACAGAAAAGGAGGAGGGAAGTTTTGTGATGGAAGTTAACAAATTGGTTATTTTTGGACTCCTCCCAGAGAGTTTTGCTTTTTCCCTAAGCCGTCCTTGCCCTTGCCAGTCCCCAAGGCTCCATGTTTGAATGGGAAATAATTCATTATTTCACTTGTAGAATAACAGTGGAGAGGAGTAAAGGAAATAAATAAGAACATTGTCCTGCTTGGTGAGGAGAGGTGGGTCTGGCTCTCCTGGGAGGGTAGGAACAGGCAGACCCGGTCCTTTGCTCCAGCTGCAGTGGAGCCATGTGGACATCTCACTTCTGCAGGAGCCCTCAGTGTAGATCAGACCATTTGCTTTAGCAGACATTAATTATGACAAGAACTAGAACAATACTGAGATTACCGTCTTCCCTGAATTGCAAGAAAAGCTTAAAAAAAACCCTAGACCCCAAACCATTGGGGGAGAAGGCTTGGGCATGCCAAAAGGCCCACCCATGTGGGAGACGGAGAGTTTAGTACCATGGATGTAGGCTGCTCCTCACCTTGATCCCAGGACTGGTCTTTGGTATGTTTAAATTGCTTAGTACAGTCATAGCCTGCGAGTCTTAGGGCTCTGACAGCAATTCCATCAGCCTCTTGCGGGCAGGGTGCCCGTTTGCAGCTCAGGGTTACGCCAGCCTCAGGGCTAAAAGAGTGGGTTGGGGAGGAGACCTCTGGCTGTTTGGCTCCGCGAGCTCTGCTTTCGTTTTACCTCTTTTCCCATTGTTTTTACAGCTTGTATCCTTGGCTATGGAGCTGCTTATCTTCCAGGTCAGCAAACGGCGCTTGCCTCGCCAGGGGCTCGCTCTGCGCTACCCCTGCCTGCTGTCCGTCTGTGGGGTCGCCCTGCCTGAGCACGTGCATAATTAATAAAAAGGAGGATTGATCTGTCTCAGGAGATTAACAATGGGTCAGTGAAACGCACTGTAGTCTGTGCAGGAGTTAATGGACTGAACAGGCAGAATGACAGCTTGAACCAAAGACTGGTTTTTACATCTGTTTTTGTCAAGATACAGCCTGCTTTGTAAATCGTGAGAGTCAAAACTAATCCATGTCTAAGGCGAGGGTCTTTATTAACTTCAGCTGGAGGAGGAGCAGAAGGGTCACAGAGTTTTTCACCAACGTCGCAATAATTTACTAGCTTTGTGCTTATTTTAAATAATCACGTAGTACTAAATCTCAGGGATGGTTTTCATTGCTGGAAGCTGGACCAAGTGTAAGCTCAGCTGAGACCTGCTGCTCTCCACTGCAGAACGATGGCCACCTTGCTCTTCAGATGTACAAAATAAATACACAGAAGTGTTTCCAGACAAATAACTGATATCTCTTAAGACTGTTTCCCCCCCCCAACTACCATTAAAAAAAAAATAAAGTAATGCCCCTAGATAGCAACAGGCCTAGTAAGAGGCCATACACCCTTCATATAGCAGCGGTGACTTCTGTTCATACCATGAGCTCCTTGTTAAAAGCATCTGCTTTTACTTCAGGATATTTAACGATTGTAGAGCACCAGAAATGCACAAATTGAAGAGCTGTGGAAATGCCAGAGTGGCAAAGTAAAAGTATTCCTTTGGGTGGCGTTTGAGTTTACAAAGTTTTACTTCACCGTAATTAAAATCCCAGAACATTGTGCACTGATGGGCTTTTGCATCCTTATTTAATTACTCTTTATACAATTATAAACTAGCATTGCAGAGAATTAAGACGACAGTGTTGCTGCAAACACAGTTCCTGCTGTTTCTTGCAGGAACTTTAATGCAAGCCTAAACCTTCTGCACCTGAAGGAGGAATCGTGCTGCGTGTATGTGGCACAGCTCGGCTTCCTCTGGTTGCAAGTGGGTCTGAGCCTGCCTGAGATCAGAATTTGTCCAAAGATGAGCCTTACTGAAGCGGCTGCCTAAACAAGGCAGCACCTGAGTATTCACAGGCACTTTGGGAAAGCCTTAGGCTGAGCAGGATCTCGAGAGAGCTTACATATGCTGAGCTTTGCAAGGGGAGAGTCTAACAGCAGGGATGCAGACCAGCCCAGGCAGCTGGGCATGGGGCTAGAGAAGGCTCCGAGCAAGGCCGAGTTTACTGGGCTAGGCACAGGCAAAACAAACGAGTGCCTAAAGGTACAGGTCAGACCTCTCCTACACCGAGCACCATCCTTCCATCTCCCTTACCCCAGATAAAATGCACTCATAGGGAAAGAGCAATTTCTCAGAGCATGAGTATAAGCAAAGCAATCCTCTTTTGTGTGCATAGACTTGCTGAGCAACTGGCAACGACGCTGCCAGCATGGCTTGCCTTCATAATCCCACATATCAATACAAAACGATGTAAATTCAGTCAGTCCCTAGACTGCGCTGGCTGGAGACTGTAAACAAACTGAGGGGAGACAATGTCAGGCAAGGGTGCAATGAATGCTGCAATGCACAGGAGGCGGCACTGCGGGCGCAGAGTTCTGCGGGGAAAAATGTCAGAATGCATACAGAAGTGGTTTTACTTGAATTCCTCCACGACAAGACCCTGTAGGTACAGTCAGCTGGACACCTCTGATGTAGTTTGGAAGGGAGACCCAGCGAGAAGAGGGGCTGAGCCCAGGCAGGCTGGGAAGGAAGGACCGCTGAGCAACTCCAGAAATCACAGCCACGACTGGGCAGCTTCCTATCCCAGACCTAACACCCAACACTGTATTAGTCTGCTCTGCTTAATTGGAGAATGAACCATTACACTCTGCGTGGCTGGAGCAGTCTTGTTATCACGGCCCTCCCTCCAGCTCCCACCTGCAGGGAGGGGAATCTACCTTGCACCAAAAACTCGTGGCTGCACAAAACAGTGGCGTTTGCAAGTCACCACGCTGGCTTAAACACACCCCGGCCCTCCTGAAATCGTGGCTTGGAAACTCCTGCCTTTTCACTTGGTGAAAAAACACACAGGTAACTCGGAGCGGTGAGCGATACTGGCTTATGCTGGGCTGGGGTTTCTGTTCTGGTTTTATTTTGAGAAAACGCATCACACCTCGGAGCTGTGGTTTGCTTCGTTTCTCTATTATTGCTCTCAAGATAATATTTCCTGAAATAAAGCAAAGGCCAGGGCTCTCATTCATCATCCTGGGGTGGGCGGATTTGGTTTGGTCTAAGTGCCCTCAGAAATGGGGCAAATACAGGGGCTTTTGGTTAAATACAGTGAGGCAAGTGCCATCTAACGCTCCCCTCCATCCTCATGCTTGAGCCACGGCAGCAATGAAGTGTTCTGACATTAATGGTGGGCTCTGTAAGCAGTTGTGTCACTTAATAAAAATCTATTTTTGATTGCCACACGGTCCTGGAAAGTGCAAGTACCTCGTGGTTTGAAAGCTGTAAAAATTACGTTAAGAATCCGTATAAATCAGCTTGAATTACCAGTTCCTGTAGAAACTGGACAACATAATGAAACCGCTGGAGGGGAAAGGTGTTTTATACTGGCTTGCAGAACAATGCAGGCCCAACAAAGGGCATCTATTTACAGCTAAACTTACTTTTTTTTTTTTTTGGGGGGGGGGGGGGTGGGGGTGGGGGAGGTGGGGGAGAGGAATCACACTGGCAGAGAGACTGGTTCCCCACCACTGCCTGAAACGTGACAAAAAAGGCAGGTGACGTTTTGTGCATCTCTCTTCACAGCTCAGAAGTTGTCAAAGCACTCAGCTTTGGAGGAAGGTGTGGGGTCGTGAGGATTTCCAGCAGCCGGAGACCTGGCCCTGCATACCTGCCATCTCAGTGGCTGGGCAAGATGGAAACAGAGCTGTGCCAGGCACCGCCACGGCCTCCACGAATGATGAACCTCTCCTGGAGCTGTGCTGCTCTTATTCTAGGAGGCTCTCCAAGTGTGTTAAGCAGCATGCTTTTATGTAGAGGAAGAAAATTTTCACCTATCACACTGAAATAGAGATTAATTAGGTCATGGTTGCAAAGCACTCAGCAGCACCAGGTGCCTACCACTAGTGTAATTATATTCATTACGGATGTGCCGGAGCATCCCAACTGCGCTTACGTGGAGGGCCTGGCAAGATTTACAGAGCGCCGTTCGTGCCAGCAGAACATCCCAAAACTGCTCTTTCAGCCTGCGGAGGTTTTGCGAGGAGCTGCTCCCAGGCACGCACAGCACCTGAGCCACGGCGAGCATCCCATCCCATCCCACCCCGAGCCAGCTGCGCACCGTCACCACACAGCCGAGGGGGACAAGCCTTTCGAAACTACAGCGGGTGAGGAAGGAGAGGAAACTTAGTCATCTTCCTCCACCAGCATCTAAGCTGCACAAAGCGCTGCGGCATGGCAAAGGCTTTCTGCACCTCTGAAGCAATTACAGGCTGTCGCCACTCACAATAACACATTACGCAGAGTTGTACTGCTTCAAAGACAGACCCTGGATGACTTGTGTGCTACTGAAAGACGAGGGAGGTGACAGGAGTCCTGCCGGCACACTGCTCAGTTGCTAGGCTGTCTCCTCTCCTCTCTTCTCCACCCACCCCGCAGCTAACTAATGCTGGCGACCCCAGAGACATCTCACTTGTTGAGGATAAAACAACGAACGCAAGGTTTCCAAACTCCCTTTTGCTGTTGCTATGGGGCAATTTTCAGCTCTGGTAAAGGGCATTCCCTCAAAACAAGCCCTGGTGTGGTCTCATTAGGCTGTTGTGGGTTTCCCAGGAGAAGACATGGGTTCCCACAGGTGGAAGCTCAGCAGGAGCGAGCAATCCCCACCGCAGCCTCTCCTGAGGGCACAGGGAAGCACTGCAAGCTGCAGCCCCGCAGCTCTATGTGGGCAGAGTCTCTTCTCTGGTGTTTTACTATTCCTGGCCACTCTGCAGCAGATCTCGAGATCGCTGCTGGTGCAAAGCAGAGGAAGCAATTAATGTGCCTCGTTAGAGGAGCTGGCAATTCTGCCAAATGATTTTCCTTTCCCATGACCACCACTGTTTTACCAAGGGGCTTGGCTCCAAGGTCAGCGTCTGCCCCCAGTTTCAGGAGACCCCAGCGAGGAGGCAGCAGTGTGAGGGCGTTGTGCAAGACAGCTGGGGTGGGAGGAAGGACAGGGTGTGCTTGCCGTACATGCCAGCCTTCCTGCACCACCCCGGGCATGTCTGGCCGCGTCCCTGCTCCCGTACAGGATGCTTTCCTCATCAAAGGCTGTCCCGAACATCCCGCCTTTCCTCTCTCTCCTTGGGAGACATATGCAACCTGCTCCCCACCCCAGGCTTAGACTGCAAGTGAAGCACAGCTTGCTGCGCTGACCCCACGGCAACACCACTCCCTGCTTTTCCGATCACAGTGGTGGGTTAACGTGGCTCCTCAGCATGTGCAACTAGCTAAAATCTCTGCTGCTGCAGTTCTGTGGTCCCTGGGAGGTGTCTGTGAGTGTGGGGGTGGTGTCAGTCTGACCACAGTCATAGGGCTGCTGCAGAGCCATAGGACTGGAGGTGGGACTGCTCGGGGTGCCCCCGAGCCAAGCCCAGGCTTGCTTTGGGTGGCTAAAGAGCATCCCAATATACAACAGTCTGTATTTTTAAGCCCTGTGTCTTACACAGACGAAGATGTGAAAAACCCATCCTTAAAAAAAGACAAGAGGCTATATCCTTAAAGTGTCAGAGAAAAGTCTGGCAGAGACCTTAGCGAGGCTCAGAAGCTAAAAGGAAATTAAAAAAAAAAAAATCCAAGGCTACTTTTTATGCTAATCTCATGGGTTATTGCAGCTCGGCCAGAGGCCTCCGAGGGCACAGCTTGCCGCAGCACATTGGAAGGCTGAGAAGCAGAGTTCTTCCTCGGCACATGCTGGTGGCACAGTAAAGCAGAGGAAAAATCGGAGGCCGCTGAAAGCCACCAGAAACGACTGTCCCCCCAGACTCTTTCTGCATTTGTTCACAGCCCTGGAGGGCTGACTGTCTCTAGACTTCAACCCTTTACTGCCAGCAATAATTATACATCACCTTCGTTATGGCCCAAAATATTCTCCCCACATCACCTGGTTTCTTGCTGGAAATCATCACCGTGGTGGCACGCACCACCCAAACACGCACAGGCCAGAGGTGCGGCACTCCGAGAACACCAGATGGTTTTCCTACTCTCTTAAAGACTTTATAATCTCAGGCAAATCACTTAAAGCTCTCTCAAAATCAACCTTTCATTTTTAAGTCCATCTCTCCTGGACGGACTCCTTGGCTCCAGGGCCAAGGAGCAGAGCAGCTGCCTCCGAACGCAGCAGACCTTTCCTCGTCCCATGCTGCCGGGAGACGCGACGGATGCGCAACATGACATTTAAAGCTTCCCAGGGGAACTGCCTGCTCGCCAGCAGGGGTTATGGAAAAGTTTACGAGTGGATCCGTGTGAGTGTGGCTCCGCAAATAGCGCTTTCCTCTCCAGAGCGAGAGGTTGGGAGTTCAAGACGCGCACCTAGAACCAAGATATGAGCAAACAGCCATTTATAAGCCCAGAAATCTCATGTCAGTAAATGCCAGCCATTGGGCTGCACAAACGTTTCCTGCTTTTTTTCCGGCACTAACCAGCCCGTGAGAGACCTGTCGGCAGCAGGACAAGGTGCACAAAGTCACGCCATACCCATCACCCAGCTGTGATGATCAGGGTGGGAATTCTGTTCCTCTGGAAAATGTTAGTGCCTGGGAAGGCACATCCCATCTTTGCTTCTACACAGACAAAGCAGTAACCTCATCCTTTTGTTTAAGGGACGGGGTGCAGCACCTGCACCGCCATGCCGAGCAGCTGGGTGTCTAACTTGCTGGTGGGGACAGAGCAGAGGAAGATAGCTTGGCATGCTCCACTCCCCTCCCCTCCTCTGAACTTTCTAAATGGAGCTGAAAAATCACTTAGGTTTTTTTGCTGGGAAACACAAGCTGGAAAAATAAACTCAAGAGTCTGGAAGAGCTCCATGCCTTGCTGCAAGCTCCCCCGCCCCAGCCTCACACCTGCAGCACCCTTGGAAAGAGGCGAGCAACTGCTCACCCCTGAAACAGACCTGGCGTGCATCGGGGATGTGCTCGCCTCAGCTGGTGCACCCTGCATCCCACCCAAAGCATCACGCTCAGCAAGGGCTGCTGTTTCAGCCACAGCAGCCTGCAGGGGGCTGTGCAAGTGAGGACCCCCTCCCAGAGAGCCCTTCGTCCCTTGAGCAGCAGCACAAACACACCACCTCCACATACGAGCCTGAGAATTCCCTTTTCCTCAGCACCTTGGGGGGGGGCTTTGGTGGGGGGCTGTGCTGTCAGGGGTGGAGTTTCCACCTCCAAATTGGTGGTAAAGCTACAGAGCCCTCGCTACAACCCCCGTGTGTGCTGCAGGCACAAGTGCCCCCAGGTGCTTCTGCAGCTGTGTTTTTAGGGGAACTGCACTGCCTGCCCCAGCAACGCAGCCGAGGGGAAGACACAAGTGCCTGGGGCTAACGTGACATCGGCACAAAATCTGCCATCCTTCCAAACGGGCCACCCAGCCGGAGGCATCAGCTATGCACAACAGTTCTGCTTACCCAGGTTTTGTAAAAAATAAAGATCATCTCGGCTGAATGGTCGTGGGCTGGTGGCAGTGCTTGGAAGTAGCCGATGCATTTAGCTGTGCTGAGACACCCACCCTCCCGCCTGAGCGGCTCTGCTAGACAAGAGGTACCATCCGGGGGGTTCCCACTGGTGACACACACGGACTCATGCACTACAAATGCTGTGTTTAATCCCTTAGTAAGCTGAAAGTCATCCAGGCCGGGATGACGAAGGCAGTGCACACACTGTGACCGAGCAAGGCAGTCACGCCGCCCCAAAGGCCCTTGTTGGAAACCCGTGCTCGCCCATTTTCTGTTTGCAGGAATTGGAGTTTGTATGTTTACACCATTTCCCTGAAGGAAAGAGGCTGCTCCCTCTGCTCCCCTCCATGCTACTCAAAGATGGAGAAGCTTTTCCTGAAAAGCACCACTGGCTGCTCTGAGCCTGCCCTGCCATCACAGTGCCTCTGCAAACCCATCTGGCAGGAGCAGGCAGAAAGGGGGTGACCGACAGATCCCACCCCATGGCCTGCACCAGAGACTGGCGCAGCTCCTCTGACATTCCTCCCAGAGAGGACTGGAACGCTTGAATACTGGAGACACATCCTAATTGCGTGATTTTTCCATCCCCGTTGCCAGTTTAAAGCCGTTTTCACAGATATCCAAAAATAACCTCGTTTTTCTAGCGTCATCTTGGGATTTTCTGTCTGCAAAAGGGATAGCAAGAACCTGTGAGAGCAGCCCAAAACGGAGCAGGTGCCTCCTGTTGCTAGCTGCCTGCTGCTCCCTGTGTTTCTGGGGGGGCTGCTACAGGCAGCATAATCCATCTTCTCCTTAGATTGGGGCTAATGAGGATAAATAACAAGGAAAGAGAATACAATTGGCTTTTTAATAATATTTTACTCGCAGATGTCAAGATGCTCCCCGCTCCCCACCAAGGTATTAATATCCTGAGTACAGTTTGGGGGGATTTTTTCTACCTCTCTCAAGGTGGAAAAGGTGCACGAGGAAGGGGTGCGTTTGCCCCTCGCCCCTTGCAGGGGCTCCTCTGCAGATTCCCAGCGCGATGCGCACCCTGCACACTGCTCTGTGCTGGTGTCCTCAGCCAGTGAGCCAAGAGAAGAAGCAGATGCCAACAGAGAGGTGGAGGCAGGGGAAAGGAGGATCAGGGGGTGCAGAGGGGTCCAGCCGGTAGCAAGGCACAGGAGATAAGCCCTCCCATAAGAGTAGCGGCAAGAAGAGACACCCTTTGTCCTTGCTGCCAGCCTTCGGCGTCGGGTTGCTACCGATTTATGCCAGAGGCATGCTTTCCACATGACATGAACACACATTTGGCTTTAAACACATAACAAGTCCCACGAATGCTTATCCCCTGAGTGCCATAAGGCACCCCAAGGCAGTGACCCCCCGGTCCCAGAGATACTCGCAGAGCCGCTCCCATTGACTCATCCCAGGGGCTTTCCCAACTGGACAACGGAGCTCCCCTGGGACAGCCCTGACAGAGCGTCCCTTCCTCCCAGCTCACAATTCGGGCCCCCACGTGCCTTTTCCTCTGAGCTTCTTTGTGCAGACCAGCTTTTATCACAGAGCCTAAGGGGGCACAGCTCTATTTGCCATCCCATTAACGAAACCAGATCTGCCCCGGTCGGGTTTGGGGCTGAAAGTGGCACGGCTAAAGACAGGAGCTCCTTGGGAAGGCAGGCAAACCACGGGTGACCCCATCCCGCTCTGCTGATGTAAATCAAGAGCTCATTGCCATGGCAACAGAGCAAGGACCACAACATGTATTTTTACAGCATGATCTCAGCAGCTCCCGATTCATACCAGAGATCCTGTTCTCACGGGGCTGCGGGAGTTTGCTCTCTCTCCTTTGGCACCGAGAGCCACAGAGGTTGCTTGTGTGCAGCCAGGTCAGCCGTGGGGCACAAAGGGGGTTGCACAGGCCCTAAGAGTCCTAGGTAAGTGGGGAACATCCCAGCCAGCCTGCAGGAAAAGGAGGGATAGCTGAATGCAGTGCAAGAGCATGAACAGAGGGGAAAAAAAAGCACCTTTCATGGATGATTTCCATGGAAAATGCTCATGGGGCCGGGATTCTGCAGATCCCTAACTGAAGGAGTGGGTTTAGGAAGATGGAGAAGCAACAGCGCAGGGATGGCACCACAGCACCACAGCCTTTCTGCTCTCCGAAACCCCGAGCTCGCAGGCTGGCCACGCAACCGAAGCCACGCACACCACGCGCGCGAGATTGCCACGAACGACTTGCAACTTAAATTCGGAAACAGCAAAGCTTCAGCGTTCCTTCCTTCCAACTTTGTGGCTGTAATAAATGTACGGGATGATTTACACAAAGAAAGCAGCTGTATGCCTTATCAGCAAAATAAGAATCTTGCTTCATGCCAGCAACAAAAGCCGCGGGCAGATTCAGGCTGTTGCGTAGCACTGGCTATCCCCAAATACGTGTGCTGGTGTTTTCAGTAAGCGGCTGCAGCTGGAACACCTGGAGACAGATGCTGGGGCAAAAGTGCACAGATTGATCACCCATAAATAAAACACTTACTCCTCTTCTCCCCCTTGCTGGAGCCGCGGATGTTTCACCCCAAGACAGATTGTCCAGGGACATGGTGAATTCTCCACCTTTACAGTATGTTATATCAAGACCGAATGCCTTTTTCAAGCTAGGTGAGAGTTCAAACACATTCTCGCTCAGTGCCGAAACTGCTGGGTGAAATTTATAGCCTGAGTTATGCAGGGGGTCAGTCCCAAATGCTACAAACTTCGAGACACAGAATCACAGAATAGCAGGGGTTGATAGGGACCCCTGCAGACCATCCCGTCCCACCCCTGCTGGAGCAGGCACAGCCAGAGCAGGGGCACAGGGCCGCGTCCAGGCGGGGGGTGAATGTCTCCAGGGAAGGGACCCCACAGCCTCTCTGGGCAGCCTGTGCCCCTGCTCTGGCACCCGCACAGGACAGGGCTTTTTTTCCTCATACATACGAGCAGGATCATATCCAAGATTTGGTCTGCAGGGTTATGATGCATCCAGTGATTTGTGGCTTTTGTACATAAACTTGGGGGGGGGGGGCTGCAGGAATCTGCTCGGATGAGCCAAGATGGGAATTTGCTGAGGATAAATAAAGGAGTACTGTCTTACATTAAAAACCTCTCTCTCAGAAGACACGCAGATCATATCATAAAGGGGTTATAGTTTCAGGAGGCAAAATTTATCATTGCCTAGAAGGGAATTTGCAGTTTGGATGGGGCTCTGTTACTGACTTCCCCACTCGGGTAAAGCGGGGTGTCACCAGGAGCAGTGTTACACCATCAACCCACAGCTTTACTGTTCCTGGTGCCATCCATTAATAGTAAAAATGATAAATAGATAAAGAAAGCTTGAGGAAATAGGGCAGGGAAGAGCTCCAAAGGAAGAGGACGGTGCCAGCACTGCAGATTCCTACAACCATGAGCAGAACTGCGGGATGCTGTGTTTCCACCCCTGCCTTGTAAAGAGTCAAAGTAGATGCTGCGTTTTAAATTCTGCCGGTACAAAAATGCACTTAGAGTCTTGTGTAGTGACTCACCCACCCTCTATAACCACAGTTCAGAGAGGGCAAGCTGCCCTGGCTCCACATCAGGCACAGGGTCTGCTGCACCGGCTTGCACCCGAGGCTGGGGGCTGCAGTAATGCTGGTAATGCAATAACTCTAATGGCATCGATTTGGGAAGGTGGCTTCGCCCTCTGTTTCTCTGCAAGATGGGAATCATATTCCCTTTATTTTCTCAATTGCCTAATTTCCAGTGAACACGCTGTGCAACCTGCTGCCCCGCGGGTGCAAATGCACCTCCCTAAGAATAATCTAGGGATTGCTCTTTCTGCCAGCTGTAGCAGCCCCCCAGCTCCAGCTGTCCGATCGGTGTGTTGCAATAGCAGTAGGCAGAGCTGCCTGGTGAGGCTTTTCCAGCATTTCACAATAGGTTTCTTAAAGTCATGCCAAACCACCCAGAATGAGCCGTTTAACAGAAATGAATCAGCTTCATCAGAGGGGTTAACGGGAAGGCCAGCCTCAGCACAACACTTTTGCTTGGTCCTGAAGGGCCATCTTAGCGGGGGAAAATGAGAATTTGAAGCTTCTACTTTGGGGGAACTGACCCCCAAGACCTCCTATAGCCAAAGGTGTCCAGCTTGGAGACAGCCCCGATCTGAATAGGAGTTCCCCTAGGGTCTCAGCAGCAACAAAAGAGGGGGTACTGGCTCATTGGGAAATCCCAAGAGGACTTTGGGGACAGGCTAAGCTTTTAGGCACAGGTTCATTGCATTTTGCCGCAGCCGAGGGCATGCATTTTTCTGCAAACCCTTCTGTATGTCCAGTCTCTCATTCCCCAATCCTTTCCTTCCTGCAAAAACCAGGGGCAGGGGGTGGGAGGGAATATTTCCCCAGTGAGGTCAGTGGAAAGGCTGCACTCGCCTCCAGCTGGGTTTGGATCAGGCCAGGGCGTGCAGGTGTCCAGGAGAACGAGGCACCACGGCACAGCCAGGATTTTTCCTTTCGCACCCCCAAGGGCTCGCAGCGCTTTGCAAACACCCCCGCAACAGCCCCATCCTCTGTGAGCCTGCACTCAGCCCCTCTCTGCCCCCCCAAGCCAGCAACCATCCCTTGTTCCTTCCCACCTTTCTCCTCCCACTGCTCCTTTTCAGATAAAAATTGCAGGATCCAGATGCTTATCTGCAGGGCTCTTCCCACCACCGCCCCGCACTTCCAGCGGGATGCTCACCTGTCCTCGGGCCACGCTGGCCTTCACCGAAACCCATGCAGATGCTCGGGAAGCATCAGATAGCCCCTACAGAGCGCCTCGCTCCTGGGAAAGATAAAAAGCCTTGGAAATACTGCAGGAGAGGGAACGCCTGAGACATCCACAAGATTTTTATTCATCTCAACCAAATTATAAACAAGAATTAGCTGAGGATGGCCATTATTTAACCAGACGGCTGCAGCTATGGTAAGGCGCACGCAGAGCTTTGACCTGTTAATGAATCGCTGAAATACAGGAAAGCTTTAAGCTGTGGAAGGAGGAAGCATCCCGCCACCGTGCCGTGGGACCAGCTGCCTCCACATGGTGCTGTCAGCAGGCTGCAGCCCCCAGAAGGTCTCGTCATGGCCCCGATCCCAGCAGCTCCCCTAGTAATGGCCAACAGGTTTCCCCTTCCCAAAACCAAGACGGGACATCTCTCTCTCCCACAAATATCCAAGCCTGAGAAGATTAGCGAGCAATCTGAACGTGATAACGGCATCACAGTGTCTCTGGGGGGTGGAGACTGGAGCCCAGTACATCTTACTTGTTGCTCTTCACGTTTTTCGCCTGGTGCCAGCGGTCTCAGGATATAACTGCATCAAATCCCCAAAATACCAGTGACCTCAGCCCCCAGCTCCGTTAATCAGTCGTCCCCGCAGTAAGCAAATCAAGCAGCAGAAGCCTATAAGACACACGTTTATCATAGCGCAGGGGAGGAGCCTGCCTATGGGGACACAAATAAATAGTGCTGTAAAAGAGATAAAGTGCCTTTGTTTTAAACCCCCGAGTAAGCATTTTTTTCCACTGCTTTTGGCAGTTCAGTGCAGGGGGTGAACAAAAATAACCAGAGCTGGGTCCAGAGTCAAGGGGAGGTTTTCCTCCAGCTGAGACATACCCTAGAGCCCAGCACTTCTCCCTCCCCAGTGCAGAGCAGCACCAGACAAGGGGCTGTTCACTTTTTGTTGACTTTTTTTTGCCTGAAGTGGTCACGTTTCATCTCGGGCACCTAAACCCAAGCAGCCAGCACATCGCCTGGCATGAGGGGCCGGCTCCTGCCGTGCAGCGATAAGGAAGGAGGAATGCAGACACCAGACAAAGAGTACACGTCCTCCGGCCGGCTGGAGAATGGTCTGGGCGGGCTTTGCACAACCTTTCCAGCTCCTATCTTTGTAGCCCACGTTACAAACAATCGCCACGTCCCCCATCTTTTATTTATGAAGTTCTCTGGAGGTTAGTAATTATAAAGAAGGCTGCCTTCAGCACCCACATAGAGCGAGGCCAGCCTCAGATGCCTTCACGCTCACATACGGCGCAGCCAGGTCTAAGCTCAGCAGGGATGCAAGATGCTGTGCTATGAGTGTGAACAGCAGCTCAATTCAAGCAAAACAAAAATCTAGTCTTGCTTAATAATTAAAAATAAATAAATAGTTGCAATATGCATTGTTACAGCAACAGCAAAAAAGCTGGTAACACCCTTCCTCCCCGCCCCGATGGTGCCTGTGGGGTGCAGCCCCGGGGGTCCCGGCCCCGGCCGTGTGCTGGGGGCACACGGCAACCGGGGAGGCAGGATGGCTCGGGGCCAGCCAGTGCCTGAGCGATGACTGCAGAAAACTGGTGATGTTTTCCTGTATTGCAGGGTCCCTCCCTGCAGGAAATAATGCATTGTACTACAGAGCGCCTCACTTTCCTGCAAAATCCCAGCAGGGGGGCCAGCCCTCGCCCCTGCCCTCCACCACTGACACCGCACAACCACCACCGCGCCAGAGGACAATAAAAAAAAAAAATAAAAGATTTCACCTTGTCCACGGAGGGCGCAAAAGGCAGCCTGATGCTTGCTTTCCAAAGCAGCACTACTGAGGAAACCCTCAGAGGTGGTTTAAAGCAGAGCTTGGCAGCTCCAGTAAATTAAGTCAGGCTTAAGGCCAAGGAGCCAATCCCCAAATGCTATCAACCCATACCTCAGTTTTATTAATTTACCTAGGCGTTACTGCAAGCAGCACCCTTTTACTCGTTTAACCCTTACACGCTACGACAGTGGGGACCACAGCTAATTACTAATCGCTTTACCAGACTAATGAATACTGCAGATGGGGTCATTGCCCACCTGCGAGCCACCGTCGGATGGAGACAACCGCCGTCGCACAGATCCATCCCAGCTGCACGTCCCACCTCCCATCGCCTCCTGTGGGGCGAGGAAAGGGGCTCCCTGCGCTGCAGGTCACCGGTTATTAGTCTCATATGGAAATGCACTCAGAGCAAGTTAATTGTGGACCCGATCCAAGGAGAGCAGAAGTTGCTGCCGCGGTGGTGGTGACCTCTGGATGGGATCCATTCTGTTTCACCAACTTACAGGAAGATTTACTGACATTTTCCTGTGCTACCTCCTGCATCTGGAGATCCTCCTCCTGCCAGAGCCACGATGCTGGCCCTCCAAGCCCAATGCCCCTGGCCTGGGAGCAGGTTTAAGCACATGTACTTGCTAGCTCTCTGGCTCAATGCTTCCTGTGAGCCCAGCCTGTTTTGGCAACTCAAGGCACCCGGGGGTCAGGACCTGGGCTTTATTCACACACAAATCACCACTGATGCTGACCAAAGGGCATCTTGTCCCAGCATCTGCCCAGGAAGGCGCGAGATCCCAACAGCCCTTCAAATGAGGTGGGATTTGCTTCTGCCCAGAGTCAGAGCAAGGAAATAAAACCTTGCTTGACCTTTTCCTAGTGATTTTTAGACTTTTTTTTTTAACCTCCTCCCCAAAACACGCCGATTTCTGTTGGTTTGTCCTGAAGCAGGAGTTGGCACGAGGTGCCCCAGCTGTAGGGATGCCCTTTTTGAGCCCTACATCAGTTTTGCAGCTAAGCGTGGTGATGATGGGAAGGCAGCGTGGCTCAGAAGCTATTACTCCTCCATCCTATTTAAATGTAAGGAAGCACCTCAGGATCCCACCACCAGCATCACGAGCGGCACAGTAATAAGACGGCTACGGAGGTCTGACCTTTCAGCAGGCAGCGAAGCCGCGGGGGGCTCGGCAGCTCCTGCTTTCCTGCCACTGAAGTGCCGAGCAGCCCCGTTTCCATGGGTAAATACGAGATGTAAGTGGTAAAAGAGTTAAATAAAAAGAAAAAAATACACCAAAGGAAAGAAAATTTGGACCAACTTGAGTACATGGAAAATGAAAACCACGTTGGAACTGCTCTATATGTTCCACAAGATCGCAGCAGCTCTCCCAAGCTGTACTCAGGAGAATGACTCAAAGCATTCCTTTTCCATGCAAAAAGTGGTGGTGGTTTTTTTTGTTTTCCCCCCTCCCAAACTATGTCATCCTTGCTAAGGTAAACAACAGCTTCTAACAGCACAAGGCTTTTGCTTCCCTCTTATTTTACATGAGGGTTTTTAAATCATCTGTTCTACCACAAGCTATGAAAACCGCTGTCAAAATATACCTCCCAGGAGCTCGAGGAAAGCCTGCACGTGGTCATCACGCTGGCTTAAAAATAAGAGAGGGGCCAAAAGGCAAAGCTTTTTCCCCCCCAGATGGAAACTCTCCAGGACTTTGGTAATTACACCAGCTCTCAAAGTGACACAGGATGCACGCTTAGTCCTCTGATCCCACAAAAGGGACCACGCAATCCCCCTCTCGTGAGCGATCCCAGGCTCAAGCAAGCCTCGGTGGCCTCTGTGAAGCTCAGCCAGAAGAGGGCACGTCTGCCTTGGCTGCAGAACAGAGATCCCAACGTGCTCGAGACTTACGGCAACACCTCCCAGCGGGCCTGGCCACGCTTGGGTTTCTGTTAAAACCACTGAAGATAAGAGTTTCCAGCCTGGCTATTATCCCTAAAGAGGCGGCGGTGCGGGGAGACGCTGCCCCGGGTCTGGAAGGGAAGGGGCCAGTCCCTGCCCAGGGCAGGCTGGGTTAGCATCGCCCACTTGTTCGGGAGCCACATGAGTCACAGCCCGGCTTCTGTTCAAAACTATGACTTTGGGTCATTTTGATAGCATTTTGTAATCTTTTTTTAGCCTTTTTTATTTTTAGCTCCATTTTGTTTACTTTTGGCATTTTAAGTGCAAGGATGGGGTAGTTTCCAAGCATTTCTCCACAACCAAAGGGGCTAGAGGCTTTGGATTTTTTAAAATCAAGCTGAAGCATCACATTATTCCAGGGACCGAGACATGAAGGAAAAATTACATTAATTTATTTACTTATTTTGGCCTGGGTAGGAACAGACATTTTTTTCTTACTCCACAAAACCTTTGCAGTTCATTGCTTGCCCACGGTTAAGCGCGATACTTCCCACGCGAGCAAATGCAGTCAGCGGATAAATGACTAGTTTAGGGATTTCTGTGCATTTGAGAAGGGGTCAGAGCAGGACCCGGCTCCACATACCGCAGGGCAGGGAATGACCAGGAATTCCTTGCACTGGGACTCACAGCATCACACATCCCGGGTGAGAAAATAGATCCAGCAGCAGCTTTTGCAGCCTCCAAGGCCCAAATCGCAGGGGATGCGAGCTAGAAGTGGGGCGGGGGGGGGGGGGGGGGAGTTAAGGGAATGGTTATTCCAGTGTATTTGCTGAACTTGAGATCCAAACCTCTGGGGTTTAAACCCAGAACCCTCCCAGCTGACGGGAATGAAGTACCAGCCACTTCTTGCTGCCTTAGGCATGACGTCCAGCTGAACCCTGTGCCTTAGAAAACAAAACCATCAAAAAATGGGGGCCAGCTCACACAGATGGGGCTTTTCTTTGCCTTCCCCTTGACTTTCAGTTTATATATGGTTAATAAGGCTTATATTGAATAATGTTAGCTAAAGATAACTCACTTGTTTATACTGGATTCAGCTGGCTCTGATGACACTAGAAATAAAGCTCCAGCAATGCTTACCAGCTGGCTCCTGACACATCCATAACTTCTGCTGAGCTCCCTGCAAAAAGCCACAGCGGCTTCTTGTAAAGACATGGGCACGTGCAAAGCTCGACCGAAACCCAGGGGCAAGCGCTGCAAGAGCACGTGGCCCCAGAAGGGCTGGGGCACCCAAAAGCAGTGCCCTCTCCCAGAACGTAATTTTGGATTTGCAAAGAAAAGGCGGGGGGGGGAAGAAAGAGACATAGGAATAAAAAGCCTGCGCTCTTCCCAGTTAGAGGTACCACAGAAGAGATGCCCAGAGCAGGCATCCACACTCACAGTGGGGAAGTGGAAAGTGAGTTGGGCTCATCTTTCAGCTCCTCACGCTGCACGTCAGCTGTAAACATCCAATTTATTTTGCTTGCGAGTGACAAACTTCATTAGCGTAAAGGAAGACAGGCTGTTCTTGGGGTTGCTCTCACGTCCCTGGAAGGGCAGGTGCTGCTTTCACTGCACCCTCGCTCCCAGGGCAAGCCAAAGGCACCTGCCCCTCCCGGCAGTCTGCCTAGCCTCCTCACCCTCCTCTTCTGAAGGTGAGCATTTGCCAGGAATGACTTAAAAAAATGCCTCAGGAAGAACCCGGCTCTGGAAGGCAAATTGCAGAGCTCTCGGCAAGAGCAGTCCACGCACGGCTCAGATCAGCTCCTTCTGCACGGGGTCCCCACAGGGATGACCTCAACGTTTTCATGTGCTGCAAGATGCTTTTCTGCCAAGCTTCTAAAAACAAAACCACACCACCAAAACAAAAACCCTACGCACATTTGAGCTGTAAGCTCATCTTCCTTCTCAGTGCACCCCTGATGGGACCTCTCCTTGGCAGCAGAGGGGGAGAGGGGCTGGGGCGACCGCATGCCATAGCGGGGGGCTGTCAGCCTCTTACACTGCTGGTTTGTAACCTCCCCCTTTTTCTACGGGATCACTGTTCCCCCCACCCCAAAAGCGCTGGCAGCACATTGCAGCCTCTTCTGTCAACAGAAAGTTTGACTCTTCTCATTGTACCGTGAATTTCCTTGAAAACAATCACATAGGACAACAGAGCACAGGAGTGGTTGGACCCTCTGTCCCTCCATGCCTGCCTGGATCTGCGCTGCTGTCCTCGGGGCTCTCCTGCCAGCTCAGCAGCCCGAGAAAGCAAACAAAAAGCTAAATGCACACAAAAACACTCCTTGAAGATGCCTGGAAACTCTGGAGCAGGTGGAAAAGGTGCCCGGCTAAGGCACAGCAACGCTGCAGCATCGCGGAGGAGGTACCCGGGGGCAGCAGCGGCTGCCTGGCTGCTGCGGACCTTGAATCTGGGAGCAGTCTTCCAAAAACCACGCACACTATGGCCTCACTTTCATAAACCGTTGCCACTGTGAGGCATCTCCCCCTGTGCGGCCGGGATGGTGCCGCCTCTGTTTCTGTGGGGGTGGCCAGAGTTAGCTCAAACCCAGTCCCATGTGGGGCAAGGCCAGAGAGTCCCCCAAAAGGGGCAGCGCACGCAAATGACCAAAGATCCAATCTGTCATACAAATTTTATCTTTCTGGGGATAGAAGATGCACAGAAGACTGGTTCGCCTGCAGAAATATTATTAGCAGAATGATAACACCACTTTTGAAAGCAAAGAATTAATTATCCTCCTCCTGTCACTGCAGGTTGAATTTCATGACTGCATCCTTTGTCATTTGGGCTATATTAATTTTTTTAACCTGCTCTCCACGCTGTAGAGGGGGGGAAGAAGCAGCAAACACATCCCACACCACCCAACCAAGCCCCGACCGATGCTCCTGTGCATCCGGGAGCATCCAGGGGAGCCTCTCATCCCCTCAGAGGATTTCCACCCTCCCTTTCCTTCCAGCTATTGCTGCCCAGGCAGGACAACTCCCATCCCTTCCCCAAGCCCCCATTTGTTTACAACCCTGCCTTTTCCTTCACATTTCCCCCAGGCAGGTTTCAGCTGCCTCCAAACCCATCTCCCTCACATGAGCAAGTGCATCAGCAGAAGATAACAGGGGACAGGAAAAAGCAATTCAGTGCAGCTGGGCTGGGGCAGCAAGGAAAAAAGAAAAGAAAAATAAGAAACAACCCAGCTGGGTGTGTTGGAGACGGAGACAGAGGGATGGTGCCACCAGTGCCTGCCCTGATGAGTCACACCAGTCCCTCCTGGGCCCATGGGGTGTGGGAATTACAAGTAAATCACGCTTAGCTCAGCAGCAAGAAGTTGCCATTTAGGTTGCAAACCCAGAGTAAGCCAATACGCCATTTAAGCCATTTTGTGCCACCTGAATTCTTTGTCATCCACATGTTTCACACTTGGGGCTGCCAGGCAGCAACCCTCAGCCAGGAAATTTGGGGGGGAAAAGCCACAAGCGCAGAAAGCCTAACAGGAGGGTGAGGGAAAGCAGACAGGAAATGGTGCGTTATAAGTAAACAGGCTTTAAAGGGAGGAAATTAATATTTAATAAAAAGCCCACCACTCCCGTGGCTCTGCTCCAGAAAGGAAGACACAGACATTTGAAGACACCTTAATTTATGCGTGTGCGTAACCATCCTAAACATCAACGTGAGCCCCCCCAAAACCTCCACCCTGGGCCCCAGTGCCCTGTTTGGACCTGACTGTCCCCACTGGTGGGATCACACGTGGAGGAGGCTGGATCCAAGAGCGCAAGGGATGATGGGCTTCCTCTGGGGTTCTCCCTCTGGCACCAAAGTGAGAGGACACAGTATGGGCGACCACCTCGGATCCTCCTGCTCCCAGTTTTAAGCGAAAAAGTGGCACTGTGCTGGCAGCGTGCAACAGTCCTCGCTGGGCCACGGCTCTGCACGTCCCTGAGGCGGCGAGGACAGCCAGCCTGCAACGTGCTCCGCTATGTTCATCTCAAGTCTCATCTGCAGCCCCAACGGAGACCAATTCCCTTCCTATTGCACGGCTAAAAGCTGAAGGCATCTTCCAAGACTGCTCTGCGTGACTTGCCACCCGGGCTTGGCTCTAGGATAAAAGATATTTCCCACGGCTTGACATTCCTACATCATGACAACCTTTTTTCCATGGGAAAGAAACCTTATGAACCATAAATATAAAGGGGAAACAAGTCCTCACGTATCACCTGAGAGAGAAATGCTAAAATACTTTCTTTCTGCGTTGAATCAATATTTAGACAGGCAGCGACTCGCTCACCCGCCCCCGTCCACTCTCCTGCTCGGGCTGGCTTCCGAGGGCTCGCTGCAGCCGTCGGCCGCCCGGCGAGCCCAGCTCTGGGTGGTCAGTGCTGTACGTCCACCAGCGCAGGAGAGGTGTCAAATCTGCACTGGAAAAGCCACTTGCAATGAAATATGTCATTATAATCTAGCAATAATAAGAGCTGATTAGGATAGCGCTTGATCCACCGGGGTTTTAGGCAGGGTTATTAGAGAAGACACTGCCCCACTCTCTGCGGGAACGCAGCCGCTGTAGCTCCCAGTCAATGCGTGTTATTCATCTTTACAGCACTTCTGAGGCTGCAATGAATTAAAGTACCTGCGCTGCGTTTGCAGGCAGGAACAGGAGGCGCGGAGAAGCTACGTGTGGACAGTAAGCTCCTTATTAGACCTCAGTACGGTTAGCTGCTCGGGTACGCCCCTGCTTTTCTCTTCTCCCGTACTCATACAATATTTCCCTTGTGCAATATTTTCCTCAATATACTGGAGAATAACTGCCTTGAAAGTAGTGTCTGTTTACTGAGGAAAGCCTCAGCTTTGAGGCTGTGGTCTTAAGTTTTGCTGAAGTTCTACAATTTCAAGGGCAGGGTGGGGGAAAGGAGCAAAAACTTCAGAAAAGAGCGTTAGGGAACCCATTTCTCCCCACACCCAGCTTCAGGGCACTGGCAGACCAAAGCAAACACAGGAGCCCCCAGCGTTTTCTAAGCAAAGGAATACTTTGCCTCTTATTTTGAAATCCAGCATCACACTGTTTAAACGTCATCACTATCAAATACCGCGACCTCGTGCCGCGGGGAGCAGGAGCAGCAGGGTTCTCGTCGTTCACACCGCGCTCCTGCTCCACACAAGAGGAGCGGGATGGGGTAAAGCAGCCGCGGAGGGGGGGAAAACATCGGCCAAAATTAGGGCTAGCGAAGGGCCCAGGGATGCTCAGCCCGTGGTCTCGTGCTCTGCACTAGCCAGGTATCAGTAGCCTCAGCGCGGCCGTGCTTATCCCACTTCTGTTTTGCACGCTTCGCGTGTTTAGGGTGGGTTTTTAAAAAAAATTTTTACTTATTTTTTTTAAACTATCAGGCCCAGTGTTGCACAAGGGCTGCTGCAGGCTCCGAAGAGCAGGCCCACGCCTGAATTTCCAGTATCCATATCAGCACTTCAGTCCTTGCTGTGAGTGTTTAATAAATAGCCTTTATTAATTCTCACTGGGAAGAAAAAAAAAAAATGTAGTCAACAAATGGAATGAGCTAAACCAGAAATCCCTCCAGCATTTCCTATTGACAGGGAAGAATCCCAAGCCATGAAAAAGAAAAGGCATCAGAGTATGCTGAAAATGTTTTCTCACCATATTTTGCCCTTGCAACCAGCTCCCCGCAAAGAACAGACACAACTTTGGGGAGGGGGGGAATGTGCAAAACTTCCCCATGCTTTTGCAATTAGCAATTATCTTTCACCAGCCTGTATTTCAGGGCCAGTCATTGCAGGAGCAGATGAAATGGCCCAATTTTCCTTTTCTTAGGCAACCCCCAGTCGGGAAGGCGTATTGCAATTCCCCTGGCTGCGTTGCTCCAGCCACCGCTTCAGGAACACCCTCGAGGAGGCGGAGGGGCACAACCCTCCCTGCATTCCCAAACTATCTATTGACGAAGCAGATGACCAGGATTATTATGAGATTCAGGAATAACAGGGTATTCAGCACAGCTGAAGCATTTCTTGCAGCAGCAGCACCCTGGTGCAAGCTCTTCCTCTGCTGTAAAAAACCAAAGTGCTTCAGATTGCAGGTCATCAGCAGGCAAATTACCACTCGCTCCGAATTCTCCGAGCTCGAAATCCCAGACCGAACTGAACAGGATGGGTTGGATCGTTTGGCTGTGGAAATCCCACGGTTTATTTTTGCAGCCAGAGGGTGTGTGCATTAGCCAGGTGTCCTGGTGGGATTCCAACAGTAATATCCCTAAATCTCCCTCTGAAATTAAAAGAAGGGGGTTGTTTTACATCTGTCCTCTTCTTCACCTCCCCCCCCACCACAGTGTAACCCCCCCAGAAGTATTTATTGTAGAATATCGCTCGCCCTACCAGCACATCAGTGGGAGGAGAGATCCCTCTGCGTGAAGCGCTAAGGGACAGCATCTAATTTAATTCTCTTGTTTTCTTAAGTGTGCTCCATCTGCATGGAAGACACGGCGAGAGGTTATTACGACACCGCATTTTGTACACCCCATCGATACGCAGCCCCAGACCACCCAGTACAAACCAGTCAGCAGTTTCAGCACTTGCGAGGCACTGCGCTGGGCTTTCGGACACGGGGAAAAATAAAATAAAAATTTTTAAAAAAGCACTCTAACAAGTTTCAGCAACAAGTTAAGAGGCAAAACATGCCTTGGTGTGAGTATTTCCTTGCAGGAAGCCTGGTGCTCCCGGGAGGTGAGTCCCCGGCCCCAGGAGGCTTCCCAGGACGAATGCCCACCGATGCCCTGTTCCGGTAAGCATCTGAGGAACCTTTCCTTTTGCAGGCACACGTGTAAACAAATCTGTGCCCACAAGGAGCTCTGCCAGCTTTATTATGGCTTGCAGAGTAATAACTTCCTGGTTTTCTTGCTGCTTCTGCTACCAGGCCATTTCTACGAGGGCCCAATATTCCAGTTTTGGTCCAGTCCTTCCACTTGCAGGAAGAGCCTGGGGAGAGCACCCTGTATAAAAGCTAAACCAATTTAAAACCCCTGCACACTCAGAATATCCCCCCCACCAGGCTCAACATTTTTAGGTCAATCCCTTGGCATTCAGTGTGATTTCCCCCTCCCTGGATGCTCAGCCAGCAGCCCTTGAAGACCCCTAGCAGACAGACGGACATGTCAAAGCCTGTGGAGAGCAGAGCTCAGACCCCGAGGCCCGGCAGCCCCGTCGCCGGGCTCAGCCTGCTCCCCACGGGATGCCACCGGCTTCCCGGCTACGGCAGCAGGGCGGCCGGCAGCCCCTCGGGGACGGCAGCCGGAGCCCTCTGTTTGCTCAGCTCCTTCCTGACTCTGCAGCACGAGTTGCTTTTGGAGGCTGAGAACTCTTAACATTACCTTTTCTTTTTTTTAATAGCTATTGTTGTTGTTGTTGCACTATGTGATGTATTAGTCAGCCGGAGATTTTCCAGCCTAAATGATTCTATGATTCTATCAGTGCCTGCATTAATTTGGAGAGGAAGCGAGAGAGAGACCATGTCTGAAGTATCTGGGTTTAAACGCGAGGTGGGCTGGCACTGCCTAGGTCTGGCCACCGCCGCTTTCTCCATCTGGAGAAAGCACGGAGGGGACAAAACCCAGACCAGCATGGGACTGCTGTGAGCTGGAGCAGCCAGGCCAGGCGAGCATTCATCAGCCCGAAAGCAGATGCGTTTTGCGGGATGGTTGGTCCCGCTGCCGAGCACATCGCTGCCTGCCGGGTTAGATGGTATCTCGTTAAGGCACAGCACAAAAATCACTCCAAGGAGCCCCGCACCAGTACCATAGCTCAGCCTTCTGCTGCATTCTGGCTCCAAGGACCTTGCCTGGGGAGGAGGATTTCAGCCCAAAGGCAGTGACACATCTCCTTATTTGACCTCCAGCAGCATGTGTTACCCATTATCTAATGCTAACAACACACTACTTCAGCACCCTCCCACCTGGCAGAGACCCCACATAGCACCTGCAAACATCTTCCCCTTGAAGCTGCTGTCTGAGCACCGATGGCCCTTGCTATTTCACCCAGAGAAGTCCTGCTAACAGAGGTGCTGGAGACCCTTTTAGCTGCCACCATCTCCTGGTCTTCCCCTTGCACACTGCCAGCTCTGGCCAGACCTGGCAGTCCCCCCCGGGCTCTGCTCAAAAGATTTTGGGTGCAGAGGAGGAGGAGCAGGGCACAGCCAGGAGGAGCACCCACCCACACCGCCCAAGCAAGCAAAGGTCTGCACATGAGATAAGGGCAAGGGCAGCTTGGGTTATATCTACAAAAAGATATTAAATGGCTTGATTTGATGATGAGGTTGGCTTTGAACATGGGGTATCTGAAAACAGCTAGGTGGAAAAAAAGGTGGAAAACCTGCTTTTGGCTGTTGATGTTGAAAAGCAGGAGGTATTCAAAGCCCACCCAGGGTGGGAGCCCACGCCGATTGCCTCCACTGGCCCCAGGAGAGCTGCAAACCACACGGCCAGCCAGGGAACATAGCATCGCATGGGGAGAAACCCCCCTGTTGGGCACTGCCAGTGGGCAGGGCTAGCCTGGGTACCACCTCGAGCTCAGCAGCACAGTGCCCTGAATGCATCTGCTCTCAGGAAGGTTAAAAAGCCCCCACCCGACCTCCCCCCAGCTTTAGCCTGGAAGTTGCATCGATGTTGGAGAAATACTGACAACAGCAAGAAACTGCAGCATCTGATAAAGCTCTGGGGAGGGTTCTTAAACTGCACACTGCCAGGATTAAACAAAGCGCCCATAAATTTGGACTGCCATGCAAATAGCAGATCTCCCCTCCTCCTCTAAGGAAAAAAAGGGAGGCATGAGGAGAGGTGCCCACTGTGCTGATACTCAGAGGGGATGGCTTCTTCCTCTCCTCACTCACCATTTCCTTCTGTCCAGGCGGGTATTCGCTTACTCCGTCAAAACCACCACCCCTGCTGGACAATTACACTGGGATTCAGTAAGAATTTGCCAAACACAGGAAAAAGGGCCAAAGGCTGACACCCTCCATGCGAGCTGGTTCTGAATGCTGCAGCAACTAGAGGGCAAAATATGCCCCAAAGAGAGACAGGCCAGCTCCAGGAGCCCACCTCTGTCCCCAAGCCCCCCTCCTCGATGTTAAGCCCTTCCACTTGTTAATCACACAGCATCTGTTGGGCCAGTTTTACTTAATTAATGAATAACAAGGTTTTCAGCCCATCAAAGGGCATGACAAGCTTTGGGTGCTCGGATGGGGGAGTTCGCAGCTGGGCTTGTTTCACCACAATTAAACAGAAACAGCATATTGAGAAAAAACCCACATAATAAGTTCATCACCACATTGCCATGTAGATACTAGAAGCCTTTGTATCGCGCATGAATTCTGTTCGTCCCAGTTTTGCCCTGACTTATTTTACTTCTGCTAATGGAGTTTGTTAGCAGAAATTAATTCCAAGGGTTTTTTTTTAAATTATTTTTTCTTTTTCACCCTTTAGCAGGATGACTTTGTTATTTTCTGCAGTAGAAAACCATACACATTCCTCATAACATCCAGAAATCAGTCAGGAACCACCATCCCGTGCCTTTGTTCACAGCCCTGTCCTTTCTGCAGGCCATTAACACTGCTTCTGGCAACAGGGAGTCGTCCCATCTTTTTGCAGTTAAATAACAAGCAAACATTGCATGAACATTTTAACCTGCGTTTTGCCGACACATTGCATAAATATGCTGAAGCACGATGCAAACACGACATTGATTTTCGCTGTACAGCTGGGAGCCCATAAAAACACGTGGTTGGGGCCCCGTTTCCTCTGTGCTTTCCCAAACAGCACATTCTCCAAGAGAACGACCCAAAATACCAACAGCAAGCATTTAACCAGCAACAGGCAGCTCATTTTCCTGGGGCCCCCAACAAAAAATACAGCCCTACCCACCACCCTCACCAAAGGCAAACCCACCAGATCACTGCAGCTCCCCTCTCCTTGGAAAAACCTGGTACCATTAGCTGGAGAGGGTGGCTCTGGGTTCAGGCTCTCCCACGGCAAACCCACTGCAGCCGCTGCTAGGTCACTGTGCACCAACCTAAGCCTTTCCCATTGCCTCAAGGCAGCAATCAGCCTCATAACAAAGATGAGGAGCCTCATACCGGAGGAGCTCAACACCTCCAAAGTCACGGCAGCAGCCTGGGCACAGTGGTCCAGGACACACTGTAGCTCAGTCCCGTGCTAATCTCCACCAAAACAGCTTCTCAGCAATTACCAGCCGGCAGCTACAGCACCACTAGAGCCAAGACAAAAAGACCTCCAAAAAGCTTCACCAGACCATTTAACAACCTACAGGGCAGCTGTTTCATCCCCTACCTGCTGTAGCAAAGTCTACAGATGCTCATCCAGAGTCCGTAGGACCAACACATGTGGAAACTGGAGCAATATTTGCTGCACAGTGCAGAGAAGGTCCTCACAGCCCAAGCTCTCAGAAGAAGGGTGCTGGGGGAGCAGCCAAGTGAAATAGCTGCAGCTGGACAAGCCTGATGCCCATCAAGCTCTAAGGAGCACAGCCCCAGGGTTGCCTGATTGACATCACCTGGGGAAGGGGGCTCCACCCAGGTACAGCAACCCAAGAAAACCCAAGGAGCTGCTGCGTGCTGTGCCTGTGTTGTGACAGTGTGGTGGGTGGTTTGGGCAGCACGGCTACCCAGCTTCACCCCGGGACACTTCCTCGGGGTTTGCAGTGAGCTCTGCCCAAAAGGAGTGACTTACAGACTTGCTTGGTGGTGCCCTCCTCTGAGCCTGGCTCAGGGGTGCTGCCAGCAAAGGGCTCCCTGCAAACGCAGCCTGTTGCAGGTGTTGGTGGGGAGGCTTATCTCAGCCATTAGCGAACTGGGCGCGGCTGGGTTGGCTCCTCAGTTGAACCCTGCAAAATCAAGCCCTGCAGAGTTTATCCCAAGTTACAGATTATTTTATCTGCGTGAGCAGATGCTGCTAGGTGTCACCCAGCCATGCTGGGTGGGGAGCAGGCTCCTTGGGAGTGAGGACCACGAGTTCACCCAAAGGAGCAGAGTGCAACAGGTGAGCGGCAAAGCAAGCTTTATTTGTTACAGGCATGCCAAAAAGGAAGCAGCGGCCCCCCAAAACCTCTCTGTATAACACCGGGATGGGGTTTGAAGTGCTGGTTGCTGCTGCACTCTGCTTGCTGGCCCCTGTCCCACGTGCTTTGCATCCCCACGTCCGATGGCTGGTCAAAGCAGGGGCCATCCCCAACACTTAGCTGGGGGTTGGTGACATGAAGAAAGGTGCTGCAGGTGAGAGGAGGAGGAGGAGGAGGAGGATGCTCGATAACAGCAGTTGTTCTGGATCCCCTGGGAGAGTCATGCTGTAGAAAGCAAACAGCAATATGCTGGGGGAAGGGGAAGATGGAGATTGTGGGCCATGATAGTTGTGTTCACTAAATGGGAATTAAAAGGAAGTGTTTATCTGTGGAGTGCAGAGCCTGGGGAGATGGCGATAACGTGGCTCTGTTGCACTGCGACCTGTGACACCAACCGAGCCACCAGGCTTTCATGTATTTTTCTTAATTGCCCCCTTCCTGCTAAAATTAATTGGAAAATAAACAAGCAAGAGCCTTTAGAAGGAGAATCAGAAGCAGAGGATGTCTGCCCAGAGACATTGATTACATTGACCTGCCCTAATGATGTCCGCTCCTTCCGGGGGCTGATACAGCTCCAGGTTTCACGGGTGGCTGAAGGGGTGACTGTAACAACATCCCTGACATCTCGGTTGCATCTTTAAATATTGAGTTAATATTCCTGCTCAGGGAATCCCACAGAAGAGGAAGGAAATCCTGCAAGGCTGCGGAGGCAAGGTTGAAACTCCTTTACAATAAAAACCCGAGAAGTGCACAATTTCCTGGCAAATTATTGCCTGCGGTCTGCCCAACATAGAAGTGCATATGCACTTATAGAAACCCTGGCAGGTAACAGCGAGACCTCAGAATCAATAGTGTGCACATAGGAAATATAACTTGACACCGCAGATCTTGCGATTTCGGTGCTGCGGTTCAGCGTCAGGTCAGATCGATAACATTTTTGGACCTGGCCCTGTTGGATTTTATCCAGCGTTTGTCAATCAAACTATCAAATTTTTAATCTTGTTTTCTAGGCTCCTGGGGAGCTACATCAGAGCTGCTGGAATGCAGAAAGCATTATTTTTGAAAAGACTTTCAGAACAGCCCCCAGAAGACATTTTATATCCAAAAGCACCTTTTTGCTCCTTTTTAAAAGGCGCAGCTTTGTGGCCGTGGCTTTGAGCCGAGGGGTGTGAGCCCCTCTCCCCCCCCGCCCGCCAGCCGTGAGCACGCTGAGCAGCACCCGAGGCTTAGGACGAGGCTGTCACTGAGTCTTTTGGAGGGTCACATCCAGGCTCTGGTCCTGCAGATGCTCGGACACGTGGTTTAACTTTGCACGCAGCGCAAGTCCCAGAGCGGAAGGTCCACAGAAGCGCACGTGGAAAGGATGCCTGAGGAGGGCCCCAGCAAGACACCTCATCTGCCTCCCGGCCAGGAATTTTTAGTTAAAAAATTCTTCAAATATTTAATTTAGATCTCCCTCGCTGCGATTTAAGTCTTGACCTGGGACAGAGGGAGCAGACTGTCACCCACCCAGGCGAGCGTGAGTGCCATCGCGAGCAGGACGGGGACCACGGGGCCAGCTCTGCTGCAGGAAAGGAAGCCCTGCAGGTCGGCTCAGGCAGGCTGGGTTTACCTGCTGTGCTTTGCAAAACCAGCCGTGCTGACCCCCCCTTGCATGTGCACACACAGGTGGCCCCGGCTGGCGGGTGCAGGCTGCTGTCCCCGAGCTCGGCTTTCCACCCTGCCGTAGGAACAGCATCCGTACAGCGCCAGCAGTGACACAGCGATGCAGGAGGTGCTGTTTAGGAACAGCATCTTTATGGCTGAGCTATAGATGTACATACATAGCAGAGATATCTTTATAGGGACAGTGATGGAGCAGGTGCTTTCCATGACCACGCCGAAGGAGGGTCGCGTAGCTCCGGCGGTGGCACACGGACAAGGACCTTTGCCTCATGTTGCTTCACCCCCCCAGCTGCAAATGGCAACCCGTCCACTGGATTTAACCGCTCTGTTCAGGTAGAATTTGTGTAGATTACAAATATTTCCGAGCAGGGTTATTTTTTCATTGCTCTGGGTACGTACAAAACCAGCCCCAGCAGAGCCCAAGCCCAGCTCGGGACCGCTTGGTTCAGCTGCACTACACATAAATAACAGCAGCAAAGCCTTTTGTAAACAGAAAAGCCTGTACCGATCCCAAGGCTTGATAGTTAGCGTATGAGAGAAGGCATAAGCAGCTCCCCAGAAAAAATGTGTAGATCTACCACGGCTGTGGGGATCACAGGAGAGAGGACAAGGTGATGAGAAACCCAGCCCTGGCAACCATCTGCCCTTTAAACCTCCCATTTAATTGGGGAGCAAACTTCATAAATATAACACCTCGGAGCCATTCCCCAGCTGCCAATAAAGACAGACACACAATTTATGTGGGAAACCCATACCCAGGGAAATAAATGAAGGCAATAAAAACAAGTGAAAAGGGGACAGTTTATGAGTTTGGATGCACGCTGCCTCTCCCTCCCATCTTGCCCTCGCCACATGTGTTTTAATTTTCCTCCCGCTCCCATCCTTACTGTACTCCTCTTCCCAGGGAGAAAAAACGCAGGGCTCCCCTCACTAAGACTGCCAACAGCAGGAGGAGGACAAATCTACTCGATTTAACCACGCTTTGGCTTCAGTCCCATCCCCGGGGCGATCCCTGTGCCCTGCCGTGCTCCTTGTCCTGGGCAGATGTGCTACCCAGGCTGGGGCTGCTGGCCGACGGACCCAGCCGCTCTTAGCAGGTATCACCTCTGTGAAATAAGCTAAGAGTCGGTCACAAAGGGGAAACCCACAAAACCCATCACTTTGGAAAGGAAAAAACAAAACGAGTTGCTTTAGCTGTAGCTCACGCAGTGCACGCCTTGCCTAAAAGCCGCTGGTGATTATATTGTTCCTAAAGACCAGGGGAGCCTGAAAACCACGAAAAACCAGCGAGAAATGCACAGCAGCACCCAGGCAATCGCGCTGCAGCAGGGGAGAGGTAAGGCCTCCTCCCACCCAGCCCACCAGCACACTCCCAAACGCCCTCTTCACTCGATAAATCAGCAATATGTTTGTTTTGTTTGGGTAGGGTTTTTTTTTTGACTGAATCTCCAAAGGTTTGCTAGGCCCACAGCTCAATAAAATAAGTCTATTCGTTAGTCTCAGGTGGTCCAAGCGTTGTGTGGGTGTGGGATTGGTGTTTCTGTGCGGTTTTCCAGAAGGCAGGGCACACGGCAGCGCGAGGATGGAGAGCTGGGTGCTGTGCGGATGGGGATGCCGCCTTCCCTGTGCCCGCATGGCAACACTCATCCGTGCAAGAGGCTCCCTGGTGCCGCCTTCATACATATAAGCAAACAATGACCTTTGTTATCATGAAATAGGGCCAGCTTGAGAAATTACAGTAACTTTTTAAAGTAAATGTAGTTTTTAAGAGGTTTTCATTTGCTCTGGGAAAGGTAGCTACTTTCTGCCGGGACCTTTGCAGGAGGGGATGAAAAGCAGAGCAGACTGCTGCCGGTCCTCGGTAATCCCTTCCTCAGGAGGAGGAGGAAAAGGTGTTTCTGAAGGTGAAAAAACACCCCAGGGAAACGCAGCTTGTCCCAGAAGAGAGGCAGAGGCTGGCACACAAGCTGCATTTGCCCTGGCCACAGCCACTGGCCCATGACCATCAAATAACCCTTCCTGACTCCACAGTTATCACCTGCCTTTGCTCATGAAGGGCTCCACTCCAAAACCAGCAGAGCCTGTAAAAAAATCACCAGCTTTGTAGGACACAGGCTCCAGCCCCGCATCCTCGTCTGCTGAGAGCCTGCCAAACTGCTTCCCTGCTGAAACGGCTGTTTAGGTTTCCAGCATCCCCACCCCAGCACCCCCCTTTTATCCAGACCCCCCCGCTCCAGCGTTGCGTCTCGAGCAGGCAGCGTGGTCCGCAGCGCAGAGGGAAGGGCAGAACAAATACACAGAGGTGCGCAGCATGATGCCCGGCTCCAGCCTTTGGGGATAAAAGGCACTGTTTCTTCTTCGCCGGGCGGGCGGGCAAAGCCGGCGAGGCTCGCGGGAGAGGGAAGCGCTCTCTTCATGCGGCTGCCTTTCATATGAGCCGCTGGTAACGTCTTATTTAAAAAAAAAAAAACCCTTGCTGTTTCAAAAGCATCCAGTTCCTGGCGACTGTGGGATTTGCGTAGCCTCCTGCAGAAGTGGCTTTGTGGACCCGGCGCCCGAAGCCGATGCTCTTTGGCACTGCGGGGATCTGCATCCCTGGGGCTCTGTGGTCCGTCTGCTCCAGAATAAACCCGAGTGACCCTGGCTATGGTCCCCATCCGTCGCCCGGTCCCGGCTGGCTGCTCAGCCGCCCCCTTCTGCCATCGGCAGCGGCTTTTTGCAGCGCCTCTGCTATCCCGGTGGGGAACACAGGCTGCGGTAGTGCTTCGCGAGCCTTCCCAGCTCTTCTGAAAGCAAGGTGGAAACACATCCTTCCCCTCCACGCCGAGGCCCTTTCTTTGTCACAGCCACTGAGAAAAACTACCAGTGCTAAAAGAAGGTCTTACAAAAATAATTCCGAGTGATTACCACTGAAGAATGTGAAATATTTTAATTTGCTTTTCTTATAAAGTTGACTTTCTTGCATTTATTTGCAGGGATTATTTTTCTTTTCTCTGGGTAAAGGCCCCTGCAAAAATCCTGGGAGGATGTGCAGAGCGTGATATTCCTCGGTCAGACTTAGGGGAAGCTACTGTAGCCCAAAGGGAATTCTAATATATAAAAATAATTTTATTTCTATTTAAAAATAAAGATAAAAATATGTAGAATAAGGTTTATCAATCTGTATAGGAAGTATGCATATGTGTTTGTGTGTGTAATGCCATAACATAGATATCTCTAAATAAATAATAACTGAAGAGGCTATACATTTCTGGCAAAGACAAGTGTTGCATTAACGCATAAACCGTGGCACCAAGTCCTGTTGGGGCTGTGCTGCCTGCCCTCGAAACGCGGGCTCAGCCTGCTCCTGGGTGACACAGGAACCAGGCTGGTACCTTCAGCCCCAGGCTGAGAAGAAGGATCCTAGGACGAGACATCACCCTGGTGCAGACGGATCCCCTCCGAGGGCGAGACCCTGCTTGCTGCCCTCCCAGTCGCAGAGGTGCTTCCCAGGAGCCGGCTTCAGCGCCTGTGGCTCTTGGCAAAGCCTTTCTCCATCTGTCCCGTTACGCTCCAGGTTTTGGATGTGGTTTTCTCTCCCCCCTGCCCTCGCAGTCGGTGGTGTTTGCTTTCCTACTTCCTTCCAGGAATTTTTAAATAACTCGCGGGTCCCCAGCAGCTTGGCTAAAGCGTTAAGCGGCCGGCTTTGTGACTCCTGGTGCTCGTCTCAGACAGCACCGGGGGCTCTGCTGACCCTGCTGGGAGGGCAGGGCTGGCGGAGCGGGAGCAGGGAGGGGGGAACATCTCCCCGTACCCGGCCGCATCCAAAAAGCGTGCCAGAAATAAGTGCTTTGAGTCGCTGAACGAGCGAGCTAACGACGTGCCACGGCTTCATGAGACCCTTAACAAAAATCAGTAGTATTCTTTACCTGACGGCAAGGCATGCAAGCGAATGCGCCCACTCTTCCCATAAATATGATAACAATGATAGCTGGAAACTAAATAAAGCAATGTCCTGTTCCTGGTACTTTGGATTTTTTTTCCATTACAGCCCTGCTAATTCCTGCTTCTCAGCAAGGGGCTCCGACACCGGAGGCTAAGCATCACCCTTCAGAAATATTTAGCTGGAAAATGTTCCAATCAGCTCTGACAGTGTTAAGGTTTCCTCGCTTTAAAAGCAGACGATAAAAATCTTACTCGATATCCAACAAGGTGTCACCGTAAACCATCAGAACTAAAGCGCACTCATGCAAGCGCGCAGCAGCCTCTCCTGCATTAGCCGGAGCCAACCCAGTTCCACGTTACCCAAATCCCCCAGAATTTCACACGCCAAAAAAATGCTACCCCATCCCAAGCCCCCGCGCGCCGCGCTGGGGCCGCCAGGCCCCGCTCCTCGCCCGGCGGAGCGGGCGGTTTGCTGCACGCCACCGACCCGACATGATGTCCTTGAGGACGTCTCCAGAGGAAGCCCAGTTCCTCCTATTCTTCTCCGGCTGCTGCTGGCGCAGGTGTTCCTCCCCCCCGGCCCCATTGTCCCTTGTCCCAGCCTCGGGGGTTTGCACAAACAGCCATTGCTGATGTCAAGCAGATGGTGCATGTTTCCTTCTTTGGCCTCGGAGAAACATTTTTTTAACCAGTTCCTTCAGCAAGCTGATTTTTTATTTTTTTAAAATTTAGTTTTATACATTTTTTAAGTGAGGCATGCCACTTGGCAGGATTTCTGGTCTCCAGAAGATAATTTGGTTTTGATTATTATCTGAAACAAGGGTTTATAGATGTGTTCAGCTGTGGGGGTTGAGAAACAAAACCCCTTTTAACTCAGGAACCAGGACTTTGATTAATTTTCAAATGGGAACATCAGCCCAATTGAGAAGAAAATTTAAAAAGCATGGCATATTTAATAAAAGACAATAGATGCATGATGTGTTTTTAAGTACCAAAAACTACTCTCTTTCCAAAATCGTGGGTGAAAAGATTAGCATAAGCTTTGCAGACTAAGATCTCGCTAAAAAGCAGTGGTGGGAGAGGTTTCCTGTCCATGAAATTGTAACCAGCCCGTAAACAGCTCTAGCAGGAGCATTCAAACATTTATGGGGGGAAAAAAATAAAGCCACTGGAAAAAGCTATTAGCTGTATTCTTGAAAATCAAGGGAAAGGACCTGACACCGTGGCCTTGAAAAGTTCTCTTCCCTGGGACAGGAGCCCTGACTTCTGCCTGACTAGACCTCGAACACATCCTAATGGAGGGTATCCCCAGCGATTCATTAATTACTCCGCTGGAATGACCTCTTAAAAATAACCTCTAGTTGCGTATCAAAGCCTTTTTGGTTTTGTCCATAACCCCAGCTTGGAAATGTCCGGAGGAGCTACAGTTAGAACTGGCTGGTTTTTTTGTCCATGGAACTTGGTGGGACAAAACAACCGCTCGTTTGGGTTCCTGAAATAAATAGTCAGTGGAGCGCTCTGCTTGTCTGGCCATTTCAGCTGGGAAGAGCACACCCTTAGCAGTGTTTTCTTAAAATCAAAGTCATGTACTGGTTTAGCATAAAGGAAATATTTTTGTGTTGAGCTATCCTATTTTGTACAAGTCGAAAGAAAATTCACCCCCTTTCTCCCAGCAGGAAATTCTGAATAAAACCAATTCGAGATGGCGTCAAAGTATATTTTCCCCCCAACACAGTTTTTTTCGGGGCGGCCGCTGACCGAAACCCCTGCGGTTTCAGAGCATTACCTGTGGATCCCTGCATTTCATTCTCAGCTCAGATAGGAGTGACACCTCCGCGTCACCCACGTGATGCTTCTCTCTTTTTTTTTAGTGACACCGGTGCCATCCAGCAGCTGTAGGGCGCGGGAGAGGCTGGTGGGGGGCTCCAGCTCCTGCCCCCTCCTCCTTTGCGTCCAGGGTCTTTGCAACCTTCGGATGTGCCAAGAGCCAAAGGCCAGCACCCGTCCCTGCTGCTGGCCAGGAGACACCCCAGCGACCAGGGCTCTTCCAGGAGCTCTGTACCCGAACTGGTCTGGGGAAGAACAGCAGAGATCTGTAGCCTTCAGAACTGGGATCTTTTGAGACTTATATTTAGGGTATAAAAGAGGGAAGTGAACAAGGGGTTTTCTTGCGCCGGTGCCTTTGTTGGATTGCTGTCGCTCGCTACTGCGTTACTGACCTAACTCAGCACACCAAACCCAGAGAAATCAACAAACAGGAAGATGGGAATTCCTATCGACGGATAGGAATTAACGCTGAATTCTTGGTTATGACGGGTGCCTGCTGAGCGTGACAAGATAAGACAGGCTCGCAAGTCAAAGGGCTAAAGTCTGATTAGCTGCTGTGAGAGGGAAGCTCCAGGAGATCCCAGGTTGCAGAAGGGCAGACTGACCGTCAGCGAGAGAACCGGGGTTAGTTTTTTTTAAACTTATTAGCTTCTTGCTTGTTTTCTATCCCAGCAAGCGGGACCCGCAAGGAGCATCGCATCTGGAGAGCCCCTCCTGCGACCCTCCCTTCTTCGGGGCAGTCCATCGATCATCACCCTCTGTAAGGCTGTCACCGCCCTGAGCTCCCTGCAGCCACTGCTCTGCGGGCAGGAATCCGCTTGAGAAAGACGGCTCTACAGTAAAATAAAAGGTGATGGGTCCGAACGAGGACACGCACCGGGGTGCTCAGACGTGCACAACGCTGGTTTGCATACGTGCACGGCCGGTGCTGCATGCGGCTGCGGCACCCCGACGGCGAGCGCACCCGCTGTGGCAGGAGAGACGTCACCGTGGTGCTTGGCATCTCCTGTCTGAAGGAGGATAAGCACAGCAAAATCTACACCAGCAAACATTGAATTTAAATATTTCAAAATCTTTAAATTTCAATCATGCTGCTAAAATGCTTTTGGATCCTAAAACACTGTTGCGGAGAAGTTGCCTCAAGCCTTTTTAGGGACTTTTGCAACGTTAATGTTTGTTTAAGCATTAGAGTGTGCTGCATTAATGCCTTTGCCCTTTCTCTAATGGCCTTCTGCAGAGCCACCGGCACCAGCCAAGCCCGGCTGATCCTCTGCGCTGCACCGGCTCAGGGTCAAGTGATTAGCGAGCTATTAACGCGGAGCATCACACTGTGCTGCTGGGGCGGCCGCCCGCCAGCGCTTCCCTCGGCATGGAGAGTTTGCTCCAGACGGCATCGGGGACCGGCCGAGCTTGGCTCTGTCCTGGCAGCCTGGACCTTCCCACGACCTAGCTCCCATTTCAGGGCTTGTCCGTCTATTTAAAGCGCATGAAGAAGGGGAAAAATGCACTGGAAATGTAGCGTGCACATGAGACACCGCGCCAAATATTCAGTTTCTTTTAGAGGCCGATAGCGAGGGATCCCACGGCTTTTGATTTTTGTTTTCTTTTTTTTTCCCCTTTTAGCAATACATGCTTGAAGACTATCAGGCCCTATTAGGGATTAGAAAAACCATCTGCTGGGTGAGCGAGTAGAAAGGAAAAGCAGGAACCCGGCTAGTTTCTCCCACAGAAAAGCAGAACCAGAAGCACAGCCGGCCCCTTCGCAGCCGAAGCTTTAGGATGGGAGCGAGGAGCCGGCTGCGCCGGGAGGAAGGGGAAGACAGCGGGACTAGCGCCAGGTCCGCCAACAACAAGCGGCAAGCCAAACCACGCTACAGGAAGCTGTAGCCTCCGGTGATAAATAGGAGACCCGGGAGCACAGGATGTGTGCAGGGTGAGCTCGGCAGGACGAGGGGATGTGAGCCGGTGGCTGACGAGTCCCTCCATCTGTCCGTCCAACAGGCGGGATGGCCATCGCCCGGCCGCTGGTGCTGCTGCTGCTGCTGCTGGTGCGGGGGTCTGGCGGGAAGGACGCCGAGGTGATCTGCGCCGGCACCGCCTGCTACACCTTGCACCGGGCCGAGCTGGGCTGGAACAGCGCCCAGGAGCGATGCCGGGACAACGGCGGCAACCTGGCTCCAGCACGCAGCGCCGCCGAGGCCGAGCGGCTGCAGGAGCTGATGGCGGCAGGCGGCTGGCTGGGCCCGGCCTGGATCGGGCTGTCGCTGCCGCGGGGCCGGTGCGTCCAGCCGCAGGAGCCGCTGCAGGGTTTCATCTGGGCGGCCGGCGGGGAGGCCGGTAGCTACTCAGCATGGCTGTCGGAACCCACCTCCACCTGCCTCAGCTCCCGCTGCGTCAGCCTGCAGCTGGCAGGCCCCTCCGGCCCCGCCGGGTGGACCGACCGTTCCTGCCGGAACGTGCTGCCTGCCTTCCTCTGCAAGTTCAGCTTTCAGGGGATGTGCGGACCCCTGCCGCTGGCCGGGCCCGCCCGGGTCAGCTACACCACCCCTTTCTGGGTGCGCACCCCCCACATGGCGGCCGCCCCCTTCGGCACGCTGGTGGAGGCTGACTGCGAGGGGGGTGAGGGCCCGGCCTTTGCCGTCTGCAAGGGGCCGCTGGAGGGGGGCGGCTTCGCCTGGGACCCCCCCGGACCCCTCTGCCCCGCCACCTGCGCCCAGTGCCAGCACCGCTGCCTGGAGGAGCCGGGCGAGCCCCCACGCTGCGTCTGCCATCCCGGCTACCTCCTGGCTCCTGACATGGCCTCCTGCATGCCCAAGGACCCCTGCGACCCCAACCCCTGCCAGGGCACCTGCCGGACCCGGCCCGGCGGCTTCGAGTGCGGCTGCGAGGCTGGCTACACCCTGGCACCCGACGGCCGCCGCTGCCTGGACGTGGACGAGTGCCTGGCCGGGCCCTGCCACCACGAGTGCCACAACACGGCCGGCAGCTTCGTCTGCCTCTGCCGCCCTGGCTACCGGCTGACGGAGCCAGGTGGCCACCACTGCCATGACGAGGATGAGTGTGCCCAGCCCGGCGTCTGCCCACAGCTCTGCCTCAACGTCCCTGGCTCCTTCCACTGCGCCTGCCGGCCCGGCTACCAGCGCCAGCCCGGCGGTGGCAATGCCTGCCTGGATGTGGACGAATGCCTGCGGGAACCCTGCCCCGGGCGCTGCCTCAACCTGCCTGGCAGCTTCAAGTGCCTCTGCCCACCCAGTTACCTCCTGGAGGAGGATGGACGTGGCTGCCGTGCAGCACCCACCGCCGGAGAGGAGCCCACAGGGGCCCCCAACAGCACCCTGCGGACCACGGGCATCCCGCAGACCATGGGCCTCCCTCGGACCACAGGCATCCCACGGACCACGGGCATCCTCCAGACCACGGGCGCCCCACGGACCACGAGCATCCTCCAAACCCTGGGCATCCCCGTCGGGGCGACACCGCCAGCCCCCACGGCAGTAGGGTTGGTGCCCGGCCCCGAGCACAGCACCGACGGCCCCAGGCTGCTCCTGTACTACATCTTAGGCAGCCTGGTAGCCATCCTGCTGCTGCTGGCCTTTGCCCTGGCCCTGCTGGCCTGCAGGAAAAGGGCGGCCAAGCGGGAGAAGCAGCCGGCCAAAAGCGCGGCGGACAACTACTGCTGGGTGCCCGAGCAGCCGGAGAGCCACAGGGCGGGCGGCGAGCGCAGGTAACGGCACCCGGGGCAGCGGGGGGACGCAGGGCGGTGAGCGGCAGAGAGCGTTTTTGCAAATTAAAAAGAAAAAATAAAAGGTGGTGGTGGGGGTGTGTCTGTGTGTGTGATGCTGTCTGTTCAACATGGGTTTGCATGTCCGAGAGCCTGTCCTGGGGTTCCTGGCAAACTGGGAGCTGATCTCCCCCCGCAAAAGGCGGGTCCTGGCACTGAGTGGGAAGGCAGCCCAAATCAGTCCTGCAGTTTATAAACCAGCCACTGCTCCTCCGAGGGAAGGATTAACGGGGACATTGCTGCGCGGTGGAGAGGGAATGGGGGTGAACCTGCCTGCCAGGGCTGCTCCTGACCTCTGCAAAACCTCACTGTGCTATTAAAAATAGCAAATGATAAGTATTGATTTGTCTTCCCAAAGGAAAACAGTTAATTCCAATTTTCGTTTGGTCTCACCTACCTGTAATTGAAATGCCGACATGTAAAAGCAGCAGCTTCCCTGCCCCATCCCCACAGCCCCCCCTCCAGTCCTTTGCCATCCCAAAAGCAATGCTAGCCCCCCCCTCGCCTGCCGGGCAGCAGACAGCCTGCGTTCAACCCTTGGGTTTGCCTTGTTCTCATTGAAATGGGTTTGAAATTCTTATGTGTTTCACCAGGGCAAGAACTGGTCTCTGCAGCCACAACTGGGGGCTTATTTTTAGTGTTGGTTGTTGTTTTGTTTTTGTTTTTTTTTCTTTAAAAATAAAAAAGTCACATCTGAGGTAACTGAATAAACCTTTCTAAAACTGCAGCTTCTGCAGGGGAGCAGACACCGTAAGGTTAGGGGAGCTTTCATCCCTGCGGCTCCCTGGGCCCGAGCGGGAGCCTGTGCGATTGCTCTGGGTTTGGGGCAGCGGGACAGCGATGCTCCCCCCAAGGCATCGAGTCCCGTGAGGGCGAGACCTGACTCCCGCTCCGAGCCCAGGAGGTACCCAGCACAGGGAAAGCTGCTCAACTGGGCCTTGTAGACAAGGGGCCAAGGCAGAGAACGTAGGGTAGAAAGGTATGAAAAACTATGTTTAGAAGAACCGCCTACCCGTTTCCAGCGTATTCAGTTTAAAACCACTTGCAAACTACAGAAAACAATGCTCTCCTTCAAACGCAACCGGATGAGAGACCAGACTTTTCCTGTTGGATCATACTTTTTGGGTAGCACCCCTTCCTGAGTGCCTGGGGACCAGGCTGAGCACGTTTTTTCATTCCTCCCCCTGCAGAGGATACACTGGATGTTGTATATTTGCTAATTATTACAAGTAAAGACTTTTAACCCCGCTTCAAAGCAAACGCTTTCTCAGGGCGAAGTTGTTCCCAGTCTCCCCCAGGTACCTGACATCAGAGAGCTGTTTATATTCAGCCACTCCTGACAATGAAGCCTCTTTGAGCTGTTTCAGCGTGAATCCTCCCCAAAAACCTGAGGGGCCCAGGGGCTCGGTTTTCCTGCTTCCCGTCAAGCAGCGATAGCTTCATTTCGTACCCATGCCCTACAAGGCAAAAAGGTGCTGGAAAAGAACAGGCATGTGATTTGAAGGGTGCATAGGTTTCCTGAAGTTTCTGCTGGTTTTATTGTATACTTGAGGCTTAATTGCTAGAGAAATGGGAACTCAACTCAAAGGAGTCTGCTGTAGGCAGTGACCTGCATCCTGTTCTTCCATGTGTGGAGGAAAACCCTTTCCTGCTGTTTTTTTTGTCTTCATTTCTCCATTGTAAAAATAAAAATTAAAAAAATCACAAAACCAAAACCCACACAAAAAAATTTAAAAAAACCCAAACAAAACCCAACCCAAACAAAACCAAACGCAACCCCACCCCCCCCAAAACAACACAGGAAAATGTAGCTGATAGCAACGTTTTTCATGTTCTGTCCATGCTTCCTTTTCTCCGCACAGTGTCTGGGAGAAGCAGTGAACACGGCAGCGGCGGCATTCTTGGAAGTCCCGCAGAAAATTCATACCCTGTCTGCGTTATGACAAGCAAAGCATTTTGAATACATGAATAAATTAAGCAAACGAATAATCCTACTGAGATCAGCGGGACAACCTACATACATAAAATTATGCCTGCGCCGTCGGGCTGTGCTGACTCAGGGTCTGTACGGGGAAAAGGCAGCCACGGCCACGCGCCTCGCATTGCAGGGACTCCTTGGCTCGCTTTATCGAAAGCTGGGGCATTTTCCAGACAGTAACAGTCTCTGGAGTGTTTCTGCCTCATTTTTCAGTTAAGGTATCAGTTAAGTGTTGTATATAATGCTTGTTCCACTATGAAAAAGGGAAAAGGAAGCGTAAGTGTGGGCTCAGAGCTGGTACACATCTAAGAAGTGTTATTTATTCCACAAATCCCTCAGTAAAACCTATAATCCTGATTTCTGTTACAACTCTCATATATTGCTGTACTGTAGCACCAATGGAGTATGGTAGCGGGTCCAGCCTAGGGAAGGCGTAGTTTGTGCCTAGGTTTAGTTTGGGTTCTCTCTGGTGGAACATTTCCTGATGTAGCATCTTTCACCCTGGCTCAATGACACCTGAATAACCTCGTGTCTCCCTTCCTTCTTGCCACAAACCCAGCAGGAACATTTTGATCTGTGTCCTCGTTCGGAAGTTATCCAGGGCCCAGTGAATCCCTGGGGGCTAAAGCAAATAGGAAAGGGGCCAGGTAGTTTGGTACCCCATCTTACAGTCAGAAGAGATGGGATATTCATCGCGGCCCGAGGGGGTTTTACTGCGGTGCCCAAGGCAGCTACCTCTGCTCCCCGTCCCTTCCACTTGAATCACGTGCCATTACAAGCAAGACCTATAACTGTCCTGCTGTCACCGTGGCAGGACGGGCTGGCCGACATGTCTGAAATGCTTTGTACACATCACCTGGTTTGTAAGGGAGTAAGCGTTCTGTTTTTACTGTTCCAAATCAAGACACGCCTGATCCTTTGTGGAAATGGCACGTCAGGACTGACTTTTGCTTTGGCATCTGCACGGCAACGGCACAGCACCACAGCCTTGCAGTTGCCTTTGGCTAAAAGAGTAAGGTTATCCCACATGTTGAATAACACTGTATATTGCTTTTCTGATGAAACACAAATAAAGTATAAGCAGAACATGGGTTATTGGGTTTTAATAAATATATATGATATCAAAACCTATTGATGTGGTACACGTAATCCTTGCATTTCCTACTGTGGTGGGTGGTGCGAACAAGCCCTCTATCAGTGCTCATGTAGCGAAGTCAGCGGGGTCTCAGACTTTCACAGGCGCTGCTGTCCTGAGCAAGGGCCCTTCACGTCATGTTTCCCGAGACCACGGGGTGGGGGCACCAGGGTGATCTCAGCTGGATCCTGAGCCCATGGGCAAGGCCCTGAGCCCGCGAGCATTCCTGCTGATTTCAGCGCAGCTGTGCGAGGGCAGAGATCTGCTTTTCTGGCTCTGGTCAGCAACCGGGCACAGGATTCACTCAATGAATTCAAACTGCAGGGTTGCCGGTGGCTAGAGCTGCCTCCACGATGGGCACCACCGAGGAAAGGCCATCCTTACAAGGGAAAAGGTCACAAGGATGGGGGGGAAAAACCTCGACGACGCAAAACGCCACTCGTATCGCCCACGTCTGCAGCGGCATTCCTGTGCTGTTCTATCAGGCCCTGACGTTCGCCTTCATTAGGGTTTAAAAAACAGGAAAACCCACACAGACACACACAAAAAAAGGGCATTACATCTCACGGTGGATGTTTGGTGCCTCCACGCATCAGCCTACAAAGAGCATTCCCAGAATGGATGCGCCTGCCCCAGCAAGCGCCCACGGGGATAAAGCACCGCCCACGCAAAATTTGTCAGCAGAGTCCGTGCAAGGAGCAGGGGGTCCCTGCGAGCACAAGGAGCTGCCAAGGGTGGGATGACGGTTGAGTTTTAGCAGGAACACCTCTTGCGAAGTGACGCAATGGGGAAACTCAGCCACCCGCCAGGATATCATTTCCCCCCGTTTCTGGGAGAGGTGCTGCAAGGAAACGGCCCCCACCAGAAGAATTTAGAGAAAAGGCACTGACTAAGGTTAAAATATAATCTACAAAATACCACGCTCCTTCCTTCAATCCCACAAAGAGTCAGCCACTGTGAAAACAAATGCTTTAAATGTCTGCTCATTTCCTCTTCTTATTATCTTTGTCTTTTAAATATTTCTTGGCATTTGGCTCTCCCGAGCCCTTTCAAGGCTGCTAAGAACAGTTCGTGTCTTGCTGAGCAGATCAGAGCAGCGCCGGTGACAACGGGACAGAGGGAAAGAGCCAGCCTGCGGCAGCAGGAAGGTCCTTCAGCTTTCCTAAAGGAAAACCCGGCATGTGCCTCAAGGTCTCTCCGCTGCTGGGCAAGTGCGTGTGCTGGAGATGTTGGAAGGCTCCAGAGAGAGCTTATGGAGAAGGATAAGAGTCTAATGCCCCTAAATAAGCAAAAAGCCCAATGTTTTCCCTGCTGGGGTCCTGACAAGGTTTGTCTAGCCTCTCCATCCCTTGAAACTGAGCGGCACGTGAGCCACCGCTTACAGAAGGTACCAATTAATTCCGCTGCGCTGGCTTGGGGCAGGGCACAGGGATAGGAGAGTGTAAAGGCAGGTCACCAGGTGATGGTAGGAGGAGAAGTCACACGCTTCCCATGCCGCATAACATGAAGACCCAGGCTCGGGAGGCTTTAATCCCTGTGGGAAACGGCACCGGCTGCTTTCCCTGGTTGTAGTCCAAGAATTAACATAAAACTATGAGCCAGAGGGAAATAAAAAGCACCAGGCATGCTTGCAGGACCTACCTCAGCCGTACCACTGCTCTTAAACTATATTTTCTGCACCCAGACTGAAAATAGTGGCTATAACAGACCACGGAGATGAGAGGGCATGGAGAAAACCTATTTCCCTGGTTTTAATGAGAAAAAAAGATTCACTCACCACCTGGCAGGACCTCCCCAGCCCTGCCTTCTCCAAAGCCACTGCAAACAAAACTCCCTTCAGGCAAAACGGCTCTAAGTAGTGCTCTTAATTAATGTGCAGCCAATTAAGCACCCTCAGCGCAGCTGTGCAGCGACAGCCCCTTGCAGGTCCCGACCCCGCCTGGGTGCCCGGCCGGCGTTAAGTCTTATTTTTTGATGTATTTATTTCTCTGGTGCTTCCTGGCCCTGAGATATTTTTCTCCCTGTGTCTGATCCAGTGCAGGGAAATTCACCTTTTCTGCAAGGGATTCCTGCCCAGGGCTGTGGGGAACGCTCTCGTACGCAGCCAGTGGGCACCACGAAACCCCAGGCAGATGGCCCAGGTCAGGGAGAAGGGACCCCTGTGCAGTTTTAATGATCCCAAGTGGGATCAGCTGCAGGTCATACCTAGATGGAAAAGCACGTATATGCTACTGCGTGGTCTGCTTTTAGATTTTTTTAATCCTGACCCAACAATTTAATAGTATATTTTTCTATTCTATTCTATTCTATTCTATTTCTATTCTATTCTATTCTATTCTATTCTATTCTATCTATTCTATTCAATTAATTATATTAACTATATATTATACTACATTACATTAAATTGCATTATATGATACTACATTATATTAAATTGTATATAACTGTCAGCATTCTGACATTAGCAACGTCATTTCCAAAATCCAACAAACAAGCAAAGAAAATCCTTGACACCCCCCACCCCCGCCATCACCGTGGGCAAAAGAACTATTCAAAATACCCACTGTCGGCATTCCTCTGACCAGAGGGTGACCATGACATTTCAGATGAGTCAGACCCAAGCAAAGTGAAAGGTCCCCCCGCTGTTATCGTGGCGGTCAGCCGGTAATGCCTAGCGATAACTTTGCATTGCGGAGCAGCGTGATTAATCAACTTTTATAAAGGAAAAGCAGCATGTCAGCAGGAAGGGCATTTCTGTTTCTGTGAGTCAGCCCGTCGGGGCCACATCAGCCAACGCCTGTCATGCTTTGAGGCAACAGAGGGAAGAGACTGTTGGAATAAGGAGTTATTAAAACATGAACAATCTCGTTCCTCCTGCCCTGGTTATCTTTCCCTTCTACTGGCAAGTTCAGCCCTGCAAGCTGTTGTCGGCAGGGCAAGGACATCAGCACAATAATCGGAGAGACTCTTGTTTTGGGAGTGCTGTATTTTTTTCCTGGAAATTTTCAACGTATTTCTCATCGTGAATCATTGAAAAGGAAATTTTTATCCCTTTTTATAATTTCTTAAAAAAAAAGAGAGAACAGAAATCTATTGGTGGTTTTTTATTTTCCACTGACTACATTCTTCTTCTGTTGTTTGCCCTGACTTTGCCCCTCTTTGCTGTTTTGCTTCTGAAAACAGAAGAAGCAGAAGAAGAAGCAGAAGAAGCAAAAGAAGAAGCAAAAGAAGAAGCAAAAGAAGAAGCAAAAGAAGAAGCAAAGGAAAAAATAAAAATAAGAAAAAGGAAAAAAGAAAAAGGGAAAAGGGAAAAAGGGAAAAAGGGAAAAAGAAAAAAGAAAAAAGAAAAAGATAAAAAGACCGTTGGAAGTGAAAAAAAATGAAATGAAAACCTGGGAAACAACAGGTTTTACTAAAGAAAGGAGGGTCAGTGTTTCCAAGCCCTCCAGGAAATGTCTGGGAGTTATCCTATTCTCACATTTTGTGGTGATGAAGAGCAGCCGAGCTCTTCTTGGGTGAATTATTTTACCCAGGGAGTGGCTGGCGCTGGCCAGAAGGCCGCTGCGGGCTCACCCACGTAGGCGCCCATTTGTCCCTCCTTTCCAGGGGTCAGAGGAACGGTGGAATCACACCTACAGGACATGTGTCATCTAGGAGGAGACGATGGCTTTGGGCTGAGATTAGGGAACCCCGGCCTAAGCCCAGCCCTCATCCTGGGCTTCGTTAGCGCAGAAAACGAACCTGCCTGCGCCGTACCCCCGCCTGCCCTTCTCCTTGGGGTGCATCCCTCCCGATGAAAGGAAAACCCACAGACACTGATCTCCCATGCAGGTGATAGGGGCTGAAATTTTCAAGGGGGTGAAAGGAGAGCTTGGAATGCTCTGTGGGCTGAGGGCTGAGCTCTCCAGCGCTCCTCCTGCAGTCTGAGCAGAAAATGGCATTTCTTTGAGACTCCCCTTCCAGAGAGGCGGTGGATGAAGGTGTGAAAGCGGCCAAAGACAGGCAGGGTGAAAGGTGGCAGATGAAGGGCACGAGCCCCTCGGCTCCCGTTCCCACCAGGCTAGATTTGCAGCTCCCAAACAGCACCGCTTGTTTGGGGATGTTTATTATTACTCTTACTAAGGATTATTATTACTCTTTTCCCCATCTTTCCATTCCTCTGCAGCCTCGCGTGAGCTACGCGAACCACGCAGGGCCGGAAGAGGACAAGACAAACCCAAAGAGTTTAATAAAGTAACTGCCTTGCAATGAATGAAGCAAGAAAATACGGATTTGCTTCCCCGCAGGGGATCCCGAGGGCTAACTGCAGTGACTGAGTCTTCTGGTAAAAACACCGCTCTCAAAATTGACAAAAAAAAAAAAGGGCCAAATACCCTTTCCTTTGAGTGGCGAAGCTTTGGATGTTTGCTTTTCATTTTTATTTTGCTCTTGGCTATGTTCTGACAGCAGAGGTGGATCCTGCAAAGATAAAAACATGGAAAGGGTACAGCTGTTGAGCAAACAGTGGCAGAGGCGCCCGTGAGGGAGCGGAGCCAGCGTCCCGGGGGTGAGACCCCCCCGGCTGGGCAGGAGCACTGGGGATGGGGGCCCTCTCCCAGAGCTCAGCCCCAGCTCTCCCTGCACCGCTCCGGCAGTGTGGGAGCCGGGGCGCTGTCCCGAAGCGGGGCACAGCACGCTGCCGGCCTCTCCACACCGATTTTCTCTAACTTCTATTTTGCTGTTTCTCTTTGCTTTCGCTAAATAAGAGCAAGGCCACACCAGCCCTCTTTATAACTGGGGGCTGATTTGCAAAGCCTGGGGGAAATCCCACATTTTCCTGGCGTCCCATCTTAGCTCAAATCCTCTGGAACTGCTTTGCTGGGCTGCAAATTGTAAGGCACATGGACACGGTCGTCCATCACTGTTCACTCCACACCCTTCAAGCACAGGGAAGGGCTCTCCCAACTCCCTGACGGCTGTAGCAAAAATCAGTAAATCCCCAGGGACATCTCAGAATTACTTTCCTCTTTGAAAAACCCCACATTTTTGTTCTTTAAAGCCTGGCTTTGCCCTGGCAGCCTGACCCCTGCCTTTGCTTGAGCGCACCCTTAACGCCCAGATGAGTGCTGGGAGCTGCCACTGCTACAGGTCCGTGCTCCCAAGTGGTGGAGATGCCTGAGCGGTGGGCACTTCTTCCCAGCAACGTGGGTGCCCGCTGCAGCCTCCCACTGCCAGCGGTGGACGTCACCCTGTGCCATGCCACCATCCCTCAGGGACCCTGCCTCGCCCCCGGAGAAGAGAAGGTTGGGGGGCAGGTGGGCACGGCCACCTGGGCCCTGACCCTGGCTGCCTTGAAGCTACGAAGGTATCTGGCACCCTGCGTGGGGTGCAGCCGGGCGGCAGCCTCCCTCGGAAACGGCGGGTGGGCGATGGAGACGGTGAAGCTCCCGGAGAGGCGGTGGGCGAGCAGCGGTGCTTAGGCTGGAAGGGACCACCAGGTCTGGCCCTGGCGGGGCGTCCCGAGTGGGGAGGGCTTGCGGGGCTGCCGTGGGTGCTGCTCCCATCACCGCCTCGCGTCAGCCCCGGGGCTGTGAAGGCTTTGGGCCGCAGTAAAGCCGGTGCTGTAGCAAGACAGGCAGCCTCACAACGGGCGTGAGGAGCCCAGCGCGGCCGGGATGTCCGACTGCCCTCCTAAGGTGCCCTTCAGCAAGTCACCGTCCCTCCAGCGCCTGCTCCGCCTTCGCACAAGGAGAAAACATATTTTTCCCGGCTCTGCTCAGCCCCTAAGCCCGCGTCCCGCGGTGCCGCCGGCGCCCGGCACCTCGGCGCTGGGAGACCCCTCCCTGGAGCACCCCGGGGGGACGCGGGGCCGCGCTCAGCACCCCACCCCCCCCACTCATCCCCGTTCTTGCGCGTTTTCCAGCCCCGCTCCTCCCATCGCGGCCCCGGCGGCGAACATCCCTGGCCCGGGCGGTCCCTGCCCCGCCGCCCGGGTGGGACCAGCCCCCGGCTCGGCGGGGAGGAGCCGGTAGAAGGAAGGGTGGGGGTGCTGGTTTGGGGGGGGGGGGGAGGGAGGGATGGGGGGGGGGGGGACCGGCTGGGCGGCGGCTGGCCGGCTGCCCCCGGAGGGCCGCCCCCGCCCCGCCGCCGGGATTTACCCGCCGCCGGGGCCGCCCCCGCCGCAATCCCTCCGTACGGCGGCGGCGGCGGCGGCCCGTTCCCGGAGGCGCTTCCTTCCTGCGCCGGGCGGCGGGGAGGGCCGCGGCGTCTATAAATCGGGCGGGAGGGCGGCGGCGGGATGCCAGAGATTTGCGGCGCCGGCCGGCCCCTCCGCCGCCCGCCATGCGGCGGCTCCTGCTGCCGCTGCTGCTGGGGCTGGGCATCGCCGGGGAACCGGCGCCCGCAGCCCCCTCGGGAGCCCAGTGCTTGGAGCACGATTGCTTCGGGATCTTCTGGGCGGCGAGATCCTTCGAGGAGGCGAGCGCGGTGTGCCGGCGGGGCGGCGGGCACCTCATGACCGTCCGATCCACCGTCGGGGAAGACGCCATCGCCGTCCTGCTGCAGAACCGCAGCGGGTGGCTGTGGCTGGGGCTGCGGCTCCGCCTGCCCTGCACCCAGCCGGCCCAGCGCCTCCGCGGCTTCCAGTGGGTCACCGGCGACGGCCACACCGATTACTCCAACTGGGCGTCGTCGAGGCAGCAGTGCGGGGAGATTTGCGTGGCCGTGTCGCGGGAGCTGCGCTGGGAGGAGCGGCTCTGCAAAGCGCCGGCCGACGGCTTCTTCTGCGAGTACAACTACGAGGGCAGCTGCCCGCGGCTCTCCGCCGACGAGGGGCTGCTCGTCACCTACGCCACCCCCTTCGGGGCCCGCGGTGGGGACTTTCTGGTGTTGCCGCCCCGCAGCACCGCCGTCGTCCCGTCTATGGGGCTGGAGTTGCGCTGCGATGAGGAAAACGGGGGGTTGCGCTGGCGTCGCGCCGCCCCGGGAGCCTGGCCCTGCCGCCTGGCTAACGGGGGATGCGAGGGGGACTGCCGAGAAGAAGGCGGCGAGCCACACTGCTCCTGCCCCGACGGTAAGCTGCTGGATGCCGATGGCCGCAGCTGCAAGTCGCCCTGCGCCGGTGCGCCCTGCCAGCATCACTGCATCGTCACCGGTACCACCTTCTTCTGCATGTGCGAGTTGGGCTACCAGCTGGCCGCTGACGGCAGCAGCTGCGAGGACAACGACGACTGCGCCTTGGTGCCGGCGCTGTGCGAACAGATCTGCGTCAACACCGAGGGCGGCTTCGAGTGCCGATGCCACCACGGCTACGAGATGGTAGAGGGGCATTGCCGGCCCGTCTCCCGCTGCTACGAGGCGCCCTGCGAGCAGCAGTGCGAGGACGTGCCCGGTGGGTACCGTTGCAGCTGCTTCCCCGGCTACACCATCGACTCGCAGGTGCCCAGCCGCTGCCTGCTGCACTGCAACCGTAGCCAGTGCCCGGCCCAGTGCGACCCCCACAGCCAGTCCTGCGAGTGCCCCGAGGGCTTCTTGCTGGATGACGAAGGTGGCGAAGGCAGGAAGGTCTGCGTGGACATTGATGAGTGCGAGATGAACTATTGTGAACACAACTGCACCAACCACCCTGGCAGCTACGAGTGCCACTGCCACAATGGCTACCAGCTCCTCAATCAGAACCACTGCACCAAAATCCTTGAGGAGGACGGGGATGGAGAATACTCGGGGGATTTCAGGCCTGGACCCCAGACACCCATCCCCAGCCGGACCCCACCGAAGGCAGAGCACCTCCACCCTGGCGTGCTGGTGGGCATTGCCGTGGGCGTCCTCTCTGTGGCCCTGGCCCTGCTGGCCCTGGGGTATCACCTGGCAAAGAAGTGCTGCAGAACCCCCACCACCATGGATTACAAGTGCAGCGGCCCCCATGAAAAGGAGATGGGACTTCAGCCAGTCGCCTCGGGGTGTGCCACCTCTGCCCAGAAACTGTAGGGAGACCAGGCAGGACAGAGAGAGGGAGTTGGATAGACCTAGGTAACATTTACTCCCCCCTCCGTCCTCCCCAATTTTTTAATGATAAAGAGAATTTGGGAAAAGCTGTGATCACCCCCACATCCAAAAATACTCACTGCTTTCCAGCCGGCTCTTGCGATACTCGTGCCAGTGAGTGGGGAAGGTGGAAGGCATGGAGCACCGCACCGTTTCTGCTCCCTTCGCAGGCAGCGGCGGGCGCTCGCCTTTCCTCTTCCCCAGCCAGCAGCTGGGGGGGCTTCAAGGAAAACCTGTGCCTGTGTCTCCATCTGGAACTGATGGTTTAAATCCACATCGATGCGGGGCGAGAGCACACGTGCCACGGCCGGCTGAGTCGACACGGACCGTGGAAGGTCGTCTGACCCCAGTTTCCCCTCTCCTCAGCCAGGAAGTGTGCCGCTGGGCTGGACATGATGGTTCTCCCAGGGTGATGAGGAGCTGGGGTGCTCCTGCCTTTGTCTGGGTTCGGTTTGGTTTTTTTTAAACTGGTGGGTGATGGAAGAAGGAGCGAAGATCTTGTGGTCAGCACTTTGCCTTGCTTCTCTGCCCCCCTCTGCCTCATCGGCAGAAATCTCAGTTTTTGTTCCCCCCCCATCTTTTGCCTCTTACCTCTGGCAGCTGAGCACTTTTCACCCTAAATCACTAGCAACAGTGGGGACCCTGCTGGGCTTCACCGTGTGAGGGCTGAGATGCCTGATTTCTATTCCCTCTTACTGTTTTGGGGCTTTTTTTCGGGGGTGCAGAGGTTAAATGGGGATACTGAGACTGGCAGGGTAATTTTTCCTGTGGTTAGAAAGGTTGTTTGCAGCGCCAGGGAGCCTCGTGCTCCCCACCCAGTTTATTCAGTGACTTTCTGTTCCTGCTGGGTTAAACTCTTTGGGTTTTTTTGGTGGTTTTTTTTTTACCAACCTTAAACCGAACCCTCCTGTCCACAGGGTTTTTTTCCAGTTTTTCCTTTAGTCTTGCCCAGATCCTGGCCGAGAGCTCAATCTAATCCACGTTGAAGCTCACGGCAAAACTTTCCTGGGGGTCAGGATCCAGCCCGCTGCTTGCTTCCCAGCCATGGGCTTGGGTGGGGGGAGATCTGGGAAACTGTTTTATGCATTTTTCCAGCTCCATCGTTCAGCGGGGAGACAAGGGGCAGCTCTGCAAAGCCAGCGTGCTGCCAGGGCTGGGGGCGGGGGTCCTGCTCCGGCAGCTGCAGTGGGGTGAAGCCGGCGGCTGTTGGTGCAGCCACGGGGCAAGCGGCGGAGCGGGTGCTGACAGCTTTATGCCCGTGAAATATCAGCCTGCAGCAGCGCTTAGCCTTCCCGCAGGAAGTTTTGCAAGCCTGGGGTTAGAGCTCGGGAGGGCTGGAGGCTGCAGAGGGGCTGCAGAGCTCCGGCGGGTTGGGTCCCCCTGCATCCCCCCTTATGTGATAAGCGAGCTTGCCTTCACGCAGCGTTTCCCCCTCCTGATATGATAGAGCTATGTTGCAGCCTCCAAGGAAAAGGAAAATATATGCGTTGTATGAACTGTAGCTTTCCTACTGTAAATGGTTCAACCCACTGTTTTATACACCCGGCACATTTGTAAATACTTAATTTATTGGAAATATACCCTACGCAATGCACAATCACATGGTGATTTTGTGTGTAGACCAATAAAGCTTTTACAGTCTGGTTTATAGAAAGCTGCTAATGAAATATTCTTTCTCCCCTTCCCTAAAATGACTGGTTTCCCTTGCTGAGCATCGCCCCGTCTCGCAGCCAGAGCTCCAGAAGTCACAAACCCAGCTGGAACAAAAAAGAGGAGCTGTGGGCTCTTAGCGGAGCATCAGGCTGAAAACATGCCCTGCTGGTTATTTCACCACTGTGATTAAAATAGAAGGAATGAGCCATAAATAATGGAGAACAAGAATAACATTAAAAGGACAAAGTTAAAACCAAATAAGCTGGAAATGGCTAATTTAATGCTACCTCAGTGCAGCCAAGCTGGTACAGCCCCTTCAGCTCAATTTTCTAGGGGGATGTGTTTCAAGTACCACCGGAGTTGATGTTTACCTGTGGCAAAGAGAGCGGGATTTGGTTCTCCTTGTGGAAAATACCATTTTGGTCCTGTGTGCGCTAAAACCCCTTTGCCTGGGAATTTTTTATTCGAGGGAGGGAGGTTTATTGGTGGGACCCAGGTTTTCTCCTTTCCCCATTAGCTGAAGGGGAGTTTGGGGCTCTCTGGCACCTGCCAAGGCTCAGTTTGTCACATCTCAAGCTCTGATCTCAGTTGTTCAGAAACTCCCCCTTTTTTCATGTAAGAGGAACCCGAAGGGGTCAAACTGACCCTGTGCTCTCAATGCCCTGCAGAGCTGATGCAGAAGTCCGGTCCGGTCCTGGCCCCTCGTCCTGCTATAGACGTAGAGGGGCTGATGGGCTTTGGGACTTTTCTCTGTCTTTCGAAGCGTGTTTTGGGAAGGAACGGGAAATCTGTGTTTTATTATTGGGGGGGGGCACCCGCCCTGTGGCTACAGTCACTGTTCACTAATGCATTTTGAAATCCTCATCACCACCAGTCCCAGCGGAGGCCCCTCGGTGCCAAAGGTAACATCAATAATTACTCAGTCGACGTAATTAACTGTATCATGGGCCAGTCTTATGGCTTTTTATTTTGTCGAACTGCACGGCACGAGCGAGGACCGGCGGTGTGGGGCATGGCAGTTTTCCCCCTCTCCGGCCGGGGTCCCCTTTGCCCGGTGGAGACGCCTGTCTGGGGGCCAGGGAGGCGTGGGGCCACCCTAGAAGGTGGTGGTCTTTGCGAGGAGGGGTCCAGGCTTGCAGCAGGGCTCGGGGTGCACTGGCTCCTGCTGGCAGGGCAGGGGTGGGCACATGCAGCCCTTGCCTTTGTCGTCACCCCGGGGAGGGGCACAGTAGTCGAGGGGCTCTTCCTCCTCCTCCTCCTCCTCGGTGGCTCCCTCCCTACCGTGGCAGCAGCAGAGGCTGGCGTCGAGGCAGCGGCGCAGCACGCCGTGGAAGGAGTGCCGGAAATTTTCGGAGAGGAAGCCGTAGAGGATGGGGTTGGCACAGCTGTTGGAATAGCTGAGGATGAGGGAGGCGTTGTTGACGGTGGCATCCAGGCGGCCGGGCAGCAGGAGGTTGACCAGCTGCACCACGTAGAAGGGCATCCAGCAGACCACGAACATGGCGACCACCATCAGCACCAGGCGCGTCAGCTTGCCCTCGGAGCGCCGGCGCTGCTGCCAGCCCACCCGCTGCGCCACCGCCCGCATCTTGCCCACGATCAGCAGGTAGCACAGCCCCATGGCCAGCACCGGCAGCAGGAAGCCCAGCAAGGTGGTGTAGACCACAAAAGCTGCTGACCAGGCTGGGCTCGGCCACAGGAGGTTGCAGGCCACTGCTTGGCCATCGCGGGTGGTTGCCGTACCGGCGAAGATGGGGATGGGTGAGGCCACCAGCAAGGAGAGGAGCCACACGCCCCCGTTGACCATCTTGGCCACCCGAGGGCGGCGGTAGGTGGCTGCCCGCAGCGGGTGCACCACTGCGATGTAGCGGTCCAGGCTGAGGACGGTCAAGCAGAAGACGCTGGTGAACATGTTGAGCCCGTCGACACCCAGCACGGTGCGGCACAGGGCCCGGCCAAAGGGCCAGTGGTGCAGGGCGGCCGACGTGGCCACGAAGGGGATGCTGAGCATGAAGAGTTCGTCGGCGATGGCCAGGTTGAGCAGGTAGATGTTGGTGGCCGTCTTCATCTTGGCGTAGCGCAGGATGACAAAGATCACCAGGGAGTTGCCCAGCAGCCCCAGCAGGCACACCAGGGCGTAGATGCACTGGATCACCACCATGCCCGCGATTTCGCCCGCCCTGCCGCCCCACTCCGCCTGCCCCTGCTGCCGGCTGGCCTCTCCCGTGGCCGCGCTGGTGTTGGGGGGCATCTCAGAGGCGGCCCAGCTGGATACGGTCCAGAGGGGCACGCCGGCTGCCTGGGCCCCTGCTGGGAGCTGCTCGGCGTCGGCACTCATGCTGGGAGGTGGTCCATGGGTGGGACACTGCTGGGGACGGGTGCCAGCCTGCAGGCAGGGCACGGGCAGAGAGAGAAGGGGGTGAGAGCTGCGGTACGTGGTGGATGCAAAGCATGCTCCCCTCCCTTCCCCCTCAGGTCATGGCCACGTGCTTTGGGCAGCCTGTGGCCCCCCTGCTCCCTCCACCCGCCCCACACCCCACCCTGCTCGGGGCACCTTCACATCACTCCTCAGTGTGGCAGCATCCCTCCCCAGGCCGGAGCATCCCATCTGGGGTCTCGGGGGCTGTCGGCGTGGGGTGTGCGTTAACCGTACGTGGGGGGACCTCGGCTGCCAGTGGCAAACTGGTGGCATGACCTGGGAATGGATGCTGCCATCCGCCTTAACAAACCTCTAAAAATCTCAATGGTTTCATTAACCCCTGCGGGGGAAGCAAATGGAGAAACCGAGCTGGAGATATTTTACCTCTCAATCCTCCAGGGATTGAAAAAGCCTCCCGCCTCCCTCCCGGGGGGCAGAAGCAGGCGCTGGGAGCTGCTCCGGTGGGATCCGCGGGCTACGGGCAATGCAAAGTCCTGCTTGACCTGAATCAGATGACCAGAAGGATCCGGACCTTTTAAAGTGAAAGATGGACCACGCTTGCTGGATGGGAATACAGGCTATTCTAGCTCACCCCCCTCCCATCACCTATGCCACGAAAATCAGCTTTCCCATTAAAAAATAATCCAAGTTTCTGATTTACGCTCTCCGATTGAAAATAAAGCAGCAGACGTACCCTTCCCCCTTCTCTCCTAGGTGTGGGGTGTTCTGCTGGCTGCAGCCTCGGCGAGGGGGGACCCCATCCCGCGGGGCTCTGCCGGCGCTGAGCCCTCCTGCCGCCCGGGCCGGTGGCGCGGCCGGCCCCCGGTGCTGCGGGCACTGCGGCGGGCGGGCTGCTGCAGTCCGGGGCGGGAGGGACCGGCCCCCCCCGCGCACCCCGCTTTCGCATCCCCTTCGCACCGGCGGGTCCCTCCGGGGACCGGGGAGCGGGAGCGGGGGGGTCTCCCCGCCCGGGCAAGGCAGGCGATGGAGGCAGGTTGCCCTGGCGACTGCCGGCAGCCCGCCCCCGGCGCTCGCTCCCGCATCCCTGCCGCGCATCCCCGCAATCCGCCCCCCACCCCCCCGCCCAGCCCTTCCCTGCCAACCCCCCCGCCCGCTGCAAGGCGGGGGGATGCGGGCAGAGACACCCCCACGCACACTTCCTTGGCAGGAGAGGGGCATCCCGCAGCGCCGGGCCTCCCAAACCTGGGGCGAGGACCAGCCCGAGCTGGGCCCCGAAACCGGTTACGCACCAAAAATCTCCCTTCAAATCAAAGCCTACACTGAATTTCGTGGTGCAATGAGCAAAATGGGCCAGAGACTGCATTTATTTATTTATTCATTCATTTTTTTTATTTTTATTAAGCAATGGTTGTGTTTGGGTTTGGTTTTTTTTCTAGTGAGAGGGATCCAAGACATCTTTGTGCCACGAAATCACCGGCAGCAGCGGCTCAGCTCAGTGATGGCCCAGGTCTGGGGCAGGGAGGACTAATTCTGTTTGTCTGTGGGGCTGGGGACTTTCTGACGGTGCAGCCCTAACCCTACGCTCCATCGCTCCCTCCCGGTCCAGGCCATCAAGTCATGGAGCAAAGGGCCTTGGTTTTTTTTGGGTTGGCCGCATCTCGTGCTCCCAAGTCACCGTGTTGGGTGAGCGCCTGTGGGTCGTGAAAGGTTTGGGACGTCAGGGGTGAGCTGTGAGCTGACAGCGAGGAGCGGGCTCTCACCACCTGGGCGGGAATACAGATAAATACATATATTATATTACTGAGAACAGGCTTGACGTGCATGGGAAAGCAGGTGCATTTTTCTTCTTGGTGCTTAAATATATGACCATAGTTAATTGTGCAGCTGGCAAAGATGTTTTGGCTATGACATCCCGGCTTAAACCTCAGGGACGTGGAGGAGCACAGAACGTACTGGTACCCGGAGCTGCAGGGACTGTGGCACCAGGAGTGGAGGACCCTGTTTCCCCGACCCCATCTCCGTGGGGTGTTTTACTGGGGGGAAAATGACACTCGGGTCCGCTGCAACGACACAGAAGTTCCCAGTGTCGGAGGCTGCTGGGCTGGGCACGGAGGCCCAGGAGGGGCACCGTGCTCCAGGGGTTCCTGTTGCAGGCAGCGACCGGAAAATGTGTAATAAAACAATGAAACCGCCTGCAGATTACACCGACCCCCTCCACCTCCCAGGAGGAACAGGAAACTTTTAAATGCTCTTTTACTGTAAAGGAGGAAACTCCTTCACAGCGAGCAGGACTTTTGCCCACATTGTACTGCTGGTACTAGTCCTTCCATGGAAAAGCTTTGGGTGGGGAGAACCACGGATGAATAATGACTGCTTTGGCTGCAGGGGAAGGGTTTGTGGAGGCTGGTGCCAGGAGAACCTCCTTGTAGGCAGCTGAAGGTGTGCTGACATGGGGTGGTTTGTTACTGCCCCGGGAAGTACCACTCCAGCAGCTCGGGAGCAGCTCCCCTGCTTGGGGTGATTTCCTAGGGGATCCTGCCCTCAGCGTCTGTAAAAGGTGAATTTTTCTAAGGCAAAGTGCTCCCTGTGGCTGGAAGGACGACCAGCAGTAACAGCTTTAAACCCTCTCCTGGTGCTGCCCTCTGTGCCAAGCTAACCGGCCTTTGCCCTCCCGCCATCCTTCCTTCCAAAGCTCACGGAGCTGAGGGACCGGCGGCGGGAGACTCTTCACTGGGAGTGAATTATTTTAACCAAATTGCCTGAGAAACAAAATCAACCTGCTGTCCCCCAAGTGCAGCTCTCCAGATGGTTAATTTTAAAATAAAACAGATCATTCCCCACCCCCTGAGACAGCATCTTTAAATATTTAAATAGGTTAAAAAAAACCCCTAACCTCAACACCCACAGCCTGCCATAAGAAAAATCGGCTTTGCCAGGGGAGATCTGAAGCCTTCCCTTATTAGTTTACTGCAAAAACACGACAAACTGGCACATGGATACGTTTTTTGGATGCCAAGTGCCCACCCACCAGAGTCTGCACCCTGCTGCCTCACAGCCGTGTAGACCCGGGTGTGCATCGGGCCCTTTTCCAGGCCCGCCTGATGTGAACGACATGTAACGGGGGCTGCGTTTTGTTTCCCTCTGACAGTGACCTGCAATCGCCGCCAGCTCAATATTTGTAAGCCCAAGCCTCGCCCTGCCCTGCCGGGTCTTCCAGCAAAAGGCAGCTGGTGACGGCTTTTTTTTTTTTAATGGCTGAAACAAACAAAAAAAAAATCCGCCTTTCCAGAAGAGTTAATAACGGCCAGCGAAAACTCCTTGTTCTTCTCCGACCAAAATGAAAATCCACTGAAGTATAGTGCTGGGCAGAACAGACGGTGGGTTTTTTTTCTTTCTTTTAGGTTGGGGTTTTTTTTTTAATCTTTTCCTAAAAAAAGAGGAAAATATTTCAAAAAGGAAATTTTTGAAAGGAAAAGTTTCGAAATGGACCAGGCGAAATATTCCAATTTTAAAATTTCTGAAAAATATACTTTAAAATAGGCCCCAGTTATTACCCTGCGGTGCAAAGGGGGTTTCCAGCCCATGCCAGGCTCCAGGGCGTGGCTGGTAAAGCTCCCACCAGGGATGCTGGTCTGGAGGAGCTGCATATAGATGTACCCAGCGGGAACATATACGTGGGCAATAAGATGAGGCTGTGTCGAATCAGCCCCATTTCCATTCCTCGGTGTTGATGTGAGCACTCCTCACGGCGCGGAGCGTACCATTTCCTCCAGTTAATGGTCCCCGGGGCTGATTATCTCGTTACTACCAACTCACATCTGGTTTCTAACCTGATTAGAAGCAAAGACACACCAAGGGCTTTGCAGGGCTAAACCCACTCCGGGAAGGCTCCTCCCGGCTGGGCCGGACCCTGCCGGGGCTGGAGGTCTGCGCTTGGGAGCTGGGGGCTGTTGCTTTGCCGTTACAAAGCGCGACCACTTTGCTGGCGTCCAGGAGCTGCTTTCTCAGCTAAAAATAAGCTAATCCCTGCAGTAAGAGCTGAATTAATTTAAAAACGACGCTGCCAAATGCACATTTTCTTCATTCTTAGCCTTTCAAGCTTGAATATAAAATCTGAATATATCTTTGCTTTGCAGCCTTTAGAATCATAGAATCATTAAAGTTGGAAAAGACCTCCAGGATCAAGTCCAACCGTCAACCCAACACTACCATGTCTCCTAAACCATGCCCTGAAGTGCCACGTCTACCTTTAGATAGAATCCCCTTCTGGTTTTAGTTACACAGAAGCCAAAAACCTTCGCACACCAAAACCTCTGCTGGGATATTGCGTGGTGGTGAAGGAGGAGCAGGACATCGAACGCGCGACCCCGCCTGCCCAACTTTAATTTCAGCGTCATGAAATTAACGGTTGCATTGGTTCATGAAACAAGAGCGGTCTCCTAAGAGGGCTGCTCAGCAGAAGACCCCACGCCACCTTCGAGGGCGGCAGTTGCCTCCGAGCGCATGGGCATCCGCGGGGCTCTTGCACCCGAACGCAATACCAGCATCACGGCAGGCGGCAGCGATGGCCACCGCGGCCGGCGAGCGGCTGCTGTGCCGCTTCGGTTTGTGCGTCTTTCTGATCAGAAGGAAAAATATGTCTAAAATTTCAATTAAATACCAATTTTTAAATTTTCCATTTATTTCATCGTTTTAATTTTTAAAAAATCATATAATGAGTCAATACCATTACCACTGGGGCAGAATAGCCAAGCACAGAAGGAAAAGAGATTTAAAATGAGTTAAACAATATTACAGGATTTTGCTGCTTCCAGTTTTGTGCAGGAGTGGCCGTCGCACTGCACATCCCACCCTTGCCCCTGGGCAAATGTGTGTCCTCTTCAGTTATGACTTCCAAAAAGAGTTGACAGAAAATGAGCTGAAACCAATGAAATTCAAGTACAGGTTCTGGGCTTCTGGTTGCGCGATGGTACAGAGTAACACGAGGCTCCTGCTGAAAATCTCCGTCTCTTGCAGAGAAGATGTGAGAGGTTTCATGGCCGTGTTGTGAGAACCAGCAGCTCAAGGCAAAGAGCAGCACCAGAAACACCCATGTTTTTCCCTGACTTCAAAGTGCCCATAGCAGCAGCATCACCCACTGCCCTTTGAAGCCGGGGGAGAGGCGTCGTCCCCACCCCGGCATTTGAAATTTGACATTTTAAGTGCTATTGTTACATTTTGCCTGGAAAGCTCTCTTGCAATTAGCTAAATGAAAAGCAAGTGCTTGTCCCAGAGAGAGGCACTCCAAAAAACAACCTGACGCCCTCACCACTGCTGTCCACGGCCGGGGACGCCCCGACGGCCGTGATGCCCGGCTCCGTCTGCATCACGGAGGGGCTCTGGGTACTGTAGAGCAAGTAGGGGAGGATGCGCCTGGCATCGGGCAGGATTCAGGTGTCTCCAGACACGTCCATGTGTGGCAAAGGTGAATAAAATCTTCTCTTGACATCGTGGTTCCTCTCTGTGTTTGAATTTTTTTGCATACGCTTTCCTCTAACAAATTAAAAGCAATGAAAAAAAAAAATAGGGATTTGCACCAGGCCCTGCCCCGCAGGCCGTTACGGCTGTCTTTCTCACACTTAGAAAACTATTGGCTGAAAAATTCAGCCCAGCTCCGTTGCCAGAGGACGGGGTGGCCCACAGCGTGTTTAGGGGTATTTTGCTCTCCTGCAGCACGCGGCCATCCCTACAAATTGTCTCTGTAAAAAACCATGCGTTTCACACAAGTGACCGCAGAGTTTGTGGAGATGCGGCCAGTTTCTGCAGGGCTGGGGATTTCCTGGCAGAGCACATGTATCCTCTGTTACTGAAAGCAGATAGCAGCGGGGATGCCACACCTTCGGGGGAGCTCAGCGAGCTGTACCGACACCGGGAACAGCCCGTGCCCTTGGGGAGCCCCGTCCTCGCCCAGGGCAGAGCCGAGCAGGGGCGGCTGTGGCTGGCACGGCGCTGCCCCTCTCCTGCCTTCTCCTTCATAATGCAAACATCTTGCATGTCCACTGACAGTTCTTGCATTTTCATAAAAACCCTTCGTTTCCAGTGAGCACACTGCAACACCAGAGCTTTTTCAAAGTAAGCAAAACCTCCCCTGCGCGTGAAACCCCCCCGCTCCATGAGATCCCCCGCAACCCTCGCTGGGTTACTCACCGCAAATATTCTGATAGGTTTTTGTCTGTCCTTGGGGGCCAAGTTACACCCCCAGGCAAACACCCCCCGGTACCCCCAGGCAAAGCGAGATCCGAGTCCCCCTGTGCGGAGTAACATGTCTTATGCAAAACCAGGGAAGGAAGCCTTACTGCGGTCCCAAAAAACCTGCTTAATTTCCCAGGTACAGCAAATAAAACTGATTCTTGACACCACATTTTGGTACCCCCAGGGGTGGGATGATTTCCCCACCATGTTTTCCACCGCATCCCGAGATGCCTGCAGCGCCCAGTCCCTCGGGCAGGGAAAGGTCTGACCCCGGGGAGGGGAGGGGGTGTTGCAATAGATTTTTGAACATGTTTGCTCGCAGAAGTCGGCAGCACGTGACTTACGGCTGTCCCCCCCCCCCGGGAGGATGTCACCCCCACCCTTCCCTTTGGGATCAGGGCTGAGCCACCAGATGGGATGCTCCTCCCAGCTGCCCCGCTGCCAGCACCTGGCTCCTTCCCGCCCCGGGCCCCGCGGGGACCTGCGAGCCCCCGACCTGCCGCAGCATCCTGCAGCACCGCAGGAAAGGCTTCGGATCTTAAATAAGGCTTTGGCTTTTATGGATGGAGCCGGGTCTTGGCCCACGGCTCTGCAGCCCAGTCGGGGAGCGGCAACAAGGGGCAGAGGCAGGCAGCAGGCAGAGATGTAGCTGCAGGATTCCCAGAAGCCGGCTGCCTCCAAGCTGTCTGCCAGAGTAACCAAGAGGGGAAAGATGGGAGAAGCAGACACCGGAGCGATGCTGAGCTCGGGGGCGCCTCTCTGAGTCCCACCACCATCAGGAGGCGGGGGTGTGTTTGTCAGGCGGTTTGGGAAAGGCAGCCTGGGCCCTGACTGATAGATTGGGCAGCACCAAAGGCAGCCTTCGTGCCTGCAGCCCTTCCCCTCCCTGGCAGCCCCTTGCAGCAGGCAGACGGTCCCGCCGGCGGATGCGTTGGGAGCGCCGGGGCAGGGAGGTGCACGGTGGGCGGCTGCTGGTGTGTAAACACTCGGAGAGCACCCTGGCAGGGTCCCCCCTGTCCCGAAAGCTGGGAGATGACAGATGCCACATCCTGCCTTTGTTCGCAGTAGGCGGAGGGGCTGGGAGACGCGGATAGCATCGCCCCAGCTCCCCCAGCCCTGCGAGAGCCGGCCTCCGTAGCGAGAAAAGGATCTTTACTTTTTTTTCTCTGGGTTATCTCAGGAAATCGGGCAGGGGACACATGTCGGAGGTTCATCCCGAGCGCACAAGCACAAAAAGGGGAGGTTTTGCCTTGCCTGTGCGGGCAGCGCAGGCTGGGAGGTGGGTGCTGGGGGGGTCCCTGCCCAAGGGCAGCATGTTTTGTGTGCACCTGCTTTCCTGCCCCAGCCTCTGCGCTGAAAACATCGTCAAGGTATTATCTTAATGGCAGCTTGGGTTTTGGTGGTGGGGAACTGCAAATCTTGTTTCAGTGCTGCTCCTGATCTGGATAACTGCTTGAGTGATATACCAAAAGGAAATCTGGCACTTTCTAATGACAACTGTTAACCACTCAGAGGGAAAATGTAGAGGAGAAGTCCCTTTTTCAGCAAAAAGAGAGTGCCTTTTACTCTGAAAAAGCATTCACTTTCATACAAGGTGGGGCCTCTGAAAAGAAAAGCCACTGAAACTTCCTTTGCCTGTTGATGCCCGAGTTTCAGGGTCTTGAGTCTGGCTATAAGTTAAAGTTGTTCTCAAATTTAAGTTGAGCATCAGAGGGTTTAATGTATTGCCTTAAACGCTTCCCATTTATAAATGGCCTTTTTAATTTCTGTAGGATGTGAAAGCGGGGGGCTCTGAGCGCCTTTGCTTGCTGGAGACACCCAAACCACTACAGTAGGTGACATACAGAAATGTGGGGTACTGGAGTAGGAAAGGCGGGGAGACAGTGTGATGGAAGCCTGGAAGGAGTCCTTTAAACCACAGAAATTAAACCCTGGGCCAAAAGCAGGTGCTAAACATCTCATGGTTTTGCCGGGTTATGTTTGGTCATGTATGTGAGCAGAAGTGTAAGGGATGGAGGTCAGCTGGAAACGGGGTACCGCAGTCTCAGCAGCAGCTCATCTTTCTCCCTGGGAGGGGAAGGTGATTTGAGAGGCAAAACACTTGCATTCACATTGTGCTGCGGGCTGCAAGCGGCTCAGCAGCAGCGCCTCGCGCTCCCGAAGAGAGCTGGTGCTTGGGATGGGGCCCCTCCACACGGCCAAGGGTTGCGAAATGGGAGGAGGAGGCTCAAAACCCTGCCTGCGAGATGGCCGAGCTGCCCAGGGTGCGATGTGGTTGCGGGGGGCTGAAGGCTTGGCGTTGGGAGCGGGGAGGAAACCAGCGTCTCTCTGGCCATGAGCAATCTGACGGTCTGCCGGGGGGAGCACAGGGAGCCTGGATGGCAGAGGATGTTATTCCATGTAGGGGAGGGGGGCCTCCATCGGCTTTTTAGGAAAAAAAAAAAAAAAAAAGAAAAACTGATTTTCCTGATATTGTTTTGCACCTTTAAAGGAAATTCCAGAACTGGGAACCTTCAGGGAAACAATGAGCGGGGCTGGGGGTGAAGGTGGGCTGCCCCAGGTTGGTGTGGCCTCCTGCAGCCAGAGCAGGTCCCCACGTCCCCGCTCCAGCCCTTTTGGACACGGTCAGGGGGTCTGCCAGGACCCCCCCGCGACTGTGGATGCAGAAGGGGTGGCTGCACAAGATCCACACTGCCGGGGTCCCACTGCCCACACCCTCAGAGACCCACACTGCTGGGGTCCCACTGCCCGCACCCCCAGAGACCCGCACCCCCAGAGACCTGCACCCCCAGAGGCCCACACTGCTGGGGTCCCACTGCCTGCGCCCCCAGAGACCTGCACCCCCAGAGACCTGCACCCCCAGAGACCCGTACTGCTGGGGTCCCACTGCCAACACCCCCAGAGACCCGCACCCCCAGAGACCCACACTGCTGGGGTCCCACTGCCCGCACCCCCAGAGACCCGCACCCCCAGAGACCTGCACCCCCAGAGACCCACACTGCTGGGGTCCCACTGCCTGCGCCCCCAGAGACCTGCACGCCCAGAGACCTGCACCCCCAGAGACCCACACTGCTGGGGTCCCACTGCCCACACCCCCAGAGACCCGCACCCCCAGAGACCCACACTGCTGAGGTCCCACTGCCCACACCCCCAGAGACCCGCACCCCCAGAGACCCACACTGCTGGGGTCCCACTGCCCGCACCCCCAGAGACCCGCACCCCCAGAGACCTGCACCCCCAGAGACCCACACTGCTGGGGTCCCACTGCCTGCGCCCCCACAGACCTGCACTGCCGGGGTCCCACTGCCCGCACTGGGTGCAGGGCTTGTTTTTTGCTTCACAATTTCTTGCAACCTTGCTTTTTCAGAAAAACACCCAAATTCCAGTGCAAGCACGACACGTTGGGATGCTCCCTGGTGCTTCATGCACAGAAGTGTCTTTTTTTCAGAAGGTCCAATATTTACAAATACAGGCTGGGTGGAGAATGGGCTGAGAGCAGCCTTGAGGAGAAGGACGTGGGGGTGTTGGTTGATGAGAAGCTCAACATGACCCAGCGATGTTCGCTTGCAGCCAGCCGTGCCCTGGGCAGCATCCCCAGCAGCGTGGGCAGCAGGGCGAGGGCGCTGATTGTGCCCCTCTGCCCCGCTCTGGTGAGACCCCGCTGCAGCGCCGCCTCCAGCTCTGGGCCCCTCAGCACAAGAAGCACATGGATCTGCTGGAGCAAGTCCAGAGGAGGCTGCGAAGATGGTCCGAGGGCTGGAGCACCTCTCCTATGAAGACAGGCTGAAAGCGTTGGGCTTGTACAGCCTGGAGAAGAGAAGGCTGCAGGGAGACCTTATTGTGGCCTTTCAGTACCTGAAGGGACCAAGAAAAAAGCTGTAGAGGGACTTTTTGCAAGGACATGTAGTGACAGGACAAGGGGTAAAGACTTTAAACTGAAAGAGGGTAGATTTAGGTTAGGTATAAGGACAAAATTCTTCACTCTGAGGGTGGTGAGGCGCTGGAACAGGTTGCCCAGAGAAGCTGTGGGTGCCCCAACCCTGAAGTGTTCAAGGCCAGGCTGGATGGGGCTTTGAGCAACCTGGACTAGTGGAGTGTGTCCCCGCCCATGGCAGGGGGGCTGGAACTAGGTGATCTTTAAGGTCCCTTCCAGCCCAAACCATTCTATGATTCTATATTTCTATGATTCTGATTTCATCCTTGCTGCAAGTGTTTCTGCTGCAGGGGTTAACCACTGAGGCATGAGTTTTAAGAAAAAATAATTATTTCTCTCTGCTCCTTCCCTGAAATAACAAAGGTGGCTTTTATTTTCAGTGCTCTAAGTTTCCTGGGGAGCACAGCCCTCCCCTCTTAGCAGCAGCCACACTCTGCATCCCTGTGGATGGGGCCGTGCTTGCTTAATGATGCTTCAGCCCAGGCAACCGATGCTATCGCTGGAGAAAAGCAACAGTGCGCTGAGCCAGAGCGACCTGAGCAAGGCAGAGATCCCGTTGGATCCCGCAGCTCCCCTCTCCCGTGGCATGTGAACAGCACCCCACCGCACAAAGTGGGGCTGCTGCGTTTTGCAGGGGGGTTGAGTGCTCTGGTTGCAGCAGCCACGGTAATTCGGCGTCGCGGAGGTGCCTGCTGGTATGCAGAGGTCTCCTCCGTCGCGGTGGCCACGGGTGATGCGTTGGGGTGTAATTGTCAATGACATTGGATCCATCAGCGCTGAGGTCCGTGGGCTGGATGAAGACAGGCCCAGCTACTCCCCATCCTTAATATGTTTGTTAAGACGTGTTGGAAAGATGTTTTTCCCTTCCTCTGGTCTCCCCATTGCATTTCCTTTCCCTCTGCTGAGACGCAAGTGTTACATTCCCAGCTTAGCAAAACAGGGTTCGGTGTCAAATGCTTCATTTCAGGTTTTTGTGAGGAGCCAGTTCATTTGCAAATCACCAGCTGGAAGTTATTAGGCCCTTAAAACAAAATAAATTACTACAAAATTGTGCCTCCCTGCAGTTGGTCTGCTATTAATTTGTGCTGAGGGCTGGAGCCAGCTAAACCTCAGCCTGCTGGCTTCCTTCTTCCCCTCTGGCATCTTTCTGCACGAAGGAAAGGGCAGCGAGATGGAGGGTGCAGGGAGGTGCTGAGAGTTCAGGTGCCCGGCTCTCCATCGGCGCTGGGTCCACCCAACGGTAGCTGCTTTATTCCTTGCTTTGTGCTGAAAAGCAGCATGCTTTAGGAAGCAGCGAGGACTTGCTGGTAGGAAAAATAAGCATAAAAAATGGAGAAAAAATGGGATAAATAGATTTTTTAATTATTCATATTTTTTTTATCTTTCATGTTCAAAGAGGCCCAGGCCGATTCGCTCCCCGCAGCAGGGCATCGCCCTGCACAGCCGCGCTCGTGCGTCCCGGGGGCTGCGCAGGCACGCGGCCGAGTCCTGCCCCTCCGCCCAGCGCGGCCCCGGCCCTTATCCCAACTGCCGGGATATTGCGATAGCAGCACGAGCGCCAGCAGCCTTATGGCAGGCGTCATTTCATCCCGCTGACAGCGGAGATGGGATGTTTTAGGTCAGAAATGGGCGGCAGAGTCCCTCCTTTTGCTCTTTCTCAGGGCCAGGCAAGCTTTAGCAGGCTGGGATGAATGCCTCCAGTGCTAGAGCATCTCCCCAGGGCTCACGCTGGCCCAGTGACGGAGGTTTCTCCCAAGCAATGACCTCAAGGCTTTGGTCCCTTCTGTGACCTGCAGAGCTAGAACGAGCCCTTGCTTTTCCGTACAAACTCCGGATTGCTTTTGGTTGTCCTTTCCACTGAAGCATACCTCTGGCATAATCCGGGAGTCTCCCCCACCAGCCCGGGACCACAAGTTCCCAGAGGTGCGGGGCACGGCGGTGCCTTGCACGAGAGCTGGTTTGGGGCCAGAGAAGGTGCGTGCCTGGCTGCTCACATCCTGACTCCGCGGCGGCAGACTTCCTCCCTGCCTTCACCCCCTGGCTCCCCGCTGCCCTGTCCCTCCTCTGTGTCTGCAGGGATGTCATTTAAAGATAACGACCTGCTTTTGCCGAGAGAGCTGGGGATTTCCCCCGCCAAGCTCTGCTTCCCTTGCTGTCCCAAACGCAGCCTGACCTTGCCCACAAGCACCGTCAGGTGCCACGGCTGGTTCAGAGCATCTTGGTACCACCCTGAGACTTCTCTTCAAAGTGGTGCTCTGCATCTGGGTGCTATGTTAAGGGGGAAGGATGCTCACCATGATTTCTTGCTGGGAAGCGGCGTTGGAGCATCGAACAGAGCACGGCTGGAGCCGTGGCCTCCGTCCCTGTCTGCAACGCTGCTGCCCGTGAGGAACTGGAGCTGTGGGTTAATTCATCCTTTTGTGACAGAGCCAGGGGAGCATTTGTCTTTTCCCTGAATCAGCTGGGAATGAGTTTGTCTGGGAAGCCCTGAAGACGTTTTCTAACATTGGGAAAATTCCCTAAAATAAGTAGTCAGGGAATGACCCTGGAATAATTGCATTGGTACCAGTCTGTGCTACGGGCGACTCCGGCTTGCAGCAGGTTCCCAAGCCTGGGCAGCCCCTGCTTCTCCCCACGGAGCAGCTTTTCTCAGCGTGGGGCTTCTGCCCAAGGACAGGAGCCAGGAGCTGCTCCTCTCCTCCCAGTTGCACTCCAGCACCCCACCTTTGCTGCGACAGCGTGGTAATAAAACGTGAATCTCTTCCTTTTGTGGCTGCAAAGAAAGCCCAGGGAGGGCCTGCCGAACCGGCGGTGCCCAGGCTAACGATGGGCCCTGTTAAAAGCCTCAAAGTCCAGGTCATAAAGTCTTCCTTGGCACCTAAATACCACCAGGATCCAAATTTCACTAATTGTTTATTGTTGGCCAGTACACTGGTTTTTAAGTGAATAAACTGTTTACAAAAGTATTTCCTAGAGCTGTCCCTGTTGCACCCGTGTCCTTGCCCTTCCCATATTTCCCTCAGCAGCGGATCCAATTTCTTTCTTTTCATGCTGAGTTTGCTCAGAATTACAAAGAAATAAATAAGCCCTAGTGATTTGTATGACCTCCTCCTGAAATGCTGATTCGGACAGTTGGTTTCAGTTCATTTTAACATCCCCCCAACTCGAAAGACTGAAGCGAACACGCCTTTCCCCTGCCTGTCCTCTCTGTCAGAGCTGGAGGGACCACAGAAGATCACATCCCTCCTTTCAGGTGGGGGATCGCAGCAAACCCCCAGCCTGCCACCCCACGCGGGGCTCTCCGGGGGGACGCTGCGGGGGCTGCAAACCATTTTCTCCCTCCCAGAACAAACCCCAGATCATCCCCACAGTCACATTTGTAGGAAGAGGGTTTGAACCCAAAGGTAGCAGAAAAGCAGCACGAGTTATTCTGTGTCAAAAAAAGAAGAAATAAAAAACCACCCCTGCTTGTATTTCAGCTTTCTGACAGCATTTACGCCTTCCCAGCCAAACTGGAAAGCAAACAAACCCAGGGTTCAATGACTCAAAAAATGCTTGATTTGCTGAACAGGGCAAAGTACCTTCCTCTAGCTGGAGGGAGGCGGGGGGAACTGGACGGGACCCAGGGCAGCCCTCCCTCCCAAATAGTTTAAGTTATCAAAAAGCCTGAAAAATTTCAGCTGAATCAGAACAGTTCCTGGCAGTCAGTAAGACGTTTCTCATAAGTAAAACATCCTGGTGCAAACATGTCGCATCAGCTCCGCTGCCAGCGCAGTTCACGGGACCGTGACATGACACCCCCCCCTCCGTCACATCCCCCCCTTTCTGTCCCCTCTGGGGAAGGCGCTGCTGCGGGACGGGGATGCTGAGCCCCTTGCCCGGGCTGCTCCCCATCACCAACACCCTTCCCAGCCCCCCTGGCCAGCACACCTCCCTCTCATTTTTCTTTTTAGCCTGTCAATGAGGGGAATAACCTTGTGTACAGTCTCCTTCCATACCTGTAGCAACACTGAGAAATCACCTCAGTTCTTCCTAATTCAGAAGAATTAAGGGTTCAGGGGGGTTTCTTATTAGATATTACAGCATAATAATAACATTATTAGAATCAGGATTTGACAAGGAAAAGAAAATCTGCCCCCTTTTTGCAGTACTCTGGATACTTCTGCTTCCTACCTGCTTCATAGAAAGGTCGTTGAGCTTAACCTTTAAACTCCACCCCGGGGGAGCTTCCCCGCTGCACACAGACCACCCCAACCAGCTGCGTGAGGGGGCTTCGCTGCCAGGGGAAAAGCTGGATTTGCTTGCGAGGGCTGCATCCCTGCAAGCGTGGGGATGCTGTAGGTCCCAGGCGAGCCGTGGACCTTGAGATCACGGGTTTTGGGGTTTTAAGATCTGTGGCATCCAGTGTTTGCAGGAAACCTCTGAGTCAACAAATTGCAAGGAAATAGTCCTGGTTTTTAAGCAGTACATGGTTTTCCCTCTGCCCCAGCATTAGGAAATGGGCTGGTTTAACTCTCCCTAGGCTGCATTGGCCCCCTCATCCCTGCATGCCCTGTGTGCAGGGGATGCCCCCCGGTACCTACTAGCAGCAGACCTACCCTGCTCCCCCACCTCGGTCAGACCCCAAATTCATAGCCAAGGGGTCAGCCCCAGGTGGGAAAAGAGCAGAAGAACCTGTAGATACCAAGAGCATGGCAGAGGGCATAGCTGGGGGAGTAATTAATTGCTAAATGAGGACTCCACAGGTGGTTTTTGTCAGGGTGAGCTCCCATTTAAAGGACGCAAAGGGCTCCTGCCTGTGGGATGAGAGTGGTTTTGGTGGAGGTAGGTGCTTGGGGAAGGTTTGTGGGGTCCCTGGGTGTGATTGCTTGGCTGAGGGGAGCAGAAAGCTGGCTGTGCTCTGTTGCTGTTATAAATCTCAGCTGACTGGGCTCTAAGTGCACTTAGGGAGAAGCTCCAGCACATGAGGGATAGGACATCATGCCTTAGCTTAATGTTCAGGCTGGTTTAAATGGTCCTATGGCAGCAGGGACCTGGTGGGCTGTGTGGGCAAAAGCTGCTGGGTGCTTCTGCCCTCATCTTGCTGAAGTATGTTTTCAGCACTGGCTTGCTTTTCTCTGTGTTTGGTGCCCTGGTGGTTTTTGCTAAAGAGCTGTGGGGGGCTGTGTTGCCTGTGCTGTGAAGCACTGTTCTAGGCCTTGGGAGCTCTGCTCTTTGGCAGAGAAATCCTATGCGACCTTGGAGAAGCCGCTTCTCCTTTTGCCTTCAGGCTAGGGGCTTGTTCCTAACAGGAGGAAGGATTTGGCCTTTACTTTGTGTATTTAGGTGTACTGCTGATGAAGCTGTTGCAAACTGGTGCAGTGCTGCCATTGCAATGAAGCCCCCTTTCTTTTTGCAAGCTGCAGCTCTGGCTTTTGTTTCATACCTGTCCTTGGCAGAGCTGAGAGTCTCCCAAAGCTGCTTTTCCACCCCCTGCCTGACAAACACCGGTGGTGGGACTGTGCCCTCCCTCCCCCCTGGGGAGCGCAGGGTACAGCGGGGCTGGCTTCACCTTGCCACCGTGCTTCTTTTGTTGCCGATGTGTTATTTCGTGGGCAGGGAAAAACGCTTTTCGGCATTGTTATGGAAATGCAGGTCTCCTACACACAACCACTGCCTGCTCTTATTAGCTGCTATGCTATGATTTTCTGTTTTCTCTCCAAAACCTGCTGCATTCCTTGTGACTGTGCCAAATGAAGAGGGTGCTGAGTGGAGCCACATGGCTGATGAAGTGAGGGGAGAGATGCAGTAACTGCTGTTTGTGCTTCTTATCACATTTAATCACTGGCAGGGAAGCTGCTGCCTCTGCCTGCTGTGTGTGGACTGCTGCTGCAAAATCCTGCCCAGCTTCTGCTGGTGGGCTTTGCTAAGCCAGGTTTTGCTAATGCAGCTACCCGACCTTTGCATGGTCTCGCGGGCTGGTGAGAAACAGCTGGAGGAGGTGACACTTTGGCACCGAGTGTTTGCAAAACGGGTGTGCTGCTGGCTCCCCTCTTCCAGTAAACCCTCTGTGCCAGGCAGCTGCAATCACTTCAGACAGGCCTTTTCAACAGCTTGGGACTTCCCTGGGCCTTGTGTCACCTCCTGGGGACAGTCTGAATCAGGGAAAGCTCTGTGGTCTCCCAGTGACTAAGCGGCTGGCCCGGCAATGAGCAGCCACATGCGTTCAAGCTCCCCCTTTGTCAGCTGTGCCTGGTTTTGAGGGGCAGCCGCCTGTCGCGCACCCCGCCTGTCGGGGTCTGCGCCCCAGGACAGACCTATGAGTCTGTCTGTCTGTGCCCCCGTGCTTGCGGAGCGGCCGGCGTGCAAACGGGGCAGCTACGGGTGATGGAGCCGCGTTTACCCACGCATTTCTGGCACTTCGCAAAGCTGCCCCCATTTCCCTGCTTGTCGCCCTTCCCGCTGCCCGCGGAGCCCCGAAGCGTGGGTATTTGCTGCCCTCTCCTGTTAGCTCTGCCTGGGAGCCGACCCCCAGGGCCGCCCTGGCTGCCTGCACCGGGATTTGGGGTGCTTATAGGGGTGTTTCCAGCCCTGGCTGCCAAACCGAAGCAAGGGAAGTTACCTGGAGGCGTATCGATATTTTCAAAGGGAATTTCCCACGTGCCATAACACAAGGATTAAGGCTGCTGTGCGTCTGAAGCCCCGCTGGCGTGCTTTGCCGGCAGGTTGGTCTGCAGGGCTGAAGCCCGCACAAGCCACGCGCTGCAAGGAAGGGCAGCCTGGCTCCGGGCAACGGCTGGGTTTGGCACTTTCCAGTTATTTTATTTTTATGCTTTAAGGGGTTTTAACATCGCTTGCAATCTCAAAGCAGAAAGTAATTTCCAGTAAAGAAAACGTGTTTAAGAAGCGTCAGGATGGGAGCCTTCCAAAATGCTAAACAAGCAGGTACTGACCAGTTTTAAAACTTCTTTTCCCCTCCTAAAATACTACGCTATTAGGAGATGTGGTCAAACTGCACCTCTGATTAGGAACAGTGGTCTGGCCAAAATGCAACTGGCTGGAGGCCTTTGAGCAGCCCAGTTAATGGCCGGTACCCTGCGGACATCTTCAGCACAGCTGCTGCCTTTTTGTGTTTTGTTTTGGGTTGTTGTTTTTTTTGTTTTTTTTTTTTTTTTTTCCCCTGAAAATAGTATCTTTAACATCTCCAGGCTTTTGCCCCTCTTGACTTTGGGGGTTTTGCTACCTTATGGGGGGGCGGGGGTTGGGACACACACGACACAGTTTTCAGGAAACTGTTTTTGGTGAATAAAGGCACTCACAAAAATAAACTTTGTGTAGTTTAAAAGCCACCTTGCTACTGGAGAAGTGTTTTAGGAGAGTCCTCGATGCATGCATCCCCATGCAAATTATTAGGGGCAAAGGCCTTTATTGCAGTTTCCGCATCTATAAAGCGAATATCTCAAAAATACGAGGGGGTACCCAGATGAAGCCTGGAAGGTTGGTGATGTTTCTGTTCGTGTGGGCATGTGAGATCCCTTCTCCCACATCAGCATGTGGTGTGTTACCTACATGGGTCCTGCTCGGGCCCTGTGAGGGACGGATGCAGCTGCCTGCTCCTCAGCCCTGCTTGCAGGCAGGTTGCTGACACCTTCCAGGGTGTTTTGCTGCTGTTTTATCCCCAGAATACCTGGCTGGTATACAAATACCTGGATACTTTCCCCTCCCTGGTGGCTGAGGGGGTGGTGTTAGCACTGCTCGTAGGGAGAGATGGAGGTCGGGGCTCTGTGCGTCCCCCCAGTGTCAGCAGCAGAGCTCAGGCGAGGAGCTGGGTTGAGCAGGTATTTGTTTACACGGTCTGGGGAACCACAGTGGTGTTACTTATTCCTGCCCTGGCTGGTGTCCCGGCAGCTCCTGGACGCTGGCAGCTCGGCGGTGCTGGCCGGGAGCGTGGCAGACACTGCTGCGTTTCACAGCCCTGCTCAATGCCCCTGTGTCTGCTCCTCCAGATACTCACACCTGGGGAGCCTGGGGACAGGGGAGACACCGGTGTGGGGTGCGTGGGATGGGAGACACCCCTGGGGATGCAGGGGTGTCCCCGGACCTTGATCATCCTGGGGCCCCCCCTTTGCAAGCCATTGTGGAGGGGGGATGCAGTGTGGGTCCAGCTGCCAGTTTGGGCTGGGGTCGTGGCCAAGGTACACAGGACATGTCTCGGCGTGAGCACCGGCCAGGGTCGGCTCGCTGCGCCCTGTCTGACCCAGCTTTTCAGCCCGCCGCTCCATCCGAATGCCTCTCACGTCCTCCTGGCGGGCTGGGAGACGTGGCATGGGCTGTGGGAGGCACAGCCTGGCTCCGGGGCACAGCTGCTGGTGGGGCAGTGGGATGCCCCGTCTGCATCCCCTTTTTCCCTTCCCCAAGCTCCACTCACTTGGGGCCGTTGAGTTTGGTCCATGCCCTTACCCTTAAGTTAGGTTTTCATTTGCACACATCAAAGTGCAGGTTTTTGAGCACAAGTTCTCTCTCTCTGCCCAAACCTTGGCTTTATGGGCATAAATATTCAGGTTGGTCCATGGTGTGCTGATGCTGAATAAAGTTTACAGAAAAATTATGCTGACAAAGCAGGGAAGGGACGGAGGCATGGCACTGAGCAGGAGGGGTCTGTAGATCACTTGAACGCTGTGGATTTGCAAGGCTTATGCCTACAGGTGGATTTAGCAAACTTAAAGCAAGAAGAGTAACCCGGCAAGCAGATGGCCAGGTGTGCTTGGCCATGCAAGGCAGCAAGAGCAAAGAGCTGGATGTCTCTCAGCTCCAGCATTAGGAAGGAACCCCCTAATCCCAGATCACCCAAGACCAGACCAACCTTTTAACCTAGGGAGCTGAGGATGGAGAGGGGAGTAGTTCAGCTAAATACCCATTGCCCTGCTGTGGTCTGATCCCTGCAGCGAGGGCTTTGCCAGGCTCCTCAGCTCTCGAGGAGTCCAAGGGATGGTGAGGCAGCCAGGCTGCTGTTCATCCCCGGGTGCTTGCCAGCCCCTGCCTGTTTGCCATAAACCTAGTCGAAAAACGTCCCCCAGATTTGGAGGGATGAAAGCTGTTTGAAAGGATATGCAGGATGTGCTGGGTGAGAAATCTTAATTAATATTTAAATAGCGTGGTGGAATTTGTCTAAATCCTGCTAGATTAAATGCAGGCATGGTAATGGATGAGCTTAAATTTCTGATGGAAATTGCAGCGAGCCATGCTATACAGAAACACAGTGGCCAAATGAGTGCTCAGAAGCTACAGTGCCTTCAGTATTTGGGCCAAGTGCTGATGTTCAGCGGATATGGTGCTTTTCTTCTTGATGGGAGTTGTATTTGTGGCTTATCCCTTTAGCTATGGACAAAACCAACAGAAAGGGGAAAGCACTGAAAGTAGGTGAAACTCAAAAGGTGCTTGTGGTCACCAAATCTCTCAATTCTCAAAGTACCTCACTGGAAATGATGGGGATGTTTCTTAGATCCCCTGGTTGTAGTGTGAGGGCTTCTTTTTAGTACAAAAAAAGAGAGAGAAGGAGGATTTGCCTTCCTGTTGTGAAAGGCAGGCAATGATGGCTCTGTGTTAAATCCCTTAATATTCCCCAATTTTTCCCAGGGCATGTGTGCTCTCTATCTTGAGCTGCAGCTTTTCGCAGTGCCTTTCCTCCAGCCCAGCTGGGGCATTTCTGGGAAGAGTGGGATGAAGTCAGGACAGAGGGATGCATTTATCCCCCCCCCGCAGTGATCGCTGTAAGGCTGAGGTGACATCACTTCGCCAGTCACTCACACCATATTAATTTAGCTGCACCTTATTTTGGAGAACTGGATCCTGAGGCTTTGCCATTTCCTATGGTCTCCTCAAGCTGGCTGAGGTTTCCTGGCTGCCAAGACAGAGAAGCAGGCAACTTTTATGGCAGGGCACCACCGAAACCCAGCTAGGGATGAATAGAGCCCATAAATAGAAAACCTGGAGCTGCTCCCCTTGCAGAGCAGCTCTGCCCAGGCACGCTCCGGCTGGAGGAAACCAAAGAGCCGGAAAGCATCTCGCCCTGCCCGTGGTCCCCCCGTCGGGGCGGGCCAGGTCTGCGGGAACGGTGGCTGCTGCCCACAGGGAAGGGCTCTGATGGCCAGAAATGTCCCCGGCTGGCCTGGGGCTCTCCCGGCCCTCGCTGGGGCTGCGGGGTCCTGCAGGGCTGTGCACCCGCTGCCCCCCGCCCCAGCCTCGCATTGGGGTGCTGCTTTTGGCTTGGGGTTTTTTCTTATTTTTACATGGTCAGACGGAAGGACTATCCCCTCTTCCATCCTCCCCCGCAGGCGGTGGAGCCTGGTTCACCTGCCGAGGGGTGGAGAGGCTGCATGCTCTTGCCGGGGTGCCCGGAGCACGGGCCGGCTGCGCATCTCCCTGTTTGCACTGGGTGAGGAAACACCCCCTGCACTTTCTTGAGGCTCTGGCACTCGCAGAGGAAGGCCGCTACCACCTCAAAACCATTTGCAAATAGCTTCTGTTTGCTCAGACAAACACTGGAAAAAAAAAAATATTTTTTTTTTTTGCTCACAGCAGCGTGTTTATTGCCCTCTGTGCTTAGCGCAGGCTTAGCCCTGAGTGCTGCTGAGCACCATTTCTAATTGTCTGCTTTCAAGCTGGCCACAGTCTCAGCAGTTTATCGTGAGTGATTTTCTCCGAGCAGTGTAAATGCTGCCCTTAAACCTGGCTTCTCTGCCTTTGGCTCTGCCTCCTACCCACAGGGGCGAGGAGGGTGGATTGGAGAAGAACCCTTTGTATTGTTTAAGATGATGCAAACTGGGATGGAGAGGGCATCCCCCTTGCTTTCCTGGGGGCAGGGGTGGGATGCCAGTGCATCTGCGAGCCCCCTGCCCGGGCCTGGGTTGTGTGCTCCGTGGAGAGCCTGGGAACACGCTGAAATGCACCGTGGCGCAGGCTTAGCGTTGAAGTGTGAGCTTAGCGCCCATTGACTCGCAGGCTTTACTTACTGTATGCACAGCTGGAGAAAAAAATAGCTCCCCAGTTCAATCGCATAGTTAATGCCCTACCTGAGGAAATGTTTTTTCCTGCCTGAAGTCGGAGCGAGGTCTGGCAGCTGGGCGAGCAGAAAGAGGCCTTAAGGCTTGGCTGCTGTTTGCTCAAGCTAACAGCTGTGGTGGTGTTGGATGTTACCAGCTCCCCCAGTCATTTCTCAGCATCCCTGTGCTGGTCAGGAAGGTGGGGAAGGTGCCCTCTCCTCCCTATCTGATGTTCAGCATTTTACATGGCATTCAGCATCTCAGAAGTGGGGGTGCTGCAGTCCGGGGGTGCTGCGGTCCGGGGGCGCCTGCCCTCCTGCTGGTTCTGCAGAGCATCCTCTGCCAGGGGGTCGGGAGGGTGGGCAACTCTCAAAATAGCTCTTTTTGCACCTTGTCAAGCCCCACGATGTGGTAGCTCCAGCCCAGAGGCCTAGCCGCCTGTGCTGCAGAAGGTGAATTTATGCAATGCAGCTCTGGTGGGGGAAGATCCCCCTCTGGTCCTTGCAGCATGCTCCTACTGCTGCTCCCACTCCAGTGCTCCTCCACGAGCCGGTTCAACTCTCTGATCCAGCGGAAAACAAACCCTGCTTGGGAAAAGGTGGATCTTATGCTGGTTTAGTGAATTAGACCAGCTGGGCTGTTGGTCAAAGAGAGGTGGTGCAAGGAGAGGGGTAAAACCCTTGGCTGAAAGCAGAGCCTGGAGCATGCCCCCCGTGCCCTGCCACCAGCTGCTGTGGGGCTTGGTGCCCATGAACTAAAGGAAAAGTGATTTATTTTCCCTTTTAACCAAATGGCTGCAGCTGGATTGCTGATCTGGATTGCAGCGCTGCTGTGCCCTGAGCCATCACAGGATTTCATTCACTCTGTGGTGCATTAATTATAAATATTCTGTGAATGGCAAGGTGTTTATAGCCCCAGGGGAAGGGCACTGCCTACAGTTGGAGCGATACAGGTGTGTATTTTTGCTGGTCACCTCCAGGAGCAGCATAGCACAGTGGAAAGGGCAGAATTTTGAGCATTTGTTCCTCCTGGCCCTGCTCGCGGACTCCTCCGGACCTCGGTTCCTTCACCTGCAAACCAACACAATGTGCCTTGTACCCTGCAGCTGGGAATACACCAGGTACTGATACAGATTATTACAATAACATGTGGTCCAGTGTGTAAATTTGGAATGCTTCCCTGAAGAAAATCACCCAGATACTAAAAGAAAACATGGGATTTTACTGTGTTAAGTCAGAGATTTCAAGAGAGTTTGAATTTGCCCAAATCCTGTGAAATTTCAGTAGGATTTGGGAAACAAATCTCTTAAATCCCAGTGAAAGGGGCTTCCACAACAGCGGTAGCTTTTCTTTCTCCCCCTTGCTTTTATCTAGTAGATGAACAAATAAAAACAACCGAGAAAGTAATGGGAAGGATGATGCAAGGGGCAGGAGGCTGGTATCTAAGCTGTGTTATTACAGAGAAAATGACCTGGCACTGAAAGAATTAAAATAATGTCATTCCTGTTTGCTCTGGCTCATTTTTAATACGCCAGTCACCTTGACATTTCTAAAAGAATTTTTCAAGTATGTAAGTTCAAAAATTATGCAACTTGACAAAAGCAAGGGGGATATTTGAGGCTGGTGGAATAAATTGGGAGCTGGAGGCAGTACGTGACCCATGCCCCGTGTGGGGAGTGATGCCGGTGTGAGCTGGGCTGGAGGGGGCCGGCTCCTGCACCCGCATTTGGGGGGACAGGGAGGTGTAAAGGGGCAAGGCGAGGGGAAGGGACAGCGCGGGGCTACCCCTGTGTGCCAGGGCCAGGCAAACGGGGCCGTTTGACGCTGCAATGGATGCAGTCCCAGCTTTTCTAGGGACGCTTTGGGTCTGTAACAGGTCACAATTAAAAATGGTGTGTGAAAGCAAACCCAACCGGCCGGTGGCCTTCCTCCAGCATCCCACCGGCCGTGCTGCCCCAGAGACCCTCTTCCTCTGGGAGCGGGGGGGGGGGGGCTGGGCTGCCACACTGAACCAGAGTAGGGGCCACAGGAGCAGATCTGCACCCCCATGGTGCAAGCTGAAGCTGGGTGATTGCTCATGCAGAAGCCACGGAGGAGATCATTTACCTGTGTAATTGTATGCTTTGCTGTTAAGCGTATTGATTCTGAAAAGTTAATCAGACAATTTGGAGGTGCTATATCTAAAAATACAAAATCCCATTAAACTGATTAAATTAAAACTGAATCCATCTTAAATAACCCCATGCAACTTAAAATTGTTGAAATAGCATATTGTATTCAAATAAAATTATTTCAGTCAAACAAGGCTGCGAGGAGCTCTCGCCCACTGATGCCTTGTGTGTCTTGGCGAGTGCCTGTGCCAGGAGCTGCGTGCAGGGATCCCCCGTTGTAAAAAGTCTTCTGTGTTTGGGGATAATCGTGATACTGAGGGTCTCTCTGGGACAAATCCTTGGGCGGTGAGGCTGGGGATGGGGGTGTGACCGATGAAGACGTGGCCACGTCTGTGGGAGGGATGTGGCGTGGCCTCAATAGCCTTCCCCCTTGTACCTTGGGGAAAATGTGATGCTTTAACAGTTGTCTGTTCCCAGAAGCATCAGGTTATGGACCGCATCTAAGCTGTGGTGTATTTCAAGGTGCTTTATGCTTCGTGCTGAGACCTGAACAACTTCTTGAAAATGCTGCTTTGCCGTGTACTTGTCAGGCTGACTGCTAGTCCTGGGTGCCTGGCCTGAGACAGTGTTTGGGGTCTGCTCATCAGTTTGGAAGCCAAAAGGGCTTTGCTATGGATGGAACATGTAGTTTACAAACCTGGAGGCTCCCGCCTGTGGGCAGGGCAGCACAGGACACAGGTCTTGCAACAGTGGAAGCGCCCCAGAAGGAGCAGGGATGGGATCGCTGGTCAGCGGGCAGAGCTGCGGCTGGGAGCACGCCTGCCATGCCCGGCACGTTGCCCCGGTACGCTGCGGGTAGCCGAGGTGCCTCGGGGAGTGCTGGCGGGACCAGCCACCCGTGGGCCCCGCAGACCCACTGTGTGGGGCCGAGGGGCTTGCCCTTGGGGCATGCCTTGCCCTGGATCTCGCAAGCTGGCAGACCAAAGGCCCTCTGACAAGGTCAGCGCCTTGATTTAAGCAACACCTTTGCTAGGAGGAGGGGGGAGATAGCGCAGGGCGGCCGTGAGCTTGGAGCAAGTGCTGATCCCTGCAGCGTTCCCATCCCTGCCGTCCCATGGGCTGCAGCCTCTCGCTGCGGCACGTGAGCTCCCCAGATCAGCTCTTCTCCAAACAGGTACCCGCTTTTGACACGAGCTTCGGAAGCTCGTGTTTCCAAAGCACCCGGCTTTGGCAACAGCCCCCCGGCTCTGTCGAAATGCCAGCGTGGAAGTGTCGGGCAGACGCGGCAGCAGGAGCTGATTTCAGCTGTCTGAGGGACAAGAAAAGGTTTTATCTGCCAAGAGCCAAGTTCAGGATTGTTTCTGATTGCATCACTCAGCTAAAGTGCTGCGGAGAGCTGTATGCCTTATATTGCCTTAGCGATGTTATCGGCTGGCACCCGGCAAAGGAGGACTTGTGACTCGGAGATAAGTGGAGGATTGCTCAGTTAGTTTGCTTCCAAATTTGTTTATTTTCCCCTTTCTGAGTCTACCATCTCTCCTTCTTGATAAGTTCAGATTGTGAGCAGGCCTCTATTTATTTGTAAAGAAAGCACTCCTTTTCCCCTTTACAAGGGAGCAATAGTAATAATAGTCGCGTCCCTGCGGGGGGATGAGCGCTGGCTCGCATCTGCCCTGACGAGGAGCTTCGTGCAGGGACCAGTCCGTACCAGAGGGCTTCCCAAGCATCCCGCTCCAGCTGGCCTGCAGTTTGCTTTGGAAGGCGCTTCCCCCAGCCTCCTGCCAACCTGAAGGACTGCTTTTCCAAATAGGACGGGCACCGGCGCACCGAGCTTCCCGCTTTTGGAAGTGAGCAAACGCGCAGGGAAGTTTTATCGCCGAGAACGGCAGGTGCCTGGTGAGCAGATCGGCGTGTCCAGCGTGCCGCTGCCTCCCTGCCCATGGGCATGCTCTTACATGCACCTTTCTTTACACGCAGGGCCACCAAAAGCTGGGAGAAAGGCTTCCCATAGGCAAACTGTGTTATGCCACCAGTCTAACCTCTGGAGAGTCTGAAGGCAATCGCAAGTGGCTTGGGACTATGTGTAGGCAAGTCAGAGGGGTTTGAAAGGGCAGGGGTTGAAGGAGCAGAATAGGCGGCAGCAGCGATGCTGCAGGTGCCTTCCTCTTCTCTCTGGGCCCTGGCTGATGCTTCTGCCTGAGCAGAAAGCGTGCGCTTCTTGAACCTTCCCCTGCTCCCTCCGAGAATGTCTGTTTGCTTTTGCTGGCCCCATGAAGCAGGCAGGGGAAGTATCAGCATGCTGAATTTCCAGCCCTGACCTCTGCAGCACTGACATGCTGCTTTATCTCCTCCGCAAGCGCGGGGCTGCTTTTTGCAGCATCCCGAACAAAGGATGTACCAGCGGCTGCCGTTTTTCACGGTGTCGTTCATGGCTGTGAGCTGCCACCGGAGAATAAATCCTGTGTCGCCCCCCCCCCCCCCCCCTCCACCAGCAGTGGGGAGCCTTCCTCCCAAGGCTGACCGGTGTGTGCCAATGGCAAAGCCCCCCGTGCTGGGCCTAATCCCATGGCAGAGCCAGAGGAGGGGAAGCGTCCCTTCTGCAGCGGGGATAACGGGGAACCCATTAGCATCTCTATGTGCGGGGTGCTTCCTGAATCCACATCCTGGCATCCCTGCCCTCCCAGGTGCTGTTTGCCCACCCGAGATGCCGGGGCTGAAGGCAGCTGCGCCCCTGGGGTCAGGAAGCAGCGTCCTCTTCATCCTCTTCCTCCTCCTCCCACCCTAGGGGCTCTGCATTCACAGGGCCCGGGGTATTTCCTCGGCTGGGCAGGCTGTGTTTGCCGGGGTCCCCGGGGAGCTGATGAGGTGCTAATGTGAGGATTGCCGGCGGCTTTTCAGCCTGGGAACCGCCGGGGGTGCCTGGGGGGGGACGGGAGGCAGCGAGGGGGGCTCACCCCTGCATCCTCCATGGCAAACACCCACCGCGAGAGTGCAGCTGGGCTGGGGGGAGCAGCCGGCAGGGAAAAAAGCCTCATTTTTGCAGTGGGAAAACCCCAAAGAGCCCCAGGGGCAAGGCATGGAGCAGGGCAGGGGTCTGCAGCTGGGGAGCAGGGAAGGCAGGGATGCTGCAGGAAGGGAACGGCCTCTGTGGATTGGGAAAGCTGTCCTGTAAGTGCATCTTTTGTGATGGAAGTGGAGAGAGAAGGCGGGGGAGTAGTGAAAGTTGTGTGCTGCGGTGAAAGTGGTGATGCTCGGGTACCCTCACACTGCCTTCTGCAGCATGGGCAGGGCGAGAGCAGGACCCGCTGAGGTCTTGGCCTGGCAAAAGCCTCCCTGAAGAGCCGGGGATGCCCAGGTGGATGGGGCAGCTGCGGGTGGGAGCTGCCAATGGGCTTTGGCCGGCTGCTTGCACTGGGCATGGCTCAAACCCAGCCGTGTTTGCGGTGGAATAAGGCCTGGGTGGGCAAAGTAGGGTGATTTGGTTGCTGTTGGCAATGGTGTCGGTGCAAACCACCCTGCTGTGCACGTGGGCAGAGCTTTGCTGGCAGAGCCTGGGAAGGGGATACCTCCGAAGGCCAAGACCTGTCTGACATGGCATACAGAGCCCATTGGTGAGGGCAGGCTGGGATGGGGACTGGGGTGTAGGTGCCTGCAAGGGCCCTGCTGGGACCAGCACAACCAGCCCTTGGCAGTCCCAGGTGCTGGTGGAAAGAGGTCTGGTCCAGGAGGGTCCATAGGTTCTCTCCCTTCCCCTTACCATGCAGGCACAAGAGCAAGAGAGATTCCCAAGTGCTAGAGCTAAGGACAAATCATACCTCTTTCTTTCCTTTTTTTCAGCTTTTTATGGTCTGGTCTTGCATTTTTGTTGCTTGCTCATCACTACACTCTCTGACCTTTGTTTTCTGATTAAAGGACAAACATGTTCTCTGGGGTGTCTTTTGGTATTAAAATAAACATGTGTCATGTCCTGACACCCATTCCTTCTGCTTTAGTCTCTATAAAAGCATACCCGAAGTATAAAGCTCGATATACAAACCATAATCCATGTACTTCATTTAGTAAACGCCAGTGGATAAGGATGTACATGCAGCACATCTACAGATGGGTATCTGCAGAGATAAGGGCAAGCCTTGCTGTTTGCATACAGAGCTGTGGTTGATGAGGTGTGTAGTGGTCCTGTGTCCCCGCAAGAGTGGATTTAACTCCTGGCGGGAGACCTCGGGAAGCTCTGTCTCCTGTGCAGAGACTGAATTAGCTGGGCCGTGGGGCTGGCTGCAGGAAAGGGCTGGGGTATGGAGACTGGGAGGCTGCTGCGGAGATAAGCAGTGCCCTTGCTTCCCAGCCAGGGTGAGGACTGGGTGGGACTGGATCGTTGTATGTCCCCAGGGAATGGGACAATCAAAGCATGGGAAGAGAAGGGGAACCAGCAGGTCTGCTGCCTGCTCCCTCCTGTCACATGCGAGCACATCCAGCTGAGCCCCTCAGACCCTCGGCCAGCACTGCTTGCCGGGGCCGGCTCTCTCCCAAATGGACAAGGTGATTTGGCAGTTTGCAAATATTTGGAGGAAAATATCCACAAATGCCTCAGATGTCTTTTATTTTTTGACATCTCTTCCCCAAGCTATAATCGTTTGATTACTCATGAAAAAAAAAAAGAAAAATTAAGAACTTCGGGATGCTCAGCTGCTTTTAGGACCAGCCCTGAGGTCCTGACCCACGGCTTTGCCTCCGTAGGACTGGTATCGCCTGCAGAAGCTACCAGACCCTGTGAGGAGCTGCCTGCTCGCCGGCCCATGTGCGTGCCACGTGCTGCTGGCCCGGTGGCAGCCGAAATCCCCCCGGCGCACACCTGGGGCAGGGGGGCCGCCGCCTCTGCCCCGCTCCCAGAGAGGCGATGCTAGCAGCAGATGGAAATAGCAGCAGCTCTGTTGATTTACAACCACAGCCCTGACTTTAATGGGCTGCTTTTGCTCCCCGACAGCTACGGATTCGGTCTTTTTTCTTTTTTTTTAACAAGCCTCTCTTTTTTCCCTGCGTGAGACCTGTTAGCTCCTCGAGCCGAGGGTGTGCGGGGAGGTGAGGGTTTGCCCTGTGTGCTGGGGGTACGCGTGAGCTGCTCTCATCTCCCCTTTGAGAAAACAAACCCGAACCCTATGAGCATAAAAGGCCTTTGTTTGCAGAAGTTCCCCGCTCCCCTGGGAGAGGCAGTTGGCGATGGTGAACAGGCGGGTGCTGCTGCACCCCGGCGAAGGGCTGGTGGGCGGCGGCGGCCCCGGAGCCAGCCCTGGGCGCCCCAGCCATGCCGCAGGGTGATGCCTCCCCACGCCAGCCCCGGCAGGAATGTTTGCTGTCACCGCAGCCTGCGGCGAGGAAATATTTTCCAAGCAAAAAAAGGCCTCCCAGTGTATTTCGCGCTGACGGCTTCCAGCAGCCCTCTGTAGCCGTCTTGTTCTGCCGCCGCCGGGACACCTACCCGGAGGAAGAGAGGAGGCGAAGGTGGGAGAGCTTTAAAAAGCTCTGGTTAAGTTTGTTCCACCCTGGCCCTTCCCCTCTAGAGCGGGGCTTTAGAGGCTGCAAAACACCCGGCGGCTGCTCGGGGAGGGGGGCAGATGGTTTCCCGTCTGCCTCGGATGCTCAGCCCTACCCTGCCCAGCACCACGTCCCAGGGGAGGAGAGGGGAAGCAGGGTCCCAGGTGTCGCAAAGCAGGGCAGCTCTGCGAACATTAAGGGATGCCCCAGCTCCTTCCCAGGCTGGGCTGCAAATATAGGTCAAAGCCCTCTCCACTGAAACCCAGTGATGATGATGGTGTTACAGGTTGGGCTGAAATATGTACCTCCAGGTCTTTACTCTGGCACCGAAACAAAACGTACTCAGAAAAACTGTGAAAAATAAACCCAGCTTGTGAATGCAGCTGATTGGAGGTTTTTCCAGCAGAAAGTGCTGTCCGACCCGTGTAAAATCATTCCACGGGCATGTGTTGATTTGGGCAATGTTTCCTCTGAAGAAAAAAAAAAAAAAAGATCAGAGCGAGGGGGGGAGAAATGTTTGGAGAGAGCCGGAGCCACCGCCTTCAGCAGAGCTTTTACATCCCTGCTGCAGAACGGCTCTCCCTTGGAAATGCACTTTATTTAGCAGCCTCCTGCCTGGTACGTGCTGCCGTCGCAGGGGGCAAAACAAGATCATCTGCCACAGGCTTGGCTCAGGTGGTGGTCCCTGGTGGGGATGCTCTGCTGCCTCCATGCTTTCCCCCCCCAAGGATGCAGGAATGCAAGTGTTAGCGGGAGGGAAACACTGGTTCGGTTTGAGGGGGGACAGGGTCTCGGGAGCGTGCAGGAGCCAGTCCCTGGGAGAAAGCCTGGCTGGGACGAGCTGTGCCGGCGGGCCTTGCAGCTCGGTCAGCACATCCTGCCTGGGACAGGCAGCCTCAGCTCTCGGGCTGCCTTTTCCTAAAACCACCCCATTTCCCACCAGCCTCATTGCAGCCGTTTTCGGGGCCAAGAGCAGGTGCCCAACACTTGTCCTTGAGTTGAGGTGGGGTTTCTTTAATTGGAAAGATTTTCTTTTTTTGAGCAGAAAGAAAGGATTACTGAGCCAGGTGAATACTTGTTTGGCAAAAGTTAAGATAATCACACAGTCAAAGCTTTTCTGGATCCTAATGGCTCTGGTCAAGATTAAATTTTTGGCCTGGAAATGAGTGAGGTGGAACTAAAATATCATGGCAGGTGGCAGCAACCCGTAGGTCTAGCCATGGGTGTCGCTGGCCCATGGCAGAGGCAGGTGCCCCCAGGATGGGGTGCCCATCCCAGACTGAAAGCACTACCATAATCTGGCTGTGCCAAGCTCAAGGTGGCAGATACGGATGTCCCAGCAGCCCTGGACTTGTCCCACCAGGGTGGCACCAACCCCTTGCCGTGGGGCAGGCTTTGCATCCCACTCGCACTCATCGCACAGAAATGGGCTTGTGCGCCCGCGGCTGACCCCGAGCAGATTTATTGGGTGATCCTGGGCTGCTATTAGTGGTCAAGGAACCGCAGACTCACAGACAGGGTCTGAGTCCCAGGCAAGCGCTCCTATGTTTTTTCGGAGCAGAAATCTCCACTCCGGCTGTTTTGCCGGCGGCTCTGCCAGGGACACCTCGTTCTCGTGAGCCGCCAGCTCCGGATGGGGCACCCGGGGAGAGGTGGGTCCCCTGGGAGCAGCGGGCTCCCCCGGCCCCCTGTACCTCCCCAGCAGCGGGGGGACATGGGGGGGGTGTGACACAGAGGGGGGGCGACGCAGAGGCTCTGAGCAAAGCATGCCGCCTCGCTCCCCGAGCTCGGAGGAGCCGTTGCGCTCGGCGAGCAGTTCGCCCTGCTATTTATACCCGCCACGCGCGAGAGGAGCCTTTCAGTATAAATGAAGCTATTTTAAAGGTCTTGGCCAGGTATAACTGGTTTAAACAAGGCCGGTAATGACTCAGAGGGCTATAAATGTCCGTCAGAGTCCTCAACGAAGCTGTCGGGGATTGATCTCCTGGGCAAGCAGCCTCCCGTTGCGATGCGAAACCCTGGGCAGTCTGTGCACGCTCCCATCCCCATGCTCCGACACTGGCCCCACCAACAGCACCCCTTCAAGCTCCCTTCGTCCACGGCCTGAGGGTTCATAGGCACAGTTCCTCTGCAGTTATCTTGGGCTCTGGATGGGTACGGGCCCTGCAGTCCCCATGTCTCCGTCCTCCCGCCGGAGGCTGTGCAGGGGCAGCCCTGCCGCAGGCTGAGCATCGCCAGCTCCCGCTGGGCTCGGGCACCAGCGACTGGTTTGGCTGGTCACATCCCTTCGGTTTTATGGGATGTGGGAAGTCTTTTGTAGCTGGGTCCCCATTTAAGGTGATGGGGGCAATGGGCTGGACCTTGGGCGATGCACTGGACCCCCTTGGGCTGCAGTGGGGTTGCTTTATCCTGCTCAGACACGAAAGCTGCTGCGTTCCTCCTCCCTCAGTCTCTGTGAGGACTGAAGCACCTTCAGGCTATGCTGGGCTGGAAGGGTTCCAACAAAAAGGGGTTTTGTTAGGAAATAACAGGGAGTTTTTAAAGAAGAGGTTTTTGGGATTAAATTTTTCTGTTTGTTTTCTTATTGTAAAACCAAAGACGTTTCAGTTTTCAGAAACTGATTATTAAAAAAATATTTCCCCTGAATGAAACCAAAGCCTGAATACTTTGGTCAGCCAGGTAAAAATTCCCCTGCCTGCCAGGGCCTTTGGGGACGAAGCTAATGAAAACGTCCATGGCAGGACTTTCCTGGGAGGCGAGGAAGACTTTCTTTTCTTCCTTTCTTTTTTGATCTGGAACGTCAGCATCGCTGGGCATCTCCCTCGGCACCTCCTTCTCCCTCCACTGCGTGAAAGCAGGAGAGCTGGAGCGGCCCAGCACGCCCCAAGCGCCGGGATGGACCCGTTAGCTCCAGGTTTTTCACCCCAAGGCTTCTCCCCCAGACATCATTCCAGATGCCTGCGCATCTTGTTTACCCAGCAAAATGTGCTCGTGGAGAAAACCAGCGCTGCGGCGTCACGTGGGCCATGGTAAACAGCCAGCAGATGCACTCTGTTTATTTTGCTCCAGAGCCTTTCCAGAAGGCATCATTTTGCTGGTGGGCTCCTCTGAGGGGGCTTTTTCCCATACCCGCATCCTTCCCGGTGGCAGATGCCCACTGCCAGCAGCCCCGCCGGGGCTCGGCAGCAGCTGCGGTCCCACCGGCGCCCATCGCACCATGCTGGGTGCTGTGCACCAGCAAGGTCCCTACGTTGGACTGTTGTTGCACCCAGGGGCTGTTTGCAAATGCACTCGGGTTTCCCAGTTGCTTCTCAGGAGCTTGTTGTCCCCGTCGGTACCGGGGCTGACACTCAGCAAGCATCCCGCCGAAGCCGGTGAGCCGGGAGGACCGCCTCCATCCCCGAGTGGGACGATAATGGGACTTTATTTCCCCCTGTCACATTCTTCAGGCACTTCCAGGGTTTTATTTTACCCTGTGGTGCCAACCACTGATTCCAGCGACTCGTTACCTTCACTGGCATGTTGAATAATTACAGAGTGGGGAGGAACGTTAAAATAGCACCTGGAGGATTGAATATGCCAGAAATAGCCACGCTGGCCATGTCCCGACAGGCCGATCCTCAGGTACGCTTGCGGATGAAGTGAGTTTGTCTGCAATGGCGTTCCCGAGAACCTGGGACTGCGGGATATCATTCCAGTATTACAACGGTAGGTATCCTCGGGCTCTTGATCAGATACTAAAATGACAAAAATTTTGCATACTCCTGACTCTTCCTTTGTGAGACTTGTTAAAGCCTTGGAAAATAGATTCATGAATTAAGAAGCCCCATTAAATGTTGGATCTAATTAGGAGAGACTGGGCTGTAGAGTTCTTCAAATAGTTAAGTCAACATTATACGGTGTAATTGTGGTAATTCCCCAGCGGTGCCGCAGCTGACAACGGCCTGTTTCAGTGCGTAGGTAACTCCACGGGTGGGGGAAAAACTCGCCCCACCACGGGGTGTCACTTATTTCAATGGTTCTCATGTGAATCCTTGAATGAGCAAAGGATATTGTTTCCTGATGCGTCCCACAGAAATTACGGGAACTCTGGAGGCAGCCTCAGGAGCGGGACCCTGGCGCACTGAACCGGTGCTGAGCGGGACCTTGGGATCAGGCTGTGCTGGGGAGCCGGGCTCATTTTAGCTCTGCCACGGCACTGCCAGGAGGGCTTTGGTGAGCGTGCTCGACCTCTCTCCAGCGCACTTCCCCACTTCAGAAATGTGAATCCTCCTCCTCCTCCTCCTCCAGTTGTCTGTTCTGCTTGTTTGAGTGAAAGGTCCTGGGGATGCTCCCAGCCCGGCAGAGCCCCTTGACCTTAGAAAGAGCTTCTTCCAGGGATCCTAAAGGAACAAACCCGGAATAAAGCCAGCAAGAGGGAACGCTGCAGGCAGCACGTGGCGCAGGGGCGATGGCAGCTCCCCTGCCCCACCTTCACCCTTCCCTTCCCCCGGCACAGAACCAATCGCTCCCTCCTCTTCCTCGAGTACCTCCGTGCGTCGGTTCCGCCGTAATTTTCACATCTTATCGGGGGAAGGCCTCAATAAATCCCGATGGTAACTGCGGTGGCACTGTACAAGCACGCCGGGCCGTCTCCCTTCCTGGCAGGCCAGTTGCCTTTTGTCTCTAACAAGATCTGCAGGCGCACGGGCTCCTTTTGCTTCTTGTTATTGAAAGGCCTCTCTTCTTCAGGGCAACGACTGCTTCTGTCTCACAGGAGAGCCCCTTCCTCAGTTAAAGGGGAAAAAAAAGCCAACGCATTTATTTTGAAACAGCAGTGCAATTGGGAGAGTTCATTATATTGCATTAATTATGATAATTATCAGTAGAAGGGAGATAATTACCCTGTTTGCTGTCGAGAGCAAGGTAAGGGGTTCTTTTATTTTTAATTATTATTTTCTTTTGCAGGGACCAGCCTGGTTATGCAGCGTGGGGGCACAGGGGAGGCGAACGCCAGCACTGGGGCTTCACCCACCTTAGGGCACGCGGTTCATCGCCGCTCGGCTCCGGCTGCGCTTACGTGCACACCTGCTCACTTGCTGCCAAAGCCCGGCCGCGAGCCTGGGTGCAGGAGCACCCTCCCCCTGCTCCTTCCATGGGACGGCCGTTGCAACCCAGGCGGCCGCAGAGGGCACGTGCCCGTCCCTGGGAGCGCCGGGGAAGGGGGAGCGGGGTGCGCTCGCTGCCGTCATCGCTGCTGCGGGTGATGGAGACGGCCGAAACGCGCCCCAGCTCCTGGCGAAGCTTCGCGCCGGTCACTGCCCTCCTGTCGCTGGGAAGGGCGAGAGGGCTCCTCGAGACATGGCTTCTAATGCAAATGGGGACGTAATTTAAAAATTAAATTTAAAATAAATATTAGTTGAATATTAAAGAGAATAAATAGATTTTAAATGGCAGGTGTGTGTCTCAGTAACCCAACCAGGTATGTTTAAATAAGGCACGGCTGAAAATTTTCAATTTTTACCATCCTAGGTATTTTTTAAAATGTCTCTAATAAGGCAAGCGTACATATTTTTCTACTTTCTTAACAGATGATAATTTTAGCAGATTTCCTCAAGCTAATGGCACGGAAGGCTGCTCTTGTGAAAGAAGGGAGAAGGAGGTGGCGGCTGCAGGACCGGGGTTATTTACAGGAGCAGAGATTCCCCATTGCTGCCTTCTGGGTAGGTCCCACATCCAGCCATCTCCAGGCAAGCCGCCGGCTTCGCCTGGCCACGTTTCTGAATGCAAATGCTTGTGTCGCTCCGAAAGCGCATGTCCTCGCGTTATGGAGACAAAGCCTTTGTCTGAGCAGGAGGACGTGGTTGCTGTAGATCACCCTCGGCGCCGCGTCCCCGAGATGTGCACGCCAACGGCGCTCTGGGCACGCGGACCGGGAGGGCACGTGTTCCTGGTGACACAGGGGACGTGTTGGATGAGGAGAGCTTCTTCCTGTCCAACATGCGCTGCATGGAAGGTCCTTCAGGTCCTGGGCAGGGCGAGAGTCTTGGGAGACTTGGATCGTAGGACAGACGGTGACGGGTGCAATAGCAGACCAAGAAGGCAAAACCGGAGCAACAACAGTAGGAACGTCCCCCGTAGCTGAGGAGTGGCCTCAGGTGAACGTTTTGGGTCAAAATCCAAGTGAATAGGACTCTCATGAAAGCACCTCTCCTTTGCGGCTCCGCAGCTTCCAGTCCATGTACAGGGGGCTTCCGAGAGGCAGAAAAACCTTGTCTTTGGCAGCAATAAAATTCAAAGTCCTGCTGACCTGAGGGGGAAAAAGGCACTTCGTACAGGGCGGCGCAAGACTGGCACCCGCAGAGCTCCGGGTGTGCGGTGACCTCCTGCTGCTCCTCGTGCCGAGGTGCCAGACGTGCTCGGAGCACGCCAACATCCGTGCCGCTGCGGGACGAAGGCCTGAGGGCGGGTGAGTTTATTGCACGGGGAAATTCTCGTGATGGCCTCTCTCCTCCTCCTGCAGAGCTCGCCGGGGACTTCTGTACCAAATCCAGCCGTGCTAAAAACACATGCTCGCCTCCCGCACCTCGTGTTCAGAGGGAAAAAATGATGCTAAACCTAACCACGCCTCGCCCTAAATGGCTGAAGGCAGCTGCCAGTGGGGAGCTGAGCGGGCAGGATCTTTGAACCGATGATGTTCGGTGTGTCCAGTGGCCACGTTGCTAATTTTACTGAATTTTCCCTTCCTGAGCCTTTTCACTGCTGCTCCAAAGGAGGAAAAAGCTCTGTGGACATGCTTTAGGTTGGAGAGTCCTGTCTCGGGCTGTGCTAAGTCAGACCCAGGGTGCAGCTGGCCCGGGAGCCCCTTTCAGCTGTGACCCAGGGCGGGTGATTTGGGGGTGAATGTAATTTCCCCCCCGGAGAAAAGCCTCTCTCACCTCTTGCGGAGATGAGCGCGCCTCAGCCATTTGGAGTGAGACCCCCGCCCCGGGGGGATGCAGCACCCCCACCGCGGCCCCCGGGGTGTCCCCACCACCACCACCCCCCCGGCCCTGCGGACCCGGGGACAGCAGGCGACAGAGGGCGCCCCGCCACCGCTTTTGGCCGGCGGGACAGCGGGACGGGCCCCTCCCGGCGGGGGACACCGCCGCCCCCCCCGCTTTTGGGGGTTCCTCCCCCCTCCCGGCGGGGCAGGCCCCCCCCCTCGGGTCATACCCCCAGCCAACCCCCAAATCCCCTAAATAGGGGCTGGGGTGGGAGGGAGGTGGGCTGCCACTGTCGCCGCGGCTATCGCGATAGGAGCGTGCCCTCCCGGAGCCGGTGGGGTTGTTTTCGTTTGGCGATGACTCCCAAGGGTGGTGGAACCGGGGAAAAAATCCTGCGGGAGCTTTAGGGGTCGTCCCGGAGCGGGACCCCCGCGGTGAGGTGAAATCCAGCTCTCTGGTGGGTTTGCGTTAATATTTAAAAACTATAGTCAGCCTTCGCCGATCGATGGGGTGGGGGCTTTTCCCCTCTTGGGAGCGATAAATAAATAAATAGGTAAATAAATGTAAAAAAAATACCGGTGGCTTATGGGTTTTTTGGAAGGTGGGGAGATATAGGTACGGACCTATGAAATGGGCAAAAACCAGATCCCCGGGGGCTGTGGAGGCGGCCGGGGGACGGGGGGGATGCTGCCGGGGGGGGCACGGCCCCAGCCCCGGGGAGGGGGACTGTGGGGGTGGAGGGAACCCCCCCCCGCTCCCTCTCGCCGGGGCAGGAGCCCCTCCGCCGGCTGGACCCCGCCGGGAGCCGGCGTGCCCGCAGCGCCGATGGGGAGGGCGGCCGAGCCAGTTTTGGAGCCGCGTGATTTTTGTCGTCCGTCTATCCGTCCTTCCTTCCTTCCTTCCTTCCTTCTTTCCTTCCCCCCCTCCCCTTCCGAGATTCCCGGGGCGTTTCGACAGCGGGAGAGGCGGCGCTGCCCCGACGGCACCCACCGGGACCCCGCACCGCCCGGCTCGGCGCCGAGGGAGCCCCCGGGCCCCCGACGGCGCTTCTCCCGCGACCCCCCCGCGCTTCCTTTGCCCTCCCTGTTTGTTTTAGTTACGAATTTGTTGTAGGTACCTGAGCCGGAGCCCGGGGGAAGAGCCAGAGCGGCGGCTGCCGGGCCCGCCGATGGGGCAGAGCCGGGGCACGGCCGCGGGGGCGGCGGCCTGACCCCCGGGGCCGGGGGCTCCGTCGGACAGCCGCGGGCAGACAAGGTGCGTGGGGCTGGGAGCTGCCTCCCTCCGGGAGTGCGGGGAGGGAGACACAGCTTCTTTCGGGGTGCGGGGAGAGGGGCACAGATCCCGTCGGGGGTGGGGGGGAGATGACACACAGCTCCCGCCGGGGTGCGGGGAGGGGGACACACCTCCTGTTGGGGTCCGGGGGGTGGCACAGCTCCCGCTGGGGTGCGGGGAGGGGGACACACCTCCTGTTGGGGTGCCGGGGGGGCGCAGCTCCCGCTGGGAGTGCGGGGAGGGGGACACAGTTCCTGTCGGGGTGCAGAGGGGTACGCAGCTCCCGCTGGGGGTGCGGGGGGGGACGGGACACAGCTCCCGTCGGGGGTGCTGTGGGGGGCACAGTTCCCGTCGGGGTGCTGCGGGGGTGGGGGGTGCTGGAAATCATCTCCTGCAGGATCCCCCTGCAAAGCCGGGGGGAAGCCAGGGAGGTGCGGGGGGTGTCCCGGCGTCCCGGGGTGCTGCCGGGCCCCCCGTGCTGGGCGGCGGGGTGCGGGTAGGTGCGCGGGGGGCCGCGGAGGAGCCGCTCCCGCCTAGGTGTGAGCTGATTATTCAAATGGGCAGCCGAGGACCTGGGGATTGGAGGCTCGCCCGGCCGCTCCGTGCTATATCACTCGGGCACCCACGTCACTGCAGCACTTGTCCTCCTCTTCCTCCTCCTCCTCTTCTTCCTCCCTCCTCCCTCCTCCTCCTCCGGCTTCTCCATCGCCTCCGGGCGACTCTTCGCCGCGAAGCACTGCGAAAACCCACCCAAGGAGCAGCAGCGAAAAAAAAAACCCCAGCCCCAGCGCCGCTCGATCCCCCCCCCTTCCTCCCTCCCTCCTCTTCCTCCTCCTCCAGAGGCTCCGACGGAGGGGAGGGAGGGCTGGGGACTTTTTTTTTTTTTTTTTTTTTGGGTCGCTCTCTGTCGTCGTTTGTTGTGGCTGTTAAATTTTAAACTGCCATGCACTCCACTTCCAGTATGCTGGGAGCGGTGAAAATGGAAGGCCATGAGCACACGGACTGGAGCAACTACTACGGGGAGCCCGAGGTAAGGAAAGGGACGCGGGGCTCCGCCGCCCCCCGCCCCGGCCCGCCCCGGGGTCCCCCCGCCGGGGTCCCCCCGCCCTGCGCCAGCCCCGGGGCAAGATTAACTTTGGCATCGCGGACGGGCTTGGGGCCGCTCGCTGGCTGCCGGCTGCGGGCAGGGCTGCGGGCAGGGCTGCGGGCAGGGCTGCGGGCAGGGGCGCCGCGGCAGCGCGGCTGGGGGCTCCCGGGGGGGCGCGGGGCGGCGGGGGGCTGCCGGGCGGACAGTCGCTATTTTTTCCTTCCCCAACCCGCCGTCCCCACCCCCAGCCGTCGTCCCCCCCCCCAGGTATTTTTCTCGCTCCGGGCAGGGATGTTCCTTCCCCCTTCCTCCAACTCCCCTGTCCAGGACGGATCCGCAGACCTTGCTGCCATCCCGTCGCTCTTTTTTTTTTTTTTTTTTTTTTTAATATATATATTTGTTTTTCATTACCGAGAAAAACAAGCCCCCCTTCCCCCCCTCCCCCCCCCCCGGAATTTAACCCTTCCTGCCTTGCGGGGCACGGAGCCCCGCGGCCGCAGAGGTTCTGGCCAGCGTCGATGCGGGTGTTCCCCCACCGCTCCCCGCTCCCCGGGCTGCCGTTGTACCCGACGGGGCTACCCACCCACCTCCTCCCCGTCCCCTCCCCAAATCTCCCTCCTCTTTCTCTCGCTTGCCCCTGCAGAGCTACTCCTCGGTGAGCAACATGAACGCGGGGCTGGGCATGAACAGCATGAACACGTACATGACCATGTCGGCCATGAGCACCACGGCCAACATGACGGCTGCCACCTCCATGAACATGTCCTACGCCAACACGGGCATGAGCCCCTCGCTCACCGGCATGTCCCCAGGTGCGGGGGCCATGCCTGGCATGGGCTCGGCTGGTGTGGCGGGGATGGGTGCCCACCTGAGCCCCAGCATGAGCCCCATGGGGGGCCAAGCGGGCTCAATGAACGCCCTGGCTCCCTACACCAACATGAACTCCATGAGCCCCATCTACGGGCAATCCAACCTCAACCGCTCACGGGACCCCAAGACCTACCGGCGGAGCTACACGCATGCCAAACCGCCCTACTCCTACATCTCCCTCATCACTATGGCCATCCAGCAGTCACCCAACAAGATGCTGACACTGAGCGAGATCTACCAGTGGATCATGGACCTCTTCCCCTTCTACCGCCAGAACCAGCAGCGCTGGCAGAACAGCATCCGCCACTCGCTCTCCTTCAACGACTGCTTCCTCAAGGTGCCCCGCTCCCCGGACAAGCCAGGCAAAGGCTCCTTCTGGACGCTGCACCCCGATTCGGGCAACATGTTCGAGAACGGCTGCTACCTGCGCCGCCAGAAGCGCTTCAAGTGTGAGAAGCAGCTGGCCGCCAAGGACAGTGGCGGGGCGGGCAGCGGGGCGGGCGGCGGGGGCAAGAAGGGGCCCGGGCAGCCCCCCAGCCAGCCCCTGGGGGAAGGCAGCTCCTCAGGGGGCTCCGAGGGCTCGGCCGGCGCCGAGTCCCCGGCCAGCGCCTCGCCGTGCCAGGACCACAAGCGCACCCTGGCCGACCTGAAGGGCACGCCGGGGCTGAGCCCCGGGGAGCCGGCGGCCTCACCGGCCCAGCACCTCCTGGCCCCCCCGCACGCCGGCCTGCCCCACGACGCCCACCTCAAGCCCGAGCACCACTACGCCTTCAACCACCCCTTCTCCATCAACAACTTGATGTCCTCCTCCGAGCAGCAGCACCACCACCCTCACCACCACCACCACCACCACCACAAAATGGACCTGAAGGCCTACGAGCAGGTGATGCACTACTCGGGCTACGCCTCGCCCATGCCCGGCAGCCTGGCCATGGGGCCCGTAACGAACAAAAACGGCTTAGAGTCCTCCCCTTTAGCCGGAGAGACTTCTTACTACCAAGGTGTGTATTCCCGGCCCATCATGAACTCCTCCTAAAAGGGGCAAGGGGAAAACCTCCCCTGGCGAGGGGAGAAAGCCCCCCGTAGCCCCCGCGCAGCCCCCTAGCAGAGCGCTGGACTATGAACGCTGTCGAGCACGGTACATATACATATATATATCTCTATTTTTTTTTCCGTTGGCTCCAGATGTTTGCATCCGTTCGGGAAACAGCAGCCGTGTGTGTCTCGCAAGCATCTCGGCCCGTGCCAAGGGCAGGCGTGCTGGTCCCCCCTGCCCCCTCGGCCCAAAGCCACCCGTGCCCGGGGTTGAGGGGGGCGGGGGGGAGCACGATTCCCTTGGTTTGCCTTGTGGGGTGGTTTGTTTTGGTGGGGAGGGGCGGGTTGGGGGCGAGGGGATGGGGAGAAGGGGGTTTCTGTTGGGCTCCTTTTTTTTTCCGTTGTCGTTGTTGCAAGGAGGTATAAATATATCTATTTTTTTGTGTGGAAGTGATGAGGAAAAAAAAAACAAACCACGAACTAAACGGAACCCTCCGTCGGTGTGAAACCCATGCTAGTTTTGAATCCGAGGACCAAAACTCTTGTAACATTGTAAAAAGTGGGAAAAGGGGGGGGTGGGGAGAAAAAGAGAAAAAAAACTACGAAAAAAATTAAAAAAAAAAAAAAAGTCAGAATAGATCGTTGTAATTGAAACAAACGCTTGATGTTACCGGGAGAGTAAAACTACTTGGATCGGATTAATTTATCGTTTCTGTATGCTTTATTTATGGCTTATAAATGTGTATTCTGGTAGCGACTAGCCAGATTTTCACAGAACTATATTAAAGTGTTATTGGCGGTTTTTTTTCCCCTGCATCTCTGTTCCGCCGGGACTCGCCCGCCTCCTCCGCCGGCCCGGCCCGGCCCCGGCCGCGGTCCCCGGCGGGGTCCCCGCTCCGCCATCCCCGGTTGTGCCGCCCCGACGGGGCGGCGGTGCCGGCCCGGAGCCCCCCGCCCGTTTCCCCCGGAGAAGCTCAGTCCCAGGCCGGGGAGGGGGTCAGCGGGCGGAGAGGGGTGGCCCAGCCGGGCCTGGGGGAGCCGCTGTCCGTCCGTGTCCCCCCCGGAAAGCCGGGGGGTCGGGAGCGGCGGGACCCCTCGCCCAGCAATCACCGAGCGGGATTAACTGGGAGGGCGGAGGGGAATTGGGGCTGGGAGAGGCAGCACACCCCTGCCCCTCCCGGGCCGGGCCGGGGGGGACACCCCGCTGCCCCCGCGGGCTGTGTGTTCATGCAGGGAAAGGGGGGGATAAACCAGCGGTGAAAAATCGGAGAGCTTTTTATTTTGCCTTTAAACACCTCCCGGCCGCTCCATCCTCCCGCCCCGGCCTCGGAGCCCCCCGGCCGCCCCACCGGCACCCCCCGGCAGCTCGGCCGGGCTTAGTTTCATCTATTTCGCCCCCTCCCCGACTTTCCCCACCGTAAATACCCTGCCCGTCTTCCCAACCACTTGTTGTTTTTCCCACGCGTTTACGGCAGTCATAGATGTTGCTTTCCGAAATAACATTCAAATCCTTCTTAAAATTCCGCATTGTCCGCGGGAAGAGAAAAGAGGAAAAGGGGAGGGGGGTGGAGGGGGGGGTGAAAAAAAAAAAGACCCTCCCAAAAACAAAACAGGGATCCAGCCAGAAATCTGTCCGTCTCTATACGGCAAGGACACACACGTTGTGAACCAAGGCATGCAATGTGTTTCATTAGCACATAAAAGGCTCCCGCGGGGAAGGAGCACGGGCGCGGGGGTGCCGCCGCCGCTTTGGGGTGCCCCCGCCTCCCGCCGCGCCCCTCCCGCCCCGGTGGGTCCCGGCCCCGGCCCCGGGCGCGGCGCGGTGCCGTTCGGATGCCCGCTCCCGGAGCGGCCTTTCCCCGCCACCACCTTCCCCCACCCTTTTTTTTTTTTTATTAATGTATATATTTTTGTTCCTTTTCCCTTTCCTCTGGCCTAGTTCACTTTGAAAATGCAAGAATGGGGAGTTGAGGGAGAGGAGCGGGAGGGGGGGAAGAGAGAAAAACCAAAAATAATTCCCCACGCTAGACGTTATTTCTTTTTCTTTACACCCTCTGGCATTTTTCTCTCCCCCTCCCCACGCAAGTCGCCTGCCCTCAGCCTCGCTCCAAGCGCATCCTGCTCCTGCCGGTTTAAGCAACCGTGATCTGTGAATAAACAAAGTCAGTAAACAAAAAAAAAAAAAAAAAGAGAGAAAGAAAAAAAGAAAAAAAAGGGGGGGGAATCTGGATCCAAATTCCAGGAGGGTAAACTTTCAACACCACGTCATACTTCAGCAAATTTACACAGATATTATATTGCGTCCCTTTCCTTCCCCCCCCTCCTCCTTTTGAGCCATTGTGCTTAACTGAATTTTATAAAGCTGATCGATATCTTGGTAAAATATTCATTTTTAAACTAGCGGGCAGCGAAATCTTTGCTTTGTGCTAAAGTCAACAGTAGCACAGTTTCAGCTCCAATAAATGCGGGGATGCTCCCAGCCCCCGCAGAGCCGGGCCGGCGGCCGGGGCGCAGGTAGGTGACACCCGCCGCTCCTTCTCCTCCTTCTCCTTCTCTTTTAACTCCCACCTTCAGCTTCTCTTCCAGCCCTCCTCCTCCTCCTCCTCCCCAGCTCGCCCGAGAGCCGGCGGGGAGAGCGGGCCGAGGGCAGCGGCCCAGTGGGGTCGGGGGGGCGCGGGGGGGTGGATGCTCCCCACCGCTTCGCCCCCGCGGCTGGTGGGGGTTTTTTTTGGGGGTGTCCTGACCCCCCCGCTCCTCTCCCAGCCGAGGAGTCGTTTTAAAAAGGGGGGAAAACCCGCGACGCCGAGCAGGGGAAGGGAGAAAACGGGGTGTTATTTGGGGACGCGGGGGGAGCGGGGTGCGGCGGGGTCCGGCCCGGCTGGCAGCGCCGAACCTGCCCCTTTCAGCCCCAAAACCCCCGGCCCAGGGGGCGAGTCGTTGCGGCTCCCTCGGAGGAGGGTGGGCGAGGGACGGGGTCGTGCGGGACCCGCCACCCGCCCTTCTCCCGCTCCCCGCGCCGGACCCTTGGGCTTTTTTTTACTTTTTATTAATTTTTTTCCTTTTATTCTTCCCCGCCCCCCACTTTTTTTCCCCCTCCCTTTCGTGGTCCTCCTCGGACTCTTTTGTTCCGGGCTGGGACCGACCACGCCGTGTCCGCCCCGCGGAGGGGAATTTCTCCCGTGTCCGTGTCACCGGGGAAGCGCCGCTGCCGGTACCGCTGCCGGTACCGCTGCTGGCCCGCCTGCCTGCACCCGCGTGGGCAAAATTATATATATATATATATATATAAATTGGGGGAAAATAAAATTCCCCCGTCCGTATTTCCTCGAGAGAGGGGAAACGGGGAGTTTCGGCGGGGACGGCGGCCCTTCCAGCACCGGGCACGGACACGAGTGGCATCGCCCGGGCGGGGCAGGAGTGGCACGGGGGTCTCCGGGGTGCTTCCCGCGGGGGCTGGAGGACGCGGGGAGGGGCGGGGGGGACACACGGGACGTGGCCCCGGGGCACCCATGGAACGCGGGGGTGGGGGGAGCGGGGGTGTGCGTGTCCCCGCGCGTGTCTCCGGCCGCGCGCTGTTGCGACAGGTGACATGTCGCCGGCGAGAGGGGCAGGCGCCCGGCTGCTAATGGGCTTTCAATAATTCATACCAGCCCGGCCCGCTCGTAATGCAGCCCCGCGCGCTCGCCAATTACTTGTCATTAAAGGCCTGTCGCCCCCGCGGGGAGGGGGACGCGAGTGGGAAGGGTCCATCCCCGGCCCCGCCGCATCCCGCAGCAGCCCGCCCCGGGGGTCCCGGCCCCAGAAGGACGGAGCAGCCCCACGGGGCCGGGGGGGACCCCCCGCTCCCGGGGCGTCGGTACCTGATGGGGCTGGGATTGGGGAGCGGGGGGGGGGGGGGCACGGCCTTTCTGCCCCCCCCCATCCCATGCCTATTTTCCCCCGATTCCCGCAGCCGAGCGTCCCCAGCCTCCTCACCCCCCCCGGCCCGGTTTGCATTTCCCCGGCGAACAGCGGGGCAGAGCGCCGGGCTCCGCTCGGCCCTGATTTCCCCCCAAACACTGCTTCATTTTGGGGGGGACCGAGCGGCAGCCGATGCCGGCGGCCGAAAGGGCGGGGGGGGGGGCGGGACACCCCGTCTGGGCAACCCCGCGGCGACGGGGTCCGCCGGGCTGAGCCCCCAAAACCGCCCCGATCCAGCAGCTCGCCTTCCCTCAGTTATTTATATCTATATATATATATCTATATTTCCCCCCATGATTTCCCATTCCCCGGGGGGCTGCATGAAGGGGGGGGGGGGGGGAGGGAAGGCACTTCTTTAATTGTTCGGGCCCCTATTGACATGCAGCCGTGGGTCAAAAGACATCAAAGCACAAAGAAGGTGGCACAGCCAGCAGTTTGACGGGGAAGCCCCGCGACTCGACGCTGGGCAAAGGAGGGGTCGCTGCCCGCTCCCAAACGCCCCCCCCCCGCATGCCAGGGACTCCGGCGGTGCGGGCAGCTGCCGGCCCTGCCTGCCCTGCCCGCACCGCCGGCGGGACTGGAGGCAAAAGTGCATTTATTGATGATCTTTAAAAAAAAAAAAAAGAAAAAAAAGGAAAAAAAAAAAGAAAATAAACCAAACCCGACACCGGACAACTCGGGGGTGAGATGAGTCTAATTATTGCTGGTTCTAAAAAGAGCTGGAACACCCAAGTAGGGCTTAACTCGTCTCCTGGGAAACTGATGGAGACCTATTTTACAAGCTGTAATTCTGCTTTAGACTATTGCAGGCTAAAGGCAGTTCACACTATCCTCTTTCTTCTAGAAATAGTCCTAATCCTATATTTCGGCCGGGTAAAGTCCGCTTCTGCTCCGCACTAGATTAAACCAGAAACCACATAAAACCAGGTAGGGAAGAGGATGGAAAAGGGGAGGAGGAGGGGGGAAAAAAAAAAATCGTTCAAAGTTTGTTACCTCTGCCCTGCCTAACCTTCAAAAGAGTAAATATTAAAGGATGATGCAGAGTCTGCAGGCTCCTTATTTACGGGAGAGCTTCGTCGCCAGCGGAGCTAAAAACGGGGCTCCGGGGCCGGGAGGACTTTGGGGTTGTTTTGTCGCTCTCTCGCTGCGGTCGTTTTTCAGGCTCGGGCTCCCACGGTGGCGAGCGAAATATTTATCCTTTTTCCCATCGGAGCCCGGGGAGGGGCGGCCGGGGGGAGAGGTGAATTTGGGAGGTGGTTATTTTTATTGGGAAAACCAAACCAAAACAAAACCCAAAGCAAAGCAAAACCAAACAAAACAGAAACAAAACAAAACAAAACAAAACAAAAAACAAACCAAAGCAAAAAAAACAAAAAAACCCCAAACCCCAAACCAAAAAACCCCAAACCAAACCAAACAAACAAAAAAAAACCAGTAAAAAAAGAAAGGGGGAGGGGAACGCCCGAGCCCGCTCGCAGCCCCGGCCGGGCACCGCAACCGGGGTTCCCCCCACCCCCAATTATTCTTTAAGGAGCGCTTTTGTCCCCGGGGGGTTCGGGCTGTCCCCAGGGTCACCGGGGCTGCGGAGCACCCAAATAAACCCGGGGCTGGGCTCTAAACAACGAGGGGAGGGGGATTTTTTGGCGGTCGGAGGGGCTGGACCCGCCGTCCTGTCGGGCACCTGAGCGGCCAAGGGTACTGGGGGGGCCCGGAGCCCACCCACCCACGGCGAGTGAGGTCCATGAGGACGGGAAAAGCTGCACCGAGCCCGGGACCTTGTTTTTGGGCGGGTGAACGGGGGGAGATGGAGGGAGGGATGCAGGGATCCGTGTAGGGAGGGACGGAGGGACGGAGGGATGGATGGATGGATGCAGGAATGGAGGGACGGAGGGATGGATGCAGGGATCGCTGTAGGGATTGGCGGATGGATGGCGAGATGGACACAGGAAGGGATGGATGGATAAATAGATGGTTGGTTTAATGGAGGGATGGATGGAAAGACAGAGAGCCGTTTGTTCCGCCGCTGCTGCCCGTAGGGCCTGGACCCCTCCCCAAGGCCGGAGGGGTCCGGGGGGACGCGGGCGAGCCTGGCAGCGGGCAGGGCTAAGGCAAAGGACCCCCAAACGGGCCGGGAAGGCAGCGGGGGGGGCCGGGGGCGGCGGCTGCGCCGGGCCGTTATGTTTGCAGGTGCAGCCGGGCGTGAAATTGCACGTGAAAATAAAAAAAACAAAAAAAGAACAGGGAATAAAAAATTTATTTTTTTTTTTAAAAAAAAACCAGCAAACGACGCGGCGGCGGCTCCTCGGGGGGAGCCGCTGGAGCGGGGCCGGGCGGGGACCTGCTCCCACCCCGGGTGGGGTTTTTCGTGGGCTCCCGCGCGTGCGGTGGGGCGCGGGCAGCGTCCCGCAGCGGGGCCGCCGGAGCGGCCGCGGCCGGGCGGGCAGGGCAGGGCCCCCCGCCTCTGCTTGCGCCGTCCAGCCTCTCCTTCCCGTTCTTTTCCTTGTTTTCACTTTTTTCCCTTTCTTTCCTCTTATTTCCTTTTCTTTTCTTGCTCTTTCTTTCCTCTTCTTTCCCTTTCTTTCCCTTTTCTTTCGTTTCCTTTCTTGAATTTCCTTTTAATTTCTTCCCCTTTTCAGTTTCTTTCCCTTTTTCTCCCTTTGCCCCCTTTCTTTCCTGTTTCCCTTTCTTTATTTTTTCCCATTCTTTCCCTTTTTTGCATTTTCTTTCCCTTTTCCCTTTCTTTCCCTTCCCCCCCTTTCTTTCCTTTTTCCCCTTTCTCTCCCCTTTTCCCATTCTTTCACTTTCCCCTTTCTTTCCTTCCCCTTTCTTTCCTTTTCCCTTGTCCTTCCTTTTTTTCCCATTCTTTCCCTTTTTTCAGCTTCTTTCCCTCCCCCCTTTCTTCTCCATTCCCCCTTTCTTTCCTTTTACCCCTTTCTTTCCTTTTCCCCATTTCTTTCCTTTTTTTCCATTCTTTCCCTTTCTCAGTTCTTTCCTTTTTTTCCCCTTCATTTCCTTCCCCCCCCCTTTCCCTTTTTTTCAGTTTCTTTCCCCTTTCCCCCTTTCTTTCCCTTTCCCCCCACGATGCCAACAGCTCACCTCTCCTCACAGCCCACCTCACTCCCGCTCCACCCCCTCCATTCCCCCCAGGCCACGGAGCCCCTTTCCAGGGCAGAGGGGCTGTTTCCCCAGGCAGGGCAGGGCAGGCGAAGGCCACAGAGCAGCTGGGTGGGCAGCCCTGCCGCCACGGGAATGGGCACAGGGCAAGGACCACAGCAGCAGGTCCCCCTGCTGCCCTCCACATGCCAGGGGCTGGTGGTTTTTTTAAAAATCAGGGGGGCAGGAAAGCCCCCATACACCATTTGCTGCAGGCAGCGGGGATTTCTGGAGCCAGATCCCTGCTGCTGGGAGATCTCTACCCGTTCAAACTGTCCACCTCTGCCAGCGCCATCCGTGCAAGGCCAGAGCAAGGTGCTCACCCCTGGATGGGGAAGGAGCGGCTTTCTACAGGATTTTGACTCACACAAGCAGTAGAAAAAAAAGAGCCTTATTCCTCCGCTGCTGGAAAACAGCTACCAGGTGCCAACAGCACAGAGGAGTGTAAATGTGCTGATTTTACTTCCCGCCCTGGTACCGAAGGCATTGATATTGAAGGATTTTGAAGACCCTGAAATGCTTTGCTTGTCACTGACAGCCTTCTGCATGCAGCAGAGCGGCCGCACGCTGCTTTGCTGGCTGCCTGCACTTACGCTCCCCTTCACTCTCCGTTATTTATTTTAATAATGGCACAAGGAATCAGTGTCAGGGGTGGCTGGGGCAAACTTCTGGGCCTCACCGAGTGTGCTGCTGCTGTGCATGCATCTCCTATTAAAGGCACAGATTCCCATCTCCGATCGCCTCTTTGTGTCTGTGCTTGTGTGCGATACCTGGGTCACGCTCCAGTAATTCCTGATGGGAATGGGGAGAAGCATTATCCCGGCTCGGAGGAAGCTTAAGAAGGTGCTTTGGCAGGATGGATCTTTCTGGGCTCCAAGGAAGTGTGTGTGTGGGAAAAAAATCACCACAGCACCTTGAGGAAGTTGAGGAGTGAATTCATTTGTGGAGCTCTTTGGGGGATGCACGCTGGTGCTGTGCTAAGAGCAAGCTCAGGAAGGGCTTTGGAGAGGAGAGCAAACTCTGACAGCCAAAATTACCCTGCGACGTGATGATTCACCCCCTTCCTATGCCACAGCTTTTCTGCTGCGCCCCACTTTGGAGCCCTCCCCACTTCCTTTGCCCCTCGTAACCCATTGTACGTGGCGGGGCTATTTCTATCCCTGCTGTCCCATGGGAAGGGATGGATGTGTGGATGCGCGAACCCCTTTTCTTCGCGGGAGGTTTGCGGCGGTGTAGCTGCCTTGCTGCCTGCATGGGGCTGTGCATCGCTCCAGAACTGGCGGCCTGGGAGGTGGGGGGCCCAAACGCAACCGCCCTGGGCGGGGGGAGGCAGCGGGGTGGGAGGCAGAAAGTGAGGCTCATTTCAAAAGGGGTTGCCAGGACTTTCTGTCACCCCTGGGTCCAATCTGAGACATCATTAGCAAACTAATAAAATAGCTGCAGATGTTGAGCCAACGGCAGAGCATGTTTCAAGGGGGCATCCTGACAAAACTCTTTGGATTGGAAAGGTATCAGCTCGCCCCTGCTTTTTTGTTTCATCTCCTTTCGCACCCTCCTTCCCCATCGTTTCCCTCCTGTCCGGGTTTTTAGGGGAAGAAGAAGGAAAAAGGCTGGGAAGGGCCTTTTGCATAAGGAAAGGCAAAAATCCGATGCCTGACCTGGAGAAACACCCACGTCCAACCCCACATCCTGGCTGCCAGAGCCAGGAGACGTGCAGAGACCCTCAAAGAAATAAAATCAGCGGGAGGCAGGTGCTTCCCTGCCTGTTGGCCGGAGAGGGGCTGTGTAGTGTTTTCCCCAGCACGAGGATTCTAGGAGGAGGAATACATCAACGAGGGTGACAGGCTCTGCCGCTGAGAAACGGGGCTGGGGTTTCTGCAGAAATAAGAACACCCCGTGCCCAGGAGGGGGTTGTATCTGCTGAAGTGCCTCTTAACCTTTTCTATATCCTGTTACTAAAGGAAAAAAAAAACAAACCACAAGGAGTTCCTGTCTCTTCACCTAACCATAAAAAAAAAAAAAAAAAGGGAAAAAAATAAGAGAGAGGATGCTATTACTCAGCTCTCCAAGACTTTGGGATCCATGAAACCAGAGGAGCTTCATCACAGCAAAAAGCCAAGTGCCACCCAGGTCCTGGGAGAGGGAGAGGGGAGGGGAAGGGGTGGGTGGAGGAAGAAGTCCCCAAAACTGCAGCGACAGGACAGGGCACTTGCTCCAGGCTCTCGAGGCTCTGCATTATAACATTGCAGGGGCAGGTACTTTAGCTGCTGTTAACACAGCAACTGCTGGTTTCACCGGGGGTGCTGAGGCTGCTTGAGCAAAATCTGCACTCATTGCTGCATTTTTTTTTTTTAAATTGAGAGCATTTTCCTTGTGCGGCACCATGTCCTCTGCTCCCACACCCCAGAAACGTTACCCCAGTTCACATATTAACCCAATTCAGCAGAGCTGATCCCCCACCCGACAGCAATACTCTTCTCTGAGATGAAACTGGGGATGTTTTGGGTCAGGAATGGCTCCCGCTGGGGTGAGGCAAGGGCGAGCCGTCTCGGCGTGCAAGCGGCCGATGCGGTGGGATGCTATCTCCGTCTGCAGGCGAGGCCGTGAGGGACGAGCAAGGGGGCTGGGACATGGCAGGGCTTGGGACGCAGTGGAGTTTGGGATGCGGAAGGTCCTGAGGTGCCGAAATGCCCTGGGGTTTCAGGGCTTCCTGCGGGGTGCAGGGGATCTGACCCCACTCTGCTGCCCCTGTCGCCTTCCTTTTAGTCTGCTCCAGCCTGCAAAGGCCCCGCCAGCGCGTCCGGGCTCTGCCCAGAGCTCCAGCCTGCGGCGATGACGCCCCGGGGCTCTGCTGCCCGGGAGCCGGAGAGGGATGGGAGACGGGTCCGTGCTACAGCAGGGAGCAAAGAAAGAGCCGGCATATTTTTCCTGAGTTACTTATTAACCACTGTTCATTTGACAGGATCAATATTTCAAGCGAGGGAGTAAACACTTAAGAAGCACCACTCTGCTTTGCTCTCTTTTCCTTTGCAAAATGATTTATTTTCTAAAATGCATCTGCCTGGAAAGGAGGCAGCGCCTGGAGCCCGGTGGCTTTTATCTGCGGGATATGCAAAGCACATTTATTTCGTCTTTTATCTCTCATATTGCATGTTGATCCCATACATATAGATTGATTTTGTTCAGGTAGATAATGAAAAGTCAAGTGGAAAATTTACACAAAGGCACTCAGGATCTCGACTTTCTATTGGTATATAAATTGGTTTATTACTTCATTCCCTTAAACAGGGACTTTCACACTGGGGAACACTTTAAAATATATCATGTTTAAACACAAAACCATTTACCTTTCATGTGTTTTTTTTCCATCAGTAATTTCCTCGCCACTTTTGTTAATTACCAAAGATATTTGTGTTTAAACAAGGGCTCGCTCCTTCTCGATCCCACCAGCAATTCATCTTCCTCCTCTCCTTCCCGTCACCCAAAAAGTCCTAGCGGGAGATTTCCGAGCCCCCAGCCGTGCCCGCCGCGCCGACATGTTGAGCTCCGGGGCTGACAATACCTCGGGAGCTTTTATTAATTCCCTATAAGCGGCTTTCATTTCGCCACCCTCACCCGGCGTCAGGCGCGCCGCCTCGGCGGTGAATAGAGGGCACTGTATGTGAGAGCACAGCTTGGAACAAAAAAAAAAACCAACCCCAAAACCTAGAGGAAACATTATTAATAAACATCTTCTGGACATTTGGTGGCTGGTATAGGCTGCTCCAGCTTAAAGCAATTAATTCAGGATACTGACATAAACTCTCCAGCTCTTTGACAGCTTGGAGCTGAAATAAAAATGCTAGTTCTCCAGGGAAAAGGAGAGGATAGTTGGCTCTTTTCTGGACTGTTTGCTTATAGGCCCAGAGAGCAATCTTCCTCGCAGAATGAAATGCAAGGACACAAACAATGTACCAGGGAGAGAATAGGAGATGGGAATGAACAGTTTGAACTATTTGCTCAGCAGAAGGGCAGCCACAATGCTCGGCCAATGGCTTTCCCATGCATCAACCCGGCTTCTTAGCCCCTTTTGTTGTTCAGCCTCTTCCTCTGGCCAGATAAGAGCACAGCTGCGGAGTCGCGGCTAAGTCAGGCCTTCTACTTATCCACCCAAATCTCGCGTCCCCTTTACTGTATTTCCCCCCGTGAAATGCCCTCCCCGGAGTATCGGATGCTGTGTTCACCCCCAGGGCCGCCTGGCAGCCAATGCTCAGGGGCAAGTCATGTCCTGCAGCTTTGGTTTTGCTCCTTCAGGGATGGCTGGAAACCCTTACCGGGCACCCGCTGTTGCCGCTGCCTCCCCTCGTCCCCTGCCCGGGTCTCCCTTCTCCCACCGAGTCTCCCTGGGCTGCCCTGGTGGGAAATAAACAAGGCACGGGCAGCGCACCCTGGCACGCGTTTCCTTGCGTGTGCCCCCGTCTGCTCCTGCGCACACGTGTGCGATGGCGTCCTCGTTCAGGGCAAGCAGTCCCAGCTCCAGAAGCACCATGCTCCAGAAGATAAAGGACGTTACCACCATGGGCTGGAGATGCAGAGCTGCAAAATGTGATTATTTCATACTTCTATAAGGCATGACCAGCCTCGAGAGATTTACTAGCATAAGCCTGCATCGTCCGTGCGGTGCAGCGGTGGGGTCTGTCTCCTGCTACCCGGACATAAGCGATGGCAGGTGCTGATGGCAATATCCTTCCAGGGGCAGGTCCTGCTGCATTCAGGCAGCCGCCTCCATTCCCCTTCCCTCCCTGCGCCCCACGTCCCTGAAGATCACCCCCCCACCTCTAATCCACCCAGGGCACCACTTGTTTTGCTTTAACGATGCCATTGCTGATGGGGCAGGCAAATGCTGTAATTAAAAATAAATACGTAGCAAGGTCGGACGCTACGGCACAGGCTGGTCTTACAGTCTGAGCTAAGCGCCAATGCCGATGGGGATGCTTTGCTATTTTTACTCTTTGTCCTACCCCAGGCTGTTGGTTTTGGGAGCCGGGCTGCACCGCGCGGTTCTGTTGTAATAAGGTTTATTTAGCTTGAAAGGGTTTTACGAGGTGAAAAGGCAAAACGCTGAGGACTAAAGAAAATGCCTGCCTGGCTGAGATCACGTTCAGCGTTTGTAGTCACAGAGCACACCTGCAGGAAAGACTGAGTTTAAACACTGCTTCTGTCACAAAAATCTGAGAAACTGACAGCGGGGGGGGGGGGATAGTTTTTAGTTGTTTTTTTTTTTTCCCTTTTCCCCCTTCTTCCCTGGTGGGTGGTCAGGAGGATGGGCTGAAAAGCAGGAGGGCTCCTATTGTCTCTGCGCTGCCTTAAGAGCTGACCCCACGTGTCCCTGAAGTCACCCGGCACCTGGCTGTCCCCTGCGCCCGGGGATGCTGCAGCACCCCGACGAGCCCTGCAGCGGTGGGATGAACCCATGGCAAGCAAATGACAACGGTCCAGAGGTGTCTGGCCATGCAAGAAATAGTTTTTAGGACTTCTCAGCGGCAGTATTTTTATGCCCAAGCTGTACCTTACCACCCCTCACAGCTGGGGTACTCTATTTAATTGTATTTGTATTTCATAGAACATCTCAAGTTGGAAAGAACCCACCATCGGGCCAATTTGCTTTCCATTTTGAAGGCACCACGCTAAAGAAGGACTGATGCTGGGGTTCATTTTAGGGTGCTCAGGCTCTGCCGTTTCACCAGCAGCTTGACCATTGTACCTGGGAGCTACGGAGCAGCCCCCTAAAATGGGACAAACCTGCCCGAACGAGCCCAGCCCGCCACCCACAAGGGTGAGGCTCAGCTGGAGCAGCCCTACCAGCAGCCGAAGCAGAGTAATCCCAGCGGCTCGCAGCCACGCAGCGCCTCTGCCCCTGCCAGAGCCGGGCCGGCATCTCGCCCACCTCGGGGCATCGATCTGCTCCCGGCCCAGATGGGTTAATTAATGAGACATTAAAGAGGCGGAATGACACTCCCCACCACTCACTTACGGTGCTAATTTCCAAACCACTCCGCCATAGACAAAGAGAAAGTGCAGTTAGTGCAGAGTAATTTGCGCTGTGTTCCCGGCGAATGAATTTAGGGGAGCAAATATAGTTATGCAGAATTTAAATTAAAGTTGACACTAATGTAAATACAGCAATGCAACTGCATGTTTAAGAAATATGATGAGGCTACGGTTTTAATCAGGTCCTTTTAACTCAGGTGGCATTTTAAATCCTTGCCATTTAAATTGGATAAAATCCGTAAGCTGGGAGAAGGAGCGTCAGAGGGAAAGTCTGCGCACTCGGCTGCGGAGGGTGGACTGGCTCTACCCCAGCTCCTTCCCGAGGGATGCCCTGAGTGCAGGAGGGGTACCTGGGCCCAAGGGGAGATCCACCGCAGGGTACAGACTAGAAACCCTGTGCCTGGCTCAGAAGACCTCCCCACCTGGAGAAGGGTGGGAAGAGCAGCCCCATGGCCCTGCTGGAGACTTCCCGACCTGGCTAGACCCTGCTCTGAAACCCGACAGCTCTCTCACCCTCCTACATCCATTGCACTGACATTTCATGGTAGCACCTGCACACCCTACCCGCGTCCAGGTCATCCAAAATATGACATAAACCCAACAATCAAACCCCAGGGCATCTCTAACCGGAGCCAACGCTACTTGTCTTCCCCTCGTGCCTGTGCAGCACAAATTCTCAGGGGGAGTGTCTGTCGATACCTGCCAAATTTCCCCTGCTCTTTTGCTCTCAGCCTAAATCACAGACTTGGGGAGTTGGGGAAAAAAAACAAAAAAAAGAACAAAAAAAAAAAAAGAAAGAAAAAAAGCAAAGAGGAAAGAGCCGAGCCCGCCTCACCTACTTCAAAGCGGGGTGATCCTGGACGGGAGCATGGGTGCTCCGCTGTAACAATAGGCATTAACTGCAACACGGCAGGAGCTACTTAACAGGAGCTTTGTAACCTGGCAAGTCCCAGAGTCATTTCTGTTACAGTTACCGGAACAATATATTTGGCAATTGAATACTTCTGTCTTTTTTTCAAAGCGAATATAATGCCTCTGGCAGGAGCACGCTGCCAGCATGGCTCTGCTGCGGGTTTCTCTGCCATGAGATAAGGTGCCTTGGCGTAAGGCACCATCTCCGCCACCGCCCGAGCGGTGCCAGCGCTTGCTCACCCGCCAAACCGGGGTGGCCACATCCCTGCTGGCTGCTGGGACCCGTCCCTGTCCCCCGGGACCCCTCGGCCCGGGCTGGGGACCTGCTTCCCCGAGCCGGGGCAGAGCTGCTCTGGGGCACGCTGCTTCTTTCCTCGGGTCGCCTTGCTCCTGGAGGGCTCGTCCCGCCGGCTCAGGCAGCACCTGCAAACGCGATGGGGGCAAACCGGCGGGGGAAGCAAGCCGTGGTGAAGAAGATGTACTGAAATAACATCAACCGTTCTTCGCATCCAGCGATCTCATGCGTCCTGCTTGCAGATAAGCACGTATTGTTTCGCCTCCGCCCATTTTCCCCAAGAAGTGTGGCTGGGATGAACAGTAGAGAAGACAGAAGAGAAATGACCCTTGCCAGATATTTTCCTTTATTCTTCCGCAGGTGGTGTTAACTGAGCTGAAGATGCTTCACGCAGCAATCACACGAGGCGAGCTGGCCAGCCCAGAAAAGAAGAGGGGCCTGTGGTGCGTGTCCGTACACGTGCACGTAGTTCAGCTGAGCCTCATTCTCCTCTTCCCTACTATAAATTGAAGCCTATAGCTGAGAAGGGGAAGCATCCCACGCCGCGGCTGAGCTGGTCAGAGCTCCTCATCACCCAGCCCCTTGCGCCTGGGAGCTGACGGCTGCAGCTACCAGCCATTTCGGAGGAGTCGAGCAAATCCCCCCTGTCAAAATGCAAACAAATGAAGCCAAGTTTATGTCTATATTGAGGGAGTTCTGCTTCAATAAATAATAATAATAATAATAATGATTATGATGATGATAGCAACTAACCTTTGGGGGAAAAGAAACCTTTTTCTTGGTATCTTTGGAGAGCCTACATTTAATTATTGGCTGCCTCCAGGCACCTGGGGCGCCTGAGCGAGAGGCTTCTGTGACATTTAGGCACCCTGGATCTGGCCTGAGGTGCAGGGGGGTGCAGAGGAAATGCCCGGGGGAGCCAGGGCGGGTCACGCATCTCCTCCTCGCGTTATTGTGCAATGCAGGCGATACCCAGCAATGCACGTGATCGGACTTGTGTTATCCCAGGTAGGTCCTGCCTGGCAGAGATGCTTCCCACAAGACACCTCTGGCTCCTGGCCCCATCCCAGCCTCCAGAAATCTGCCTGCCTGCTGCCTCTGTCAGAGCCCGCTGGCCCAGCCCTGCAAAGGATTTCATATTCCTGTAGCTGTCCTAATCCCCTGGTGTGACTCAGCATTGTTAAGATGCCTGAGAGAGTAATAAAAAGTGTTATAATACCATTAATTACACCCCCCCAGATATCCTGGCTTCCCTGCTACAGAAAAAAGAGATATTGCAAGTGTCCGATTTGGGGAAAAACACTGAGAAGGATTCAAAGAAGGGAGAAAACTCCCCCAAAAAGTGAGGGGAAAAACTTGGGGAGCATCTCAGGTAGTGGGGTGATGTGCTCCTCCTCTCCTGGGAAGGAAGAGAGGTCCCGGGTGGGGGATTTCACCCTGCAGCCATCCCCCAGCCTCTTGCCTGCGCACAGTTGCCTATGTCCACAAACCCCCCTAAGGACTTAATGAGCTTCCAGACAGCTATTGTCTTGACAAATCTGATTGAAACCAGCCAAGGAGTTCAAGGGTTAGGAGGGGAGGGACGCACAGACAGGGCGACACCAGAAACCCTGTCTGGGTGGAAATCAAAATAGATGGGGCTTTTACATAGGTGCGAGCCTCAGAGACCTTTGGAGTGATGATAATTGATGCTGAAGAGCACCCAAGTGGCCCTGACATGCCATTCTTTAGTGGTTTAATTTCTGGTGGGCGACATGGGGAAGGAAGAAGCAGAGATGTTGATGAAGAAGCAGAGAAGTTGGTGCCATCTGCCCTGATTTTGCTGCCCAAGCCTCCCCGGGCAGAGCCAGCGAATGCTTTCGCTTGCAGAACTGCTGGGGGAATAAGAAAGAGGTTGCGCGGTGATTTTGTTCGCAAAGTTTTGGTGCACGGTTTCTTCCAGCTTTTAGGGATAATTGCCTCCATGGGTTGGATAGGCCCCTGGCTAAAAAGCAGCAGCAGCTACGTGGGGAGGAAGAGCAGACCTTATTGAGAGGCTGGGGCAAAGTCCAAATTGCTCAACACATTTTGGGCACTCCTTGGACCTTGCCTAATGAGTTTGGAAAGGGGAAGGCGAAGTGAAGGGCAGCACCGCCACCCCCAAATTGCTTCGCTGCCAAAGCTGGGGAGGCCCTGGGCCAGCCGATCCCGCTCCGCTCCTCTCTGGCCAGTGGGTTTTTTTCAACATCTTGAGACCGTCAGGAATGTTCTCCATGCGCGAGTGTAGTGCATTCAAAATCCTGAAACCACCTTCATCTCAGCAAGGCCAACAAAGATAAGAAGCAGCGTTTAAGTTGGCTGAAATTAGCAACTGCATCTGCCGCACAATGCCCCGGCTGCCATTAGCTGTGACCGGGGAATGGCACTAGCAAAGTATGCTGGCAATGTTTAACAAACCATCCGTCTTTTACCTGGTCCTACTCAACAGAAACCTTTGTTTGAACCACGGGCCTATTCAGTCATTCTGCTGTCTGCTTATCAGGAATATTAATCTCCTAGGTATCACCATATTAATTTTAAAACCGGCCTTTATTATTCCGAGTCCTCCACTGGGGCGGCGGGAGGGCGAGGAGGCATTTGTGCCGCTGACGATGAAACCAGGCTCCGTGTTTGCCCGCTGCCAGCGTGACTCATCCCTGTTAACTGTGCCCGTGGTAAAAACCAAACACAGCAGGGTGAATCCCGGCTTCCTCCCGCTCTGCAGATGCTCATGTTCTCATCGGCTTTTTCTCTGGGGGTGGGCTGCATGTCCCATGTCATCTCCTGCATCACCCCAGCACGATGGCTCATGGTGGGGATGCCGCGGCGGGAGCATCTCTGTACATCCCTCCTGGGTATCTGAGGAGCGAGGGGGCACGAAGCCAGCCCCGCTGCATGGAAGGGTGCGGGGAGCGAGCCAGGCGACGGTGGCTGTCGGGAAGGTGGCTGTGGCGGGGGGGACGGGCCCCAAATTCCTGGCAGAGTGCTGTGCACACACACCTTATCTCACCTGCCGTGTTTGCGCAGCAGGGAGCCAGCCGCCCCAGCGGGGAGGGAGGGCGGCCAGCACCCACAGGAGTCCCCCAGCCCTGGTCCCTTCCACCCCTGCGTGCCAAGCAGGGTCTCTAAGCTATTTTGGGTGATGCTGTAGGCTTTTTAATAAGCTGTTGGTGTCTCCTGCTCCTTAACCACCCTTGATGGACCTGCTGTCCGTGATTTGTCTCATTGCAAGTACTGCAGGAGGTCATTCATACCGCTCACCACAGCCATATCTCGCGGCACTGAGAACCACCCAAGCACCGTGCTATTTCAGAACAGGATCGTTTTATTTGCACTGCCCATTTCTCATGACAGAGGAGTGGCAGGTCACAAGTGTCACGTAGAGATGCCCCAGCATCCACACACCAGCTCCGCATCTTCTTGAGCCTGTGAAACATCCCCCCTGAAAGGGGTCTGCCAAGAAAAAGTTGGTGCTACGTGTAAAGATGATCATTGCCTGCTTGAGTTTCCTGAAAATGAGCCAAGCCCTTTCTTCCCAGGCCCAGTGGAGTGAAGGTGAGGGGACACACAAGACCTGGAGGACCCAGCAAGTGGGTGGGAATCAGCTCAGGGTGCTGTGGGATGGAGGGGGCAGCTGTGACTACACGACTTCCCCCATTACTGAAGCCCCCTGATCTCAGCGACATCAGGTACATCTCCTCCCAGCGCAGAAAAGAGCTAAAAAACCTTTATTTGAGCAAAACCGCGGCATTCCTGCAGCATGTCTGTGCCACTTGCTCTCCCCTCTCTCTCGGCTGTAATGAGTGCCGTGAGAAACGTCCAACTCCTTATTAATAATACAAGATAGGAAAGCAAACACGCCTGGCCCACTGACCCACTCAGATGTACCTGCTGGGGGCTCATCTGAGCGCGTGGCTCCTTCTGCCCTGCCTCGCCATGACGGCAAAGATGCTTTTCTTCCCCATTAATTGAGCTGGAGGGTGCCCGGGACTACCTGCATGTGTGACGGGCTGCAGCGGCCGCTGCCTGGCCACCCCTGCCCTCTCGAAGCAGCCCCTGTAATTGCATATTTACCCATCGGAGGCTCTCATTATCTCATTATCACGAGAGGTTAACCGAGTGGCTCTGGGTCACCGAGAAGGTCACTAACAATGCTAGGAAGGGTTCAGATTCATTCATTGGTTCGGCATCATTTTGGCGCTGAGGGACCAATCCTGAGCATGGCATGGACACGTCCCTTCCTGAGCCGGGCAGGACAACCCTTCTCCCTCACGTGCCCTTGGCTTGCTCCGGCAGCTTGGAACCAGTAGTCCGTGCATGGGCGAGCAGGGGGATAAGCTGAACATCCTCACATCCCTTCCCTTTGCACCCCAAACTCACATGAAATAACCATGCATTCACTGCAAAACAGCTGGAAGATTGCAACTGAGCCCCCAGCTTGGGGAGCCAGGCTTTTCATTCCTCCAGCCAAAACGAAGCTGCTAACAGGGGTGACACAGCTTTTCCATGCAACACGCCATCTCCAGGCAGCGGCTGCCTGTTCTGCTCGCAGCCTACTGCCAGGGTGTTTGCGCTGCCTTCAGCTATTATCCGCCCTTGCGAGGAAATGCAGGGACTAATAAATAACCCGTCAGCACCGAGCGCGAGACTTGAGCTCGGAAAGAGCACCTAGAAAGACAAGGATTTCCACCCTGCAGCAGGAGAAGCGGCCCCTTCCCCTTCCCCTGCCTAAGCTAACTCTTCTGCTATGTCAAACAGGCAGGCGGAAACCCTGCCTACACTGGCAAGGGACAGAGGCTTCCCTGTTTGGATTCGAGATGGGGATTTCTGTGGCTGAAAGTACCTTTGTTATTTTTCCAGGAAAGCTTCCTTTTTGGCTGGCTTCGCCTCTGCATAGGATGCACACGGCAAATTGACTGCAGCGATGAAGAAGGAAAAATATTTAAACAAGCAATTATGAATGAGCTTTGGTTGCTAACTCGGAGAGCAGTTTCCTATGTCTGTGTTAAAATGTAAGTGATTTACCCTAGAAGTCCAATCGCAGCCTCAGGAGTTCATTAAGAACGCCTCTTAGATTAGAGCTTTGTGGCCAGAGAGGACCATAATTAGTCTGCTGTGCTCATTAATCACTTGTGCTACTAGAAAGCTGTGCTCCGCTTCCAGCGTGGGTATGCCTGGGAGCAGGTCCTGCTGACTGGTTCCCATTTATCTTCTCCCCACCGGATTAAAAAGCCTTTTAGCACCCTGGATTTTCTCCCCTGGGGGCCGATCCTACCCCACAGTCAACTCATTTCTCAATGTTTCTGAGAAGCTTGATGGCGAGCTCCCAGGCCCCTGCAACGCACATTGCCTCCTTGTTCCAGCCTCTCCCCTGCAGCTCGGCGTTCTCAGCTGGAAGACACAGCCTGCTCCGAGCTAAAGCCTACAGAAAGCAGTGAGTGTCTTTCCCCTAGCTCTCTGGAAGCTTTAACTCAGAGCTGAGCAAGCTGCAGCACCTCAATAACTGAGCAATGCAAGAGCTTCAAATCCAACACCACCAGCAGCTTTGGGCAGGAGGATGTGGGGAGCTCCGGGCTGGCCAGGAAGAGGTCCAGAGGTCCAGAGGCCCCTTCCCACCTCTACAGTAGTGGGATTTTGCAGAAAAGAGTGTAAACACCGGTCGAGCCCTTCCCACCCTCCTCGTGGCCAATCCTGGAGAGCCCCACCCTACAAAGAGGGCCCAGGCATCCTCACCCAGCTGGGATGCAGCAGCTGGTACCTGTGTGGTGGCTCCGAGGTGGGGAGATGTGACTGTGAGTAGCAGAAAGCACTGGGTTCTGGCTTCGTTCTCCGTGGCAGGGCTCTCCATCCTAACCTGTGTGGTGTAGTGCCTGGCTGCTTCTTGTGGCCTGACTTTAAAATCCTTGAGTTTATTTGGATGTTTTTAAAAAAGTTAAAAGTAAAGGAGTAAATAAGCACAAGTGACTAAAGGGGCCAATCCTGGCCTAGCTCGGTGAGCTGGGGGCGCAGGAACCGCGGCTTTGAGTGTGCTGAACTTTGCTGCTGCTGCCAACGAGCCCTTGGCCGTGATGTGAGCGTGCAGGCATTTCTTAAGGATGGAGGAACCCTCTAAGATCTGGCCTCACGGGTGGTTTTATTGCCTCTGAGGGATGCGAGCTGGCTCTTAGTTACGCCGGAGTATTTTAAGTTGCATTCTTTGCTATAGCTGTTCTGCTAGATCTGTGTTGTAAAATGGCTGTACCTATCTGGATGTTTTAAAAGGTGGAGATCAAAGCTGCTGGTGGCCTTGGGGCTGCAGTGTTTACCTGGTTTTCAGGAGATCTGGCTGTGGGCCCCAGTGCTGTCCTAGGCTTGCTCTTAATTCAGGATGCGTTCCCAGGTGTTTCACACAAAGCATGGCATGCTGGCTCTCACACCAGGGATTGGTCAGTCTGGGGTACCTGTGTGGCCCCTGGGGGTACCCGTGTTTAGAAAGGGCCTGGTTACATTTGCAGGGGCTATTGCATACCAAATCTCTCCCCTTTCTCTCAGCCATTGGGGTATCTAGGTGTGAGGATGAGCACTCAGGAAAAACATCACCGTGTGTACACCGTCCTTCTAATCTTCTCCAGATATTTATTATTTACTACCTAAAGGGGAGGGTGTGGACTATTTGTTCCTCTGGTCTGACCAGACTGGGCAATGCTTATGTTCTTACATGTGCTCTTCCTTCACCTGGGCGCTACATCCAGCACCTACATCACCTGCAGAATTAATCGTGTGGGTGCCTTACTACATGAGGTGTTTCATCCCATGAGGCACTAGACCTAAGCCAGCGGTGGGGTGCTCTCTGCATATTGATGACCTTGGCAACTTCCCCAGACCCAGCTCAGTCCCATAGGAAGCCCATGGTACCGAGGCTTCTGGGCTCCTTCGGTGTCCTTGAGAGCTTTATCTCTATGAGTCACCATTAGCTGGCCTTTACAAATCTATGACATTTAAAGGAGTTTCCTCTTTGATTTGAAAAAAAAACTGGCACAAGGAGCTGGTGGCCTGGCCCCACATTCCTCTGGTGGCTTTGGGGTGTGCCAAGCTCATGAGGAATGTGGTGGCGGGGCTCCCTGGGCCAAAAACCTCTCGAGTAGAAACTTCTCGGCCACTTTGCCTCTCCTGAGTGGAGCTCCTGAGTCTTCCCTTGCCAGGAGGATGGTCTGGAGGGAAGCGGTCCCCATAGCTTGTGCTTGAGCAAGGAGACCCTCCTGTCCTCGCTGAGCGGATGCAAGCTCTGGGTGATGGAGAGGGGACAGGGTGCTTGGGCCACGTCTGACCCCAAACAACCCCGGAGCCCTTATGATGTCCCCTTTGGGGTGCTGGGTTGAGAAGTCAGCTGTAGGGGCCTCCTCAGGAAAGCCCCAAAGTTAGGTAGAGTAAGCGGTGTCAGGCAGGGATGATCCGTGAGCCCTGGCCACCTTTTCAACAGTTCAGCCACGGGCGTCCCAGGGTGAGCAGCATGTAAATCCATGGGGCAGACAGAGCAACCCACCACACTTTCCCAGCGTGCTCCATCCAGCCTCCATCAACAGCCTGCTGAGACCAAGAGGGATGCAGGTAGCACATCTCAGCAACAGGGTGGCAAAAAGCAAAGGTATCGTTTAATCATTAGGTTTTGCATTTGATACATTCCCATCTGCGGGGGTGCTAGAGGGAAAACCCATTTGCACGACTTCTCAGGGTACTTTAGCATCTGAACCTGGAAACAACTGCAGAGGGAGAAGGGGCATTCATCTGTGCTCCTGCTGAGCAAGGGCATCTCCTACCTGCCTGTGTTTAAATGCAATATCAGGGCTCTCCTACATGCAGCTGTAGTTAATAGGATGCATTTGTTGCTTTAATGTTGGCTGGTTCGTTGCACTGGTGGCTGTCAGCTGCAGAATTGGTAAGGCATTGGGGATGAAAGCTTTCCAGCTGGAAGCACGGGGAGTTTCACCCAGTTTTCATATCTGGGTGGTATAAATGCAGGAACAAAACACTGAGGAGACCCTTGACGCGGTTCTTTTTTTCACCACGTGGTTTCAGCAGGCTCTGCTTTAGGGCGGGATGAGCAAAGCCACACTGTCAGGGTTTGACGGAGTCAAGGGAAAAGTTCAAGCACCTTGAAGTTTGACTGTGATTCTCGTTTAAGCTGGCACAAATCACGTCCACCCAGCAGCTTTATGGGGCCCTGCAGACCCACCTGTCCTTTACGCTGCACAACAGGGGTTTCTGTTCAAAACTGGCACAAATGCATTTTATTTGTTAAGTCAGAGAAAGCAGAACCAGCCGCTGGTGCCTTTAACAGTGTGCACGGGATGGGAGACCATTCAGTCTTCTCTTAAACCATGTCCTCACGAGGTGAGGTCCCCCTCCTTCCCCCCGCACCTGGAAGAATCATTCCCTCTGCAAACAATTTGGAAAAAGAGATGCACTGCAGAAAATATTCAAGCCCCTTGCTGACACCGGGGGGAGGAGAGGAGAGGAGCGAGGCAGCCTGCATTCCTCCCCATCCATACATTATTTGCGAGGGATTATTTGCTCAACCCCAAAGCGCACGCACACACGCAAATTGACAGCTGCTAAGAAATACAAAGCGCTGTATTCAAGTGACCAATATGGAGCGTATGAGCTGCCTGCTCGGGGCTGGCTGACGTCGCATACGTGCTAGCTCCGTATTTTATCCCAAAGGAAGGATGAAAGAGCCTGAGGTTGGGGCAGGGGAAGCTGCGCGCTTGCTGCTATAAAATCACCGGCGCTCTTCTGCATGGGCTTGGACCTGCTGGGAGCCCGACCCAGCTGAAAAAGAGGTTATATATACGTGCACGAGTGTATGCACACACGTAGGCATATGCACAGGGAGCTGAGGGCAGGTGAAAGGAAATCTGCAGCCGGCAGGCGGGCAATGAAACGGGGAGGCGTGAGCCAGGCTGTTCATTAGTACCTGGGTATGGCTGCCGCTGACCTGATGGCAAATATGAAATATCAAAGCGCTTGTCAGCACTCCTGAATGGGACAAAGAAAAGGCGCATTAATGATTAACTCCGCTAAAAGCTCAGGCTTTTTTATTCCCATGGCGCTTGGACTATCTCGCTGCCATGTGACATGCTTGGGCCATTTTCTAGCAGATTGGGGAAAGCTAGTGAGCAAACACAGGTGCTTTCGAGTCAGCAGCGCTGTCAGGGACAACCACAAACAACACCAGCTATGCCTGCCTAAATTAGCTCCTGTGTTTGCCTCCATTTTTCCTTCCTGGAGATTTTACTTTCTAAGTCCAGCGTCTTTCGCTCCTGTCTTCGACTATTCACACGCAGCGTTAAAAGAGAGAGAGACAGAGAAAAGAAAAGAGAAGAAAAGGGAAAACACACAGAAAGGCTCTTCTTTGAACCCGCAACGCTGCGTGGGGACCGAATGCAAAAGACCCGAGTAAACTAATTAAAACTACTCAGGTCTTTAACTGCAAAAACAAAACGCGTTTATTGTGCTCAAGTGGAATTATTTTAGTGATCCTCAGCAAACACAAAGTCCTGCAAACATGTGCGGGGTGCTGCAGTTGCGATTTCTAATAAGCCTGGAGCAGCGTGTTGCTTGGGGGGGGGGGGGAAGAGAAGGGGTCTGGACTGGGCAGCCGGGGGGCGGCGGGGGGGATTTGCCATCGCTTGCTGGGAGTTACACGTCGGACTATATGTGTGACCTCCCCGGTGCCGCTGTTCAGAGTGAAGGTCCCTCTAGTGGTATTATTTGTTTTAATTTATTCCTTCCATAGTGCAAATCAGACAGACTTTCTTTTCCTGTTCAAATATTTATATATGTGTGTTATTGCACTATGCTTAGACTTCTTGTAATCATGCTGGGGCAATAAAGAACAGACTATCAGCGTGTGATGATAAAGGTACTTTGAGTAAACAGCAGAAAATGAAATAAAGTTATAAAAAAGAAGGCCTGGAGTAGTATAAATGTCTACAAATAATCACTATATCAGCCGGCCTGATATTCGAGCAATTAACAACAACAGGGGTGAAACTGTACCGAAGCTGTGCTATTGAATTTAAATGCTGCCTCCTCTTCAGGCCCTTGAAGGAGGAGTAAAGCGTCCTGCCTTTCCAAAGGAGGGATTTGCAGCCTTTCAGGGGCCGGGTAATCCGCATGGCAGCCTCTGACTCTGCCGGCTAATGGCAGGAGAGGGGCTGCAAGAATTTGCACCACCACCCCGGGCTCCCGCGGACCCCTGAGGGCTTCAGCTTTAGGGGGCTGCCAAATGCGGTGGGGTGATAAGGCGTTGGCCATGCGTTGCCAAGGTGGGTTTGCACAGCTGGAGCTCTCGCAATTTTATCGTTGTGGAGAAAAGGTTGACACCCACCCCTCCACCCCCCCACCCCCCCCCCAAAAAAAAATGGGATGACTCTTCCAAAGGGAGTCGAACTGAAGGGTTCAAATCTGCATCGTCCAAGGGTTTCCTTTGGGTTTGTGTTGAGTCTTTGCTGCCGATGCATAGGGAGCCTGGCAAGGTCCCATGTGCCAGCCGAGCGCGCTAAGCGTCCGCCAGGCCAGTCGTCGCAGCCCGTGGCAAGAGCGGGGTAACTTGATCCATTGCCTCAGGTCAAGTGCCTTAAGCATAAAGTCGGTTCAAGCTGTATAAGCAAAAAGTTACCGTGGTTCAGCTACTGGATGGCATCGTCATGAGGCTCCGTCAGGGCCACCGCGCGCCTACAAACCTGCCCTTGCAAGAGCGTTGCACGTCAAATGCCCAGTGGCGCCAAGCAAGAGGCCAGTTCGGTCAGAAAGTGGATTTCTACACGCAGTGAAAAATGCAGGAGTTTGAAACCAGCGTCCAGATTTTGCACCAAGGACAATGACTGCAGATGCAGCATAGTTCACTTAGGGGGAAATTAAAATCTGTGTATTTAGTGAGATTATGCTTGAACTGGTACCAATTTATTTTGCCAAATTGAGCTGCAGCCAATTTCTCTCCCATGCGATGATGGATAAATATCATTAAATAGGAAAAGATGAAGGCGATTGATGCCCTTGCATTAGCAGGAACTAACATCGTGTGCTCGAGAACGAAAGGACAAAATTGGGGAGATTTGGATGCAAATCATCCAAATGAGACAGATTAAGCATGAGGGGCTGAGGGAGAATGGGATCCAGGAAGCACAATGCTGGGAAGAGCGGGAGGCTGCTCAGGTTGTATTTGTTGAAGGAGTTAGAAATGGTGACGCAGACACTGAGAAAACTGTCCTGCGCGCGCAGGTGTCGGCCCCTTCGAGGTACCCCAGATCTCGGGGTCTGCTAAAGCCAGGGGTGCCAGGGGGACGTCCCACCTCTGGACACTGGAGACTTTGGGGAGACCAGAGCCCGAGCCCAGTGCCATCCATGAGGGGTCTTCTGCCAACCGCTTCCCCCTGCGAGCCTTCCCAACCTGGAAGTCAAGCTAGGGCTTCACGTGGCCGTTGAAGGAGAAGCCTGAAAGCAATTCTCTTAAAAGTAATTCTCTTTCAAACCAAAGTTTTTGGTGTTGGAACTTTGTTTTCCAGCAAAAAATTAAAAGAATCTACAGGAGTGGTTTGTCATAACTTCTGGCTTTTGAGCTCTCTGTATATTTTTTTGAAGAGCTAAATATTCCTTAGTTTGGGAAATTTTGTTGTTTCTAAGGGTATTGTGGATGCTTGCCTAGTGAGAGCAATGCCTGGCATTTGGTGAATTGCAGTAAGTTTTGGGACTGATGATAGAATTCATAGACATGAGTTTTACAAGTAGTATCACAGCAGGGGGAAAAACCACCAAACGCTTCCTTTGATGCACTACGGCCTCACTTCCATCCAGTGTCAGTGAATATCCCCCTATTCCTGTGTTCGGAGAGGCCGAAGATAAATCCCTGCTTTGCTGTCTGTAAGACAGAGTTCAACCCTTCCTTTGCCCCCTCTCTAAGCTAAATAGTTGCAGTCTCTCATTTTCTTTTTCCCTAGTTAGGATTTTTTTCTAAATATTTTTAATCCTCTCTATTCCAGGAGCAGTTAAATTGGTTTGGCTGACTACCTGTTGAATACAGGCTTTTACTCAGATTTTCAGCTGCAATACCTTCTTTTTTTTTTTTTTCATAGAAAGTTTAGACAGTTTGTAGGAAGCTGCGTGTAGGGTTCAGCTGAGCCCTTCCCGTTTTACCTCTTACCACGTGCGGATCTCGGGTGGGTTTTGCACGGCTTCTGCAGCCCCCCCGCCTTTCCTCGTGCGGCGTAACGCACAAAGTCTGCTTGCTGCAGGCCTCATCTTACCGGTGCGGGCGCCGCAGCCCCCCACCAGCGGTGCTGCCGGCACCGAGCTTCGCAGCCACGCGCTTTTCGTCTTTCGGCGCGCTGAAAGGTGCCCGTCCATCCATGTTCTTGGTCTTTCTGCCGAGCACTTTCTAACCCGTGATGTGACTCTATTCTAATATTATCCTGCCCTCACTTGTGCGCGCTTTTGGCAGAGCTGGGTGCCGCGTTCTCCTCCCTCCGTAAATCCTCCGCTCATCAAGCGGCCTCTGAAAGTCTGACTAGATTTCCCTTTGACTTTTTGGTTTACAGGAAGGGAAAACTCTTCTAGAGGAGAAAAGCTTGGGTCTGGGGCGTGTTGGGCTGCTCTAGCAGAGGGGCATCACTTGGATCTTTCATAAAGCCATTTTAGCAATCGCTTCCTAAGCAAGCTTGCAGGTCAGTATTTCGCAGCATCATGCAAAGATGAAGCACGTCCAATTTTCCTTCTTGCAGAACAGTTGCTGATATAGCTTTAAATATCCCTGCTTTCTTCTTGGGTTCCTTGTGGCCACGGACCCTCTGAGTGGGATTTGCTTGGCTTTGTCCCATGACGGTTTATATGCTTGTGGGCACTAAGGCGGCTTGCTCTCTGTCCCAGAGCCCATGGGGAGATTCCATGGGGCTTTCTGGGCTTGAACCCATTTCTACCTGGCTCGTCTGGGACAAGGATGGCTCTTGGCAATGCTGGCCTTCAGGAGGGCATGGGGAGGTAATGCCAACCATCCTCCAGCAAAACCGCGCTTCGTCTCGGGGACGGGCAGAGCCGGGGAGCGTGTGGCTGCCTTTCACTTCCCAGCGCGTGTGAAAGGACTTGCCTGTGTGTGTCGGTACCTGCACGCCCTGGGTGCAGCTCCCGCAGCACCCACCTCTTGCAGGGTGAGACCCGGGAGGGTGAAAAGCGTATGCCAAGGTGCGGGGGGGGATGATGCTCATGACAGCGGGGTGGGATGTTCTGCCTCGTCCTGGGATCTGTGCCCCAGAGAGGGCATGGAGAAACTGGAGAGGGCCCAGAGGCAGGCAGGGATGGGCGCAGCTTGCACGGCGAGCTGTGAGGAGGCACGCTGAGCTCTGCAACCTGCACGGGGCCGTCTCGGTCTGGCTGAAGGACCCGGGGAAAGTCACTGTGGGTATTGCAACATCCCTGCCCGCCCCGGCCCCGTCAGCAGCCTTTTGGGAAATAACCGTGACCCGGAATGCTCTCCCAACCCCAGCTATTCAGCAGCGCGGCAGAGCAGAGGGCTTGGGCTGCGCTTGCAGATGTATAGAGTTATTTTTTTCGCTGCTCTATAAAAAAAAAAAAAAGGATGGGGGGTTAAAAAAAAAAGGAAGTGATACTGTTGCAATCAGTACGGTGTGTGATAAAGATTTATTACAGGTAGAAAGCAAATAAAGGTATGGTAGGAACTTCTTTATTACCCATATCATGATTGCTTATGTGATCAGTGACCTGGAATACATTCAAATTCATGTTAAATAAAAGCCTAATAGAATTTTTTTTCCCCTGCCTTATGGTGACATGTGGGCAGTAGAAAGAGCAGCCAATTGCCGTGTTTACCCGCTTCCTGCTTTTCTGGAAAGTCAACAGTTTTTAAAGGCTTAGGCTGGCTCTGAATTAAGAAACTTGCACTGGTTTAACTAAGGTCATTGGCGGACAAATGGGACGTAACTGTGGGTTGGTTCTATTTTTTATTAAGTAGTTGCTGTGCCAGGCTCACCCCACCCTGCCCCTCTGCTCCCACCACGCAGGCTGGTCCCTGCCTCTCTCCAAGCCCTCCTCTCGCTGGTTTGAGAGGAGGACATCACCATAGGCAGGCAGCAGAGGACTAAAATGCCCCAAGGCACCCAAACGACTTGCAGAGACCATGTTCGTCACTGCCCTAAAGTGGTCGCAAACCCACCCAGGCGCTCTGGTTTGCACGGCAGCCCAAGAGGTGCAGGCACACCTGATGCCACCCCGTTCCCGGGCGGTCACCCCTAGGCGCACCAAGCCTTCTGCTCTGGGCTGGGGTCTCAGAAACCCACGTCTCCGTGGGCAAGTCCTGGTGGTTGCACCTCGGGGAGGTACCTGTGGGCTCCGATAAGGCCTGCAAGGTCTTATCTGCTGACTGCTTTCAGACCTTTCTTCTTTTGGTGCTTCATCCATCACTAGTTAACAGGGTACCCTTGCAAGGCTGGCTTTCTTTGTGTGGTATCTTTAACCTCCTACAAGTAAATACCCTTTGTACACATGTATCTCGCTCCCTGATAATGTATTGTATTCCTTCCACCACGGAAAGCACTGCTGGCATGAGGAGAAACAGTCCATTTAGATAAAAAGCAATTAACACCTCCCAGGCTGGCTTGGTGTATATTGTTAAATAAAAGGGCCCTTGCAGGAGGCTGGCGAAATTCTTCCTGGCTGGGAAGAATAAAAAAAAAATAAAAGGCTGAGGCTATTTCAAAGGAAACCTCTCCTATAGACTTGGAGATGCTGTGTTTCTTCTGAAAGTCAGGCAACAAAACTGTATTTTCTTGCAGCTTTAGGCCAGGATCTAGGTTTTGGTAAACAAGTTGTTGTGGTTTCTTGAGAATGGAAGAAAAGTGAGTAATAAGCTCAGGAAAAAAAATAAAACCCACCTCTATCTTTTGCTTCCCTGCAGCGTGGTCCTGGTGCACCCTCCCGGCCAGCGGTGTTTGGGGTGGGTGGCAGGAGGGGTTTGGGGGTTGCGGCGTAGGGACTCGGTCCAGCAAAATATTTTGATTTATGTTATAACCTGCTCCCATCGGTTATATCATTATACATGATGGGCTTTAACAACATAGTGCGGAGCAGTTTCTGCAAGTCTCTAGGAAGAGCCATGTATCTTCATTTATATGTTAATTTGCATTAAATAAATGTCACTATAAACAACTTGTATCTCAGGAGAAGGTGGAAAACATATGGGTGTTTGCCAACCAGGGGTTATTAATTTTACACTTTCCATCTGGAGCCTATAAAGGGTCCATTCTCAGAAACAATAAAGATCCAAGGTCGCCGGAGAGCGCGGGGAAGGCCACTGGCGGGGCTCTGCCGTGTGCAATGCGAGAGCCGTAAAGCCTTTGTTCCACCTCCAAGGTGCACATGCCCACGTGTGAGTGCCTCGTTAAAGCCCGCGCGCATGCCGGGGCATGCTCTCCTCCTCTTATGAACCACCCCGCTCCCGTAAACCCGAGAGGCAGCTGGCGCCTATGCCAGGAGGAGGCACAGAAAGGGACACCTTGCTGGCGGGGGGCCAGGGAGGAAGCACGGAGCTTCCCCCAGCGATGCTGGGAACGTGATGTGCTGCTGCAAAGCCTCCCCGTGCGTGGAGAGCCGGGGCCGGTGTCCCACGCTTTGCAGAGGTCCAGCCTGCGTGGCTGTGGGAGGAGCGGGGAGCTCAGTCGCTGGGACGACGTGGGCGGTGGGAACCAACGAGACTAGTGTTTTGTGCAGAAAATGTTCTCTCCAAAAGATCATCCCTTTCCATTTGCATGCCACGTTCCTTAAGAGCTGCTGCAGGGAGAAAGTAAGAAGCCCTAAGGGAGGTGAGTGGGCCTGTCGCCAGCATCCCAGGGCTGGGGGCGCGGGTCTGCGCCCTGCTCTGCCCCCGGGGGGCTGGGGGCACGGGTCTGCGCTGGCCACCCCAGAGCTCAGCAGAGCTGACGGTGGTGCAGTCACACCTGCTGGAAACGGGCACATGGTGACAAAAGTGTCAGCAAACACTTCTAAACGCCACGGCGGCGTTGCCACGTACGGGCCGCCGCTTTTCAGATGCTTGTGCAAGCAGCCCCGCGGCCCTCATCCGCCCCTCCGGCTCCTCCTAACCTGTCGTCCTCTTGCTTTCCGTGGTTCTTGTTCCCTTTCTCCTCCTTTTGTTGCAGCCCTTGTTTGCTTTTCTCACTGCCTGCCCCTCTCCCTTCTCACCCCCACGTTTATTGGATTTCTCTCTTCTTTCTTGTTTCTCCTCGGTTCCTTCCTTCACCCGCTTTCCTGAGCAGGAAACAAAACTCGATGGTGTTGGCGTTGGTTGTATGAACTTTTGACCCTCCTGGGTGATGTTTGAGTGAATTTGAGACGTGGTTGCATAAATGCGCCTCTACCCCTAGCACCTGGATCCCAAACATCCCCCTCCCGGGTGGCCCGTGACGCTGGGGCTCCACACCAGGCTTGGCAACTGCATCCCAGCGGGACCCGAGCTGCAGAGAGGAGAGCAAGGAGTGACCCCGGTGTTCCTTGCAGATACCTGTGTAAGGGCCAAAAGCATCTTAGCAATGAGCTTGTCGGTCTCAAAGGCAGCCCAAAACTGAGCAGATGAAGCCATAGTGAAGCTCCTTCACTGGAAACAGGTTGCTGTTTTTAAATTTGTTTCTTAAATTCCTTCCCAGTCTCCTCGTTTTTCCAAATTTCCTGGTGTTTCAGCCAGGAGATATCATTCCCCAAACTATGAGGCCTTTTTTTATTTTGAAAAAAATCCAAACCCCAAAACCAACACCCCCTCCCCCATAACTTATCACAGAAGAAAATGCCAAAAAAATACCCAGGTTCCTCTGAGCACCCAGGTTTTATTCTAAAAAGTGAGTGAGGGGCCAGACTTTTAAAGGGCGTCTCAAGTTTTAGTGGGGTCTCCAGCAGCACCAGGGTATTCTGGAAATGCTCCCTGGATACTGGCCATCTTGGCATGTAAATATCTTTTAAAATCGGTTCCCTAGGAGCCTTGAAAGTCACCAGGACTTATGCTCCTAAGTCATTTAGGCGAGCTGAAGATGTCAATCTGGAGCTCAAAGTAGAGCTTCAGTTGTTTGGGTGGGGTGGGTTATTTTTTTTTATTGAAAGTTGATTTACTTGCTGTTTGGGGGGAGGGAAAACTAGGTTGGTGTTGTTCTGAAGAACGTTTTGAGAAGAAGAGTCACTGGGTGGTTATTTCTTAAGAAGGCTGTTTCGGCGGTGGCCCCGTGCAATCATTTGCTAGCCTTTTCCAGCCCACAAAAGGGGAAAAGGATGTACATTTTTCTTGCGCAGCCGAAAACAAACCCAGCCCTGAAACGAAGGGCACGGTGGGATAGGACGCGTAGGGAGGGTGGTGTTCGGTGCCGAGCCGGCTGCCGCACGTCGCCTTGCCCTGCGGCGGGGCTTGCGTGCCGAGAGCCCGTGTGCCCTGGCCCGCAGGTATCCCATCCCCACCTGCCCTGATAAAAACCTTCCCCGGGGAGTTTCTCCCACCCAATTAAACACAACCACGCCGGGTGCCTGGAAGATGCCTGGAAGCCCCTGGTTTCCAAACACACATGTGGTTTTCAGACATATGAGGCTGGCCGGCCTCTTGCCGGGTATTTCCATACCGCTCCCGGCTCTGTCCTGCCCCGTTCCCAGTCCGAGCTGTCCCGTAACAAATCTATTCAGGGAGGCCTCTGAAAAGGGAGAAAGAAATGCCATCCATTCAGCAGCCCCTGCTCCTTCTGACACCCTCTGTCTCCCCATCCAGTTCATAAAGGACTTTCTGTTGGTTCGCAGCAACCAGGGAGCAGGAATGCCGCCGGCCGATCATGGTTTATGTCGTCTACAAAACGCCAACAGTATGGGGATCAGATGACCCTGGACGTGTTTATTGTAGTAGGGGAAATTAGCAATAAATAAAGGCAAGTGGGCAGAAGAAAACTGGGACCCTCTGGGACTCTTGTGTCTATAGGGTCAGAATCAAAAGAAGGCTTGATTTGCTCCTATAATTTAACCCAGCCCCTGGGCTCCTTTATCAGAGCAAGGACAAGGACATGCTAATCTGAGTGCCCATAATTTAACGGAGATATACTGTACTTACACTGTGCATTTAGAGGCGACTGGATGGTCCCGTGGGGCCCCTGGTCGTGGCCGAGCCGGCGTTTCACGTGAAGCTGGCTGCAGCAGCCTTGCCCTGCTCTCAGAAAGCAGCAGATTGCACTGCTTTGAGATTATTTGGTGCCCGTGGGGTGTTTCTGGCCGGGTTTGTCTGTACACAGGGGTTTAGGGCATGTCTTTTTTGTTGGGATGCTGATTTTTTTCCCCACCCTGTCCTTGTGGTGTGGTGAAGCGGGGGAGCCAGGCATTGCTGCCTCGGCTCCAGGGGATGGGTCCCCTCGTCTAACCCTGCCGTGGGATTAAACTTGGCCATGTAGGCATCGTGGGGGGTTATGAGCCCTCTTGTCTCTCACGCCCCTGACACCCACCCCGTCTTGGTGGAGGGGAGGCATCCCTGCAGAGCGCCGTCCTGCTCCATCCCACCGAACAGACAGACGCTGGTCACCTTCCCCTCTGGGCCCTTATTTAGGAGGTTAATGGGATTACCCAGCAGCTAAGTGGTGTGTGCACGGGTAAATGCAGTGCTGGATGAGCTCCCGAAGGCCCTGCGTTCCCAGGGAGGGCTGGGAAAATGCCCCTCTGTGAAGTTCCACCACCAAGTCCTTCTGCTGGTGGCTTCGTGCTGGGCTGGGAGACCTGGTTTTTGACTTGCATCAGTCTGGGAGAGGCTTTTTTTTTCCCCCCCTCTCTTCAAAACTACCCACTTGCCTTGTTCCTAAGATACTTTCCCCTTCACCAAGGATTGTTCTTCCCATGAAAAAAAAAAAAACCAGCCGGGGTTTTCAATAATCTGGGATGGCAGAGCAAGCCAATAAATTCTCTGCTTGAAAGATGAAAGACTACAGTTAAAGAAAAACAAAACCCTCTTCCCCAGCCCCTGGGTGCTGTACCACAGGTGTCTGTGGCGCCTAACCAAACAGCCTCTGCCTGTGAAAGACCGGCGCTAACAAAGCGTTTTCTTTCCCTTGTAAAACTTGCCTTCAATGACCGAAAAAATTTCAGCCTGTTTTTTTTTTTTGTGTGCGTTGTGTGTGTGCACAGATGTTTTTATCTATTCCTGCTCCGTATCTGCGGCGTAAGCGGGATTGAGGCACTTGCAGTTTTTGGCACCGGCTGGGGCTGGGGTGAGACCCAGTGGGCTCCCCCCGGCTTCACCATCAGCACCCGGCACCTTTGAAGGGGTTCCTGGCCAAAAACCTGGCTGTGGTCAGCAGCGCCCTTGCTGTCTTGCTGCAGTGACACGTGTGCATAGGCAGCCTACGCCGGCATCGCAGCATCCCGCTGCCCCGTGAGTGATGGAGTCGCTGGGAAAACACCTTCCCGGGTGCCTGCTCCCTCACCTTCCCCGCTGAGGGGGTGGTGGGCAGCAGTTAGAGACCCCGCTGAGGGGTGAAAGCCTCGTTATGTAAAATAAAACATTAAACCAGGCGATAATGGAGGAAATTAATAACGCCCAGAAGACGTTAAAGGTAAATATAATTGTAATGTAAACATAATGGCTTTAAATATTGGCTTTTATGTGACAGCTGCTCTCTAAACACCTGCTTTAGGCTCTTATTCACAACAGTAATTTACAGGGAGCAGCTTTTGTTGCATGGCACAAAAAAAAAAGAAAGAAATATCCCTCTATGCCTATTGTCTTGGGGTTTTTCCCCGTTTCCTCGCACGGGAGGTATTACTGACTGCGCTTCGTCCCGACCTGGTGAGGCACATCAATGCTGTTGTGGTCCTGATGCTGGACCACAGACAGCAAAGGGAGGCAAAAAATAATGCTCCCACCCCTTCCTCATCAGCAGCTGGTATTTGCTTTCAGGGCAGCCAGGTCTTCCGGAGCCAAGCAGCGCGTGGGGCCGGGGGCAGCAGCTCGCGGGGTCCCCGGGCTTGAGGGGACGGACCCCGCAACACCAGCATCTCTCGGCTTGAAATATTCCTGCTTAGGTGGTGTTTGGCCGGCTAAATATGGGATGGCAGCAGCGAGGTGGAGGGATGGAAACAGCGTTTGAGTTAAAAGTGCTGATTTTCTGCTTTTACACAAAAAGCCGCGTTTTCTTTTTGGAATTTATAGTTGCATATTTGGGAACCGCACTGTCCCTATTTCCACCCCCCTCCAGTGCTTCGCCTGGCACCCGGGCCGGCTGCACCACCTGCACCGGGCATGTTTACGGCCCCGTGGCCAGTGGCCCCGGGCACCAGGTGCTGCCCCGCGATGGGGCTGCGGCACCAGCGAGTCCAGAGTACGGCGTTGCACGTGCTCGCCCTCGCCGCCTTGCCCTGCTGTGTCCTCCCCGGGGGGTTCCTCACCCCCCATTTCTTTGCAATAGGTTGTTTCTCCCCTGCAATGGAAGATGGTGCAAATCTGGCAGCAGTTTTTCTTTGGGCCCCTGCGTTGTTCGGCTCGGCGATGGGCAGTGCAAGAATTGCAGCAGCATCCATGGCTATAGAAAAAAATTGCAGTTGTCAGGTTTTCAGAGTTGCGTCGTTCTGCAATGAGCCTCTCGCATTCACCCAAAGAAAAGTAAGATTTATTCCTACCCCCCACCTTTTTTTACAGCCTCAAAACCCGTGAGGGAAGTAAAAATTACACCCATCCAGGATTTTTTTTTTTAATTATGTCCCTTTAAAGGTCATTCCATCACTGGGTATTAGTTTTGTGGAGTCCTTTCTGAATGCCGGTTGTTAGCAGCAAAGCATTTCCAAAGCAAATTCAACTCTCGGGAGCGGGACAGGGCAGTGGGTGCCCAGCAGAAAGGTCTGCCTGGCAGCTTTTTTACAGCGATTAAAAGTTGTTTCCTTCATATGGGGCTGCGATGTCTAATTTTGCAGAAGCACTGCAGAGCCGAGGGGTTGCATCATGCCGGGTTTGAGGGCTGCAATATTCCCCCAGCCATAGTGATATCAGGGGCATGGTAAACTTTTACCTTAAAAGAGCTGTGGGGATGGATAAGAGATGTCCCCGAGGTTCGTATTTGCTTTAAGATTAGTTAAGAATTGGCTAGAACAGCGTGTTTTCTGTTGACTGTGAAAACAAGTGTGGCCCTGGCCACTCCTGCCCCGGGCTGAACCTGGCAGGGGGACGAGCCCCACGCCGGCAGCGTGTGGGCAGGGTCCCTGCCTGCGGCTGGGTGTGGGTCAAGCCTGGCAGGAGCCCCGTTTTCAGGGTGGGATGGCAAAGGCTGCAGCGGTGGTGGCTAATGTGAGCCAAACCTGGGCAGGGGGGCTGAGCCCACCCACCCTGGGGGGGGCAGCTGGGAGACCCGCGCGGCTCTTTGCTACTCCAGGATGTTTTTAAAAGGTAATGAACGTACAAACATGGGAGGGAAAGAGCACTCGGGTAGTGTGGCTTAGGCTCATGATAGAAAATTCAAACAATATTAGACTCAAAAAGTCAACATTAGACACACTTCTACTAAGGACCTACAAACAAACAGAGTTCCTCTGTACACACATTAACAAACACAGCTCGGATGATGATGGCTGCTTTCACCTTTTCACTGCCTCTGTCTTCTACCCGGGCGTTGTGGTGGTTATCGGGGGTTCCCAGCACCGGGGAGGCCGCATTGCGGCGGGCTCCTGCTCTTAGTGCTCCTCCAGCAGCCACCTCTCGTCCACCTGTTGAGCCTCCTCGGGGAGCGCGGCCCTGGGGCCAGCGCGTCCTCTGGGGGTTTGTCCCTCCAGGTACAGAAAAGTCAAGAAGAGTTTGTGCAGGGTGAGCTGACGAGCCGGCAGCACCTGTATGCACCCGACGGCAGAGCACGGAGCGGTGCAGGCTCCCTTCCCCGCTTGCTCGGCAGGTTTTGGACCTCGCTGCGTCGGCCGGGTGCTGCCGCTGCTGGGATTTGCCATAAGGACAAGGAACGCGGATGGAGCAGCTGGGCAGAGACTTCCCTGGCGTGCGCCGCACCCGGGCTTGCAGAGCGGCTGGGTGGGATGCGGGTGGATGGCCGTGGTGACGCAGGAGGGTTAGACCCGCAGGCAGACGGACAGACGGCTAAGCCTGGCTGTGCCTGCCTCCAGCACCACTGTGCTTCAGCAGAAGCAGCTATTGCTACTATCAGATATGAAACACCTTGGGCACAGCTTTAGGTCTGATTTTTTTCCATGGCTCAGCAGCCATCCTTGAGGCTGGACGTTTCTAATGCCTGGAGGGAGACCAAGCCTCTCCTTCCCGAAGCCGAAAAGTTCAGCCTCCCCCAGGCCCTGCTGTTTAAGGAACAAAGTGGGAGAGGATCTCCTTTGAAAATCTGCCCTTAAATATTGAACTGAATAACAAGCCCTGCCTTTTGGGAGAAGGAAGAGCAAAGGGAGCCCTTGCGCTCTGCTGCCGCTGTCTCCTCTTCCATGTTTCCCCCCTGCAGATCCCCCCCGCGAAGGGAAAGCTTCCCTCCTAAAGAGCATCCTAATTGTCGTTGCCCCTGTGCAAGGCAGTCGATAGCACCCAGCAGGCACATCCAGGGCGGCTGCCGCTCCTCCGAGTCCCTGGTAATGCAATGCTCTTCCCCAGGATCAAGGTATTAAGGTTTAGGTTATTTGTATTGATTTTATGTGCTGCCATGCTGTGTCAGTCATGCTCATATTTGTGGTTCACAAATTCCTCCTTTAAATGTCACAGCCATTTCATCTCCCTCTGCCATCAATACTTCCAGCCACGGGGGCTGTTTATTAACCCCCGACGCCGGTGTCGGCTCCTCGCGCATGCATCACGCTTCTCCTTTCCAGACCCCTTTTTATTAGCAAAAAGGGAAAATAGAGTTACTTCCCCACCGAGGGAAAAGACCTCCGGAAAGTGCGTATCCCTGCCGCGGGCGTGTTGCTCTGTACAATTTTTGGGCCCTCTAGTGGTTAATGCCATTTTTGGATGAAATTTCGGCATTTCCCCTGGCGCTGAGGCGACGTGCGCGCCTGCGGCTTCCTCCTGGCAAAGCTGGGACTGTGTTTGGATAATGTGATTGCTGAGCAAGCAAGTACAAAGAAAATGGCAGAGGCGGCTTCATCGGGAGCCCGCCTTGCCCAGGGATTCCCCTGGAAAAGCGGGAGCAGTTCTGGCACGTCACCCACCCCGGAGCCCGAGCTATCCAAACGCGCTCCATGAGGTAGGCTGGGAAGCCCCACGGATACCTCCGCACATATAGGGATAACGACTGTGTTTATTAGTCTGCATCCTATTTTCTTTGCGATCCTTTAACAAACAGGCAGTGGAAATAAAAACAGCAAATATGTTTTCCCCTATTCCTCTGTAAGCGCTTACTTAAGCTTTTATTATATTTGGCCATGGGACGTTTGGTAAACTTACTGATGATATCAGAGAATGATTTTACAAACAGTAAAAGTTACACTATTGACACCTCCAAATTCGGGAGTATTTACATTGTGTTAGGTGCACACTTGCTCAGCGAGATTAACAAACATTACTCAAAAGGCTATAGCCAAATCCACCGTGGTTGTTTATAAAACCTTTACAACTCATCAGCTTCCACTAACACAGTGGCACTGTTCAATTACCATCACTTTTAGAGAGCCTTAGCAAAACACCCAGTGCCCATGTAAATAGACAAATCTGAAAACTAGCTGGTCTGTTGGCTTACATACTGTAGGTAATGTTTTCTTTTGCTCAAATTTGTTCTAGAAACTAATCACGCTCTGATAAAGCCATCTGCAAATATGAGAAAGATTGACATCCACATGTCAAAGTTTACACAGCCTGACCAAGTGTACATATAGTGCGGGCGATGCGAGGGCCCCGCTGCGCCGCGTTTCGCGGGGCCGTGCCGGCAGGGATGCTGCTTCGGGGACCGAGCCCCCTGCCCGGGCACCGCTCGCCGCAGCCCGAAGCACGGCGCCTTCCCGGGGAGGGGGGGGTTGAAGCCAAATCGTTCCAATGCAAACAGGAGATCTTGGCTAAGCTCGGTCCGGGTGGAGATGCTCTGCTGCCTCCCCAGCTCCCCGCAGTCATCAGAGACCTGGCCCTGGGATGTTCCCGCTCAGGGCTCCAGCAGCCGCCTGGACTTATCGTCCACATCCCAATTAGAGCAGTTTTACCGCGTCCCCCTTCTCCCAGCAGGAAATAAAGGTCTTCTCTCCTGGGGTTTTGCCCCGGCTGGATGCAGGAGCCCGCAGGGAGCTGGTCCGTTGGTGGGGCGCCCCGAGGCGTAAGGCAAAGGGGCATCGGCAGGATGCCGAGCTGGTAATGCCACGGCAGGGCTGGGAGCGAGCGGTTGCACCCGTGCCGCCGGCTGCTGCACAATCCTTTCTGCATGGCAACGGCCAAAAAAAAGTTGGAAAAAGCTTCGAGGTAAAGCTTAGCGAAAGGTTTTGACATAAGACTTGTTATCCTGCCGAGGAGCGATCGTTAGAGTTGGTCCAAAGTACAGATTTCCCTTTGGCTTTCGGTTGCTAAACACGGCTTTTGTTGACTCCTAAACAAGGCCAGCGCTCAAGATTTGGAGCTGACCCCAGCGGCTGGCACCCGGGCCCTGAAAACCCAAATACAGAAGGAGAAAATAAATCACTAACGTTTCACTTAATCGTATTGCTAAAGAAAGGATTTAATGAACTTCCCGTCCTCCTTTTAATCAAATAAAATACCCTGCCCGCGCAGGGCCGAGCCTGGACATTTGCCTCGCCAGCACGCCGAGGGAGCCAACTTGGAGTGTGTGCCGGGGGCAGCTGGATAAAACCCTGGGCCAGCCTCCCTGGGCTCAAACCCTCATTTTTCAGGCCCCATGGGCCTGGGGCAGGGCCCAGAACCAAGAGGCTGGGGACCAGAGCCGCAGGCTCGGGAGCCTCTGCTGTGACATGCGTCCCGCCCGTGTCCTCTGCTGATGCTGCTCAGGGACCTGTGCTGCCCTTGGGACGTGGGGTCTGCTATTGCTCCCCTTGCTGCTATTGCTGCTGTTGGCGTTATTTGCATGCTGTTACGGAGCCAGTCTGGGGTGGAGAAATGAGGATTTTTTTTTTTTTTTTGGAGCTGAGGGGGAAACGCCGCCTCCAGTGCAGCGATGGTCCATGCAGAGTGCTCTCCCGGTACTTTTTTGCAGGTTCCCAGAGCAGAGAGGGCACAGGTAGCATCGCTCTCGGGGTCCCCTCGGTGCTGAGCCGAGAGGTTGGACTCCTGGATGCTCCTTCTGTGCTAAGCGGCTGGAATGGCTGTGGCTGGCTTTTTCCATCAGCCTTGGCTTTGTCTTTGTATTTCCGAGCTAACTGTTTTCTCAGCCTCTCGGGTGGACATACAGGTAGTAGGTAGATAGATATTAAAGCAAAATTCGTGCCCCTCTTCCCTCTCCCCGTGTTCCCACCACGGCTGAAGGAGGCTTGGGGCTGGCCCTGCCACAGGCAGCTCTCCATCGGGAAGGGGCAGCGATGTCATCCCGCCTCTCCCCATATCCCTGTGGAAAGCCAGCCCTGATTGCCTGGGCTTCGTTACGCTAACGGGGCCACCTAGCTGGGAGTGCTGGGGTGAATCCCAGCTGCTCCAGGGCTGCTCTGCACCGCGAGGCTGCTGCAAAGGGGACCTTGGCCAAGGGGGAAAGCCAGCCTCCAGAAGGACCTTTAACGGAATAAATAGATAAATGGATAAATCCAGGCTCGAGTTTAATAGGGGCTTGAGCTGCAGGTCCGTACGTGCTAGCATTAGGTGTTTAAGGCGACTTGTTTGAAAGCACATCAGCATCAATCATTGTCTGCTGCTACTTGAAAAACAACGCTGATAGACTAGCGGGGAGCAAAGCTTTCTGCCTGCCTCCGCAGCATGCTGCAATTCAATTAGTCATGGTCAGAGGGTGGCATTATTATTCATACATTACTGATTGTTCCCAAAGTAAACAGCGCGAGGATGGGGTCTGTGATCCTCTCCGTGCCCTTAGCCAGGACACAAAGGGAAATGCGATGCAGACCCTGGGGTGGGATGTTGTTTGCAAACTTCACAGTCAGATCGCGCTGGTTTTTCATCCTCCTCGGAGATAAGTGTCGGTGTATGCATACAAAAAAGCCCCGAGATATTTTACCCCAGTCAATTCCATGATGGTTTCTTCTGATAACTTTTTTTTTTTAAAGAAGAAAAAAATAAAAAAGCCACATGCTAATTTTAGATAGGATGGATAGCTTAAACTATGCAAATACAAACCCTGTCACCACAGAATATAATAATGATCGACAGCTTAGCAATTAGCAGTAAATAACCGCGCTATGCAACACAGCAATATCATTTGCATGCTCGCAAAATAGTCACCCAAAGCTGTAATGGCCTGTGAAGCCATCTGTTTGGCGGCAGTACGGTGGCAAAAGCCAAAACACGCACAACGCGAAGACTGACCCAAGTACCGGGGACCAACTTCTGCCCTCGCTCGCTCTGGGGGCCGCGGCCGCGGTCGGACCCGCGCTCCCCTCTGCAGCTGCCGGAGAAACCTTCCCCCGGAGCAAACACAGGGAAGAGGGCTCCGGAGAAGATCGCTAATTGCTTTACACCTTTCCGTCTGTCCCCCCCTCGCCCCCCTGCTCATTTTATCACCTCTGCTAATGGTGCAAATTACCGCCCAGGCTGGTTTCCTCGGCTTGTCCGCGGTTTAATAAGCGAGCGCAAAGCTGCGGGGAAGGGGGTGAGCGTTGCCTGCAAAGCAGCAGCAACCTTGCAAGAGGTCGTGGAGCCGGCGAAGGCAAAAGTCCTGCCCGCCCGGGGCACCATCCGCTTTCCCAGTGATGCTGCAAAGCACAACATATGGAAATGTATGGAACTGTGACGGGCAGATGTGGAATAATCAGCTGCTCTGGGAAAGTCTTGTACTAAAGCGGAGGTTGAGGGGTAGGTTGGTGCCCTGGTCCGGCACAGCACGTGGGCGCGCGCTGGTCTCAAGTGCGTGATAAAGCGTTTAAGGGCATGAGTGAAACCGCATTGCAATGAACAGAATGCAGATAAATACAGTCACAATTAACGTAAACATCACCTATGCAGGCACTTACATACGATACATGTGATATATGGATAGGAAAATCTGTTTTCAAACGTTCAAGCTTAGCCTGATTAAAGGCTAAATGGATTTCCAGCATGGAAAAAGACAGCACGTCGCATGCCAGGTGAACGGAGAAGGGTTTTATACGTCCTGATGCATTTAACTAACTTGCAAGATCCTCTTTAATTTTGTGCTTCAGAAGCGTTAATGAACTATTCTGCCCAAATAGTCTTTTCTTTTGGGGCAGGAGGCTTGCAATGCAGATCGTATTTCTTCTTGCCACATCCAAAAATAGAAATAATTTGTGAGAACGTATAGAAAATGAATCTTCTCCCTGGAACCAGCTCCTGGCTCCTCCTGCGATGGGGATGCTCTCCCCGGTGCAGCTTCGCCGCCGCTCCCTGGCAAACCCCTCCTCCAGCCCGCTAATGTATTTGCACAAAACTTGAAGGAGTGCGAGCTACGTGAGAGCCCTACTGCCTCCGGAGTTATTACAGGGACTGATGGGCAGCCACCCCGCGAATCAGCATATTTGCTCCTTTTCCTTGGGGAAGCCATCTGGCTACAATAAAAACGTGCTCTTTCATAACTGCTGCCCCACGCGCTTGAGGAAATTCAGGCGCGAGGGAGGAGGGTTGCTTTGGGCAGGGCGAGGGCGAAGGCGAGCTTCCTACTGCAGCCGCCCAAGGAGCGTAGGTTGAGTGAAGAAGTTGTGGTGGTTGGCAGTAAACATCTTCCAGGCTCAACGGCAGAACTATTGATGTGGCTGCACCATGTCTGGGAAGACAGGCAGCGCATCACTTGCAACACATCCCCCCGAAGGAAAATAACCACCTGATAGTCCAGTGAGCTCTAATTTTCCTCTTTTTTCTTTTTTTCTGTTTTTTAAAAAAAGAGGCCATCTTCACCATCTCATTGATATTCTTCCCTTGCCCTACTCCTCTTCCAAAGGACCAACCCAAACGTAGCAAGGGAGCAGCCGCAAACCTCCCGAAATGACAGATGCAATGCCTGGTGTCAGTCAGCGGCGTTATTTTGCATAGCGGTACTGTTCTGGCCCCTTGACAGCTTGATTTAAGGCCGCCCTTGCTTGTCGTGTTGACATGACAACTGTGGGATATGTCGTAAATATCCCAGGAGTGGACAGGAATTGTGGGGCTGGATTGTACGGGCGGTATTGTACGGCATGTGGCTGAGCCCTCAGCCCGTCCCGGCGGCCGAGCAGGGTTTGCTCTGGTTTTGTTTGGAAAAGAAAGAAATAAGAAAGAAAGGCGGGGGGGGGGGGGCGGGGGGGGAAGAGGACAAAAAAAAAAGAGAAAACTTTATTTTTGGTTGTTTTTGTCACTCCTTGCGGTTTTGGGATCACTCATGGCCATCAAGGACCCTGCTGGCTGAAAGCCGTCAATCAACCAGTGGATTTCTTAAAGAGTCAGAGATATCTATTCCCTCTCCCCAAGGCTGAGCTGATGCAGAAAGTGAAGCCAAGGCTTTTCGAGACTTGAAGTGGAGGACAGGCTTTTAAATCTGCGCAGGCAGGGCGGTGAGAAGAAGCGTTATCACAGTGAAGTCTTGACCTAAACCCCATCAAAGCCAGGGCAGGGTCTTACCAAGCTTCGTGCGGGATCCTGCTGGTTACAAGAGCTGTTGGAGCCAGGCTTTGGGGCAGGTTGGACTTCATGGCATCCCCCAGCAACCCCGAATCCCATTGACGCTATTGGCCTGCTTCTGGCCTCGGTGGCGGCGGAGCATCGGCAGAGTGGCTCCCACCACGGCCAGCCCACCCAGCACGCTGGAGCAGCCGCACCCCGGCAGGCCGGGAGCAGAAGATGGAGATGAGGAGGTTGCAGGAGCACGGACACCCGAGCCTAGAGCTGCTCTGCCCAGTTACATGTCATCCGAACATGCTCGTCTGTACCTGGAACAGAGTTTATAAATAACATGGTACAATTGGTACAAAATCGAGTTTTCCGAAGAGGCAGTATTTGAGCAGTGATTTGTACCAGAGCAACAGAATTTCAGTATTTCCTGGACTTCTGACACCATTCTGGGGTAAAACAGAGCAATCTCTGCTTGGAGAAATACCTCAGACATCGTCTTCAAACCAACACACTCATATTGAAGCAGTTCAAAGCCCCTTTCTCAAGCTAGCATCCGCGGAGGGTGACATTTCCATTCTGTTATTTTCTCTTAGGTTTGGAGTTTATAAAGCAGCACACACGCATACTGAGTTTTGTTTCAAATTGAAATGAGACATTATTGAAACAAAGGGAAAGTTTCCTCTCCTCTCCCCCCATTCTTTTCTGCTATTATATGCAGTAAGACAAATGATGGGGAAAAGCTCCTTCCCACTTTTTCCTTTTCTTTTTTTCCCCCTTTGTAATTTTGAAAGAAGACCCCAACTTGAAAGGAAGATGAGCCAGAGCAGCAAGGGAACAAAAACCATCAGCAACTCCATCGCTGGGATTTTAAAACGTTTAAATGCACCAGGGTTACAAGGGAACAATCTCTGTCATTTCCAAAGTTTCCCTGAGCTTGAGGAGCCGCAGAAAGGAAAAGAGGTGAAGGGGGAGAAAGGGGGAAATAATGACAACTCCTAAATATGAAGCATCAAATGCAAAAAGTGAACTTAGACTTCAGATTCACTTTTAGGACCATTTATTCAGCGAGAGGCGTGTGCTGCCTGGGTCTCTGCAGCTGCTCCCCCGGGGATGAGCCGACACCGAGCCCCTCTCACAGCACCCGGGGCCCCTGCGTCCCCCGGCCCCGCAGCCCCGTTATTCATGGTCTTGACCTGGAACAGAGCCTGACAGCTGAGTAACCTTGATCCAGTCTGAGACAGGCATGAATTTACCGGGAGCCTTACAAGGACTTTATTGCTGCCCCTACCATGCCTATCAATAGCCTCAAAGGGCTCGAAGTTGTCAAAACACCCAGGCACCTAAAAATCCCCCCCATAACTGTTCCCTTCCCTGCAGCACGGGGTGAGGGACCCGGTGGGTACCCCGAGCATCACACCTGAGGTCCCTCCCAGCCCACCCCACCTGCAGCAGCAACCCGAGGCAGATGCTTCAGGGACAGCAGTCAGGAGAGGGTGAGCACACGAGGTTCCCTTCCCAAATATTCCTCGAGCCTTCAGAAGGCGCCTCTTGAGCCAGAAGCGGTTTGTAAATATTTAGTAACTCTCAGGGAACTTTCCTGTGAAGCCTCCCTTTGCAGCGTTGATTTATTCCAACCTCCTCTAAAGTTTCTTCTTCTGCTGTGGGCTGGTCCTCTTGAAGCAAGCCCTGATGCTGTGAATGCCAGAGCTCCCGTCCTGTTTTTGCGTGACCTCTCCTTGATGTGGTGCATCGCCTCCGACCGTGGCTGCTGGCAGCCTGGCTGCTGCCTGGAAATTTCAGCCTGGAAAGGTGTTTGCATACATCCACCTCACCCTCTTGGGTTATTTCGTAGATCTTAGCTGAATATGTTTATTAATGAGCAAACTGTAAATGTGATGGGAAAGAGCATCTGATCCCACCGCTAGTTAAAGCCTCACCTCTTTGCATAGGGCTGCACGGTGGAGCACGGAGCCGCTGAAGGCAAGGGCCGTGAGAAATCCCAGGAAGGACCTTTAGCATTGGCCAGGGTCACCATCGCCATCCCACCGCCTGGTATGTGAGCGGCTCGGCAGTCCTTACGAGCAGAAATCATAAATGCAACACCAGCCCAGTCCTACCTTTCCTTCCCAGATGCTGGGAGAAATGTCTTGATTAGTTTTTGTTTGCCTGTTTGCTTGGACTTGTTTGTTTGTTGATGCGTGTTGTGTATTCGTAGGTGTGTGTAGGCTTTATTGACCAAACGCTAAGTTGACGCATAAGTGGGTTTATATGGAGGCATCGAGGAGGGGAAGCAAGCCGGCTGGTTTGATAGAAATGGCATTTACATTCTCTGTTCAATCTGCATCAGCGAGAGAAGGGTCACTGCAGTATTATTTTTGACTGAGATGTACTTTGTGGATCTCCGAGCAAGCCACAGGCACAGGGCTGGCAGAGGGAAACCCTTCAGCCTTCCCCAAAACCTGGCCAGAACCATCACCAGACTGACCTGACAACGTTTGTCCCCTAAGCTGGCAGGGGGAGAAGGGGAAGGTCGCAAGTGATGGGCTCGTAGGGGAACCTCTGCTGCTGGGAGCAGCTGTGGGGGCTGCCAGAGACAACCCATGCCATGGCCATCGCCGTAGGAGTGCCAGGAGACCTGGGGTGGCTCAGCGAGCACATCACCTCCACGCCAAGGGACAAGTGCTGTGCTGGGAAGCTCGGCTCTACCTCACTTCTGCAGTGGTGGGGGCTCCAAGCTGTGCTTCAAGAGCACTTATCAAGTTTCAGGACCCAGAGAGCAAATAAAAAGCACATTTTTTTTAAGATTTCATACTTACCAAACCAGTCTGGGGCTTTTTTTTCCCTTTGAGGTTTGACTCGAGGTTTTTAATCACAGGGTGCAGGGAAAGGAAGATGAGGCAGGATGGGAAAAAGATGACTTTCATTGTCACCTGCGCCCTCTCCCCAGTGGGACAGCCAGGAGGAGGGGTGCACCCAGAGGGGTGCTCCCCAGCCCCGGCTTTACCTGGGCAAAGAGCTCCTTTCCCTCTCTGCCCACAATATGTAAAAACTAGTTTTACACAATGTGTAAAAACTATTTATAGCACAGTTTGTGATTTGGCTACTTCTACAATTAGCGGTCTTAACCCGAGACCGGCAGTGGGGGTCTGGCTCCCAAACAGCCAAGGAAAACCAGCTCCAAAACGGTGCCCAGCACGAAAAAAATCAAACGTGCCAACCAAAAATAACGTTGGAAGGCTCAAAAATAAAGCCAGGACAAGTCAACAGAAATTCATCCTGCTTCCACTGGCTCCCTCCTGGTTTACACCAGCTCAGCGCTTCAGCAACAAATACAAAATAAATATCCTCCACGTACCACTATTATACAGGTGCGAGCGTGGGCCGGCGTGGGGCTCGCAGCCTCCGCACAGCCGGACCACATCTGCAGCTGCCCCCAGACAGACAGACAGACAAACAGATAGCCTGATGTGAATTATTTAACACAAAGTGCCGTGACCTCTATTAACAAAGGGAGATGCTTCCAGACCTGCGGGCAGCACCATGGGAAGCAGCTGGATCCAAATCAATCTAATTGAAGACGGGCCTGAATTTATTATAGGAGCTGGTGGCAAGCGTCCTGTTGAGGATGCTGGGGGGGGATAGATGCCGGTACAGTAAACTCCTTTTAGCTCAGCTGGAAAGATCATGGCCGTAAATTGTGCTTAAGCAAAATCTCGGCAGCCGAGCGCATCCAGACGCGCACGCACATGCGCTGCAAGCGGGGATTGCTCCGTGCAACCCTTGGAAATATAAAATTATCTTGAAATTTCCTAATTTTTTTCCCCCCCTTTTTCTTTTTCCCCTTCCCCTTCCTCTGCAATCAAAAGAAAGAACTGAAAGAAACGTGCACTTCAGGGCTTTAAATCTGAAACTTCCTAATCCCCTGAAGTCCACACTAGACTTCTTGCCTCCATGGAAACCCCAAAGCATTCATCCAAGTGATTGGCCTCCAATGAATTTTAGATAAGACAGAATGGAACGGAATTGATGTGATTTTAATGCAGAAGAAAGCGGTGGAAGGGAGGTCCACTTGGTTCATATTTGAATAAAGCAAACATGACAGACAAAAGGCTGACAGCTGTAAATGACATTGTCAGTACAAAAATTATCAGCCAGTTTACAATCTGTTTGCTTATGTTGAACAAACAGAATGTGTGTGGCATCCCTTGGCTTCATGAATGGCAGAAATACTTGCAGGCTCCGGAGAGAGGCAGATATCTGTTCCCTCCCAGCCCTCCCACTATAAGATATCCATTTGACAGCCGCGCTGAAAAAGAAAATTCTCCTCTCTTTTTTCGCCCCTTCTCCTCCTGCTTTTTTTCTTTAAATTTTTTTTACACCACCCCCCCCTTTTTTTTTTTTTTAGCCCTTCTCTTTTCCGCTCCCTCTCCTCTTTCCTTGCCTTAGTTGTGGGTTTCTCATTATTTTTTTGATGGTTGTTTTGTCTGAGGGCGGGGAGGGCTGCAGCTGGGCACAGCCTGCGCCGGTGTGGCAGCGGTGCTGGGTGAAGCCGTTCGGCGGCTCCGGCATTCCAGGCGCCAAACCTGCCGTTACCTAGCGAAACACGCCTCCGTTTTCTTTTCTTCCTTTCTTTCTCCCCCTGCCCAGCACGGGAGGCAGATCCTGGGAGCGCCTTTCGGGGACGGCACCCTTGCAGCATTGTCCGGGCTGCCACGGCGTGGGCGTTGGCTCCGAACCCCTTTTGCTCTTTCATTCCTCAGACCAGCCAAAATGTTGGTTGTGACAAAAAAAAAAACAAACCCTCCTTTTTCCTTTGGGTACAGGCTTAATAAAGTAGTGATCCTCCTGCTCTGAAAGCGTGGGTCCAAGGCACACGTGAAATGAGCTGTGGGGTCTCAGCTTAGCGCCGTGGGCCGCTCGGGGCACAGAAACCGTCCCCCTTGGTTCATAGACCCCATATTTATGTGCATATTTAGCTCAGGCGTTAAATATCTCCTTTTTTTATATTTTTTTTTTCCTGGAGGATTTCTATTGTCATTCTGCGTCCTCGGTCGTGTTTTTCTGTCCTGTTATTTTATGGTCAGACTTTACAGAAGTTCTTGTCCAAGGGCCATCCAGGCCCTTTGCCCCCAGCCCATCCCCGTGGCGTCAGGCCGCGTCGGCACCTGGAAACAAGCTGCCTACCAGCATAACCTGATCTTTCCCTCAAAAGCAATGGAACCTGAAAGCCCACCTTCGGGTTTCCTTGTTGCTCTGCCAAGCCTGCCCGTTCTACTCCGCCCTGACCTGAGCCTTAAAGATAGAAATAAACCCGAAGGCTTGTTGCAGTGAATCAAGTCCCCTTCTTTTATGTAAATGTAACGGGAGAAAAAAACCCACCCCACGCCAGGATTTGTTTAGTGGCACTTGGCTTGTTTGATCAGAAGGAAAAAATAATGACAGGTGAGGACGGGCTGTGTGGGGCAGATAAAGGGACTAGAATAACACCAGGAGAATACGGCAATTGCTTTCCGGGCAGCCAAGCATCCAAACACAGGCACTCGTATGAAAAGTTTATCCAATTATGGCAAACCGGATGACGCTCGTTATGTTGTGTTACTCTTTTCATTTTAATCTAAATTGCCGTTTCTTTCTCTCTGATATGGCAATCGGTCATAAAGGGTTGACCACCATTAAAGCTGTTTGATTTGGAACCCTGTAGTGTTTGACTAAGAGGGTAAATGCAAATTTGATGAAAGAATAAGGATAAATTTACATATCAGCTTCGGCTCACATGGAGAGAGTAAACATTCTGTTTATCTCAAGTGTCACTTTATGATTTCAGTAGAATATAAAACTGACCTTGGTCCAGACATTGCAAAAGACCTGAATGAAATATATTGTTGTCTAAATACAATTTACTCAAGTAGAAGTTGTCAGCAAACCCGGCGTAACTCAGCAAACAGGGTGAGACAGCGGGGTCGCCGGGACAAAATTGTTCCGATCGACTCCGAAATTAAAATCTCCGCGGCTTTGTAGCCGGCAAGAGGGTGGCAAAGGGAAGGAGCTTCCCTCGCCGGGGCCGTTCCCTAAATCACGGCTCCTTCTTCTAGCCGCAAGCCCGAGGGATAATCTGCGGAGTTGCAAACTCCACGATGGAGCCAGCGGGGGGCATCGCTGTGGGGAGGGCAAATTTATTTGGGCAAAAATCATGTTGAAATGCTGCATTTGGTATTTTGATTTTTTTCAATAATTGTTTTTAACCTCCTGGCTGTTGTTCTTCCACTCTCCTTAAATTTAGACTCGTCCTTTACTCAACATCACCTACAAATAACCGCATTTCAGGTTGCACACATAATCCGATGGCCCTTTCTTTCTTTCCTGCTGCCCTGGGGTTTGTAGTTGTAGGGAAGAAATATGAAACTTTAATGGTTAATGGGGATTCTTCCACTGCACAGAAATACTTCCAGGCTATTTAAACTACACGGAGCATTTTCTTCCACTGCTCCCTCAAATCATCCAAAAGGAAAATAGATGGAGGAAGGAAGGGAGATTTTCTCCCGCTCTCAGCTAAGCGATGCCTAAGAAAGGGTCAAAACGTGGAGCGTGATGCTTAATGAATGGCTCTGTGTATTTAACAGAGATGAGCGAAAATGACTGAACAAATAAATAAGAAAGTCATCGGAACTGACACACAGAAGCAAGAGGAAGCATAATCTATTTTTCCAGGTAACCAAATAAATTGGCTATTGCGATGACGCCCTGGGCTCTCCCCCGAAGCGCGGAGCTGCCTGCAGTGCACGGGACCGAGGGGAAATGAGCAGGCAGCGAGCAGGGGGTTGGATCGGGCTCCATACAGACCCCAGGCAAGGTCAAGGCAAGGTAAAGCCTTGGAGGGACCCCCGGGTTGGGGAGGGCAGGGAGGACGGGGCACCCTCGGCGGCTGCTCCTGGCAGAGCCCGGGCACTGGCTGCTCCGGCGGCAGCCCCGGCGGCCCCGGCCCCGGGAACAGCGTGGGCTCGGCAGAGACAAAGGCTGGAGGGGAACAAAAGGCAGAGGGAAATAAAGGCGACTCGTGCGGGGTCGCTGGTCTTGCTGCGGATGGGCTGTCAGTGGGGTTTGCTTATTTGTTAGCAAAAACATCTAATATTCTAATGCTCATTTTGGCTGCCTAGAAATTGCATTTCCAGGGGCTGGATCGCAGGAACAGTTCTCCTGTCGGTGCTACTCCACAAGTGGACCCTTTGCTCTCAGACGCTACAAACACGGGTAAAACACACCGAGTCTGGGTGACACACTGCCTCCCCCAGACTGCGGCACCCACACCACCTATTTGGGGCTGATTCGTGCTTTAACGACAGCCCAAACTACGGCTGTAACGGTAACGTTTCGCAGTTACTGTTTACCCGGGCCCAGAACACCTTTAGGATCCTTTTTTAATTAATGAGCACCGATTTAATGAGGGAGCCTTGCAAAGCCAAAAAGCCTTGTCATACCATGTGGGGAGGGTTTCGGTCCCCCTCGGGGAGCCACAGAGCAGGGATGGGTGCAGAGGCAAAGCCCTGAGACCCGTCAGCCCGGGTTTGACCCCCGATGTACACGGGGGAGAGACCGTATGGAACTACAGCCCCGATGCACTGCTCGCTTCAGCGCTTCAGCCTATCCCCTCGATAAAAAACAGCAAAAAATAATGCAGGAAGAAAATAAACCGAAGCAGATGAAAAAGCGGGGAGAGGCGGCTCTTCCCCAGGACAGCCCCGTGCCCTCCCAGGCTGTGTGGGGAGAGCTCCTGCCCCATCGCTTGATCTGTTCCCCCCATTTATAGAGATTATTTGCACTTCTAAAAGCCTGAACAAGGCTGCAGCTCCTGGGGGCCGGGAACAGGCTGGGAGAACAAGGGATTTGGGCTGACCCCGGGAATTCCCCGCTGCTGCATTGTTTCAGGGCAGCCAAGAATTAGCAAAAGGGGGCACTTCGACTTTCGGGGGAGGGAGGGGATGTGTCCTCCCTAGCTGGGGAAAAATCATATTCTGCTGGGTAGAAATATTCTTGTGTTGTCGATTCTGGTGTTGCATTTAAATAAAAATATCCCAGGAGGGGGAAAAAGTTACTGGGAGAAAAACCCAGGGTTCCCTCGTCCTGTGCTGGCCACATTTTTCCTAAATTTTTATTTACAAATGAGATTATTTCTCCATGTTTTCAAAATTATGATGGATTTTTTGTTTTCAAGAGAGAAAACTCTGACTTCCCTGCTCTTCCGTCCCCAGGGGACATCTGTCCCTCGGCACAGCTGGTCCTGCGCTTTATTGGGGTTGGTACCAGCAACCACAGCTCTTCCCTGGATTTCCTCGGGTGGGCGATTGCCTTGGTGCGACACTCACTCAGCTGCTCTCTCTGAGCCCGAGTGGCCTGGGCAAAACCTGCCCGGGTTTGGCTTCTCCTCCTTTCGAACCCCTTTGCTCATGAAGGCGACTCACCATGGCTCTATCCTCTTCGCAAAAGGTCATACCTGCTAGTTCTGTGTTTTAATCTGACAACGAGCGAGGGCTCCGCCAGATGGGCCCTAGCGATGATGATGTTACAGGTGCTCTTCAGAGATGAGCTACTTTCCCAGCAAGAAAGGCAGGAGTCTTTCCCGGAGTGCAAAGCACAAGATGAGATTTGCTAAAGGAGCACTTGGACGCTGCCGACGTTCGGAGCCAGGGCAGGAATCAAGACGATGCCTGATGAAGAAAGGCCCATTAATTTGGTTGAGGATGGTCCCTATAGACAAACCGCATCCACGATGATCCAAACCCTCTGCTTCAATCCTCCTCCCAGGTGGCTTTCCCAAAGCCTGATGCCACAGCAGCCAGCTGGAGGGAGGACCAGCCAAACCTCAGCTCCGTGGAGGGCACCTGGAACTTGGTGCATGTGGGATCAGGTGCTCCTCACACCTTGGGGCTTCCCTGGAGGACACCAAGGCCACCCTAGAGCACCCTGCCAGGCCACCACGGGTTCCCAGCCTCTCCAGAGGGATGCAAGCATTTACAGCCACCCAAAAAGCCCCTTCTCTCCTGCTTCTCCTTCTCCTCCCTGGTACTCATCCAGCCTCTTGCTAATCTAAGGGCTGGGACTGGTGAGCGCTGCCGAAACCTGCCTGGTCTGACCAAGGGCTTCCCCCTTGCAGGTGGCCATGTCTCACTGAAGCCCCTGGCACCCACTGCCCAGCCTAGCACATCGCCTGGCACCTCGGTGGGCTCTGGATGGGGTCCCATGGTCCGGGATGCCCTTTGCTGCCCATTCCCATTTCTTCCCAGCCAAAAGCCCAGCTCTGTAGCCGGCACAATCCCACCGGCTTTCACACCTCATACCGGTCTGCCCAAACCAGAACTGGTCCTGTAGGCTGCTCACGCCATATGGGAAGGTCGTATCTGAAGCATCATCCTGCCCAGTAATACCTATAAAAAGGAGGAAGGCGGCTGCTCTGGGCTTTCAGCATCTCAGGCGTGAACCTTCCCCCCCAGTGGAAACCAGGGCTTATAATGGAGTTGCTGACACCACCTCAATTACCGCCGCGCTGCTCGACACCCTGTAATGAAGGAATTTTCCTCTTTTTGCAGTGTGAATACTAATTGAGACGGGCTCCAGCACGGCACCAGCGCAGGAGGATGGTGCCATCTAAAGGAACCGAAGGCAAAGAAGAGCAGCAGCCGCTGCCGAGGGGGTGCAGAGGGACCGGCAGCATCATTTTAGCTGCTGTGAGGGTGGCTCAACAGCAGGGCCCCAGCTCAGCAGAGGCTTCGAGAGGAAGTTTCTCATGGGGGTTTGATGGTTTCATGATACCATAGAGATAATGGGGGCCCTCATTTTGCATAGAATTTTCCTATTTCCTACAAAGCTGATGTTCAAGGGTATTTTCCTTCTAGCACCTTCTTGTTTCCATCATGTACATAGCTGATACCAGGGGAATCGAGGGTAATGTCTGACGACCTGGGATCCTCGATCCAAGCAAAGCAGGGCCATCCACCCTAAAGCCAAGCAGTCGTGATCCTAGAGGACTTGGTGCAGATCTTTGGGATCAGGTTTTGGAAGAGCCTGTACCCCGCGTACACAAGCTCAGTCCTGTCCTGGTAGCCTTGCTGGAGCATCAGGGATGGTTACCGTATGGGAACGGGGAACCGGGACCTCCACAGAAAAGCTTTTGAGCTAACCAGTCTAACTCAACCCATGGGCACATCTGCTGACGCTCTGACCCAGCCTCAGCTCTCCCTCGTGAATTCCCTTTGTCAAGAGGGCTGCAGTCATCCAAAAAATCCTCTTGGCATATGCAGCTAACAAGCCCAAACCAACCCCGGCATTCCTATTTTACCTTTTTTGACTCACTGCACGCTATGAAAGAAACATCAGTCATGATTTACAGAGCTGCCGCAAGAACCCTGCAAGATGGGACTGCCCGCTGAATTCCAGGTACGTGAGGAAGGTTGACGCTTTTGTTTTGGCAATTAATTAATTTTCACCGGGCTTTCACTTTTACAACCTCTTTTTCCACTTCCCAGGTTGCTCAACTCGAAATCAATAAGACCACCCCGTGATAAAGATGTCGTGCTGAATGTATATGTCATTAATCACTTGAGTTACCTTTCAACCCAGCGCGTTTCCTTTGTTGGAGCCTTCCCTCGAGGTACTGGAAAAACAAACAGACACATTTATAACAACCCCTTAGGGCTAAGTCAACAGTTGCATTCACCTCCTTAATCAACATCTTGGGCTTAACCAAGATCATCTCTAAAACTCCTCAAAGAGCTACAAAGCAGTAACTGTACTTTCCCAGTGCGGAAAATTGGGGTTTTACAGGGCATGATGATAGACTTCATCGAAAAAATTCTCCTAACATCATTGCTCGCTGCTGGGAGCCCTAAAGTCATTGCCTGGACTGAAGCGAGCGTTCAGGTACCTGATGGCATCATGAAGACATGCTTGGGCACGTTTTCCAAGCCATTAATATTTGGCTGTGGTGCAACAGAAGATGAAAGACCTGGAGTCCCTTGCTTTCACCTACCCAAAGCACGTATGACATGGACCCATAAAACAGGCCCTGCCATGCCTCGGTCCTATTCTTACGTGTCTCTTGTAGAAGAGCGATGGGAAGGTCAACAAGTCAAGAGCTGGAGCACCCGGGACCATCGGGGTTACGGCCACCCACAGGAGCTCGCTCCAGCCTCCTGGGGCTCGGGGCTCCCCGTTTGCAGGATCCGGCACAGCCTTGCGCTTTCTCGGTCAACGAGAGCACCAGACCCGCTGTGGGGTCCCTCTCACCCGCAGCCCTTCACCCAGCCTGGCCCCCTCTTCGTCTGAAGCTCTCCACAGCCTACCAGGAATGATAGAGCCTCTGCTGAAGTATTCAAAATATTTTTGAATGAAAGTGTCAGTTCAAGATCCTCAGCATAAAACATACCTAACAAAGCCTATTTGCAAAGTAAATTTACTCTGGATTTCCGATACCTAGGAAAGTTTTTTCTATTATATTTATTTAAAATTACAACAGTTTACATTAGAAACAAGCTCAAACAATTAAGGTAAAAGATAAATAACTGCATACAGTTTAATTTTACAAAATGCAAACATACATCTTTCATTGTTCCGTTATCCGAGTATTAAGTGCAATATAATTGTCGGATGCATTTTCGCTGACTTAAATGTTATAAAATTAAACAGGCCTGACTTTTATGAAATAATCTTTATTTTCCTCCATCGTGCAAGCAGTGGCCTGCGATGGCACCAAGTTTTTTTGGGGGGACACCTTCAAACGAAATGTTTGGGTTCTGCTGTGCAGCAGGGTTCCTCTGGATTTCAGATGGCCAAAAGTACCACCCGGCAAGATGCAGTCCCGGGAAGGAGGAGTCGGAGGTTGCCTTCGGAAAAACAGGGCATCATCCCGGCTATTAACCTGGCAGGGAGAGCTGCGGGAAGCTCCGAACGCCGTGGTGAGCAAGCATGCAACACGTGCCATGCTCTCCTTGCTCCCCTCACTAAACACCCCTGGGGGACATGCTCTTTATTTGGGATGCAATTATAAAAATTGGCTTTGAAATAATCCTTTTATAAGGATGAAAAAAAAGAAATAACAGGCGGCTTATGTGCTTATACTGTAAGGTTGGTACCGTACGTATAACAGCAACTCGTAAAGGCAGTATTATATCAACAGCAGAGTGCCCAGAGGTCTCAGAAAGAGTGGGACTGTTTTTTGAGGAATATACTGAGTCTGAAGGAAGAGCAGGGAAAATTAAAGCCGATTTTATCTTATTAGGGCCCTGATGTAAAGAGGCTGAAAATGAAGATGATGATACATTTCGGAAAGCAATGGGAAAGGAGGGACATGGCAAAACAACAGCAAATAATGCCCAGCCTGGAAAAGGCAGGTAGGAAGGTCTGTCTGAGGAGGTGAGCGGGGGGGCAGCTGGAGCAGAGCTGGGGACCCACCGCGCGGCAGGGATGCCCTGGGGCAGAGCAAAGGCGAGCTCACCGCGTGCCGCAGTGGCATCGCGGTCCCCGGCGCCGCGAGCCGGGGGCCAAGACAGCACCCCGTGGCTAAACCCAGAAGCACTTGGCAGCTAATTGGGGCATAAGTTACGGATGGATCATATCATTTTGAGCCACGGACTGGGCTCACAAAGGTCTGCAGGTGCTTAGGGATAATCCTGTAAACCCCTATTCCTCCAGCTCTTTGAAGACGCCCGCGGCTTTCAGCAAGCCAAGAGGAGAGGCGGCGTCTCCTGCCGCTTCTGAAGGGCTGAAATGTGCCCTCGGAAACACTGGCCTTATCCCAGCCCTTTGCATCCATAAGGCACGTGCTGTGAAAGGCAGCTTTCCCCCGTCAGCTTCCCAAGCACCTTTATTCCTTCATAGCTACAGCACCTGCCTGCTTAGGGCTTTAGGAGGCGATGCAGCCCCCGCATCACACCACCGCTGCTCCGGTAACATCTTATTACACCCCCTGAGTTACGAAGACCATATTTGTCTTGAAAACAGGCACATTCCTCTTGTGTAAAGATGCCTCCAGCCACCTCCTGGGTGGGCATGAATCACACCAGCCCACCGAGATTGGCCCTATAACTCCTGTCGGCGGCAGCCCCGGCGCAGGGTGCGTGCGCGGAGGATGCCGGTGAACGCCGGGCACATGTTCCAAGGCAAATCAAGTGTTTCGATAAGACGAGCCGGACGTGCAGGCGCTCGATGTTGATTTGTGGCGGCGGTGCTGAAAAGGCAGCACCTCAGCTGGTGTAAACAGGCACCGTTCCTCGCCGGGAACCTGGGTCAGCTCGTAAAATGGTGTAACTCAGTGTAGCCCTATGGATGTCACCACATCCCCACTAATTCACCCCTGCTGAAAACCCACTCCATGGGATGAAAGCATTAACTCTGCGGCTGGACAGCTGCAGGGACACATCCCAGACCTCTGCCTGCCTCCAGAACTGAAAAATTGCAATGCAACTTTTTTTTCCCCCTCTTTTTTTTTTAATAACCCTTTAATTCTTTCCCTTACAGCTGCATTCTCCGTTGTCTACTCCTGCATCCACAAAGAGAGGCTGCTGAAGAAGAAGCCGGCGTGCTAATAACTCACTACCTAGGCAGTCGCAATGCCTCAGCCTTCACTCGCACCCCCCAGACAAAAAGGCCATGTGTCACAGCCCCGAGACAAATGCTCCTGGCACAATGCTGCGACACAAGCGAGGGGGCCGGAGGTCAAAAGTTATTTGTGTAAGCCAGTATGCTTTCAGCGGGAAGACATAGCTGGAACAAAACTTTAAAGGTCAGTCTTGTCTCCCTTTTTTTTCCCCCCCTGTCCTCCTGCCTGCACCTGTCCTGAGGGCTCTGCCTGCACAAAAGGCAGGCGAGGGGTTGCAAAACCCCCTGGCGAAGGGAGTGGGGTGGGAATCATCACCCTTGGGATGCCTTGGGAAGCAGGAGAGCAGAACGCGACAGGGAGAGCCAGGCTCTACCTGCGCCCATGGGCCAGCTCAGTTTGCTGGTGGCAGAGA